>NC_141148.1:106919514-107574514 GCF_053477565.2 Lygodium microphyllum
AGATACCAATGGATGTGGGAGAGGGGGATGATTTGGTACTATGCATAGGCTAGTTGCATATATGTCTCCATGTATTAGGGGATGTCATGGGCATGGTTGAAACAATGCTCTTTGAAATGTCTCCGTGCCTCTTTGGAATCTTGGCTCAAAAATACCTAGTACAAACCTTTCTCTCCAACTAAGCCAAAAAGGCTCTCTTCTTTTACTATATAAGGTATCTAAAAGGTACCCATGCCTATCCATGGGTAGTAGATCCTAGTGCTACTTGCATCTATATACATTCTCTAGTCTCCCAACACTCATCATCATACCAACTATTTTAGGGTATCAACTTGAAAGGAGTTTCTTATGTAGGCCATGAGTGGGGCATTTTGTACTTGCTATTGTATGTAAAGCCTCATTGAGATGTTGAATGATCACATGTAGTGGAGTGTGGGGGTTGATCTCATACAATAATTTGAATATCTATCCTAAGTAGATGCCTAGTATCTCCTTAGAAAAGTAGTATCTTGGGTGTCTAGGAACTATATGGAGGGCAATATCCTATTGTACATAATATCCACTATGAACAAGAGATACACATCAATTGCATCTTCAATGGGGCACTAGGATACTATGAGATTGAGGATATGGGAGGTGAGCATGGGAGTAGCTAAGACATAGCCCATCGTGCTAGTGCCATGTCAATGGGGGTAACATGTGAATGCTCTGATGAGGCAAATCTAGCTATGCCATTAAATATGGCTAATCCATGTGCATACTTTGTGTATTGCACATCATGTGAGGTATGCTTCATCCCTAGAATTGATAGGCCCAACTCATATAACATCTCCTTTGATGTGTCAAAAAAACATGATTGGTGGTAATGAAGAATTTATTAGCTCCTATCCAAGCTTGTGATGTCTAGTATCAAGCCCAATTGTCCGTTTGCCGTTAGAATGACGCTACTAATTTCTGTAGCAATTTTCCTTTATGTTATATCTTCTCTATACTTTGTGTACATTGTAATGTGTGCAAAAGAATAAGAAGAAACTAGCAAAAAAACGTTTTGTCCTCCATCTCTCTTCTTATATTCTTGAGTAAGCTTCCTCTTATGTGTATGGTGTGTTTTTGGTGCAGCAACTTAAACAAGTCCCCCCACCACATGATTCGTGACATCTCTAGACATGCAAACACACTAAATCTACTACATTTGGCTATAAAAAAGCCAGAACAAAGAGAACAATCAGCTACATCAACATTTTGATATCGTTCCTCATGATTGTGTTATCATTTGAGCTATGTGGATTTTAAGCATCCATTTGATATTCTTATTGGAGCAATTCCTTTCTTATCAAAACCATCAATTGCGGACATGCTTTGTAGTCACATTGTTTAATGATTGCGAATCTTTCAAATACCTCTATCTATCTATCTATTCGTTGCACATGCACATGAATGGAGTGAGGGGAATTTAATCCAATATGCATAAGAGATTTGTGTACCAACCAAAGAGTCAACTCACAAACAACATGGCCAACCCTCCCTCCTCCACCCACCTCCCTAATAACCATCTCTCCACTCCCTCTACTTCTATGTGTTTCTTGATCCATGCTTGTACTTTTGATAGAGAGATTACATAGGAATTGCTGGATATGAGGGAGAGTGGACAAAGCAATGAACCCTCCACCTCAATATGAAATGACCACCTATCCCCTCTATTTGTCACCATTACTCTCCATCTCCTCCTTATTGTGAGTTTGCCTACCTTGCCTACCTCACTAAGAACACACACCTATCCCTTTCTATCAAAGGTAATCTCTCTCCATCCATCCCCTCTACGCTCATCTAGCTTGCTTACCCACCTCTATCTTAGTGTACCCCAACATCTATCCTTGCTTGCCACTCCCAATCCTTGCCTATCCTCTCTATCTCCTTGTCTACTCCTTCCTTTCTTACCCTCTCCTTTATCCTTACCTCACAAAATCAATACTTGGCCTATATTTATTTACTCTTTTATTTTGGGTAGGTTTTGCCCTTCGGGGCTTCATAGAAACCTTGATTGCTTTGATTGGTTCCCAAGTAAATTGCCTAAGCAATATGATGGTTAGCATTATTTGAGTGTTGCAGATAGTAATTAGTCTCTATTTTATGAGTGACCAAGTAATTAGTGGTTAGCATTACTCAAATGTTACGGGTAGTGGTTACTCTTTATTTTATCAATAGCTAAGTGATTGCCACATTGCTTATGCAATTTACTTGAGAAGTTGCTCTAAAGGGGAACTAGCCAAAAGCAATCTGGGTTTCTTATGAAGAGCCCAAGGATAAAAGCCTCCCCAAAATAAATAAGTAAATAAATGTAATCCAATAATTAATTTTGTAACACCTTATCTATCTCTTCTATCTATACCTAGCCCTATCTATACGCAACACACCCCCTTCATCCTCACCTACCCTCATCCTTGATCCTCGACAATCCCCCTCTATCCTACCTAACCTTATATCCACACTTATGCCCTCCAACCATGGCTATGCCCTTTATTCCCAACAACATGCTCATACACACCCTTGCCCTACCCCTTCACCCACCTCTATATCTCTATCTCTCCAACACACTTACATGATCTATCCTTGCTTCTCCCTCCACCTTTCTAACACCATCTTCATCACTCTACCCTTGCTTACTTCTCTTTATGCTTGCCATCCCTTGATCCTTGCCTACTTTCCTCTATCTCCACCTTTGTATCCTTTTAGTAGCCAAACATGTAAGTGAAATGCTATTTGGGTAGATCAGGGTGAGGGTTAGTGAGTGCCACTGAATGTTGAGCTTCATTATGAAGATGAGATTTGCAAGTTTTGTTAGCATCCTTATGTGTGCCATTGTAGGTGGCAAATTTCAAAAATAAAATTCGCATGTTTTGAGGGCACATGTAGGTGTGCCATCTTCATTGTCAAGATGAGATTTGTAAGTTTTAAGGGCATCAACGTGCACCATTGTCTTGATAGTGGTTGAAGCATTCACCCTCAGAATACACTGCATTGATTACAATGGAAAGGCACAAAACACCACCAACCTAGAAATTAGAAAAAGACAAAAAAAACCGTCACTCTAAATATGCAATGGGTTGCGTATATTCAATGGGTTGCATTGAGAGTGGAGGTGATTTAAGAGGGGCTTCACACATGGCTCAATTTATTTGTTTGCAATGAATCCGTAACGCAGTCTCGATTTCCAAACAATACCTAGTAGAGTAATTGTTTGCAATAACTTGGCATAGTTGGACATGCCAATGAAAATTTTGGTAGCATTTAATATAGAAGGTGTAATTATGCTTCTCTTTTCAAGCCGAGTAAGCCATTTGCCATTTGGAATATGTTTGGATTTGAAATAGCTGATGATGTTTTATATATATATTAAAGTGGGTCGGGAGTCCCCTGGGGTGGCGAAAGTGTGTTGATTGGTCAATGTAGCTGGCACTGTTTCAAGGGAAGAAGGAGAAAAGCAACACCCTGTGTTCACGCGCCGGGATGGCAGAAATAGTCACCGATGGGCGGACGGACGAGGAGGAGCTAGACGCATATGGCCAATTCTGCTGCCGGCGCCACCGCCTCCTCCTCCTCCTCCTCCTCCCGATCGCCTTTCCATTCCCTCCGTCAGCTCTTCTCCTTCTCCGACTTGCAGGAGGCCTCCATGGCCTCGTCGTCGTCGTCGTCGTCGTCCTCCTCCTCCTCCCCGTCACCGTCTTCACCCCCGTCCCCTGCACCGGCGCCGGTCCCAGCCCTGTCGCGCCCCGTCAGCCCCCGCGGCATCGCACAGGTTAAGTTCGGCTCCTCAGCGTCCCGGTTCCTCCTCGACTCCCTCCAGCTTGTCCCCACTATCAAGCCCTCGCCGCCCCCTGGCCACATCGTCGTGCGCATCACCGCCCGTCCCATCAACCCTAGCGACCTCAACACCATCCGCAACAGTCGGTTCTCCCGCCTCGCATCACAGGACCATAAGATCATCATTGGAGATGAAGGATGCGGGATTGTCGAAGAAGTAAGGGCCCTTCTGATTCTTTCTTGAAGGGAAGGCTGGGAAATTGTGGATTGAATCGATAAAATTATCCCCCCGCGTATGGCTATTGTTGGCTTGTATTACAAAGATTCAGATCGATAAGATCGTGCCCCGGTTCGGTCTCCTGTCAATCATGCATGATGGATTAGCATTCGTAATATTCACATACGTGCACTGTGCTCAAACTTTGTCGCAGATTATGTTTATTCTGAATCTCATGACCAATTTTGATATTATTTGCATGGGCTTTGAGGAGACTGGGTTTGCTCCCACAAACGCTTCATAGTATTGTGCATCTCCACGACATAAGGATGTCACTTTAGATTTGTGCAGCTTGATTTAGCTGTTTGGTAACCTGCCTTTTTCCAACCATCTAAATCCAAGAATAAACGGGCCTTTGTGACCATGTGACATAAGTCTTCCTTGTGTTCGCTACACATTCATGTGGACGAATGCCTTTGACATCTCACACCAGCTAATGTTCGACGTACTTTATCAAAGTTACCTGTGTATCATGGACTGTGTTGTGGCTGCAAGAGTTTTCAAAACATTCTGATCGTAGTCAAGAATTGTACTAGATGATTCAAAAATTTGTGCGACCATCTGACGAGTAAAGCTAATTGTAGAGATTGATCGTTGTGCAGGTGGGAGAAGGAGTAAGTAGGTTCGTAAAAGGACAAAGGGTTATTCCACTCGGAATGTTGACCTACTTCAAAGATGGACAGGGCACATGGCAAGATTACATCGTGGTTGATGAAGTAAATGCATTCCCTATACCACCACTTGTCAGTGATGAAGTGGCAGCTCAATTTATTGTCAATCCTTGGGCTGCCTTGGGGCTTTTGGAGAGGCTTTCCATTCCTAAAGGCGAGTACCTTTTGCAGACAGCTGCTGCATCTTCTATGGGCAGGTGAGGCCTTTTCCCCATTTTTGCAAACCTCCCTTTGCTGGTGATGGCTGAACTGTCCACCTACACAGCCACTACAAATTAGGTGCTGAGTAGGTAAGACATCACAATTGTTTGGGTACATGGAGTCAATGTAAGTTCGATGTGCCTACTGAATCTGGTGAGAGTTCTTCATTGCATCAAGTAATGATCTAGAGGTCCACAAGCTTACTACACCTTTGGAGATCATTTCCATTTTATGTGCACCATGTGAGATAAAGATATTGACATGTTTATTTCTAGCAACTGCATCCTTGACTTTGGACTAAAAGATGAAGACATTGTTCTTGATAAAATTTCAAGTATGATGGGTGTTTTTATGTCTTGAGTCTATATGCATTTTGAGTTAAGAGAGATGGTATCTTATTTCTTGTTGTAGACTGTTGATACAGCTAGCAAAGCATTTTGGTCTCAAAACAATCAATGTTGTAAGAAGAGAAGAATGCAGGAAAGAGTTGAAGGCTCTTGGTGGCGATGAAGTTATTAACTCACAAACAGAAGGTTTGCTACTTCAACTGCTCTTGTATTTCCTTCCCCTCATCATCCCCCCTCCCCCCCAACTCCAAAGGAGAGAGAGAGAGAGAGAGAGAGAGAGAGAGGTGCATTTACATGTCCAAAAAGCCAAAAAGGCCTATGAGACCAAGAAATGAGTACATTTGACCATGTCATCTCAACTAGAGAACAACAATGAAAATGAAAACGACTAACTATGACTACTGCAAGTGTGACTTGTAGAATCCCACCCTAATCAATATAATTACTGAGAGAGAGAGAGAGAGAGAGAGAGAGAGAGAGAGAGAGAGAGAGAGAGAGAGAGAGAGAGAGAGAGAGAGAGAGAGAGAGAGAGAGTTATATTAATGTCTACAAAAGGGAAAATCGGCCTATGAGACCAAAATGTTACATATGAAAATCATGAAAATTTCCCAAGTCTCAAAGTAGGTGTTATCTAATGTTATGACTAACTAAATGGATAATAAACAATACATATTTGATGAATACAAAATAATGTCAAAACTAGATACAATGTGGAATTGCTCTTGGGGTACTCTCATCCCAAGATATCTCTCACGACATAAAAAGGCTGAAGCGACGAGGCATAGTTTCCCGACGACAATGTTATATCCTCTATATCTATGGTGGATGATGCCTCTTGTGGGGGCATGAACCAGCTGGGCATGGATGACAGGCTTTGTATCTCTTGGTGGCTATCTAGTGTGACTCCCTAGGGTGGGGCCACTAGTTGGTTCAATGGGGGCTCTGTGGTAGAGGAAGGGGTCGCTCATCTTAGAACTTTGTGAGTGTACGCTGGTGTGTCTCCATTTGTCTGCTTCTAAGTCCTTAAGAGGTGCTCCCTATGTCGGTGTAGCTCCAGTAAGAAGAGTCAAAGACATCTTTGATTTGGGAAATCCATCACCTTGGATAATGGCTCGAATTCCTCTCTAAATTGGCAATGGAAGCATCTTTTATTTTGCAACATACTAGGCATTTGTATATGTAGTGCTTCTCTGGCCTTTGACTTGAGTTGAGAAGGATGGCAAATCCTATTCTTGGGGGGGAGGGGGGACTTGCACTATATTTACCTGTCTCGATTTGTAGTTGGTGTGAGGATGTATGGAGCTGTCCGATGGCGCATCATAAACCATGAGACAAGTGTGCATCCGTGTACCTCGGACAAATAAACAAAGCCATCAGGAGATACGCACAAAAGATGTTTCTGGTAGAAAGCCATATTTGTCCCTAGATCCTTAGTAGGTGTCACCCATGTCTTGGGTGTGTGTAGTTGAATAAGTTCCATCCCGATGATGTGATTCAGCTCTTCTTGGCTGAACTCCAAGTGAGGGTAATCCAAGCTGTACTATAGGGGTGGGAGGTGATCTACGTGTAATCCATGTAGCCATAACCATGCCTTTGGAGTCTGTCTATCTGTCCAAGCATAACAACATTGAGTGCCTCTGGAGTCTGTGTATCTGTCCAAGCATAACAACACTTAGTAGTGCGAGTGAGTATTTTTGTCTCTATAAGCACTTAGTATCCCCTTGTAATGCTAGCTATCTAGAAGACTCTATTGCGAGCTAGGAGTATCTTTGTCTTTGCAAGCTCCAAAGCCTATGCAGGAAAGTCATGGTTTGGAAAAGGGTTGATATGGGTATAGTGCCCCTTCTAGGCCAGATCCCTCCCCTCCAAGCCTATCAATGTAATTTGATATCTCATCAATATAAAGCCCGACCAAAGTAGGTGGGGGCATCCCTGTTTCACTTCAATGGTAATGGTGATCTCCTCTAATAGCCCTCTTGGTGCTTGTACACATCCTGTGATAGACTCATATAGTGCTAGTACCTCCCATCTCATCTCAGTTGGGACCTTTAGCTCCTATAGTCCCTCCATGAGCTTGGCTCAAGGTATTGTGTCAAAGGCCTTGTGGAAATCCACAAAGTGGCAATATACATGCTTCCCTTGTGCCCTACTCTACTCTCCTCGATGATGGCTTGGAGTGTGAGGATATGATCAAGTGTGGAGTATCCTCTCTTGAATCTTGCCTATCCAACTGCCTGACGTTGGTGCTTCTCTGCCCATTTGCTTAGCTCATGCTCTAGTACAGATCCATAAAGCTTGGGTAGCACATTGCCAACCATGACCGCTTGGTAGTTTGTAGGAACCATGGGGTCTTCAACTTTTAGGATTGGTACTATAGTATTAGTTGACCAACTAGTTGGGAAGCCTTTACATAGGGCCTTGTTAATTAGGTGGGCTTGAAGGGGCGCGAGTATATCTCTGGCATGTGATAGGTGCCTTGCTACTAGTCCATCATGGTCCTAGGCCTGGTTGTTTTGGAGTTTGTTGATGGCGTCGTGTACCCTCTTTGTAATGAAGAAGGTGAATGATGTGGGTCTTTCTATTGATGGTTGAGGCAGAGGGGGCTATTCGGATACATGATTTAGTGAGGTGGTATATGTATGCCACATATCTAGAGAAGTAATGGGTGTATGGGCTGGGGCTCCTGGAATGCCTTTGACTTGCTCCTTTGAGGTGTAGACTAAGACTCATCTAAGTTTGTTTGAGTACTCTTCAGGAAGAAATCTGCGAGTTGTCTTTGTATAGGTCCTCAACAAAAATTGGTGGACTACCTTTGAAGATGGCCTCTCTTAGTCCTCGTGTCTCTAGGAGAAAAAGACAATGGAAGTGACTCTTAACAATGTCTAGCCCAGATCCATCCTGGAACAAACAATGGAAGTGCCCCCCAGATCTCATTATAGTTGGGCATTAGTAGATGTGATGCTCTTTATCTTTGATTGTTGTTGGTGGATTTAGCATATACACTCCTTTTGGGAGTATGGATGTATATTCACTAGTCTCAATATTTATGGCCGGTGTAAGGAGGTGTGGATCTAACCAATAACACATCTAATTCCATGTGACAAGTTAGTATCCATGTGTCTTGAGTGTATAATAAAGCCATCCTCTGTGGTGTGGAGAAAATGGTCTCAGTAGAAAGCCATTTTGTCTCCATCTTATCTCTTGGTGTCATCCATGTCATCTTGGTCTCCAAGTGAATAAGATCTTGTTTATGACCTTGCCAATCTCTAAGTGACTTAGAATGTGAGACAACGCATCAAGGGAGTATTAAAAGGGGAGTAGCTTACCCATTCTAAGACCTGTTGAGCTAAAAATGCATTAGCTTGACTTAAGTCTTAAACAACCCCAAAACACGCTTAATTAATGAACAAACCTTATTATATTAAAAAGAAACGCGATCCTAGAGAGTAACTATGTTCCACATGTCAAACCCTAATTTGGGTGTCCCAAACTTTCTATAAATAGGCATGCAGTCTACCACTCTCCCTCAATCTCGGTTTTGCATGTTTTAGGAGTTGTATCTTTGCTGCCTATGTTCCGTTCTTGGAGGACGTTGTGGTCAAATCTTCCCCTTTTTGTATGCTATCATTTGGTGCTTGGTTTCAATCTCCGTCTCCTCTTTTCGGCTGTTGCCATCACCTTGGAGTTGTCACTTGGTCCTTTGGAGCTATGTTTATTGGTCTTACCACCTATTGGAGATGTTGCCTGGTCATCTGGCATTTGCGATGTTTTCTCTCTTTTGCTCGTCGCCTAGCTCTTGGTTGCTATGTTTGCACTCATTTTCTATCATCCAGTTTTTCTTTCCTCAAGTACCTGCGTTTTTAGTCTCTCTCTCTCCTCATTACATGTTTGTATAAGATTCAGCCTCTTAGGTTGTGTTTGCTGGTGTTCGATACATAGAGGTCGCCTTGTTGCATTTTCGGAATCCGTTTCATAGTATGACACACTTTGTTGAGCTAAAAATGCATGAGCTTGACTTAAATAGTCCTGAAACATGCTCAATTATTGAAGCATACCTTACTTTCTAAAAATAGGCATGCAACCCACCACTCTCCCTTAATCTTATTTTTGTAGATTTTAGGTCTTTCAGCTTGCTGCCCACACCTTGGACGCGGAGGACATCACAGTCCAAGTTGGCCATTGCTGTCTACAATAGTTTGATGCCTATTTCTAGCCTACTACACATTGTTCAAAGTTGATTTCAGCTTGTTGACTGCTGTTGCTGGTCTCTTCATCTGCATTTTTAGTCTCTCTCTCTCCTCACTTGCGTTTTAGTCTTTCTCTCTCTTGCATCGCCATCTGCATCAGATCTAGCCTTCCTTGGCTGCGTTTGCTGGTGTTTCATATCCGGAGGCTCCCGCGTTGCATTTTGGGATTTGTTCGGAGTATGACGCACTCTTCAGCTCATTATTCCTACCCTAATCCTTGAGATACAAGAGTTTGTAGTATAGTATTCACTCTTTGCATAGTGTGTTTGTTGCATGAACATTGTATATTCAGCAGTTATTCATTTCATTATTATCTGTGTTCATTGTCTGTGAGTTATCCTAATCCTAACTATGTTCTGTGTGTTATCAGGTTGTGCTTTGTTGTATGATTGGTATTGTGTTTTTGTGTTTAGAGCATATTGCCACACGGTATCAGAGTTAAGTTCTTTTTGAGAAACCTTGGGCTTGATCGGAGAGCTCATCTATAGAAGCAAGAACAACAGAAGGTCTAGATGGCTTTAAATACTGACACACCATTCCATACTCCACGAAAGGTTCAGATGGCTTTGAACATCGACACCCCACTCCAGACTCCACAGCTAAGCATGTCAAGAAACAATAGAAGGTTCAGATGGCTTTGAACATTGACATACCACTGCAGACTCCACAGGCAAATGTCAAGAAACAAGCAGGAGTGGATCTCCTAGCTTGCCTTTGCTAGGTGGAGAAACCTCAAACTACCATGAAGTCCATCGACTATACGAGATTTCAGCAATTGAGTATGATCTCATGCTTATGCATAGGGCTTAGCAGCAGATTGAAGGTAAGCCCGAGTTTCCTCCTTTGGATTCAATGCACATAACTATTGACCGTGCAGGTACGACAAAATCTCCATTTCGAACTGGCCATTTGTAAGTAGAAACTCGCATGGATTATATACCACTTCCATCTTACTTTTTTCCTCCAGTGCTAGGCATGCACAATCTCGTTTCTAATTCTATGCTATCTAATTATTCTATTCCTCATGGTTCAGAAGATCCTCTTGAAGAAGGGTTAATACATAACATCTTTTGGTTTGGAAGTAATGAGAAAGATAGATATTTCTTTGAAAACTCTAGACAAGGTTAGAAAAAGAAGCAAGTACTTGTAAGTATCCCTTCTCTTCCTTTTTCTTCAAATAATTTTGTTTCTCATGGTCATACTGGAGTAGGTACATCTTATTTTGTTGCATTTAATGGACAAAAGAAACCAATGATATTTCCCACATCTTCACCCATCACAAATCCATTTGGGCTCCCACCCATCCCTCTCTCAGAATTAGGGTTTCTAGGGGACCACTAAAACTCTCTCAGACTGCTCTCATTTTTAGGGTTTTTCATTAATTAAGTGTGTTTTGGGGCTGTTTAAGAATGCTAATCAGTTGTAAAGTGTGTGTTTTAGCTCAACATCCCCTCTCAGGCCCAAAATTAGGCTAAAAGAACAGGCCAACCATTTTGATGTTTTACTTACCCCAAGGCGTCCCACCCCAAAGCAGCCAGGGCATCGAACAAAGGGTGCACGTCGGCTATCGAGTAGCCTACCAAGACTACAATGACAATGGTTATCTTACCAAGGGAGTCCAAGTAGTCATCCTAGAGAGGATAGGGCATCGGACAAAGGGTGAACGGCGGCTGTTAAGTGGCCTACCAAGCTCTACAAAGACGGATGGAACCACATTGAACTTTAAAAAAAAAAGTGAGAGTTAAATTTAATGGGAGGTGGTTGATTGAGTAACAGTGACCCAGAAGGTGGGAGTAGGGAGGGTACACCCAAGACATCACAAAACAGTACAAGCTTGCCCATCCACTCAAGGGTGTCGATGATGAGGAAAAAAAAAAGGTGATGAGTTATCCATGGGATGAAGGAGTATGGTGGTGTAGTGACAATAGCCACCGGTGGAAACAACTTAGGATCCACTCAAGTGGTGCTTTGCACAATGAGAAAATATGCTACATGCTGAAGAATGCTCATGTAGCAAGTGCCACTTGGATAGTGTTCCTCTTGGGGAAATTGTTCACTTGCCCAAGCGCCCTAGTACAAAGATGATGAAATCATGCAATGCAAAGAGGAAAGGTATAATAGGGGGGGAGAATCTGACACCAAAGACAAAGTGTCGAAGCCTGTAGAATACCAAGAAGGGTAGGAATCCCCTCTCAACTTGGATGTAGATGCCAAAGGAGGAAGAGGAGCCTAATGTTAGTCTTTGTGTGGTGTTGAGAACCATGATGAATGGAAGAAGAAGAAGATGAAAAGGATGAAGTACCCTGCTAGAAGAGCAAGGTAGAAGTCATTGCCATGATAGCATCAAGAGAGATGCTGCACGACCATCTTGGGAGGGGAAGCCTCCATGTTGGAAGAAGAGCAAACACTCCTAGGATGATGAAACTATGAAAGGAATGGTGCGCATCCTGTTGAGATGACAAGCTTAACACATGCGGACATTGATGATGGACCGCCTGGTTAGATGGGTCCACATGTCTACACTTAGCACGTCGGTGGTCATTATGACTCTCACATGGCCATTGACTCATTACTTATTATATTTAGGTTGTTACACCTATTTACAGCTCGCATAGTTATAGCGCCAGTCGACTAGTGTAGTCGGTTATGCATTGTTTGACGTAGTAGGTCACTTTCCCTTTTGTTGTATCTTATCTATACTTTGTGCACATTTGTAAAATGTGTGGAAGAAGAAGAAGAAACAAGCAAGAAAACGTTTTGGCCTCCATCTCTCTTTTTGTCTCTTGAGTGAGCTTCTCCTTGTGCATTCTGTGTGTGTTCGGCGCAGCATCTTGAGTAAGTTCCCCCACCACGCGATTCTTGACATGGTATCAGAGCCGCGCCACTGAGAGAGGCTGACTTCGAAGGCTGAAGTGAAGGAGAAGAAGCAAGGTTTGAGCAAGCAAGCAACGGGTAAGAAGCTCTCCCATTCTTCCACTCTCTCTCTTGGATAGTGCCTATGGAGGCACCGGAAGCAGGGCAGAGCAAAAATCTCAGATTGCAGTGAGATTTGGTGTGCGCGAAGAGCGCTGTATATTCTGCAAATTAGTCCTTTAGGGCTGCTCCGCAGTTATTTTGGGCATCTCAGGCTGTTTCAGGCCCCGTTTTAGAGCCGCAAGGTTGCGGACAGTAGTTTCAGGGTACATTGTGACTTCGGCTGTATTGACCGAAAGTGGGTGCGCAGGTTACAGATTTCAGATCTGTAAGTTCAAAGGTGTTTACCAATGAATAAACACAAGGTTTATCAGCAAACTGGTTGCAGATTGCATGTATTATTGAGCAGACAGTGGAAAAGGTTGCCTGGTGTATTGCTGTGCACTACAGGTCGAGAGTTGTAGAAGATTTGCTTGCTGTTTGGTATTAGTTTTGTGATAATGACAGAGAATAGTGGAAACCCCATTATTGAGAAGCTCAACAAGAACAACTACCATTCATGGAAGTTTCGTGTCACGAACTTTCTTATTGGAAAAGGCCTCTACGAGTTTGTTTCAGGTGAAGAAAAGGAGCCGGAGGTGAGTGATCCTCCAACTGCAGATGAGACAAAGGCACGGAAGGAATGGAATGCAAAAGACAAAAAGGTTATGCATTGGCTGTGTGTAGTGATTGACAATAATATGCTGGAATATATTAGAAATGCAGAGAATTCATATGCAGCTTGGACCATACTTGAAAGTATGTTTTCCGTAAATATAAAGCACGAAAGATTTAACTCAAGCAAGAGTTGAATACATTGAAAAAAGGGAAGATGTCTATCAATGAGTATGCACTGAAGGTAAGGAGCATTGCAGATGCCTTGGCAGCGATTGATGCAATGCCCGATGATGATGATTTGGTGTCGTCTACCTTGGGTAGACTTAACAATGAAAAGGCTTGGAAGTCTTTTGTAGCTTCCGTATATATCAGAAAGCCATTTTCAGATTTCGATGAGTTGGTCTCCCTTATGATCACTGAAGAGATCAACATGCAGAGTGAGACATCTGAAAAAAGTGGTGAACAGGTCCAAGCTTTCTACTCCAGTTCAGAAAGGGGACGTGGCAGGTTCTCTTCAAGAGGCCGTGGTACAGGACGTGGTAGTGACAACTAGCAAAATAGATTGAATCAGCAATTTGGCGATATGCAGGTTTCAGGAGGTCGTGGTAACTTTAGAGGCAAGGAGAGCTTTAGAGAAAGAGGTGGATGGCAGAACAGAGGTTCTAACAACTCTGGTATCATGTGTCACTACTGTGGCAAAATAGGTCATATTGCAGCCCAATGTTATGCTAAGAAAGATGATATTCGCAGTGGTAAGTTGCAGCAAGGAAACTATGTATCGTCTTCACGACAGAATGAAGACAAAAATGAATGTCTGTTTGTTATGCAGCATATGTTGAATGCTGTTACAGGAAAGGGAACACATGATGATGTTTGGTATGTTAATTCAGGTGCATCCAATCATATGACCAGCCATGGAGAATGGTTTGGAGAGATGCAGGTTATGTGCAGACGGGTGATGATTCATGCCACTCAATTTTACACATTGGAAAAGTTCCCTTGTCCTTGCATGATGGTAAGACAAAGAGTTTTTCAGATGTATTACATGTGTCATCTATTACAAAGAACTTGGTGTCAGTCGGTTAGATGGTTGAGCAAGGGCTGCAAGTCAGATTTAATGCAAAGGGCTGCTTTGTAGAAGACTTCAATGACAAGTGCAGGTTAGTTGCAAAGGGAAGTAGAGTTGGACGTATGTTTACTCTGGATGTTGGAATTCCTACCATGAAAGGTGCTATGTATGCTAAAGGAAAAGGTGTTGTTGCAGATATTGAAATTTGGCACAAACGCATTGGACATGCAAATTTACAAAGGCTGAAATTAATGCAGTCCAAAGGGTTGGTTACAAGTTTGCCTACATTTAGAGTTGCAGAATTTCATAAGGTATACGAAGCATGTCAGTTTAGTAAGCAGGCAAGACAACCCTTTTTACATGACAGAGATGTAAGCATAAATATCCTTGATGTTGTGCATACAGACATTTGGGTGCCTACACAAAAGAGATCTCTTGGAGGCAGTTCATACTTTGTCACATTCATTGATGATTGTTCTAGAAAGCTGTGGGTATATTTTATGAAGGAAAAGGGTGAAGCGTTTGAGCAATTTAGAACTTTCAAGGCTGCAGTTGAAAGAAAAACAGGCTTGAAAGTAAAGTGCTTGAGGTCAGATGGAGGGGGAGAGTACCTCTCGAATGAGTTCAGTGATTTTCTGAGGTCTCATGGGATAAAGAGACAGTTCACATGCAGGTATACTCCACAGCAAAATGGGGTTGCAGAAAGAAAAAACAGGCATATTGCAGAAGCTGCATGCGCCTTGATGGCTGAAAAGAATATGCCTAAGCATTTTTGGTCTGAGGCTGTTCATACTGCTGTTTATATTATGAACAGAACTCCCACAACTGCAGTTTATGGGATGACTCTTGAAGAATGCTTTACTGGCAAAAAGCCTGATATATCGCACTTGAAGGTATTTGGCTACGTTGTATTCATGTGCCAAATGAGCTACGGAAGAAGCTTGATTCAAAGGCAGAAAAATGTGGCTTTATTGGATACTCTTTAGAGTAGAAAGGGTATCGCTGTTATAACCCTGTCACATGTAAGTTCAGAGTGAGCAGGGATGTCATCTTTGATGAAATGAGCAGTTGATATGCATCTAGTGGTGATGCATTAGATGATGATGATGATCATGACACTTATGTGCAGGCTGAAAAGCAAGAATCACGGACTCTTAGTGGACCAGAGACATCATCTGGTAGTCCTTGGACTGGGAGACTAAGGAGTAGCTCTACATCTTTAGGTGCATCTAGTAGCACTACAGGTAAAGACAAAGGAAAGAATAAAGTGTCAGATGGCATTGATGCAGTTCTTGATGGAGACTCTAGTGGCTCAGAGAGCTTGGATGATGAGCTTGATATTCCTTCTGTCAGGACACCAGGTGTACAGAGAGCTTATAATAATGTAAAGGCTTTATTGAGTGATCAGGTGGTACACAGATCTAGCAGGGTCAGATACTCTGCTAAAAGATTTGGTTTTGAAGGTTATGCAGCTCACCATTATGCTTATATGGTGAAACTAGTTGAGGATGTTGAGCCCACTTATTTTGAGGATGTTGTTGGTCATACTCATTGGGATGCAGCAATGGATGAGGAGATGGCTGCATTAGAGGCCAATAAGACTTGGGATCTCGTATCATTGCCGAAGGGCAAAAAAGCTATTGGATGTAAGTGGATTTATAAGATTAAGCACAATGCAGATGGTTCTATCAGTAGATACAAAGCTAGGCTGGTTGCAAAAGGCTATGCCCAAACATATGGTATAGATTATGATGAAACCTTCAGTCTAGTTGCTAGGATGGCAACTGTCAGATGTGTGATTGCTTTGGCAGCAGCCAAAGGTTGGAGGTTGTAGCAAATGGATGTGAAGAATGTCTTTTTGCATGGTGATTTGCAGGAAGAAGTATATATGGATCAACCAGCAGGTTATGAAGATTTAGAGCATCCCACGTATATGTGCAGGTTGAAGAAGACGCTCTATGGGCTCAAGCAAGCACCTAGAGCATGGTTTGACAAGGTCAGAGAGTATCTTGTCAATATTGGCTTTTATGTTTCTGATGCTGATCACTCACTTTATGTGAGAAAGGGAAATGCAGGTTTGGTCATCATAGTCATCTATGTGGATGACTTGATTATTACAGGTGATAGTGATAGTGGGATTGCTGAAGTCAAGGAGTTTTTGAAGAAGTTTGAGATGAAGGATTTAGGTGAGCTAAGGTACTTCCTTGGCATTGAGGTGATCAGATGTGATGATAGTATATGGCTGTCCCAAAGATAGTATGGCTTGGATATATTGTCCAAGTATGAGGGGTATGACAGCATGCAAACCACTTTCAGTCCCGTTGGAGCAGAATGTAAAGCTGAGTGCTGATGTTGGGGATGAGATAGAAGACCCTACTATGTTCAGGAGGATAGTGGGGAGTTTGATCTACATGACCATTCCAAGGCCAGACTTAAGCTACGCTATTGGTCTTGTGAGTCAGTTTATGCAAGTACTTAGAAAGCCACATTTGGATGCAATCAGACGCATATTGAGATATGTGAAGTCCACATTACATTATGAACTTTTCTATGAGGCAGGTACAGATGTACAGGTGTTTGGATACGCAGATGCAGATTGGGCCGGTAGTATGTCTGATAGAAGATCTACCAGCGGATACATGTTCTCTCTTGGTAGTGTAGCAATTGCTTGGAGCAGCAAAAAGTAATCTATAGTTGCTTTGTCAAGTACAGAGGCTGAGTATAGAGGTGTTGCTGTTGCAGCATGTGAGGTAGCATGGCTGCATAAGTTATTGGCTGATTTAGATGTGCAGGTGGAAGGTCCAGTTGTCATTTATTGTGACAACATGAGCAATATACAGTTGGCTAGGAACCCTGTGTTCCATGCCAGGACAAAACATATTGAGGTACACTACCACTTTGTGAGAGAGAAGGTACTAGGTGAGATTGACTTGGTGTATGTCAGCACATAGGATCAGATAGCTGACATCTTCACGAAGGCATTGGATAAAGAGAAGCTTCAAAAGTTTCGAAGCTTACTTGGAGTTGCAGAGATGCAGTTGAGCTTGAGGGGGAGTGTTGAGATGACAAGCTCAACACATGCGGACATTGATGATGGACCGCCTGGTTAGATAGGTCCACACGTCTACACTTAGCACGTCGGTGGTCATTATGACTCTCACATGGTCACTGACTCATTACTTATTATATTCAGGTTGTTACACCTATTTACAGCTGGCATAGTTATAGCACCAGTCGACTAGTGTAGTCGGTTATGCATTGTTTGACTTAGTAGGCCACTTTTCCTTATGTTGTATCTTATCTATACTTTGTGCACATTTGTAAAAAGTGTGGAAGAAGAAGAAGAAACCAGCAAGAAAACGTTTTGGCCTCCATCTCTCTTCTTGTCTCTCGAGTGAGCTTCTCCTTGTGCATTCTGTGTGTGTTCGGTGCAGCATCTTGAGCAAGTCCCCCCACCATGCGATTCTTGACAATCCCCATGTCTCCAGCCTAGGAAGGACCAAAGCAAACGTGCAAGTTAGCTCGATTGAAATACAAAACTTTGCAAGCATAGAGGTCAGTAGTGAGATGCTCCAAAGTAGAACATAACAGAAAGAAGGCTAATTGAAAGTACAATACAATAAATGTGTATGTGTGTGAGTAAATGCAGTGGAAGACATAAGTGCTGAATATTCAGCAAGATGTTGAACAATAGGTTCATCAAGAGCATGTACATAATTAGGAGGCTAGACACATACCTAGATGGTACTTGCAGACTCTACAAGATAGTAATTTGGATACTTCTCTTGCTAGTCGTACTTGAAGACAAACGGGTTTGCATGATCACGCTAATGCTATGGAATTTGTTATGGTAGCAAACACACTTGATGATGATGAGCTTGATTCTTTTGACTCTCGAGGATGCACAACGGAGTGTATTGGATTACAGCAATGCAAGCTGAATATGATTCTATCATGAAGAATCAAACATGGGATTTAGTTACATTGCTTGTTGGAAAGAAAGCCATTGGTACTAAATGGGTCTATAAGCTGAAACAAAAAATAGATGGATCCATTGATAAGTACAAGGCCAAGCTTGTAGCAAAAGGCTATGCACAAAAGAAAGGTATTGATTATGAGGAGACATTTGCCTCTACATCTCGCATGACTACAAGGAGGTGTATGGTATGGTTGGATTGTGCACCAGCTTGACATTAAAACTGCATTTTTACATGGGGAACTCTAAAAAAAAGTGTATGTTTACAGCCCATGGGTTTTGCAATTAAAGGATCCGAACACTCGGTATGCAAGCTGAAAAAGGCTCTGTATGGTTTGAAACAAGCTCCATGAGCTTGGTATTCCAAAATTGATACCTTCTTACTTGGCCAAGGGTTCATTAACAACCCATCAGAGTCTACTCTTTATGTATGCAAAGAGGGGGGGATCCTTGCTAGTCATTTATGTGGATGATCTTTTGCTCACAGGGCCACATGCTAGTCAAATTTCAGCAGTTAAGAAAAATTTGTAGCAAACTTTTGATATGTTAGATTTGGGGCCTTTGTATTACTATTTGGGCATTTAGTTGATTCATGATACTAGAGGCATTGGATTGTCATAATCTAGATATATTGGTAAACTCCTTGAGAGATTTGGCTTCCAAGATTGCAAGCTAGTAAGCACACCGATGGAGACTAGACTTAAGCTGTCTTTGCATGATGACAATGATATGTTTGACATCCATATATATGCTCAAGCAGGTGGATGCCTTATTTATTTATGCAACACAAGGCCAAATGTTTAGTTTGTAGTTTCAGCCTTGAGTAGATATATGCACAATCCACGTATGTCATAGTGGCAAGTTGTGAAGGGTGTTTTCCATTACTTGTAGGGCATTAGGACTTTTGGATTGCTTTACACCTGTAGACAATGAGTCTGTCTTGAGTTGAGCTGAAATGAGAGTGCAGATGAGAAGAGTTGAGAGCAGTAGAAAGTGAGAGAGTGAGCACGACACTTGATGTTCGGTACAATGACTCATGTATCACATTTTAGGTTTTGAATATATATATATATATATATATATATATATATATATATATATATATATATATATATATATATATATATATATAGATATATATATATATATATATATATAAAGTACAAAGTGTAAGGGTGCGTTCATACCCGAACATAATAAAAGGCACGGTGACCCTTTATTTCCAACAACCTCCCACCTAAAGGCAACGTGCCTGAAGGTAAGAGGAAAGAATCAGCTAAGTCTATGCATGTACAAAGTTGAAAGACACATACACTATCCAACCCCCATCATTTGGTGACAGTGAGCAAACCGCTCGACTGGGAGACCTTTCGTGAGAAGGTCTACAGGATTATCATCTGTATATACCTTGATAAGCTCAATGCCTTTATTGTCAAGTACATCCCTGATGAAGTGATACTTCACCTGTATGTGCTTTGTCTTTGTATGAACGAGAGGAGTCCGTGCTAGTATGATAGCACTCTAATTGTCACAGTGGAGGATAGGAATCTTTGTAATCCCAAGCTCTCTCACCAATCGTGAGAGCCATAAAGTCTCTTTGCAGGCCTCTGTGGCAGCCACATATTTTGCCTCTATAGTAGACAATGCAACACACTTTTGCAGCCTAGATATCCAAGAGATTGCTCCTCCTGTGAACATAAACACATATCTTGAAGTAGATTTCTTGTAGTCAGGATGGCCAACATAGTCTGCATCCGTGAAACCAACAATAGATGACTTCTGCTTACCAAAGCAGATACACAAATCCTTTGTGCCCTTAAGGTATCTCATGATACCCTTCACTGCTTTCCAATACTTTTTGCCAGGATATGCTATGTATCTACTAACCACTCCCACCGCAAATGCAATATCAGGACGTGTAGCAACCATAGCATACATCAAGCTACCAACAACTGAAGCATAGGGTATCTTGGCCATTTTAGCCTTTCCATCATATGATGTAGGGCTGTTATCTGCACTAAGTTTCACATATGGGGGCAATGGTACATTGATAGCTTTCCCCAATCCATATTGAAACGTTGTAGAACTTTGGTAATATACTCCTGCTGTGACTGATAAAGAAGACCCTTTGATCTGTCTCTGAGTATACGCATGCCAAGAATGTGATTTGTCTCACTAAGATATTTCATATCAAAGCTATTGTGTAGACTTTGCTTCAACGAGTCCAAGGCATGAACATCCTTGCTTGCAATTAGCATGTTATCCACATACAATACCAAGAGAATAAGGCTGCCATCTGGTGCCTTCTTGGTATATAAGTAGTGATCAACTTGAGAACGATAAAATCCCTGAGATTGCACTAATGTATCAAATTTGTGATACCATCATTCGCGTGGTGCCTGCTTCAGCCCATAGAGACTTTTATTGAGTTTACAAACCATTTGCTCTTTTCCCTTTGCAATAGAATCGTCAGGCTACTGCATATAGATTTCCTCATGCAGATCACCATGTAAGAAGGCGGTTTTTACATCCATTTGTATGAGTTCCATGTCCTTAGATGCAACCAAGTCCAAGATGGTTAGCAAAGTAGTCATTTTGACTACAGGAGAAAAGATTTCATCAAAATCAATTCCATGTTCTTGCTTGTACCCTTTAG
This sequence comes from Lygodium microphyllum, assembly GCF_053477565.2. NCBI lineage: Eukaryota > Viridiplantae > Streptophyta > Polypodiopsida > Schizaeales > Lygodiaceae > Lygodium > Lygodium microphyllum. The sequence goes on from NC_141148.1 coordinate 106,940,330, forward strand.
CAACCAAGCGTGCCTTGTACTTCGGCAAAGAACCAAAAGTGACTTTCATTTTGTAAACCCATTTGCAGGGTAGCACTTTTTGTCCTTTTAGCAAAAGTACCAAATCCCAAGTGCCATTCTTCATGAGAGATTCCATCTTTGATAGCATTGCTCTTTGTCATTTCTTACTATCTTGTCTGTCCATTGCTTCTTGAAAGCATGATAGTTTACCACAATTTGTTAACATGACATAATCAACCACAAAGTTTACTCCAGGAACAAATCTACTTGGCTGTTTTTGCACTCTGGTCGACCTACAGACCCAGTGGTCAATATTTGCTGGCTGTTCAGCCTGTAAATCTGCATTAACAGCTTGTTGTTCTGCAGGTACAACTTGCTGTATAGCTGGTTCAGGTTGTTCCAGGTGCACATGTTCTTACTGAATTTGTGGGACATCATGGGCAAGATCTTGCTGATCATTTACAGCTTCATTCCTTGCATTTTCAGGGACATTTTCAGCAGGTATTTGCTGTTGTCTAATGGTCATTCTTTGCTGTCCTATTGGTACATCCTCTCAGAATACAACCCTTCCGACTTCTTCTGTTCTTTCTGGCTATTTGTGTATGCTATCTTCCCGGAAGTTAACATCATTGTTGCGTACTACTTTTCTTTTCTCGGGATCCCATAATCTATACCCTATTTCACCTTCATCACCATATCTTAGAAAAATACCTCGCAGTGTTCTTCCTACGTATGTGCACAAATGCCTCGCAGCTAAACACTTTCAGGTGTGCATACGAAGGTGGCTTGCCCGACCACGCTTCTTGGGGAACCCCCCTCCCCCCCGCCCCTCCCAAAAGACCTGTTTGGTGACCGATTAATCAAGTGTACAGCTGTCATAACAGCCTTTGCCCAAAAACCATGGGGTAAAGCAGCATGTGACAGCATTGTACGGACCTTGTCTTGAATGGTCTGATTCATACGCTCTGCAACACCATTTTGGGGCGGATTATGAGGAGCAGTAAGCTCTCTCTTAATCCCTTTGCTGTCACAAAAGTCTTGAAAGGCTTTGGACACATTTTCCCCACCATTGTCAGAGCGAAGGCGTTTTAATGTCTTGCTGGTCTGATTTTCAGCAAGTGCCAGGAATTTTTAAATTTATTCAAGGCCTTGTCTTTGCGACGGATAGGATAAACCCAAACTTTGCGTGTGGCATCATCAACAAAGGTCATAACATACTTCTCCCCCCCTAAAGATAACTCTAGCATTTGACATACACTTGAATGTACTAACTCTAAGGGTGAAAACTTTAGCGAAAGAGATTTTTTGTGTGACATTTGAGCATGTTTACCATAGATGCAATGATCACATTGTTCAAAATCAGCATACCTCAAACACAGTGAATAACCCAAACGAGAGAGCACTTTCATTCCAGATTGACTCATGTATCCCAACCGGCTATGCCACAAAGAAACACTTGGCTGCTCAGTAATATCGACAACATGGTTACGCACACTAGATACATTTTAAGGATCCAGAGTATCACTTTTGGACCCCTTGGCAACAATGCGGGACCCCTCACATATTTTCCATTTGCTATTCCCAAAGGTGGTGTGATAGCCTTTATCATCTAGTTGCCGTGTGCCGATCAAGCTCTTTTTGAGCTGAGGTACATGCCTCACATTATGCAAAACAAACATGGAGCCATGCCGAAATTCCAGTTTCACATTGCCAACACCTGCAATTTTACATGCATAGTTATCTCCCAAGTGGACAACACCACGTACTGCACCATTGTAGTTAGAGAACCATTCATGATGTGGTGACATGAAAGGATGCACCTGAATCAAGTATCCAAGTGCGAATGTCATTCTTAGAATCTGCAATCAATGCATGTGTACCCAAAGAAGAAGTTAGAAGTACATCACCATCACTGTCATTATCATGAGTGACTACATTAACCTCTTCTATTTTCACAATGCTCTTTTTGGCATGTTGACTGTCCTCGTTTTCAGCCTTGTTGGCTTCATTGTTTTGGTTTTAACCCTTCTCTTTCTTCAGTTGAAAGCAATCCCGTTTGTAGTGCCCCTTTTTGCCACAATGATGGCACTCCACATTCTTGCCACGAGACTTACTGCTTGCTTGGTTTTCAAAAGTGCTCTTATACTGAAATGTGCCTCTAGTATGTAATGCATTTGAAGACTTGTTTGCTGAGTTGTTCTACCTATTGAGTTCTTCCATCAACAAAGAAATCTCCACATCAAAGTATAATAGTTGAGCATTCAAATTACTCAAAGCTGTCTTGCAAGTATCCTAACTTTCAAGTAGGGTGTATAGCAAGAAGATGGCTTTGAACTCTTCATCAATGTGAAAATCGAAAGCAATCAACTGACTGAAAATAGAGTTAAACTCATTCAAGTGTATAGACATGGCTGTACCCTCTTTCATGCGAAAATCCATCAGCTTTTTCAGCCAATAAACCTTGTTGGTTGCACTTTTTTAAGCATACAATTCTTCAAGCCTTTGCCACATTGCATATGCTGAATTCAGCTTCTCAATGTTGAAGAGCAAGTTGTCGGACACTAAGAGCTCAATGGTGGAGCGAGGCAAGTTTGTCCAAGTCATCCCACTCGTCTTGTTCCACGTTTGCTGGTTTGATTCCCTTTGTTTCGATGGGCTTTACATGTTTTTTCTGCACCAAGACATTGTAGCATTGTTTTTGCTAGATGGCAAAATTATGGGCATCCTCAAGCTTCTTAATGTGCAAAAGATTACTGCTGTCACTGTTTCCAGCCATAATTTGCAGCCCAAATTTGACTAACCAGTCACCAAAGACAAGTCCAAATATGACACAAGTGACCATAATGCACAAGAGTACCAACCAGCAATGAAAATCCCAAGATTGCAGAAATATTCAGATTTGCAAATGAATTTTCAGAATTAAAAAAATGTCGTTTGCTACACTCTTCAAGCAATTTTTGACACAACTAGAGACCAAGCCACCAGTTACATGTGAAATCTCCAAATTTTCATTACATTTTCTGCTCCAAGGGCATTCCCGAGCACAAATTTGACAATTTGGGTTAAAAGCCCCAAATTTTAAGAAGATAATTTGTTCAAATTGCATCAATTCAAGTACCCAAATGCATAGAGCAAGCAATTCTTGCACAAATTGATGAAATTTTGTAAAAGCCCTAAAATTTTCGGGTTCAGTGTGCACAAATTTCACCGAAATGTGAAAAACCCCAAAATTTCATGGGCAATTGTGCAATGATTTCACAATTTTTGAGTCAGATTTTCTACTTCTACATTAAAATCCCCAAGTCCAATTTTTCGGAGCAAATGTGCGTAGATTTGTATTCTGTGCTTGTACGTGCAAATGTTCGGTAGGAAAAGGAAAGGAAACCTCATTTTTTTTCTTTTAAATTTCAGAAGAAAAAAAAAACGTTGACCGTCAGGTTCATGACGACCCGCTTGATCACGACCCTCATGTGTGACTTGCCGGACAGTAAATTTTTAGAAGCACCAAACCGTGTGCTACAGCATTCCATAATTGATTACAACTGTTCCAAGGGCAAATGCATCACATTACATGAGAAGTCCCAAATATTAGCTGCAATTTTTGTTGTTCATGTATCGACGGGCATAAAATTTGACACTCATGGTCAAAAGCCCCAAAATTTTTTGTGCTCAAAGCATTAACCATACATCTGAACTGTCTTCCCAAAATAGAGCAATTTCAGCAAAACCCCCAAATTTCACTGACCAATCTGTTCCAATTGCATTAATACATGTTCTCGAAAGCATAAAATGGGAAAAATTAGCAAAATTTCACAAAATTTTGCAAGAGCCCTAAATTTCTCGAGTCCAGATGTGCATCAATGCTAGCCAATCTGACTCAGCTGAACAGAATTTCACCAATATAGTAAAAGCCCCAAATTTTATGGGTCCAATGTTGAGAAATTTCACTCAGATGAGCAAAATTTCAATAATTTTGGCGAACTCCCCAATTGAAATGCACACAATGTTTGCAATTTCTGACACGGATGCCTCAATTTTGCATGAACAGTACTCAGTTTGGAGAAGCCCCAAATTTTTGGGCTTAGATTGCACAAAAATTGGAAGCTGCGCCTCCACGCGTGAACCCTTGGTAGGGGAAGAGGAATTTCAAAAAAGTTTTGAAGAGAAAAAAAAATGGATGATAGGTCCGTTGACCCATCAGTTAGCACGCATGAGCCCCGTTGATCCCGTCAGTCGCGCGCGTGGCTGGTAGGTGGTGTGTCGCGTCTGGCTGCGTACGCCTTCCGGCGCGTGGCCGCTGCTGCCCGCTGCTGCCCGCTGCTGCCTGTCACGTCTATTGCTGCCCGTCATGAAGTCCAATTGTCTGCGGCTGCTGCCTGCTGCTACCTGTCACGCTTGCTGCTGCCCATTGCCTGCGAGGTCAATGCCTATTGTCGCCTGTTTAAGAAACGACCTATTGGGGTTTTTGGACTGTCGACTGACAGTGTAGCACACACATTTGCTTGAGATCAGCGATGACCTGATGATTTCGCGCAAGCGAAATTCTAGAGATGTCTTGCATGGACTCCGAGGAGCACAAACGCCTTAGCCGAAGCTCTGATACCAGTTTGTAGAGGCTGTGAGTGTAAGGATTGAGATAGTCAGTGGCTGTCAGCAGCAAAGAGAGAGAGAGACAGAGAGTGAGAGTGAGCACGATCTTTTTTGGGTACAATGACGAGTGTACCACTTTAGGTTTTTAGATAGACATATATATATGAAAGTACACGTGCTAAGGGTGTGTTCACATCCAAGCACATTTAAAAGGCACGAGGGCCTTTATTCCCAACAAAGAAGCCTTAATTGCTATGTCCTTGGAGGTGCTTGTCTTGCCTATATTTTGAACTTGCATGTTAGCTAGGGTGCTCTTGCATAATAGACAACACCAGATTGGCCCTCATGGTGAGTGCTCCTTATAATGTCTCTTTGATATTGAAGATGAGCTTGTCCATGCGATCAACGCTGCTACTATAGATCAATCCTCATTTTGCTAACGATTCCTTGTGTGCCTAGCTCTTTGATGGACTAAATTGACTCCAATAGCTATATTCTCAGTTGCTCTCACTAACCTTAACCAATAGGCTTTAAATCTGTCTCAATTACATACTCAAACTAGTGTATCTCTAAGCATAGAGAGCTGCAGTCACTCCAATGTTGACCAATATGACATTGAGAATTGCATCCATGGTCTCTTTGCTGCCACACTGCAATCAATGAGAGATTTGTACGAATCTAAGTCCCAAACTGATTGGATTTGTTGAATGAGGCTTTAGCCTTGATTGTCCATCAATCTTAGAGCTTTGCCCTAACCAACACACCTTCATCACTGCCAAATTGAAGTAATTCAGACCTATATACCTACTATCCATTAATCCCAATCTTTGGTATGCATTGATTCGCCGTAAGATTGGATGTTGAATTTAAGGCTTTCAGTGGCTGAAAAATTAGACTTGTATGTCTGAATACATTTTTCTTGATGTTTGCCTTGATTCTTTAATGCTTTGGTGACCCAAAACAAGGGGGAAATTGGGGGTTTTGATTGGAATGTCTTTAGCAAGCAATTCCATGCCCAAAATGATTGATTTTTGCAAACCCTAGCCACTGATTTGTTGTAAACAGCAAACCCTAATTCCAATCTTTTGTAAAACAGAGATTGCATAGTCTAAGAGAGAGAGAGAGAGGGAAGAAGAAAGAGATTGAGTCCTAGCTCTCTAGCACCTTGGAATGGTTGCAAAATACTCTCTTATTGTTCATCGCCAAAACTCAGCAAGCATGCATCCCCTTTTGTTGCTAACAACTCTCCAAACTTGGGCTACTTCAAAAAATGAGAGAGAAAGAAAGCCCCAAATAGCCAAGATCAAGTTTCCGAATGAATAATTAGTTGTTCCTTAATTAGATCACATTTTTGAATAAGGGCTAATTAATGACTTAGTCATTAATCATAAGTGAACTGCTCACTGGGCCAAACTTAATCTTAATACTTGCTTATAATTTTAGTCAATTGTATATATTGGGTGAAACTTTCAAATCATCATTAAACCTAAGGTGCAAACTCTCAATTAATGAAAGTTTCACATTGCACCTTGTTTCTTTTGCCCTGTGCTTGTACCACAGCTTGTACACTTGTCCATCGCATGCCCCAATGTGAAATCTTTCACTATTGGTACAGTTGTCACTATGCCAAAAGCTAGGGATACTAGAATTAGAGTTCATTTTAATTATATCATTAGCCCCATTTCTCATTTTGGTGACACATGATTGCTTGAAGAACTTGCACAAAACAATGGGTAGCCCCCTTTTGACTCTGAATGGTAGCTTGCTAGGGCTTCCTTCGCTCCTCCCAAGCTTGCTTTAACTGCTAGAGGTGATTAAATCTGAAATTTGTTGTGAATGGTTGAAAATATAGCCTTTCCTCCTTGTGAACATCAAATCTTGCACAAAAACAACAAAATCACTTCCCTTCTTACCCGTCTCTGCTCACTTTAGCCTTGTGTCGATGTGCAACACTCTCACTCGTCTTCAAATGCTGAAAGTGCATCTTTGGTGTCGTGCTGAAACTTGCTCTTCAGACTTGACCACTATCGATCAACCTTTCAATGCTGCTCCGATGCCATGTCAGAGTGCAGCGACTGCGGAAGTGTATGACCAGACTGAAAGAAGTGAACATGGAGAGAGGAGAGAGAGAGAAAGAGATAGTAGGTTGTTGAAGAGTGCAGAGAATGAACGTTGAATACTGAAGGCAGATATGTACAATGGGCTGTGTGAGTGTAACCAGTCGGAGATCTCTCTCAACCTGCACAGAATCAAAGTGATTGTTCCCAGAGGGCAGGCTTGCCTAAATAGGCAAAAGCTAATAAAATAATAAAAGTTAAAACAGTCCAACTGCTACATAAACAGGCTGACTGAAAATAAAATAAGAAAATAATGAAAAAATGCTGTGAAAAATGCAGCTTGCCATGTGGCGACTTAGTCCTCCTTGTCTAGCGTGCTTGACTTGCCTGGAATCCTGCCCAAACTGCTGATGATTGCAAGACTGCTGCCCCACCTGCTCTGGAACATGGTAGGACTGCATAATCTGTGCTAAACTGCTTTGTACATGCCTATGCCCACCCTAGAGGTGACCAAATCTCTAAGACAAGGTGTGCGTCAGAAGTTGTCAGGAGGTGCATGGCTCTAAAATGCAGATTAGGGAGTCCTGGGACAGAAAACACAGCCCTAAAAGGCTGTTTCTGATCAAATGCAACAATAGGAGACCCTTCTTGATTGGAAATGTAATAGATCACCTTTGTAATGATGTTGCCCAAACAAGTTGCAAGTCAAATAGATGCTCCACTTTGATCACTGCTTGCTCTCACCTTGGTGGTAATACCATGTGAGACCGCGGCAGAAAAGAACAAGAACATGGAGCGAGAAGAGAAGTTGGAGACCAGGAATGCAGTGGAAACGAAGGAACAAAAAGACTGAAATTGAAAGTACAAGACTGGACTCAGTCAGCCCCTACATGCAGCACTGAGCATTAGTGAGGGTGCAAGTAGGCAAGAGAATCATGATAAATGGGTGAAGAGGGCTGGCAATAATGAATTGACCAAACAGACAAAGGGCTGAGAAGATGAGTGACCTGATGCTGGCTGACTTGCATTTAATGCAGGTTGGATGAGTCTAAAGCTGGTCATCTTGTCATGAAGATGCTGCCCAAGTCTGCCCACTTGTGATGAGATGTCCACCCTGCCATGTGGCAATTTTGTCTGCCTGGAACACATTCTAAACAGGCTGCCAGGAGACACACAGGAATGGACCTCACCTAAAGTGTCTCTCTGAGATAACTGGACTGACAAAGACGATGTTAAAGTTCTAATGTTCTTTGCCGATTCAGATTGGGGCTACAGGACACATATCTGCTAACATTTTCTGCAATAGCCAGGTTTGTGTCAGAGAGGGGTTAAAGGAATATTATGTGGCATCCTTGGCTACCTTGGACATATGAATCTCCCCCTAGTTGTTGGAATGGAGGGCATCAACCCTAAGCGCATGGATATGACATCGCGTAGATAATATCGATGTATCTCGCAAAGTAACTCAGAATATCCTATCTTGTACTAGTGTATATAAGAGGCTTCTCTTTATCAGTTGAACAAGTTCTTTTTCTCTCATTTCCATCTATTCCGTGCTCTCTATCTTGTACCATTTTGCACACATAAACACTTACAGCGTGACTATGGTTGTATTTCAGTCCCCTTGATCCTAGAAGGATATGCATGTGGCCTTCGATTGAGCTAAATGCCAACATATGTTGTGTATATATATATGCAAAGGGTGACCAGGAAGGTGTTTTTTATCAACACTAGACACTGACACTCTTCGCTTGGGACACATGAAAAGAACGATGGTAGAGTTCACACCTTATTATTTGTTGTTGAGAATAATATTATAGGGCCTGTTTGAACTATCTCCAATCAGGAAATCGAACCTTTACCTAGGTTGACCTCCCAAACATTGGGTATGATTGATAATTGCCTAGTCTTTATTGTTATCTATATATTCTGTTTGAGAAACATATTCTGAATACATTAAACTGCATTTACATATGGGATGTTCTCAAATACTGGAAACCTTGCTCAGTATTTGGATAGTATGTCAGTTGTATCTTTTCAATTAGTAACAAAGTTTCTTAGCAACAACAAAGTTATATGTTGTTTTTCAGATGTCAGATCAAGAGTCAAAGAAATAACTGGACAGAAGTTGGCATATGCTGCAGTTGATGCTGTTGCAGGCTCTACTACTAAGGTCAGTAGTGTTTCTTAATGGTTTTATTTATTTCTTCTGCCAAATTTCTTAGCATTGATTGTCTAGTGTGAGTGTATGCATGCAATGCTGGGAATGTTGGAGACCAAGTGTGTGAACAAGTTCTAGTGTGCTTCCTGAGCATTTAATGTTGTGAAAACGATCTTTTAGAATGAATAGGAATAGTTGGTTTGTTACGTGTCAATAGGTTGTCAATTGGCTGAAAATCGCAATCATATTGAGAAGCTATAAAACAATGTACTTGAAGTATTGAAAATCAAGTGTATTTGTGTCTGGTGCCTTTTGTACTTATTTCATTTGTTCACACACATAACCACCCACCCCTTGTTGTTGCCATGCTTGTTGCCATCTCTTTGACTTTTTTGTTAACTGTTTTTCATTGTCATACTTGTCTATCGTCACATCTTTTAGTTTGCCATTGATTGTCAACCTTCTCTTGTCACATCAGATCACACTGCATCACATCATAATGCTCGCCACTTTTTGCTCAATGTCGCTCGTCACGCCCTTGGTCAGATATCGTTGCTTCAAAAAGTGTGACCTGTAGATTGATCACATCATGATGCTCGCCACTTTTTGCTCAGTGTTGCTCGTCATGCGCTTGGTCAGATATTGTTGCCTCAAAAAGTGTGACCTGAGATTGATCACATCATGATGCTCGCCACTTTTTGCTCAGTGTCGCTCGTCATGCCCTTGGTCAGATATTGTTGCCTCAAAAAGTGTGACCTGTAGATTGATCACAGATTTGGGTTATCTTGTGGGCCTATGGGTTCTTGTAGATTTCCTAGTATTAGCTCCAAGGCCAGCATAAGCATACTAGACACTACTATGTCAGCAACACTTGCACATCATCCACGAGTTAAGAGGGGTCACAACAAATCAGGCAATCGCACTTTGTAGAGCATGGTGCCCACATCCACCTAGGCACTGTTCCCAACCTCCTTACCTTTGGTAGATTCAAGTCATCATTGCTCGCCATCAAAGATGAGTATTCCTTTTTGTGGACTCGTCTTGGACTACCCCATGAGAGACATCTTTGACTTGAGGAGAGTATAATGCTTCTAGTGATTTCTATTGATTAGATTGGGATTTTACCGGTCAGCCACAAGATCATTGAGAAATCATTTTGTACATAATAGTAGTCCATGCTTGTAGTCCTTATGAGTGTAACCTTAAGTGTATTTAGTTGTATTCATGTTTATTGTTGGTCTCAAGTCTAGATAGCATGGTTGGATATACACATTACTTTGTCTTGTAGGCCATTTTGGCATCTTAGAGACTATAATTCTCTCTCTCTCTCTCTCTCTCTCTCTCTCTCTCTCTCTCTCTCTTTCTGATGCAGGGCTATTCCAGGAGACCTTCATTGATAGGGACATCATCCTATATACAGAGACACACCAAAGTCCGGGCACACACTTGCCATAGGTGAGAGGCTATAGGTGGGAGACGGCATGCCTCCCTAGAGCCCAATCACAAGGGGGGACTAGAGGGTTTGGCGGAGTAGTTGTGATGTATAGGGAGAAGCTACAGCATATGGTACAGGTCATGTGGAGAGATGAGGAGGCTCGCTTCATGTGGATCCAGATACATATAGGTCGCCCCCGTGATATATACATGGCTGTGTGCTACTTTGCTCCAACCAATTCTTCATATGCACCACAAGGGAAAGAGTCACCATATCTACCATTATATGAGGATATTATGCATTATTCTAGTATTTGGGATGTTCTGTTGGCTTGGGACTTCAATGCACGCACAACACAGAGACAAGTTCCCTTCTTTGAGAGCAAGGCCACATGTACAAAGAGATAGCACCGGAGGAGATAGGGCTCAGTCGGACATCACAAGACATAGCTGAGTGCACAAATGATAGTTACCATCTCCTAGCCTTGGGTGGTGCACATGGATTACCCATCCCCCGTTAGATGGCTTGGATCAGATGCTCTCACATGCTTTCCACATAAGCATGCACCCAAATGTATAGGAGGAGCCCCCTCCAGAGGATCTACACAAAGATTAAGAGTGAGCATAGTGGACTATCTCCTACAGTCCTCATCGCTCATTCCCGACATACAATCTTTTAAAGTGTCCCGTTGTTCACTAGTAGTGGCAGCTAACTATGCCTACCTATAGTTTACCATCACCTATAGATATGATTCGGTTCCTCTAGTGAGCGGCCACCTGAGATTCTCTAGATACTACTTCACCATATCGATAGCAAGTGTTTACTTAGATCATCTCTATTGGAGCTTGTAGGAGATGGGCCCCCACATACCCTTGGAGGATATTACAACATAGCTAACCAAAACACTTCACACTATAGTTGCCATGTATTTTCCCGACATGCACCCCTTTCCATTCCTCCAACAAGAATGTCCCACCTAATAGGTAGTATGACGAGGAGTGCAAGGAAACCTGTCTTCGTCTCCAGCAAAGCGAAGCACGAGGGACCTATACACATAGTTACATAGGCTCGATCTTTTGTTTCCTAGTGTGGCAGAAGAAGAGGGCATTTCTATTTAGATTGGAGTGTGAGTTTTACCAACTATTCTTGGGACAAGATAGCAAGGAGGCATGGAAGGCATTCCAAGAGCCTTGAGCCCATACACCCATCACCTCCCCAAACATGTGGTATACATATGCTACCTCACTATATTAGATGTATGGGCAATCCCCCATTGCCTTGACTACCAAAAAATAGACCCATATCATCTACCTTCTTCAACATAGTGGGGGTTCATGATGCCATCAATAAACTCTAGAATGGCTAGGTCCAAGACCATGATGGACTAGTAGCAGAGCACCTATCACATGCTAGGGATATCCTAGCAGCCCTTCTAGCCCACCTATTCAATAGGACCTTGTGTAAAGGCTTTCCTGCTAGTTGGTTAGCTAATACTCTATTACCAATCTTGAAAGCTGGAGACCCCATGGCTCCTACAAACTATAGGACGGTCATGGTTGGCCACGTGCTAGCCAAGCTTTATGGATCGATACTAGAGAAGAGACAAGTGTCAAGACACTTGTCACACAAGTTTCCAAGTGTCCCACCACTTGTCACATCTCATGACATGTGGCTGGACACTTGTCTTGTGCTACTCCACTTTCCCCTTTTGTACTAGCTCTTCCCTCTCCTATAAATAAGAGCTCGTTTTTCTTCATTCAGCATCATTTTTCTTTGCTGTAAACTCATGTACAGCACCCACAGATAGCCAGAAACTGGCCCCATCCATCCCCATCATCATCCCCCACTTCTCCATTATCAGATTCCTCCATATTCCCTCTTCTATCACTGCTGTTTTATAGGATAGCAAGCCTGTAAATTCATTACAGCACCTCCTTCTCGAGCTCTTTCTTCCATTTTAGCAACAAGAAGCAAGCCCTATCCATGTATTGTCGATCAACGATGAAGAAAGGCTGATTTCCCCTCTTTCTTCTCTCATACTGTAAAGAAATCAGTTCTTATCATTGCATAATAGATAATGCATGTGTGTTTGTACATCTTTGCATGATCTTGTGAGAGTGAGAATTACTTCTCCTCACTCTCAGGTTGATTGTAACTGAGCTCTTCCCTAAGGGACTTGGGTTGAGTAGAAATACATTCCTTCGGCGGGGGGGGGGGGGGGGGGGGCGGTTTGCCCATCTTCAACCCTCAATCTTGTCTCCATTACTTTTATATTTTCATGGCTGTAATTTTGTGAGTAATTTTCATTTTCAGCTTTAAGTGTTCATTCTGTTTTATATTAAATCTCGAAAACAAGTGAATATCATAATTGTTAAGCATACTACGTTGTTCAGGGCGTTTACAGTCAGAGATCATAAGCACCATTGGAGTGATACAAGGATGTCCACTCTTATCTACTCTATTTGGCCTTTATATTGATGAGGATATCAAACTACATTGATGGACTTTGAGAGGAGGGGGTTTACCTTGGGGGGGCATTGATACCCATATTATTGTATGCCGATGACATAGTCCTCATCTCCAGCTCATTGGAGGGATTGCAACGCCACCTAGATGCACTACAAGCCTTTGTCAGGATAGGGATCTCACATTGAACCTTGGGAAAACCAAGGTTATGGTGTTTGACACTTCCTCCTAGTGGATTTGGGGATTAGTACCCCATTTCACATATGGAGAGGAGATAGTGGTGATGCTTACTTGGGGATTACATTTTTAGGGCTGAGATTCACTTTGAGGAGAGTACCAGAGGATAGATTGATACAAGGCTATGCGAGTCGAGGTCGATGGAGAGCCAATGTGCACATATACAAGTTCAAGAGCCTTGGATGAAGATCTGGCTCTTTGACACTTTGGTCACACCAACACTTCTATATGGGGTCCCATATGGGGATCAAGCTTCTACCATACGAGGAGAGCCATATAGAATCAGCCATTGCCCAAGGGGGAGGAGATATAGAGGGATGGACAGCTCTGTACATCCTTAGACCAGCTTTGGATTGAGATAGATAGATATGGTGTGGACTCTCCCTCCAAAAAGAGGACAGGATTTGCCAGCTTTGTTAGCTCGAGCCAGAGACAGAGGTGCAATACTTACGCAAATGCCTAGTGTACTATGAGATCTGAGGTTGCTTTATTGCCTATTTAGAGAGGGATTTGGGCCACCATCTAGGGTGATGGATTTCTCGGATTAGAGATGTCTTGGGCTCTTCTTCTCAATGGAGCTACACCACCATAGAGAGCACCCCTTATAGACCCGGGAGCAGAGACAAGAAACCACACACTAGCGCACACTCATGGAATTCTATAGACCATTGACTACTCTCTCCACTATAGAGCCCTCATCAAATTGACCGACAGCCCCACCACGAGGGATCACCCTAGACACAGCCGTAGAGAGATGCAGAACTTGTCGTCTACGCTTGGTTCATCCACGCTCTCGCAAGAGGCATCATCTACAGATACAGAGGATACTACACCATCATGTCCTGGAGTATGCGGTAATGCACTGATTGTTGCTGCAATTTGTATTTCTGCAGTGACTGTAAACAATGTGAAGGGATTTGGGCTCATAAAAGATTATTGGGCTTGCAAAAATTTAGTGAGGGGTTAGGGAAACCCTGGAAATTTGTAGGAATCATAGAAATTACTCTGATTTGACAGTACAAAGTACAAGTTGAGTGGCTTTGCACAGTGCGTGTGAGAGATGGATAATGTAGACAATCAAACTGTGGAAAATGAATATTTGGGAGACGAATTTGATCAAGAACTAACACAACCGTCCATGGAAGCAATGTTCAACACCCCTTCCAAGAACACATGGTACAAGACATATGGCTGTAGGGTCCGTGATTGGACCATCTCCCTAGCATATGATAGACATGGAAAGACCTCACGCACCATGAATGAAAAGAAATACGAAGAAATTCATATCATGATTCACTCTGAACTACGAATTATGAGACAAGAATTGGAGAAAGAAATACGAGAACAGGTCAAAGCCAAATTGATAGTAAATCAGAGGGCAGAAATGCAAGACATGCAAATAAAGATTAAGAATGACTTACAAGCACAAGTGCTGTCTAAAATGCACACACTAAAAAGTGAAATGTTGAAAGTGGTAGATGCCTACAAATCTGAAATCTTAGAACTGGGGGAAGAATTGAATACATTTAAGAAAAAAGAAATGAACGTGCAAGAAGAACTACAAAAAGAGAAAGAGGCTTTGAAGGCATGTGAAAGGGAGGTTCACTCATGGGCAGAAGTGGCAAAGACAACACAGAAGCAGATAGAAGAAGCCAGCCCATGGATTGAGGTAGTAAAAAAGAATAAGGGAACATCAGTGAACAAGACTGAAGTAATGAACGCTACCTTGGAAGAAGAGGCTAGGAGACGGGCTAGGGTTTTACATGTACGGGTAGTAGGATGGAAGGAGAAGAGTAGCCCATAAGAAGATGCTAAGACACTTGTTGACAAAATTGGGGCTTCAGACGTACCTATCGTCAGTGCTTGGAGAGTGGGGAAAGGAGACTCTAAGTCCAAGGCTCTAATTCTTCGCTTTGGGGACATAGAGAAAAAAAAAGGCCTTCCTCTCCAAGAGGAGAGCCCTCAAGGGTGAGAAGATTTAGTTGGATGAGGACCTTACCCCAACACAAATAGCGCATCGCAGAGAACACATGCCCAAGGTATTGGAGGCTCGCAAACAAGGAAAGTGGGCTGTTTATAGGGATGGATGAGTCATTATCACTGATAAAATGACTTCATGACGGTACAAGGCCTATGAGACACTTTGGATGTCAATATGGAATTGTAATGGAGCCCTACGCTTGGATGCTGATTACTTTGAAGATAGCTTCCAAAACATAGATATAGCAATGTACATAGAAACACACCAATGTAAAGGTAGCCGACAACGAGACGTGTGGGGATACAGGTGGGAAAGTGCATTTCGTCCAGTAGCTAGAAAACCAGGAAGCACTAGGGGTTCTGGAGGTGTGGCCATACTATACTGGGAAGACCTCAAAGGGACAGTGCAAGTAATGAAAAGAGATGATGATGCACGATATTTATGGATTAGAATACATGTAGGAAGACTATGGGATATATTCATCGCAATATGCTACTTTCCTCTTGCAAATTCTACCTATGCCACACGAGATGGATCTCCCTTTGATGTACTTTATGAGGATATCATGAGATATGCTAGCATTGGGGACATATTATTAGTAGGAGATTTCAATGCACGCACTGGAGATAGACAGAGTGACTTTTATATGCATGATAATGCCATGTTCAAAGAGATCGACATAGATGAAATAGGCCTATGCAGGAGAGTCTAGGATAAAGAAGTGAGTACCTATGGGACACATCTATTGACTTTGGGAAGTGCACATAGACTAGCTACCTTTAATGGTTTGCCATAATGGCCAGGATTTGACAATTTGACAATTTGACATGTTGGAATCACAAAGGAGGGGCAAGTACTGTGGACTACTTGATAGGCTCATCAGCATTGATACTAGAGATCCAAAACTTTAAGATATTTAAGAGAACAATTGGCATAGGAGCAGATCATGCCATTTTGACATTCATGCTGTCTTGTGTACATATGAAATATGAAACACCATGCCTCCCTAAACATCCCAAATACTACTTTACAAAAGACACCTCACACATGTACAGTGGTTCTTTACAAACTAGTTCACATACATTGGACTTGAGTAGATTGTTGGAAGAATGTACAAGGGATTTAGCAGAGGCCATACATGGATCAACCATGTATGCATTCCCACACACCTTGCCCTGATGCAGACCCACACGGCCTACTATTTCCCAAAATAGTTGGTATGAAGATGAGTGTAGTCACCCGAGCTCGCTTAAAGAGAGAAGTGGAGCTAGGCACTCAGACACATCGCCAAGCAAAGGCGTTCTTCAAACGCCTTGTGCGCAAGAAGAAACGAGACTACTTAGTGAAAGCAGAAGCAAAGATATATTAGCTATTTTTGGGGCAGAATAGCGAGAGCGCATGGAAGATGTTTCATGAAAGACAACCCCCCCTTACAGATTACATCACTAGATGCGTGGCTTGACTATGGGAGACAACTGTATGACCTCCCACGACAGCCACCTATGCAGCCCCCACAAGCTTATAGGCCAACACAGTGGTCTTTCTTTATATGGAAAATGGTTAGCGATGCAATTTATAGATTACAAACAAGGAGGGCATAGGATGAGGATGGACTAGTAGCAGAACATGTCTCACATGCTTGTGACATATTAGCACCCATATTAGCATATATGTTCAATAGAGCAGTATGCGAAGGTTTCCCTATGAGTGGGTTGTCAATACTATAATTTTGCTATTTAAAAGTAGTGATCTCCTAATTTCTAGCAGCTATAGGACTATCATGATCGGTCATACTTTGGCCAAGATATATGGATCTATATTGGAGCATGAACTTAGTGAGTGGCTTGAAATGCAAGGTAAAAGAGCACAAGGACAGGTAGGTTTCAGACAAGGATGTACCACACTGGACCATATTCTCACACTTAGATTATCGAGGAGGGTCGAGCCCAAGACAAGAGGATCTATTGTTGCTTTGTAGACTTTCGTAAAGCTTTTGATATAGTGCCTCGTACACGTAGCATGTAGAGATTGCAGGACATTGGAGTACTAGAGGGTATATGATGGGGTGTCTATGCATTATATGAGGCAGTGGTAGGTCACGTACGAACACTTGGGGGGCTATCAGAGAGGATTGGTAGTACCATAGGAGTGAAACAAGGATGTTCACTTTCACCCACTTTGTTTGGTCTACACATAGATGAAGTGTCTGATTACATAGACCAAGGAGGAGTTGGAGCCAGCTTGGCAGGGGTGCTGATATCAATATTACTGTATCCAGATGATATTGTTCTCATTTCAGATTCATCGGAGGGATCGCAATTCCATCTAGATGCTTTGCACATCTTCTGTAGAGATAAAGACCTCATAGTGAACCTTGAAAAGACCAAAACCATGGTTTTCATTACTTCAACAGTATGGGTGACTAGATCTATGTACCAGTTCACATTGGGGGGAGAGATATTGGAGCATATGAGAGTATATGTCTATTTGGGAGTCACCTTCTTTGGCCCACGTTTTTCGTTGAGAGGGGCATCAGAGGCACGTTTGGCACGTGGATATGCAGCACTAGGGGCACTCGAGAGTTAATGTGCTCACATACAGTTCCAGAAGCCCCGCACCAAACTTTGGTTGTTTGACACCCTAGTCACATCTACATTACTATATGGAGTAGAGGTATGGGGTTGCGGCTTGTACCACACGTATCTTAGCCCACTCACTGATCAGATTGGAGTAGAGAGGGATTATTATGATGGTTAGGATAGTATGGAAAGGCCATTGATCATGATGATAGCACGCATGATTAGGAGTAAGCCCTCCACCCCACACCCCATTGTCAGAGCAGAGATAGGGGCAACACCTATAGTTACGGAGGCACTCTTCAGGGCAGTGACCTTTTGGCATAGACTATGGGAACTTCCACGCCATAGATACTCTAGATTGGCACTAACCTCATCTAGATAACTAGCAGCAGGAGGCGAGAAGAACTGTTGGTTTTCATAGATGGCTATTTGGATGAGCCTACATGGTTTGGATATTGACCGTCTTCCACCTTTGGATTATAGCCTTGACTGCCCTATATTTTATCTCAGCCGATCAGAGCTGAACCAGGTGATCAGAGCTGATATCTTGAGGATTGAGACAGTAAGGTCATGGGTCCATCCACCACTCCCTCTAGGATTGAAGATGGAGTTCTACAGGAGTCATTTCTTGTGTCTCTTTGATGATGGTTTCACTATTCGGCGAGCATATATGGACTCCCATCTCTCCCATAGCGTACGGGTTGCTATTGGACAGATTCACACCCCCTCACATAGGATTTAGATGGAGACAGGCGGATGGACAAATACCCTAGCAGAGGATAGGACTTACCAGCTTTGTAGTCGAGATCCTAAGACGGAGGAGTACTACATATGCAGATGCACAGTATACTATGACATACGAGGACGGTACCACTGCCTCTTTTGTGATGGATTTGGATCCCTTCGTTGCGTCATGGAGTACGAGGACCAGAGATGCCTAGGTCTTTTCCTCTTGGAGCTCGAGAGGCGCCGAACTGCACTATTGCGAGACAAGAGGCCAGCTCATCCAGAGGGACACACCCAAAGAGCAGTGACAGACTTCTTCTACAGAGCTGACCCTACTGACACTACCAGCCTAGCAGAGACAGAGCCACTTTGCAAGACACCTTACAGGCCACGCCGTGGAGTCTTATTGGATAGAGCTATTTCCCTTCGTCGAGCACGGCGACCGCATCTAGCAGGACCACGTCCAAGGAGGCCACACCACAGTCGGATTAGATCCATTATCACGAGACACCGAAGACTCACCACTAGGCATATCAGTGAAGTAGCTAGGGACCGCATCATAGCTGAGATCATGTGCAGATCTTGAGATCATCTACAACCCATAGTCTCCACCACACTTTTGTACATGGCTCTATCAGATCTTGTTCTCCTTTCCTTTCCTTTTCTTTTCTATCGATGGAACAACACTACACATGGTTCATCAACCCTAGTAGAGTCCCATCGTATAGGTATTCTCAGTATTGTATCATAGGCTACCCACTTATTTGTAATGTTATCTTTACCTTATTGATGAGATGACATTAGACATGGATGTACTTTGGATTTTGTCTCATAGGCCACATTGGCCTTATGTAGACGTTCATATATCTTTCTTTCTTTCTTTCTTTCTATCTCTCTCTCTCTCTCTCTTGCTCTCATTTCCCTCACAAATGCCTTAAATTGGCTAGACTCTATTGCTCAACTCTTGTCTACCCTCTTCTTCGAGTGGCAACTCTTGTAAGGCGAATTCACATTCAGTCTTTCTGCAAACACACACTATAGTCAATATGATCTACTTTTGCCAAAAGTTGCGTACAAACAACTTTAGTTGGCTAAATTATATCTCGTGCCCAATTTCTTCTTTGAGTGATACCCCTCATAAGCCAAAAGTAGCTTCACACGGTCTCTTTGCAAATGTCCATAGTCCATTTGACGGAGTTACTTTCTGTCAAAAGCTGCCTACGTAGAAGGCTAAACTCCACCACTCAACCCCTGATCTAGCTAGTTCTTTGAGTAGCACCCCTCTTTAAGGCCAAAACAGCTTTATATGCCACACACGTGTTGCCAATTGAGGAGCCATAACTCTTGTGCCAACCATCTCTTCTAGAATACTTATTGCAACCCCTCTTAAGGCCAAAAGAGCTTCATATGCCACGCACGTGTTGCCAACCAAGGAGCCATAACTCATGTGCCAACCATCTCTTCTAGAATACTTGTTGCAGTCCTGCTATCTCTCCTTGAAAACTTATTGCAATCTTGCCTCATGCAGATCCTCCGATACCTTGGGACTATGAGTGTGTGCAACAGAAAGGAAAGAAAACATGAAGAGGAGATTGAATGAATGTGGGAGAGAGAAGGAACAAATTACTTGCAATGGCCAAAAGATATAAGGCTGCACCAGTCAGCCTGAACATGCAACATTATTGAGTGTCGGCGTCGGCAGTAGACGATAGCAAGGGGATGAGAGAGAATGAAGGGGGTTGGATGAATAAACACAATGGATGCAATGAATGAATGATTCAATGAGGAGGTAGGCCACCTATAAATAGGTAAATTGGGGTCACTATTGGTGTACAAGTGGCTAGGCCCAAAATGTGGGTCTCGAGGACAGCCTACAGTGCCCAAAAAGAAACACACTGATGTACCCTGCATCCAAAGAGCCTAAAACACATAAAGTGATAGGCAATGACAATGTCAGAGCTCCTAATGTCCTTGTCTAACTCAAACTAAGGCTCACAGGCAAGAGATGACAGTACGAGACACACATCTCCACTAACAGCTTTGATACGATGTGATAGTGTGCAATGGGTAGGAAAGTGAACATGGAGAGGAGAATGGATGAACCTAGGAGAGAGAAGGCACAAATTGACTGCAATGGCTGAAAGATACAATGCTACAACAGTCAGCCCCAATATGTAGCACTAATTGTTAGTGTTGGTGAGATAGTAGCATGGGGATGAGAGGGAATGAGGAGGGATGGTTGAATGATCACAATGGATGCAATGAATGAATGAGGGGGTAGGCTACATATAAATAGGTAAACTAGGGCCACAACTAGTGTACAAGTGGCTAGGTCCAAATGTGGGCACTGAGGATAGCCTATGATGCCCAAAGAGGAATGCACTGAAGTACCCCCCATCTAAAGTGCCTAAAACACAAAATGATGGACAATGGCTATTTCAAAGCTCCTAATGTCCTCATTTGAATCAAATTGAGGGTCAATAGGCAAGAGATATTTGTACAAGAGACATGTTTGCTAATAGGGACATGGCACAATTGCTGCATTGTGAGGAGCAACAAAGAAAAAACTACCAAGACCCCTAGCTGATCCACCAAGAAGGCTTGTGATGAAATGGTAGGGGTTGAATAAAAAATGGTGTAGTCTTTCAATAAACTTGTTTTCCATTTAAACCCCATAAAGAAGGCTTGTGAAGAAATGGTAGGGTTTGCTTTCGCTAGCAATGGAGAGAACTGAGTGCATGACAAACACTAGCAGTGAATGAACTCAAAAACATAGAGAATGGAAGAATGATGTGAATGAATCAAATTATGATAAAATAAGCCTTAGGTCTCCATGTCTCAAGGATTGGGGCCAAGGAGCGAGCCAAGGAGTTTCAGTTTGGTATTTGACTGTGTTATCTTGGCTCATTGAGGCGACAAGACTTGTGGAAGGAGAGTGCATTGTAGCAAAATCAATCCTTCAGGCAAGAGGATGCTGAAGAAGACACTGCATGGATGTGGGCAGTGGTGGAGGGAGCAAAACAGTCTTTAAGATCAGCAGGATGCCAATGATGACTTCGGGCAGCAAAACCCAAGTTCTACTAGCTGAAACACAAACTCCTTGATCAGTTTGATGAAGATGATGAAGGTGACTGCTAGCTGTCCACTTGGCAGCAACACACAGGCAGCTTGGAGCAAAATGCAGTCAACTACTAGTCATGACTGCAGGGACAGCAGCCAATGATGATGGTTGCAATGGCGACAACCTCTAGAAGGTGGGCGGCTGTCGAGCAACCAGAATCAAGGCTAGCATTAACAAATAATTATGCTGCGTTTACACTTAACTTTTGCTCCTTAATTTAGCCCTAAAAAGCTTAATTTTTGAGTAAAAGGATTTTATTCACAGTAGGATAAATGCCCAAAAATCCCCCATAAAAGGGCAAGTTGTGGGCGTCCCATTGTCACTTTGAGACCACCCTCACTTTCAATCTCTCTCTCAGCGACTCTTCCTGTTCTTTGAGTGCTGCCCCCTTCCTCTTGCAAGCCCCTAGTGGATGCTATCACAATGGAGCTGCTGTTGCCCTATTGACAGCATCCGAGAAGCCATCGCAGATTGTTTGTCACCCAACAGCTGCCCGCCTTTGTCGTCCTGCTGCCCACTTGCGCTCAACATCTAGAGGTTTTGTTATTCATCATCAGCAATCATCGTCACTCCTACACCTGTGCTTTTGCATGTTGGTCCTTTTGAAGGCTGTTCTGTGGTCCAGTAGCCTCTTATGGTCTGTTTACAGTAGTTATCATCATCAAACTCAAAACTGCCTTTTGCATTTTGCTATTACTTCAGTCCTGTAGGTTGGCAACCATGCGTTCATGATGCTAGGATCATCGTTCAGCAGTTGTCTAACAGGCATAGCAAGTTGTCTTCCTCTCTAGGTAGTCGCCATCGTCACCATTGGGCTGGATTAGTGTAAGAAGCTGAGAATAAGGAATTAGTGTAAATAATATTGATATTATGCCATGTCACACTGACATTGGTATAAAAGGAGAGGACATGTAATTTTACACATCTTTTTGACACAATAATACAATTACAGACTTTCTCTCCCTTCTTGCTCACAGCTTCTATGGCTTCCCCTTCTTTCCTGTCTTTCTCTCTCTAAATCTAGTCTTTCTCTCTCCTCGTCACTCTTCTTCTCTCTCTTCCTGCAGTCTTTCTCTCTCTTCTACAGTCTTCTCTCTCCCTAGTTCTCTCTCTGACAAGTGGTATCAGAGCTTAGTTTTCAGATCCTTCCTTTCTCTCTCCTTCTTTACATTTAGTTCCTTGTCAGTTTCAGGAAACCTTACTGTGCATAGGTACAACATTGAAGAACCACAGCAGTCAAGAGGTACTAGATATGGCAGCTTTCTTGGACTCCACACAAGCTATGCCAGGAGGTTTGATCAAATTTGAAGGCATGGAGACAAAATGGCAGCTCGTTTTTCAACTTTGAGGTAAAATTTTAGGGTTCTTTTTGGGAAAAATCTACATAGGAGTTATGGGAGAGTTAAACCACTACTACTTTTCAAAGAGAAGTCTTCTTCTATCTCCTTCAAGCTTTCTTGAGAGCTCCCATGGAGGACCTCTTGCTCCTACCTCTCTCCCAGGACTCCCATGACTCTTAAGGCATACACGACTTGATTTCTTATGCTTAGAGCTCCACCTTGAGCACCATTTAACCTTGTCTCAGAACTTGCCGGTGAGAAGCATCGTCAGGTTCATGCTTCTTTACCTCAACTCTTCAGGTCTGGTTTCAGTGAAGACAAGCAAGAGGTACTCATCGAGATGCTAGAGACCGGCAGATGAGGTGACATCAGGAAGCTCCACAGAGAGAAGTTGCCAACGAAAGACTGCATCATTTCGTTTCTTGCTTTCATCTGCCTTTCAAAAGCGTCAATCTCCTACCATTGCCTTTGCTCCAACTTGGATGCATACCTCCTCTCCCTGTTCATTGTCATCCTGCGTCATTAGAGGCACATAGCGACCGCTGGAGGTCCACCTGCCTCTTGTGGCTGACACAGGGGACGACATATTCAACTTGGAGTGCTGTCTCGGGCTGCTCAGACACTTGTCATTTTTACACGATCACCAGGTAACACCATCTTAGTCTCCTCTCCAGCATCTGTCTCAACAAAGGCCACCCTGCCTGTGACATCAGTTGTCCTCATATAGAATTGAGGCCTGTATCCAGCAAAGAAAGGAGAATGCCTTCCACCTTCTTCCTTCTTCAGGATGTAGACAGAAGCAACAAACTTGTTATGGGGTGTGATGGTCCCAGGCTTTGCAATAACCATACCTCTTGCGATATCAGTTTTCTGTATACCTCTCAGAAGAAGTCCTACATTGTTACCTGCCATGGCCTCATCTAACAGTTTCCGAAACATTTCAACACCAGTGACAGTGGTATTTTGAGTTTCCTTCAAGCCGACAAGGTCAACAGTCTCTCCCATCTTGATCTTACTCTCTCTCCACTTTCCTAGTGGCCACAGTTCAACAGCCATCAAAAATGGCAAATCGGCTTGTCTAACAGGTACTGGAATGTTCTCGTCTACAGCATCAATAAGCTGATAGATTTTGTCCACCCTGCGCTACGAGCAGAAGCCACCTGCTCCACTGATGAAAGATCTACATAGAGGGTGACAGGAAGGGGCTTCCACACTTTGCAGCAATTAGGAACGAAAGGTCATCCTTGCCACTGAAGCTTCCTCAACAGCGGAAGAAGCATTAACTAAGGCAGCTTTAACTTCCACTTTCAACAGCCTCTCCTGTGGATTTGAGATCTCACAGTCTATTCTTCTGCATCAACATCGTCTTGAACGTCTTCACAACCAGATTCAGTAGCACTTCATTTTCCTCATCAACAATCTGATTGTTGCTGGTCATTTTCCTTTGGACACAGGCTTGATCTCAGAAGGAATCCAATTCGATGATCTTCAGAGTGACTTCACGGAAGGTTTACAGGGCGGAAGCAACAACAAAGATTCAAGTTGCCTTTTGTGCTCATCTGGATCACCGTGCATTTAGAGCAGCTTCATTATCTGCCATCTCTCCCATGATAAGAACCAGTTGGAGAAAGCACAGTATTGACAGTGGGGAACTACTGATTTGATTAAGAAACATTTTGAGTTCATCAAGGACTGTATCAGGACTGCATTACCAGATTTTAGGGGTGGGACACTTATTTCTTATGAGGGCAGAGTTCAGATTCTGGAGATTGCCCAAGTTTCTGATGAGCACGTTGGCTGTGTATTCATAAGGGATCAAATTGAATCCATCTCTCACTGCAGTCACAACACAAGAATCTGCAATGTTGGATTTGCAATCGGTACCATGACCAACTTTCCCTTCCACTCAGGGTGCTACATCAGCAGTTGTTCCATTGCCAGAAGTTTCAGGCTGATGCCTTGAAAAACATCAGGATCATCAACTCTAAGAATCAGAGTCTTGTCTGGAAACTGTGACTTCAACTCAAGTATTTCCTTGTGCTTCAGATTTCAGAAAGGAAGTGTATGGCATAGTTGAAGGTATGGAAACCAATCAAAATCTGCATTAAGAAGCCCCGCAGGATCTCTTCGCGGACAGGAAGTGTTCGGTAAATCTCTGAAGTTGTAGAAGCCATCATAATACGTGTGTTTAAGATCTAGAGGAACAAACACAGGCGGAGTGTTTGGGAGAAACAAATTGGCAACATAGGCCCAGGTGAAATGGGGTGCAGAATGCCTGCTGGTCTCTCTCTTGATGGGAGAATATCTGCTGGTCTCTCTCTCGTTGTCTCTCTGACAAAATTGCAGCTCATTCTGTTGCTTGACATCCGGTTTTGAACACTTGCCATCAACAATAGCGAGGTTCAAGGTCTCATCCAGCTGAGAAGTACTAGAGACAGTAACAATTGTGATAATTCCCCTACAGCAGGTCTTCCGACTCCATGGCTTTGGCTTGATCTGATCAGCCACATTACAAAATAAAATTCACCAACACAGCAACTTTACTACAATGGCAACTGAGAACAATAGCTCCAGCTCTAGTGAACAAGGTTGGCTTCAAACACAGGCTAAAATTGACAAACTTGGAGTTTTAACTGATCGATGTATTGCTCTTATGAAGGCGGTAATGGAAAAAACAGCAAGACCTGAATCAAATGCTTCTGCTTATGGCCAACATGTATATGCTGATGAGTATAATTCCATTGAGCCTTGGCAGCAGAATGGCTATTATGGTCAACATGCTTATGCTTATGAGCATCCACCTCTTCAGCAACATAGTTATGATTATACTTGTGAAGCTCTCTTGGTTGACCAGCCCAGCTCTTATGGATGTGACAGAAATGGTTATGCTTATCAGTACCCTTCTAGCTTTGATCAGCAGCAAGCAAGTGATTATGACCGACATCATACCAATACCTATGCTCATGGACTTGCCAATCATCATACTTATGGACAGCCTAGGATGCAAGGACATCATTGTAATCATGTTGGACAGTCATCATGCAATCTTGGGCAGCATGTTTATAGGCAACAATATGACCAAAGTTTTGGTAGTAGGCAACAGAAAATAGATGTATTTGGACAGCAGCATGAACATTTTTGTGACATGTATTCTCATAGAGATTATGGACAGCATGACCAATGCTGTGGGATCAATGATCAAAGGCAGCATGCTTATGTATGTGAGCAGCAAACATCAGTGGAAGCAAATGCATATGCTCAAACAAACTGTCCCTCTGATGCGCAGCAGGACTATTATTACCATATGCAGTATGGACAGCATGAGCATTATGGTCATGAGCATGGACAGCTAGTTGTACATGAGCAGCAAGATGACTATGAGCAGCATGTCAAAACTATTATAGAGCTGACCAATGGTGATGAGCAGGTGTGTAAATTGCTATCTAAGGCTAAACACGTTAGACACCTTATTAGTGATACGATACGGGAACTGCATGCTGCGGGCTTATGCTATCGATGTGCTAAGCCACTATCTTGTAATCACCAAGCCATATGCAGGGCAAAGTTTGCCAAAATATTCTTTGTATTTGAATATTATGATGCAAAGGATGGAGAAGATCTTGTTGAAGACCATTTTGGTATGGGTCCACAACAAGAACCTCAGTTTAAGAAAGCAGATCATGGGCAGCATGTGGATTTGGATGATCATGACACCATGTGGGAGTCCCGTCAGTCCACAGACCTGCAGTTTAAATGCTTGGACATCACTAAGAATGCAGGGACCATGAATATATAGCACTTAGGGGTTGATGCAGTCCATGCAATGGCGACTTCAGCCTCATATGCTTTAGTCATATAGAGCATGGTGATGCCTGAGAAGCTTATGGAAGAGTTAGTGAATACCATCATGATGATCATGCTTCCAGCTGTACTTGACTTTGATCTTATGAAAGTTGATCCAATGCATGGCAACGATACCGCTTTCCCTTTTAATCCGGGTGGCTACAGGCTGATTTTGACCCTCTGTATAGATTAGTACTACTATTGAATATTAGGTAATCTCTTCTTTTACCACTTGTAATACTATACAGAGTAGTATTCTGCAGCCCACTACTTGGCTATACCAATAAGTCCGATATCTGTTTTTGAGGACAAAAACTTCATTTTTGAGTGGGGATGGATTGTAAGAAGTTGAGAATAAGGAATTAGTGTAAATAATATTGATATTATGCCATGTCACACTGACATTGGTATAAAAGGAGAGGACATGTAATTTTACACATCTTTTTGACACAGTAATACAATTACAGACTTTCTCTCCCTTCTTGCTCACAGCTTCTATGGCTTCCCCTTCTTTCCTATTTTTCTCTCTCTAAATCTAGTCTTTCTCTCTCCTCGTCACTCTTCTTCTCTCTCTTCTTACAGTCTTTCTCTCTCTTCTGCAGTCTTCTCTCTCCTCTTTCTCTCTCCCTAGTTCTCTCTCTGACAATTAGCATTTTATATTGCTCTAGTTAGTTGCACATTTGCTACAGCAGCTACTCTTCTTCCTGGAGGCCATGTCCTACAATGGACAGCTTTATTTTGATGGTATAGGTTCATTCCATCAGCATATACTTGTTTTGCCACTTCATCTTTGTCATCACCTACTGAAGGATTGTGTCTCTGTCCCTTCATTGTCCATCTTCATCATGTGTCTACTTTGACCTCCCCTTGCCTGGAGGACCGTTTTCTGCTACTGCCAGCCAGGTGCAGCCATCTTGAGCAATTCCCTTAACTCCAGATGTGTGGTTCACACCTTAGTCTAGGTTCCAGAGACACAAAGGCTCAAAGCCATAGTAACATGGGATGGGTTTTGGGAGAGGGACAGGAACATGGGTGGGGGCAGGAATTGCCATCCTCTGTTACCATTGGGGGGGGGGGGGGGGGGGTGGGGGAAACTGTAACATGGGGACGGGACTGGGACAGTATGGGGATGGGATGGGACTGGGACGGGAAGCTCGAAAATGGTCATTCCCTACTACTATGCTCGAAGCCCCCCCATTGTATCATCATTGTGCATCATTCATCACTACATTTTTTCTCTGGCATCTGAGTTTATTTACTGTTCGTGTTTGTCACTCATTTTGTAGTTTCCACTGCAAACCCTGTTATGTCTTCATGTCTCTCGAATTGGTCTTAGAGTTTCCTTGTGCTTTCTTCACAGTGGTTGTTAGAAGAAGGGTAGCAACAGAAAGTTCAAAGCACAGCTCTAGAAGGTGGCGATAATGCCATAAGGGCTTGTGACTGTTGGGCAGCAAGGACCTCCCCCTTGATGGGAGGCAGCATAGGCTGGCTTGGCAGACCTGTATTCGCCATTCAGCTAGGTGGCAGCATGGATGGCTGGGTAGCACCTGGGCGGCTGCTACAGTAGCTCTAACATTTGAAAAATGCAGGGGATTCTGGTCAATGGCGAGGGAGAGCATTTTGTATGGAGGAAGGGTGACTGAGTGTGATTTATCAGTTAGTGAGAGAGTGATTGGGATGCCCACAACATGCCCTTTCATAGGGGACTTTTGGGCATTTGCCCTACTGTGTGCAAATAAAGCCTTTTGGGGCTGCTTTTAAGCACAAAATGGACATTATTCACAACAATTTAATCTTAATGCAACCTTTGATTTGGGTGGCTGAAGCGGGCCCTACCATTGGGGGGGGGGGGGGGGGGGTGGGGGAAACTGTAACATGGGGACGGGACTGGGACAGTATGGGGATGGGATGGGACTGGGACGGGAAGCTCGAAAATGGTCATTCCCTACTACTATGCTCGAAGCCCCCCCATTGTATCATCATTGTGCATCATTCATCACTACATTTTTTCTCTGGCATCTGAGTTTATTTACTGTTCGTGTTTGTCACTCATTTTGTAGTTTCCACTGCAAACCCTGTTATGTCTTCATGTCTCTCGAATTGGTCTTAGAGTTTCCTTGTGCTTTCTTCACAGTGGTTGTTAGAAGAAGGGTAGCAACAGAAAGTTCAAAGCACAGCTCTAGAAGGTGGCGATAATGCCATAAGGGCTTGTGACTGTTGGGCAGCAAGGACCTCCCCCTTGATGGGAGGCAGCATAGGCTGGCTTGGCAGACCTGTATTCGCCATTCAGCTAGGTGGCAGCATGGATGGCTGGGTAGCACCTGGGCGGCTGCTACAGTAGCTCTAACATTTGAAAAATGCAGGGGATTCTGGTCAATGGCGAGGGAGAGCATTTTGTATGGAGGAAGGGTGACTGAGTGTGATTTATCAGTTAGTGAGAGAGTGATTGGGATGCCCACAACATGCCCTTTCATAGGGGACTTTTGGGCATTTGCCCTACTGTGTGCAAATAAAGCCTTTTGGGGCTGCTTTTAAGCACAAAATGGACATTATTCACAACAATTTAATCTTAATGCAACCTTTGATTTGGGTGGCTGAAGCGGGCTGTAATCAGAGATTCAAGTAATATTTATGTATGGATACATCCATCAAATACTGACGAAGTATTGGGAACATTCATGATATAGACAGGCTCAAAGGGGCATGATGGATCCAATAGCATCACTTTGTATGCTATATCAGTGTTTCCTTTTGCCACTGCTGCATAGTCCTTCAGAAAAGTCTCCACTCCATCAACCTTTTTTGACTTTGCCATACAAGAAATGCATAACGAGCACCATATTAAGCCCAAAACTAACAGAGGATGCAATTGATGGATCTGCCTCCAAATGAGAAAAAACGGTCCTGACAAGCTCTGACCTGCATCGAAATCCTCTCTTTCAACCACCCAAGGCCTAAAACCTTCTTCGATCTCTGATTTCCAGCCTTCTATTTTCTTCTTCACCAATAAAGGATCATGCAAATTTTTGTTCAAGATTTCACCAAAGTTGGGGCTGAGGATTGAAGACCAAAGTACATGCAGATGTTTAAGGAATTGTGTGATGCCATGCTTGCAGCTTCTTTGCTTTTGTGATCTTACTTGGATTAATACAAGCCATACATTGGTTGGTTGTCATTTCTCTGGTGTCTATGTAGGCCTTCTAGGCCAGTTTGTCTCTATTTCAATTCAGTTTTCACTCACTTTTTAGTGATGCAATGGCTGTAATTAAACCGTGAAATCAGTGCTCCATCTTTTGATAGTGGGAATTTCTAGTCCAAAGGCGTATATGTCTATCAGGGGTGAACCTGAGCTGGATGCGGGGGTGATTGACAGTTCAGAGTTTCCAAGTGGTGGTGCAGAGGCTTCTTTGGGGCACCCAAATGCACACCCAGGACAGGGGGTGGTTGTCCCCTCCAAGTATTAGCTGAGAAAATGGGCAAGAAACAGAGCTTGCTCACAGTGGGACATCCAGCTTGGTGACCCTACCAAGGAGGAGCAACTGAGTGTTTGAGTGGGCAAGATCTCAGCATCAGGGCGTCGAGTCACATAGATCTTGGGTTAGTAGTGAATGCAGGATAGACGGCAGGGATTGAGACTTTGGGTGTGGCAGTGGGCTACTCGTTGGCTGCTGGTATACTAGTTGAGGGGGTCTATACACAGTGCCCTCTTTCCATAATCTAACATTGGCTTTTCCATCTCATCTCTTCAGAAGTTTGAGATCTGGGACTGCTAGAGTTCGATTGAAGGTCTGTCCTATCTAGGACAGCAGGCATATTCTGTGGATACCTTGTACATGGTGTGCA
Organism: Lygodium microphyllum; assembly: GCF_053477565.2. Classification (NCBI taxonomy): domain Eukaryota; kingdom Viridiplantae; phylum Streptophyta; class Polypodiopsida; order Schizaeales; family Lygodiaceae; genus Lygodium; species Lygodium microphyllum. The sequence goes on from NC_141148.1 coordinate 106,970,709, forward strand.
GGTTTTGCATAGGGGCTGGAAGTACAGCATGGATACTTTGTGCTGTTCTTCTCCTTTGTATGCCTTTCAATATTACTACTGTAACATATAAGGAGGATTATTCCTACTTACGAATTCTCCTGTCTTGAATTGTGGTTGAGAGGGCCTGTGTCTTACAAGGTGGTGAGATCTAAAGTTTGCCTATGCCATATCCATGTGATTCTTCCTGTTGCCCCTCCAGGTGGCTCACTTTTCTACCATTCCTTCCTCATTTTCAGATATTTCCACTTTGCTACAGGCCTCCCGCACTGAATTACTCATGTCCCACTACTCAAGAGCATGGTTGGGCAGTGTTCCTCTTGTTGTCTTGCTTGGAAAAAATGGAAAGTAGGACGCATCCTCCAACAACTCAGTAACATCTTTTTGCCCCCTGTCTTCTTGCTTGGCTGTGGTCTTTACTTCTGTAATCTCTCCTTTCCATCGTGCACGAGTGATTTGGCTTATCATCAGCTACCCCAACTTCCTTGTATATCTTTCAATATTAGTGCTGTAATATACGAGAAGAATTATTTCCACCTATTAATTCTTCTTTGTCTTGAATTGTGGTTGAGAAAGACCTGTGCCTTTCAATGTGGGAGTGTAAAGTTGGCCTATGCCATAGGTCCTTGTGATTATTTCTGTTGCCCTTCCAGGCTGCTGACTTTTCCACCATTCCTTGCTCATTTTCAGACTTTTCACTCTGCTACAGGCCTTCAGCACCAAACTTCAAATGCCCACTACTCAAGAGCTTGGTTCTCTCTCGTTGTCTTGCTCAAAATAGCAGAAAGTAGGAATCATTCTCCAATGACTCGGTAACTACAAGGTGTGATACAAGGTTTTGGCTGTGGTCTATACTTCTACAATCTCTCTCCTTTCTGTCAGCATGAGTCCAATGCATTTGGCTTACCATGAGCTGCTCCCAAGTTGTTCAAGTCACCTTTAGCAATCCATGAATCCAGTGGAGTCAAATATCTCGACAGGCTCATGTCTATTTGTGGGGCATAGATGTTCAAGAAACAAAAACTTTGTATTCTAGCTAATACTCCTACCTGCATGACTCTGCCTGCCAGAATAGTGTCACAATCTTGTATCTGTAAAGCTAGGCCTAGTCAATGGAATTATGCCTAATTGTTCACTCCTGAAAAAGTTTGCATCAGGTACATTCACATAATTCTGGATAAGGCTTTGCAAGTGTGCCAATGCCTCAACAAAACATCTTTTTCCCCCTGACTTTTGCATTTTTTGTCCGAACGTGGGGCCTTTTCCCAATACTTGCATTTTCTGATATTATAAGCATGCTTCGCCCGTGGTGCATTGGGGAACATTGCTAAGTCTAGGAGAACAGCCTATGTTGAATGGCTCAATCAAGTGTGCTTCTGTATTGCATACTTGGCATGGGGTCTTGAGAGGGAATAGTGAAAGTTCTGATGGTGCCTAGCTAATGGGATCACAGCCTGCTGAAGGCTTAGCCATGGCATTGAATAACCAACTAAATGAGTAACAAAAAAACTTTAATCAGCCCCTACCTTCAAAAGGGGATTGAATACATTTGGGTTCTCAAGGGTGTGCATTGCTCTGCCAGTTGGGCTTCTTGCCTGGCCAAGCAACTGCTCAACTGCTTAGCTAGTTGTCCTATCAAGTAGCTTGAGCCAAGTTGAGGAGTCCGGGCCTTGTGCCCATGGGCAACCACCGGGGGTATTTTGGGGTTCTTGTTCACCTCTCTCATGATAGATACAAAGACTCTGCAGTGTCTTATTCATTCACACAATTTTCTCTAGCTCCCCATCTTGATAACTCACACTTGTGTTGGCTATTTGTGAAATGTTCATCTGCTAGGCTAGGGGATGGGAATGTGGCAAGACTCTAGACCTGGGCTTCCCTATGTCGTCAAAAGTGCAATCTGTGCCTGTGGACTGATGGGAAAAAGGGAGAGGATGGTTGATAAGGGGTATGAGAGGTGTTAGAAAGGAGGAGGGAAGGGCAGTCATAGTTGTGAGCTATATAGTACAGTGGAGGACACTCTCAAGTGGTTGCTTGTGAAAGATTAACTTAAATGTTTTTGTTGCAAGAAGAATATCATATTGAAACTGTGCTTAGTAATATATTCTTATCTTCTTTCAGACTGTGGCAGCTTGTGTGCGAGATGGTGGAATGGTGATTGTATATGGAGCTTTGTCAAGTAATGATGTCACATATAGTATCTATGACTTGAGAAGAGGTGTGAAGTTAGATTGGTTCTATCTTGGTGATTATGTTCCAACTAGGGAAAAGATTGACCTCGTTGCTGCGAAAGTTATGAGACTTTTTGAGCTGAAAATAATACGACCATACATTGGAAAAAAATTTCCTTTATCTCAATTCAAAGAGGCTATCATTGAATCAGAAAGGGAAGGAAGGGGAGGAAAAGTCCTCTTAGTTAGCTGAGATTCATGTCAATAACGATAAGTTTTGTCATTCTGATATTTGTATTCACCTTGTAAGTGTGATCTGTACTTTATCTGCCATGGTGTATAACAAATGAAATATTGGAAGCCAATTTGTTTGTCTCATTGGGTATATATATAAGAGATGCAAATAAGAACAACACAAAAATGCAGATTGAGGTACATACTTGATGTGTTCAAGTGAAGATTTTGTGGAATAACAATAATACAAGTATGCAGAATGAGGTACATGCTTGTGTTTATGCGACAATATTACGGAATAATTTCTACATTATAAATGAAGTATGCACATGGAATGCCACAATGCTTACACTAATAGAACATTTCTATTTATTGTTTTGTAGTTAGCTAGGTTTCGTCTAGTTTCTCTCTTACTATGACTACCCTTGATGTACTATATTGATTAGATGTAGTTTAGAGTAGTCACTTGCTATGTGACAAATAATATGCCACTATGCTTGATCTTGTAGAGAGCTCCTCTAACAGTTTTATATGTGTTTGGGTGGATTGTACCAAGCTATGCATTTGAACTTGAAACACATTTTCGTGTTCACCTTTAGGTCAGCATGGTCAACTTCTACTAACTTGTCATTGAAGGATAATATAAACTAATTTGGAACATCAATCAGAGTACTAGTTGAAGGTACATAAGATATCTTTCAGTAACTCTATATTAAGATTCAAATCTAGGGTGCTCAAAGAGTAATGTATTCCTATATCAAATCTATGGTGCTTGGAAGGCAATGTGTTCACAAACTTGTTGACATTCAAGTACCAAACTTATTTTCAAAGGCATGAAGGTGCTCTGATGGATCTTCATCTGAAATATTGGAAAGTAATGTATTCATGTTCTAATTGATGACCCCTAGTAATAGGCTTATTTTCCAAAGGCATGGAGGTGTTTAATAGCCTTCATATTGAGAAAGTCTTTCTTGTTGAGTAGTAGAATTGTTGGCAAATTAGAATACTTTTTTCAAGTTCTTATTTTGTATTCAAAGCCATCTTATTTACTTATGTGCTATGTTAAAAGTGACATATATTTTTTCGATAGTAGAGGAAGCTAATATAAACTATTAGTAGGCTCTATAATTATAGTAGGTCTTAAGAAAAGTAATTTATTATCCATTTCTTGCTCATTGTGAATTTTGCAATAAAGATTTTAAGAATGGAGAATCAGAATACAAGACCCATCTAAGAGTGGTGCATCTCTTGCTTAGTGTGAATTGTGAGAAAAGGATTTTAAGAATGGAGAATTGGAATACAAGACCAACACAATTTTGAAGATGTGCCTTTTATATAAGAAGGATGGATGATGTGTATGTGTGAAAGCACCCTTAAGTTCTAGATTTTGTGTAGTGTGTGGATATTGACTTGAGATGGGGAAAGTAGTGTGCCATGTAGGTACACGTGTAACTATGTAACTATGTGAAGGTGGAGGCTAGTATGTCACATAGGGGCACAAATGTAAAGTGTTGGGTTTTGGATGAATGAAACCTTTTCTATATATGCAAACATTGTGTGAAATGTAGTTGAACAAGTGTTGAGTGTGCCATCTATCTGCTCACTTTACATTATAACCATGTCTTTTTTATTGTCTTATCATCCACCTTGATTATGTATATGTAATATGTGCTAACCACCATGATCGAACATCACATTAGGTTTCTTTACATGGTGTGTGAGCCATGGTGAGGACTCTTGATCGTGGTGTGTTTATCTATGTATATATGTTTGTATAATGGTAGTCTATTTGTTTAAGCATTATTTATGTTGTAGGTATTTGATCAAGAAAAGTATGCACACCCTTATAGTTAGAATTTGCACTTGGAGGAGTTATGAAGTAGCTAATGAAGGTTGAATGAAGAGCTTTGCATCGTGGAAGCTGCAAATGGAGCCTTTAGCAAGTAGCTGGAGCCAACATTGTCAAAGAAGCTGTCATCAAGTCAAAAGAAGGTACTTTGGGTACTTGTTGCCTTGGATCTTGATTCCTTATTTTGTAAAAGGATGTTGTGTATAGGATGTGTGAATCCCATGGCTCTTGCATTGTTAGAAGCATGTTTGGAGGTGTAAGCTTGTTAATGCAAGGGACAAGGAAGTATTGGGTCCATTTAGGAGTCCATGTGTGTGCATCAAGGAGGGGGATGGACTATGGATGCTCATATTGTTTGGGGAAGGGGATATGACGGTGCCACCATTACCCAATCCATTTGATATTTTTGTCATGTCAGGCTTCTTATATGATCCAAGCATAAAGGAACTTGCAGAGCAGATAGCAAAGGATAAGGGGAGGAAGAAGGTTGGTCAGGAAGAGAAGGATGAGTTTGAGGCCAAGAAGAAGAAGAGAGAGTGAAGAAGAAAAGAGGAGAGTAGACAAAAGAAGTTGGCAAGCTTGTGGTATTGGATTAGATGTATTGGCTCTTCTAGGAGAATGATGGAATGCCGTATGAAACAATACATAGCACTGCTGTCGAATGGAGAGAGAGTAAGTGATACATTTTCTAGAAGATGAAAGCAAGAGGTCATGACAAACTCTTCAAAGAGGTGTAGCTGATGAAGTGGCTTGTAGCGCAACTACTGCAGAAGGAGAACATGAGAAAAAAGACTGGAGGAGAGACTATGAGACTAGTGGAAGAAGCCATAAACAATCGAATTAGCTCTGCAAGATGAAGAAATAGGCCAATATTTCACAGAAGTTATTATAGGAGGCTATGGTGTCTATGTTCTCAGCAGAAGAAAGAAGACATGTAGCAACATTATCAAAAAATTTGTCAAAACAAAAATTATTTAATTTAGTTTCCTTGTTCACATATGAAAATTGAAATATTGTAAATGGATATATGCAAAAAATATTCACCTATGAGTTACCCAAGCCTAAATGCTCAAATTCACTCCTTGTATGACAGTTCTCCTTCCCAAAGCTACGAAGAGCTCAAAAGTGGTGTGCATATGCATGTAGATCTCTACTTAATGTGTTTGAGACATGGAGCACAAGCAAATAGCTTGTGGTCTCAAAAGGATTTTGGTGAGTATGTTATGTAAGAGAGTGTGCACACATTGGATGAAAAAATGGGTTGGTGCCTTTCGTGAACATGGTGGTAGTTCAAAAAGGAAAGGGTAGATTCAACTAAGCAAATGGTGCTCAAATAAATGTGGTATAAGTACATGTGACATGCATATGAGTGGTCCAGAGATGACTAGTTGTGAGGTCACACTCCCATTTAGCATTGAGAGAGAGAGAGAGAGAGAGAGAGAGAGAGAGAGAGAGAGAGAGAGAGAGAGAGAGAGAGAGAGAGAGAGAGAGAGAGAGAGAGAGAGAGAGAGAGAGAGAGAGAGAGAGAGAGAGAGAGAGAGAGAGCATTTGCAGATGGCAAGGCAAAATTGTATGGTGAGTTAAGAGTTAGAACACCTTGCTTAAGAGGGGATGTTGAGTAGGCATAAGCTTCGGTGATATCTATGTGTAAAAGCACTCTTTTAGGTGCTAGATATTGTGTGGTATGTGAGCATTGACTTGAGATGTGGAAAATAGTTTTCCGCATAGATGTACACATGTAAAGTGTGAGGTGCATAAGTGTTGGAGATTAGTGTGTCACATGAGGGTACACATGTAAGGTGTGAGGTTGTGCATACATGAAGCCTTTCCTACATATGTCGACATTGTGTGAAATGCAATTAAAGTGTTGAGTATTGCAATCTATGTATCTCCTCACTCTACTTTGTAGTCATGTCTTTCTTATCGTCTTATAATCCGCCTTGGTTATGTGTAATCCATGTTGACCTCCACGATCAAACTCTACATTAGGTTTCTTTACATTTCAATCACATTTATCACATTAACTTTCACCATAGCATCGTGTATAATCATGGGATTGGCTCAAAGATTTTCCTCAAAGAGTTTGGAATTAGGAGGTCAAGACACACTCTCAAAGGGGTCTAATAGAGCTTGTAGTAGAGGCCAAGCTGACCGTGTAGGGGTGATATAAAATATGTTCATTAGGTATTTGATAACTACAGTCCTAGAGAGCATTTCATTTCCCTAATTGAGTGTAATTCTAATGTTAACACAAAAAGAGAATGCTTGGGTTCTTCATTTCAAGGCTACCCCATGTATAAGGATTATTCTCACGTTCATGGTAGATCACGAGTTGTGATAACAAGTGCATCAAGTTACTATGAAGGTTCTTAATTCTCCTTTTGAGTTTCCAAGTACTTTCAAGATTTATGCCCAAAGTGGCAATGAATCTCATTGAACACCACAAATGCTTGCGATGCATTTTATTTTGATGAGATTATTAATCATGCTAAATGGGAGATATTTGCTATGGTGTTTAATAGGGTGGTTTTTAGAGACCCATCTTGAATCTTGAACCAATTGAGAGAGGAGTTTTGTAGATCTACCTCATATCTTAAACCGATTGAGAGAGGAGAGTCCACATTTATAAGCCCTTACTTTGTTGGATGTGATTGTGAAGTTGACTAGTTCATGGCATCAAAGGTATGGCTATTTATCATTTCCTAGCTTTCAAAAGATCTTTACATGGAGTGGTAGCAAATTTACCTGGGAGCAATGGGCATCTAGATATGTATAATGTGTCTTAGGGTAATTAACATGGAACCTTGTCTCCTAAGGAGGCTACCTTGTTCTGAAGTATTTTCAAGAAACCTCTCTCTCTTTGCTACATGTAATTCACTAAATCTAAACCCTAAGACCTAAACTTTAAAAGCTAAAGCCCTAAACCCTAAACACTAAACCATAAACTCTAAACCCTATTGTCAAAAGATCCAATGGCTGAATCGGAAGTAAATAGAGAGTATCTCACCTTCATTGAGTTTCTTACCATGATTGTCCTTGAAAGTCTATGGTCTAGTACCACAATTGTGTTGCTAGATTCCAAGTCATGGGTTCAGTGCTTGGTGCAAAAGTCAAAGTATCATTTTTAGCTTCATTGAGCGGTTTGGATTGGTTGAGATTTAGAATATCAAAAGGGTAGAAGATGAGGAAGCTCTATATCAGTTCTGATTATGGGAATTTACTCTTAACTTATGAGCATTGTTCTATATGTCTTCACTCTTTGTGCACGCACTTGTACCCACCCATGTGCGCTGACCTCTATATTTTGCGAAAGAAAAACATTTCTATTCTCATTGTTATGCATTTGATGTCTTTATATTCTAGGTTGAAGCTATACAATGTGATAGGCTTGACATGCTTATACATGGTATTTTATGAGAGCTATTGAGTTGGATTGACTTATGTGGGGAGTTTCGGGTGAGCTTTTTGTTTGGTTACGTAGGCAACAAATGTGGATTGTGTAGGGCAATGTTAAGTATTTTAAGTAAATGGCATAGTCTTAGTTTCTTGTATAGGGTCAATGAGAAGTAGCATAAAATGATTTTAATTAACAATCTTGTCTATATAAGGTTCTCGTAGTTGGGCATGACATGATAAGTCATGCAAGCCCTTGTCAATATAGATCACATGAATTTTGACTTTTAAGCCATGATCACACCTTTGAACAATTTTTGGATATAATCCCTATCAAGGTAAAAGTTAATCCGTTTAATTAAAAAAAAAACCTTCCCTAGCTTTAAGTTGGTCATGCCAAAAATTTCTACTTGATTGCATACGATTTTTTTGTGTAGCCTTCTATGCTAGGAGCACATTTATATTCTTGATATTAGCAAATCAACTCTTAAGATTAGGCATTTCTCCCCCACAATTTTTGGATTGATATTTGTGTACATAAAGTTGAGGATAACTTTATTAGCATTTTGTTCTTTTTTTTCTGACAAGTTGGATGATGGTGCCCACTCATCTAGGTTGCATGAAATATGAATAACGGATTTGTATATTTCAAAAAATATGGGACTATTATACTATGGCCCCCAAAAATATAAAATATAATATGAGGGCACATTAGCAAATAAGGAGATTACCATATTGGATTAAGAAGATGATTATTGGAAAAATTCTTTTGTATGGAATAATATTTTTTGTAAAAGTAAGAATGGGAAATATTCTTTTGTATGAAAGAATATTCCCTTATATGCTTGATTGATCTCTACAATGATGGGATTTTGAGGACAAAGGTGAATATATTTTTTAAAAAAAGTTGGAATGAGCTATTTAAATATTGACTTTCACCTTAATGGCCTCTTATAGAGATAATAAGCTTTAAAAATTCATAATTAATAAAAATGGTAAATTTTAATAATTAAAAATCAAATAATAATAATAATTGGTTATTATTTAAAATATAGATTAAATATTAACTAATATTTAAACTATTTTGAGATAATTAAGTAAAATAAATTTTAATTTTAATTTTAATTGAGTTAATTAAAATTTACTTTCAAAATTAAATTTAGTTAAAATAAAATTTATGTTAAGGTTATTTTTTATTTGAATAAAATATTTTTTAATAGAAAATAAAAAATAAGAATAGCTCTACTTGATGTATTTATTCTTCAAGTAGACATGTTTAGGAGTAGGGGAAAACTTAGAGAATAGTATTAGCTTTACTTGATGAATTTATTATTTAAGTTTGACATGTTTAAGACTAGAGGAAAACTTAGAGGATAGAACAAATTTACTTGATGATTTTATTTTTCAAGTAGACATTTATTTGGAGAACGGAAGAACTTTGAGGATAGAACAACTTTACTTACTATCTTCCAAGTTCATTTTGCTCATAAACAAGTCCACTTGAGTAATATATCAATTTCATTGCAATATCTCTTTGCCTCTATGGTAATATTTTCATTTATGCAAGTAGTAGAAGGTTGTAAATTTTAAACAAGCACTATCTTCATGCACATCTTTGTTTAACGTGTATACTTGTTTAGAATGAGATTTGTTTATAGACTAATTTTAAAAAATTAACTTTATTAAATCCATATGATTTGTTAGTAGATTTATGAAGAAAATATTTTAATAACTTGATTTAAGTTTTACTAAACTTTGCACATAATACTAATAGTATGTTATTGTGTAATGTATATATAATATCGTGCACACTAGTAAATAACAACCTTGCATATTAATAAACATCAGGGTGACAAGATGTGGACTTGAGTGGACATATGTAAAGAAGCTAAACCAAGATCTTACTAACTCATAAATGGAGTACATACTATGTGGACATGAATTTAAAGGTGGAGCTTCATGTATCAAGGAACATCCATTAAAGATATCACAAAATGTAGTAACTTGCAAATATCCACAAATGGATGCAAATTTCTTACTTTGGAAGTTTTGGGAGAATACAAACATAGAGAAAAACAAGCTAAAAGCATGCAAATAGATAACATTAAACAAGTAGAATCAATAACTGCATCAAGAGTTGCTCAGTTTGACAAGGGGATAAATGTTTCACATATTCAAGCTATGTTAACCTCTTCTTAAAAATGGAAAGAAAAATAACTCAAAATCCCAAAAAAGGCTAGACGAATAAAAGTGTAGGACATGGATGTAGATAGAAAGGTGAATGCACAAAAACAAATATGACATTGAAGTAATTTTTGGACACACATAATTTTTTGAGGAACTTTGCATTATAAAATATGTTTGAGAGCCATGTTTTTTGAGAGCTAGATTTGCTCATGTTAAAATTGTAAACATATGTTGGAGTGAGGTGCCAATTACATAGGCTTCAGTTCACTAAAGCTAGGAAGGATAGTTAAAATTGGAAGGCATGCACAAACTAAGAAAGTCAAGTTTTAGGCCAAAGAGAGAGTAGGGTGCTCAAAAATCAAGCCCATGTATAAAACCCAAAAAATGAATGGATAAGCTCATTTTTGTGGTGCACAATCTTGTGGAGATCTCTTCTTGCTTCTTGCTTCTCCAACTTCCTTATATGAGTATGAGAGAGAGAGAGAGAGAGAGAGAGAGAGAGAGAGAGAGAGAGAGAGAGAGAGAGAGAGAGAGAGAGAGAGAGAGAGAGAGAGAGAGAGAGAGAGAGAGAGAGAGAGAGAGAGAGAGAGAGAGAGAGAGAGAGAGAGAGAGAGAGAGAGAGAGAGCATTTGCAGATGGCAAGGCAAAATTGTATGGTGAGTTAAGAGTTGGAACACCTTGCTTAAGAGGGGATGTTGAGTAGGCATAAGCTTCGGTGATATCTATGTGTAAAAGCACTCTTTTAAGTGCTAGATATTGTGTGGTATGTGAGCATTAACTTGAGATGTGGAAAATAGTTTTCCGCATAGATGTACACATGTAAAGTGTGAGGTGAATAAGTGTTGGAGATTAGTGTGTCACATGAGGGTAGACATGTAAGGTGTGAGGTTGTGCATACATGAAGCCTTTCCTACATATGTCGACATTGTGTGAAATGCAATTAAAGTGTTGAGTATTGCAATCTATGTATCTCCTAACTCTACTTTGTAGTCATGTCTTCCTTATTGTCTTATAATCCGCCTTGGTTATGTGCAATCCATGTTAACCTTCACGATCAAACTCTACATTAGGTTTCTTTACATTTCAATCACATTTATCACATTAACTTTCACCATAGCATTGTGTATAATCATGGGATTGGCTCAAAGATTTTCCTCAAAGAGTTTGGAATTGGGAGGTCAAGACACACTCTCAAAGGGGTCTAATAGAGCTTGTAGTAGAGGCCAAGCTGACCGTGTAGGGGTGATATAAAATATGTTCATTAGGTATTTGATAACTACAGTCCTAGAGAGAGCATTTCATTTCCCTAATTGAGTGTAATTCTAATGTTAACACAAAAAGAGAATGCTTGGGTTCTTCATTTCAAGGCTACCCCATGTATAAGGATTATTCTCATGTTCATGGTAGATCATGGGTTGTGATAACAAGTGCATCAAGTTACTATGAAGGTTCTTGATTCTCCTTTTGAGTTTCCAAGTACTTTCAAGATTTATGCCCAAAGTGGCAATGAATCTCATTGAACACCACAAATGCTTGCGATGCATTTTATTTTGATGAGATTATTAATCATGCTAAATGGGAGATATTTGCTATGGTGTTTAATAGGGTGGTTTTTAGAGACCCATCTTGAATCTTAAACCAATTGAGAGAGGAGTTTTGCAGATCTACCTCATATCTTAAACCGATTGAGAGAGGAGAGTCCACATTTATAAGCCCTTACTTTGTTGGATATGATTGTGAAGTTGACTAGTTCATGGCATCAAAGGTATGGCTATTTATCATTTCCTAGCTTTCAAAAGATCTTTACATGGAGTGGTAACAAATTTACCTGGGAGCAATGGGCATCTAGATATGTATAATGTGTCTTAGGGTAATTAACATGGAACCTTGTCTCCTAAGGAGGCTATCTTGTTCTGAAGTATTTTCAAGAAACCTCTCTCTCTTTGCTACATGTAATTCACTAAATCTAAACCCTAAGACCTAAACTTTAAAAGCTAAAGCCCTAAACCCTAAACACTAAACCATAAACTCTAAACCCTATTGTCAAAAGATCCAATGACTGAATCGGAAGTAAATAGAGAGTATCTCACCTTCATTGAGTTCCTTACCATGATTGTCCTTGAAAGTCTATGGTCTAGTACCACAATTGTGTTGCTAGATTCCAAGTCATAGGTTCAGTGCTTGGTGCAAAAGTCAAAGTATCATTTTTAGCTTCATTGAGCGGTTTGGATTGGTTGAGATTTAGAATATCAAAAGGGTAGAAGATGAGAAAGCTCTATATCAGTTCTGATTATGGGAATTTACTCTTAACTTATGAGCATTGTTCTATATGTCTTCACTCTTTGTGCACGCACTTGTACCCACCCATGTGCGCTGACCTCTATATTTTGCGAAAGAAAAACATTTCTATTCTCATTGTTATGCATTTGATGTCTTTATATTCTAGGTTGAAGCTGTACAATGTGATAGGCTTGACATGCTTATACATGGTATTTTATGAGAGTTGTTGAGTTGGATTGACTTATGTGGGGAGTTTCGGTTGAGCTTTTTGTTGGTTACGTAGGCAACAAATGTGGATTGTGTAGGGCAATGTTAAGTATTTTAAGTAAATGGCATAGTCTTAGTTTATTGTATAGGGTCAATGAGAAGTAGCATAAAATGATTTTAATTAACAATCTTGTCTATATAAGGTTCTCGTAGTTTGGCATGACATGATAAGTCATGCAAGCCCTTGTCAATATAGATCACATGAATTTTGACTTTTAAGCCATGATCACACCTTTGAACAATTTTTGGATATAATCCCTATCAAGGTAAAAGTTAATCCATTTAATTTAAAAAAAAAACCCTTCCCTAGCTTTAAGTTGGTCATGCCAAAAATTTCTACTTGATTGCGTACGATTTTTTTTGTGTAGCCTTCTATGCTAGGATCACATTTATATTCTTGATATTAGCAAATCAACTCTTAAGATTAGGCATTTCTCCCCACAATTTTTGGATTGATATTTGTTACAGATTGTGAATTTGTAACTTTTGAGGTGTTTGGAGGAAGCAAACATAAGGTTTATCTACAAACAGGTTGTAGATTACATATACTATTGAGAAATCAGTGAAAAAGGTTGCTTGGTGTAGTGCGGTACACGTGTTGTGAAAGATTGTAGAAGACTAGCTTGATGTGCTGTATCCTTATTTGTGATAATGACAGAGAACTGTGGAAATCCCATTATTAAGAAGCTCGACAAGAATAACTACCCTTCATGGAAGTTTCGTGTGACAAACTTTCTCATTCGAAAGGGCCTTGATGAGTTTGTTTCAAGTGAAGAAAAGGAGCCAGAGCTAGGTATCCCTCTGACTACAGATGAGTTAAAAGCATGGAAAGAGTAGAATGCGAAAGACAAAAAGGTGATGTACTGGCTATCTGCAGTCATTGATAATACTATGCTGGGACATATCAAGAATGCAGAAACTTCACATATAGCTTGGACAATTTTTGAGAGCATGTTTTCAGTAAATACAAAGGCACAAAAGATTCAACTCAAGCAAGAGTTGAATGCCTTGAAGAAAGGAAAAATGTCTATCAATGAGTATGTGTTGAAGGTGAGGAGCATTGCAGATGCTTTAGCAGCGATTGATGCAATGCCGGATGATGATGATTTGGTTTCATCCACTCTGAGTGGCCTTAACAATGAGAATGCATGGAAATCATTTGTTACTTCAGTATATGTACCAAAGCCATTTCCAGATTTTGATGAGCTGATCTCTCTCATGATTACTGAAGAGATCAATATGCACGGTGATTTGTCTGAAAGAAATGGTGAACATGTCTAAGAATTTTACTCGAGTTCAGGAAGGGGACGTGGTAGATCCTCTTCGAGAGGCCGTGGTATGGGTCGTGCTGGCAATAACCAGCAAAATAGGTTCAATCAATAGTTTGGTGAAATGCAGGTTTCTGAAGGCAGAGGAAACTTTAGAGGTAGGGGGAGCTCTAGAGGAAGAGGTGGATAGCAGAATAGAGTTTCTGGAAATTCTTCTATTGTTTGCCATTATTGTGGCAAAACGGGCCATATTTCAGCCCATTGCTATGCAAAGAAGGATGATATTTGTAGTGGTAAATTGCAGCAAGGGAACTATGCATCGTCTTCACGACAGAATGAAGACAAAAATGAGCGTCTGTTTGTTATGCAGCATATGATGAATACAGTTACAGGAAAGGGGACATATAATGATGTATGGTATGTCGATTCAGGTGCATCTAATCATATGAACAGTCATGTTGAATGGTTTGGAGAGATGCATGACTTACAAAACCTAGTTTATGTGTAGATGGGTGATGATTCATGCCACCCAATTTTACACATTGGAAAGGTTTCCTTGTCCTTGTATGATGGACAGACAAAGAGTCAGATAGATGTATTACATGTGCCATCAATTACAAAGAATCTAGTGTCTGTTGGCCAAATGGTAGAGCAGGGGTTGCAGGTCCAATTCAATGCAAAAGGTTGTTTTGTAGAAGACTTTAATGATAAGTGTAGGTTGATCACAAAAGAAAGTAGAGTTGGTCGAATGTTTACTTTAGATGCTGGAATTCATGCAATGGATATTGCTATGTATGCTAAAGGAAAAGGAGTAGTTGCAGATATTGAAATATGGTATAAATGTATTGGACATGCAAATGTGCAAAGACTAAAATTAATGCAGTCCAAAGGGTTGGTTACAGGGTTGCCTTCTTTTAGAGTTGTAGAATTGCATAAAGTCCCTGAAGCATGCTAGTTTGGTAAGCAGGCAAGACAACCCTTCTCGCATGATAGAGAAGCGAGTAGAAAAATACTTGATGTAGTTCATACAAATGTTTGGGGGCCTACCAGAATGTATCTCTTGGTGGTAGCAAATACTTTGTCACATTTATTGATGACTGTTCAAGGAAGTTATGGGTATACTTCATGAAGGAAAAAAGTGATGTGTTTGAGCACTTCAAATCTTTTAAGGCAGTTGTTGAAATAGAAAAAGGCTTAAAAGTAAAGTTCTTGAGATCAGATGGAGGGGGAGAGTACCTCTCTAATGAGTTCAGTGGCTTCTTGAGGACTCATGGGATAAAGAGGCAATTTACTTGCAAGTATACCCCACAACAAAATGGTGTTGTAGAAAGAAAAAACATGCATATTGTAGAAGTTGCACGTGCATTAATGGTGGCTGAAAAGAATATGCCCAAACATTTTTGGTTTGAGGCTGTCCATACTGTTGTTTATATTATGAACAAAACTTCCATAGATGCAGCTCATGGGATGTCTCCTGAAGAATGCTTTACTGGCAAGAAGCCTGATGTATAGCACTTGAAGGTATTTGGCTATGTTGCATACATTCATGTGTCATATGAGCTACGGAAGACGCTTGATCCAAAGGTAGAAAAATGTGTTTTTATTGGATACTCTTTAGAGCAGAAAGGGTATTGCTATTATAACCCTGTCATTGGTGAGTTCAGAGTGAGCAGGGATGTTATCTTTGATGAGATGGGAAGTTGGTATACACCTACTGGTGATGTTTTGGATGATGATAATGATAAGCACAGCTATGTGTAGAAAGATAAACAAGAATCATGGGCCTTAGTGGACTAGAAACATCATCTGGTACTACACCTACAGTGAGTCCTTGGTCTGGGAGACTAAGGAGTAGTCCCACATCTTTAGGTGGATCTATAAATGTTACAGGGAAGGACAAAGGAAAGAAGAAAGTACTAGATGGTAATGATGCATCTACCAATCATTTGGGATTGGATGGAGATTCTAGTGGTTTGGAGAGGTTGGATGATGAGCTTGGTATTCCTTCAGTCAGGACACCATGTGTATAGAGAGCTCATAGTAATGTGAAGGATCCATTGAGTGATCCAGTGGTACGCAGATCTAGTAGGGTCAGATACCTTGTTAAAAGATTTGGTTTTGAAGGTTATGCAACTCACCATTATGCTTATATGGTGAAACTAGTTGAGGATGTTGAGCCCACTTATTTTGAGGATGCTATTGGTCATGCTCATTGGGATGCAGTAATGGATGAGGAGATGGCTGCATTAGGAGCCAATAAGACTTGGGATTTGGTACCCTTACCTAAGGGTAAGAAAGCTATTGGCTGTAAGTGGATTTACAAAGTCAAGCATAATGCAGATGGTTCAGTTAGTAGGTATAAAGCTAGGCTAGTTGCAAAATGCTATGCTCAAACATATGGCATAGATTATGAAGAGACATTTAGTCCAGTTGCTAGGATGGCAACTGTTAGATGTGTGATTGCCTTGGCAGTAGCCAAAGGTTGGAGTTTGCAGCAAACGGATGTTAAGAATGCATTCTTGCATGGTGAATTGTAAGAAAAAGTGTATATGGAGCAGCCAGCAGGTTATGAGGATTTAGACCATCCCACATATATGTGCAGGTTAAAGAAGGCGCTCTATGGGTTGAAGCAAGCACCTCGAGCATGGTCTGACAAGATTGGAGAGTATCTTGTCAATATTGGATTTTGTATTTTTGATGCTGATCACTCACTTTATGTGAGAAAGGGAGATGCAGGGTTGGTCATCATAGTCATCTATGTGGATGACTTGATTATTACAAGTCACAGTGACAATGGGATTGCTGAAGTTAAGGACTTCTTGAAGAAGAAGTCTGAGATGAAAGATTTGGGTGAGCTGAGATACTTTCTTGGTATTGAGGTGATCAGATGTGATGATGGTATATGGCTATCCCAAAGGCAATATGGCTTGGATATGTTATCCAAGTATGGTATGACAGCATGTAAGCCTCTTTTAGTACCATTGGAACAAAATGTGAAGTTGAGTGCTGACGTTGGGGATGAGATAGAAGACCCTACTATTTTCAAGAGGATAGTAGGGAGTTTTATTTACATGACTATCACAAGGCCAGACTTGAGCTATGCTGTTGGTCTTGTCAGTCAGTATATGCAAATGCCTAAAAAGCCTCATTTGGATGCAGTTACATGTATATTGAGGTATGTGAAGTCCACTTTATATTATAGACTTTTTTATGAGGCAGGTAAGGACATACAAGTCTTTGGATACACAGATGTAGATTGGGCTAGTAGCATGTCAGACAGAAGATCTACGAGTGGATTCATGTTTTCCCTTGGTAGTGCAGCAGTTACATGGAGCAGCAAAATGCAACCTACAATTGCTTTATCGAGTACAAAGGCTGAGTATAAAGGTGCTGCTATGGCAGCATGTGAGGTGGTATGGCTACAAAAGTTATTAGGTGATTTGGACGTGTAGGGAGATGGTACAATTATCATTCATTGTGACAACATGAGCAGCATACAGCTAGCTAGGAATCCAATGTTCCATGCTAGGACAAAACACATTGAGGTGCACTACCACTTTGTGAGAGAGAAGGTACTTGCAGGAGAGATTAAGTTGGTATATGTTAGCACACATGATTAAATAACTAACATTTTCACAAAGGCATTGGGTGCAGAGAAGCTTCGAAAGTTCCAAAGCTTACTTGGAGTTGCAGAGATAGAGTTGAGCTTGAGGGAAAGTGTTGAGATGGCAAGCTCAACATGTGCAGACATTGATGATGGACGGCGTGGCTTGATGGGTCCGTACGTCTCCACTTAGCACGTTGGTGGTCATTATGATACTCACATAGCCACTGACTTATCACTTATTATATTTAGTTTGTTACACCTACCTACAGTTGGCAAAGACATAGCGCCAGTCGATTAGTGTAGTCGGTTATGCACTGTTTGACTTAGTAGACCACTTTCCTTTATGTTGTATCTTATCTATACTTTGTGTACATTATATAGTGTGTGAAAGAAGAAGAAGAAATCAGCAAGAAAACGTTTTGGCCTCCATCTCTCTTCTTGTGTTCTTGAGTGAGCTTCCTCTTGTGTATACAGTGTGTGTTTGGCACAGTAGCTCAAGCAAGTCCCTCCACCACACGATTCTTGACATCTTGTATACTACATAAACACTGGAAAGGAATGGGAGAGTACGGGGAACTATATTACTTAAGTTTATGTTGTGACGGTAGAATCAGGTAAGAGAAACTATCTTGGGTTATATACATGTGCTGCCATGGTGGTCCAATCATTAATGTGATGCACGTGGTTAAAGCATACCCAGCTATTGCGTAGGTCCCCAGTGCCATTCCTTCACATATGATTCACTAAGTCAACCCCTGAGGCTAGCCCAATTGTTGACATTTTGAATATAAAGCACCTATTATCATTGTCAACGGCTTGCCCAAGAAATAGGCTACCTTGGAAAAATCTGCATGTGCAATGTTGCTTTAAATTTAGAAGACAAGATTCCATTCCCTAATCACTCTCAGTGCGTGTTGCACGGATCTTGTGTTTGACCTGCATGCACAAAATATTGATCTTCATATGCATGGATTTTTAAAGATATTTTGAGATGTGTTGTGAATGGAATAATATGTTACCTATTCTTTTGAATGAGTGGTTAGAGTTCCTCAGCATTGTCAAGAGTTCAGTGTCAGACATGGGGACACCTTGCTCATGAACCAAGGCACCCATCACTAGCCTTCTAGCCACAATCATTTGTAGGTGTTGAGGTCCAGTTGCACTAAAGTCTCTTACCATTTCCTCTATGGTCATTTGCACCTCTTTGACATTAGCTCTACATGTGCCTCTTTGCACCTCATGGTTATGTGTGCCTTGATGAATAAATGGTCTTGACATTGGCCTTGCTAACATCACATAATACACTACATACTCGCACTTGGAGAGCAGGATGGGGGAGGGTTCTGACAATAGAAGCATCTAAGGCTTCCAAGACCAACAACTGACATTCCAACAGTCGATAAGGTGGTACCAAGTTTACATGCATGACATGTATTTGGACTTGATTAATGTGATTTACTTGCAATAGGGTACTAGAACCATGTCATGCGACTCTACAATCACTTTAATGGTAGTGGAGCGAATGAAGAATCTTGCACTTGTCCATGCCACCTTGTTTGGAGAGCTAAAAATGGACCTGCCAGTACAATCTCTATTGGGACACTCTAGCTCTCTGATACATTTGCTTCGGCAAATAGTTATCGAGGAATGCCGTCGATGTTGACGTGGGCTTTGTCCAACAATGGCCATCATACTTTTGCTCCATACTCTCCATGGGATATATATTGTCTACTACTAGTGGAAGCTTGTATGCCACATTGCCATCATAGAAAACTGGAATCTCTTACACTCTCTCTATAGCGCTCATATTCTAAAGCAAATGACATAAGACTCAGTGTCGGTCCCCCAAAGACATTATGTACTCAACCACACTTACAGCATAAGAGGATTTTCGCATCCCCTCCTCTTCCACATCAAGTGTGATAGGGATGGTTTTGTTTTTCTCAATGTCCAAGGGGGGTGGTGAGGCTTCCGCAGTGATTTTTGTTTTCTCAACACTACAAGGGCTTTGGGTGAGGTCTATGGTGGGGGAAGACTGCAATGTAGGCCCATTTCCTTGTTCGACAAGATAGTCTTGCGAGACCAAGGTATCCAGAACATATGCCTGGACAAACTTATGGTCATTGTTACAATGGACTGGCATGCTTTGTATTCGGCCATTTGCATGGGTGATAGCAAGAACACGGTAGCCATTGCCATTGCAAATGTCTTCCATCTTCAACATCAGGAACCGACTACTTGTGTAGTGCATAATAGGTTTTGGCAGAGACGGACGATACATATATGCAAACCACCTTGGTATTTGGTGTAGCACTAGATGTTGGATCCATTTCCAAAGCTATCTACATATATATGAATACTCATGTCAGATATGGGTGTCATTGAAAGACTTAGTGTGGGGATGTATGTCATATACAAGAGAGAGAGAGAGAGAGAGAGAGAGAGAGAGAGAGAGAGAGAGAGAGAGAGAGAGAGAGAGAGAGAGAGAGAGAGAGAGAGAGAGAGAGAGAGAGAGAGAGAGAGAGAGAGAGAGAGAGAGAGTAGAGTAGAGTAGTTTATTATCATCCACAGAAGGCCAAATTATGACCCATGGGACCTTTCCAGATATACAATGATTCTCCTCCCCCATGGTAGGAAAGGGTAGCTACAGTGAAACAACAATCTATACAATGTGCTTCTCCTGAAAGTGTAACATGCAGCTGATGAGAGCCCTTAACTTTGATATAGGAGTAGTGGTCAGAAATTGGGGAAGTGGCCCCTATAAAGGGATATCAAAGTCAACCCGTATGTGTACATATGCTAGGCATGCCATAATCATGTGCTCCTCTGATTCTACACTCAGTAGTCCACACAGCTTGCATAACCTCGTCTCTCTTGCCTATCTACTCCATGCACTTGTCTCGATCAATAAAGTGTGTGATTGAGTTCAAAGTCATGCAATACTCCATCTAAATACCACTGAGAGTAGGTGGCTATGTATGGTTGCATGTGTGTCTATGCTTGCATGTAGGATTCCTAACATGAATGATAGATATACATACTGTCATAAGCAAGTTTTCCATTTGCTCCCTTGCTTTGATGTTTTGCTTGATACGCTCGTAAGAGGTCTGATTGAAATGTGTCCGTGCATATATCTTTGGATGCCATATCTATATATCTATCTTCTCTCCACCCTTTAAACCATTTTCGCATATCCAACACCCATCTTGTTGAAAGCACTTTACTTTTCCACATTTTCCGTAGGTGTGTGCTAGCATTCCATACATGTTTGGGGAGCCTATTGTCATCCATTTGACATACTCGGGTGGCATATCTTAGTACTCGGATCATAGCATGTACCTCAATTGGCCAACCGCCAATTTCCAAAAGCATAAGTACATATGATGTGGTGCTTTTGATGCCCAAATGTCTAAGAATAAAAGCTTTTTGCAGCTTCTCAATGTCGTTCCATGTAGATGAAGAGATGCTCCACCCCCAAAGTTCCACTCCATATAATATTGTCTGTAGAACATATGCATAAAAAATCATACAATGTACTTTTCATTATTTAGTATCTGTACGGTTTCAATCATTTTCAAAGTGATAATACTTGCTTTTCCCTGCCGCTAATCGCCGCTCCACACATGTATGCCATATGTGGTTTGCAAGTATCTCAATCCCCAAGTATTTGAAAGTAGATACTATCTCTATAGACTATCCCGCATAATGCACTTTTGGTGGGGTCTTTGATTGCTTGGTGCACACAACCATTAGCTTTGTTTTTGATACATTCACCGTCAAACCACTATCTTGACAAAACCGTTCAAGAATCCCCATGAACTGTTGCATACGTTCCCCAATATATGTAAAGAAGACCACCTCATCTGCATAAAGTAAGAGCAAGATGACAAACATACCAATATGCATGCCTTTGACTTCCTCTTCATTCATAGCCATGAGAAGTATTTCCTCTAGCTTATCAATGCATAAACCAAATAATGTAGGGGAGAGCTGGAAACCCTATTTGACTCCCATATTACTCTCAAATACTTGTGACATCCCATTGCGACCTGTGAGGCAGCACACCACTCGTTGATATATTCTGTAAATTCCCTTGCATAGATCATTTGGGACCCCTAATTCTTGCATTTGTTGCCATAAGCCAACCCATACTACGGTGTCAAAAGCCTCTTAAAATCCACAAAGCAACAATACAAGTTGGTCCCTCAAGTCGACTCTCATCTATAAGCACACGTAAAGTAATCAAATGGTCTATGGTGTTATGACCATGGCGAAAATCTGCTTGTCCATAATGTCGTTTGTTATTACTTTCTACCCATTTACTCAATTGCATTTCCAAGATAGTATTAATTAGCTTTGCGATGGGTGAGTTGACGATAATCGTGCAGTAGTTTGTGAGTAAATTGCAATCTCCTCCCTCATACAATGGTTGTATCCAATTCTCTTGCCATTCTTGGGGAAAACCATATGTAAAAGCATGATGTATCACATGCAACATAAATAGTCTCGTCTCCTTTGTTGTCCATTTCAACATCTTTGCATTCAACTGCAAAGTATCACATGCTTTTCCATTAGCCATCTTGTTGAGGGCTGCCTCCAATGTTTCTAAAGTGAACAAAGCACTAAATGGCTGTGTATGTACATCACATTTGATGGGCTGTACCCCTTTATGCATATAAAGTTTTGTAACATATGATAGCATGTCAGCATTTGTAAAATCCCCCATAACATTTGACCATTTAGTTTGCAATTTTCTCCATGCTTACCTTGGATATTTCTCAAACTCCCTAGCTCTCAAACTCCCTAGCATCTTCACTTTCTTTGGCCACTACATATCGTCGTTATTTTTTACACATGAGAGCATTATATTGTTTTTCCGCCTCACTTCGTTCTTGTCCCTTAGGGAGGATTTTCAGCTTTCTACGTGCATCCTTACATTCATCATCAAATCATTTCTTGCATGGCAATCCTTTGATATTTTTGTGGCTGCTCTTTGGTTTCCCAAAAACCTCTATAGCCATATTTAACATTGCATCTCTCAGATCAGCCCATGTGCTCCTAGTAAGATTGCTCATAAGACTATCTAGGTGACCAACATATGCTTGTTTCTTGTCCACATCAATACGAAATGCACCATTACCTACTGTGTCCCTTGCATGTTCTAGATGGTGGCAAATATCAAGTGTTAAGCCCAAAGCTATATGATCCGATTCTAGATGTTTTCCAGCTAACCAGAACTCTCTAATCATGCATAAATCATTCATGTGTACCATTGCATAGTCTACCACACTGGAACCTCCACTAGTTGAGTAGCACGTATATCTTTCAGTATCGGGGAAACAATTCATACCATTCAATATCGGCATGTGCAAACCATTTACCATATCCATCAAAGTACGTCCATGAGCATTAATGTCTGTATTCTCATATTGTCTACACCAACATGCATCTACATCCACAACCTCTTCCTTGTCTAGCTCATCATGCGCTACGGGCTGAAATTGCATATGTCCAATACATGCATTTAAGTCACCTAAGACCATCACATGTCCTTGTTGCATATATGTGCATGCATCCATAATTAAACCTTCAAAAGGTTCTTGCGAATCCACTTCATGTTGTGCATAGAAGGGGGACTCCTTATGTGGAATGTAACATCCTGCAATGTACATCGGTGTAGTGTGCTTGAGCATAATCCATATGTGTCGCTTATGTCGGTCTATTTTACATACATCAATCATTCCTTCCAAGTGACATTTGTATATGCATGCAACTCCTCCTTGCCCTCTTTTTCCTACATATGGCTGATATGCACGATGAATTATGTACCTTGGGATATCTAGAACTCTACATGTCTCTCGCTCCCATGTCTTGGCGAGGAACACAATGTTAGCATCACCAACCATAGCATTAATGCTTTCACCTTTATGCCATGGAAATCCTCTGCAATTCCAAAATAACACCTTCACAAGCACAAAGCTCCCATGGATCACGCATCCCTATGCATCCTTTGAAGTGTTATCACTAGATTTCTTTCACTTATTGTATTGCTTCTGATGTTCCTCCTGTTGCATGGGGGTGCGGTCCTGATTTACATAAAAATGTGTTCCCTTAAGGTATACTCAACTACTGTCTAAAAGTATAATTCTCTTGCGTGCATTCAATAGAGTGTACACAATGTCTCTTGCCTTCCCATCGTCTTTCTTCTTGCTCATACATCGAGCACCAAAGACAAGCACATATGCCATGGCAAAATGCTTACCAAAAAACTCTGCAACTTCCGTAGTAAGAGACAGTGCAGTCTCATCATATGTTTCGGGAAATCCCCAAATAACCAAGTTTTGGGCCCACTTTTGTCTTTCTTTATGTTCACGTGCATCCACATCATCTATCACTATATCACTACCCTCCTTTGCATGAAGTACAGGCATGTCTCCATTTGGGGGAGTATGTGCTACTACTCTGGCCCATGTTTTTGGTGTTTCCATGCATTTGCGTGTCGCCATATTCATTTCCAAGTCTGTGATCCTCTTGGCCTGTTCCTCCAAAGTCTATTCCAACTGTGTATTCTTGTTTTCCAACGCTTGACAGTGGAGAAGTGTGTGATTTCTTGATTCTGTGCATTGATTGATGCTTGAAGTTCACAAAAAAATTCCATATCCCATCCTATGAGATTTCTCCAACACATGGCTGCTCCAACATGCTAGTAGATGTAAGAAGCTGGGAATAAGGATTTAGTGTAAAAATAATATTGATATTATGCCATGTCACACTGACATTGGTATAAAAGGAGAGGACATGTAATTTTTCACATCTTTTGACACATTAATACAATTACTGTCCTTCTCTCCCATCTTGCTCACAGCGTCCATGGCTTCTCTTTCTTTCATGTCTTTCTCTCTCCAATTCTAGTCTTTCTCTCTCCTTGTCACTCTCTTTCTCTCTTTTCCTGCAGTCTTTCTCTCTCTTCTGCAGTCTTCTCTCTCTTCTTTCTCTCTCTCTAGTTCTCTCTTTGATAAGTGGTATCAGAGCATTGGTCTTTGATCCATTTTTCCCTTCTATTTTTAGTCCTATTTTCTTCCATCAAAATCAATTTCAGACAAGTATTGTACAAGACAATGACTAATGGAGTGCTGCAGACCATCTACAGCTAGTAAGAGACTACATTTGGAGATCTCCAAGGTCAGATATGGCAGAGGATGGCTAAAGTGGTAGGTCGTCATCAAATTTCATGCAAAACTGGAGGTAACTAGGGTAAATGAGAGTTAACTGGGCTTAGTTTGAGGTTAAACTCCAATTACTCTTCAAAAGGGAGCTTTTTTTCTCTCACTTCCAAGCTTTTGGCTGAAGCTTCAATGGTGGGTGCCAAGAAAACTTCTAAGTTCTCTCTCTACTGATCAATTTTCACAGCCAAACCATGGGGCAAAGATCCTCCATCTTATGTGCTTTAGATTGAGTACCCTAGTCAAGTGAATGATGCAGCAAATGGAGCAGCTAACAGCCCAAAAATTACATCGAAAAATGCGCTAATTTTCCTGGTCTAAACCTCTTCTAGATTTGCTCTTTATCTCCTACTGATTGGTTGCATGCATTGAACCACTTCATCAGGCATTATTTCAGCAACTTCCAGCAGGAGGGAACTCTAATCTTCATCTCCTTTGTTCAAAACCCTAAAACACAGCAGGGCAGCCATAGCCACAAACTTGGAAGCTCAAATTTCTTCAAATTTTGGACTTCTCCAACCTCCAAGGCTTCTCTAGTACCATGTACAAGTTGGATAGACTTCAAGATTGAAGACATTGTAGAGATGTCACCTCGTGGAGGACATTTGAGCTCATATTGAAGGTTTATTTTGGGGATTTTCTTTAAGAGGCTTGAATCTTTGATATTCAAGTGTTCAAGCAAGCTCGAGGCATTGATTCTTCACGAATTTGAGCATATTGGAGCTCATATGGACTGATTTAGTGGATATTTCAAACTCCATGGTGGATTTATGGTGGATTTTGAAGAATTCTTCCGTCAATGGGATTGGAGCTGACATCTATAATCTTCTTTAAGCTTAATCAAGGTATTTCTTTCACTTAATCTATGAAATCTCTCAATAATCCACTTGCTAATGCTTTTCCACTTGTTGATGGGAGATTATTGATCAATAAATTCTCTAAATTGATCAATCATTAGGGGAGTTTTGAGGTTTCGAAAATGCCTTGTAAGAGATCCTAGAGAGAGAAAACAATTTAAGAAATAAAATCATTTTATAGAATTTTTAAAAGGTTTATATTTTGGTAAGTTAAAATATCAAAAATCGTTAATAAGTCATTGTCATGATATTCTCGTGGTCACATCAAACCTAGAAATCTAGGTCGCCATAAAGTTGGCAAGGTTGTCATAATGAAGATCTTACCTCTGCTCATTAAAGTGAAAAGTAATATTCAATTTGAATTGTGGTGGATACTCGATTGCCTCCCTCCATCGTTTCTCTCTTCTTTTTTTCTCCTCCTTAGTAGTCTCTTCTTTGTTTTCGTTCTTGCTTCTAATCATATCCTTAGCTATGAATCAATCACCCAATGATCTCTGTAACTCAGCTACGGATCAATCATCCAATGATCTCTGTAGCTCTCTGATGCCAGGAGGCATATTCCACGGTGGATTTCGTGAGGTTTTACGGTGGATTCCGTAAACTTAGATGACCGGGGCTCATACGCAAAGAGGATTCTTTGTGCGAGAAGTTGATGGGGACGCCTGTCCTTTTCGGGCGTTTCATTAATTTAGTGTGTACATGGGTGATTCCATAGCGGGTGATTCCGCAAAATGCATATTAAATTAATAAGCGTTTATGAGTTTAGAGTGCGCACTCGTAATAAATTAAGGTTAGGATTTATTTCTAACCAGTTGATTTATTTATGTAGCTGAAGACTGCTAGGTATTTACTTTTGTCGGTTTAATTGTGTTATTTTACTAACGATTGTGAATGCTTCAGTTGATGTGTAGAGATAGCAGCAGTGCGGAGGAAAGCATTGGAGTCTAGCGGGTTTTCGATCTTTGGACTATATTTTGATAGGCGCCACGCCTATATTTTGTTATGTCTATAGAGACATCGATTATTTATTATTATTTTGTATGCGCTTATGCGCCTGGATATATTATTTCTATTTGGACATTGAGATTGGGCGTGCCAGACTCTATGGGCACCGTCCATTAGCTTTATTTTCTTATTTTTGGTAGAAAGCAAACTCAAAAGCTAAAAGCTTGTCATATTTTTGTAATTGGGCTATTTTTGAGCATAAAGATTGGAAATATACATTAAATACATGCTTTGTGAAGCGCTCACACAAGGCATGGGGGAGATTGAACCCAATTTGTCTCTTGTCTCATGTCGTGCTTGCTTTTACATTGGTTTTTGTGCTAAAAAGTAGAGTACTTTGTTCTTGGGGACCTTTGGAAATTCACTACGTGAGCTACCTGCGTCCGATCTGCGCACCAGTGGTATCAGAGCGGAGCAGAGATCAAGGGCTTCCAATCGCTACCAATCTCGGGCGAAGGCGGAGCTCCAGGAACAAACGGCCTCTACAGTCAATCTCGTCGCGAACCGTCGATACAGGCAGACTTCTGGCGATCAAGAACCCCTATTTCCACTGTCAGATCGCGAAGGACCACTCTCTGTCGGCGGAGGACCACTCCTACATCCTCACATACAAGTCGTGAAGAAACTGTGAGAAAAACTCTTAATCCTATTAATCAAAAGCTTAAGGGTATTAGAGAAGCTTATTTGCTTCAAAATCCTCATCGTGGTGAAGAAGAGGAGCCTCCGAAAATTCCGCGCTGTCAAAAACGGCCCCCCCCCCTTCACGAAAAAAACGGCGGACTGTATCTTCCTTACTTAAGCTTATTAAGCTTAAGCTTAACTAATTAAGCTTAAGTTACTTCAAACTCTGCAAGTCAGTAAAGGCAAACAAGTCTGTAAACTCCGGGTCCTGCGCATCAGAAGTCAAGTTTCGCAAGTCGACACTAATCAAGTACTGCAAGTTCTGCAAGTCGGCTAAGTCCAGCAAATCTACAACCCTGCAAGTATGTTAAGTCTGCAATTCTGCAAGTCAGACTAAATCAGAACTGATTAGTGCTTAAAACTCCTAGAAGACTTGTTCGTTTGCAAAAACTCTGAACTGGAAAGTTGTTCGCAGCAAGCTGTTCTACCTATCTACAAGTTCGTTGAAGTATTTTCAGCAAACGGAGACAGAAATATTTCAGAATTTCTAAAAATTGAAGAAGAAAATACCCAAAAAAATACATAGCCTTGTAACCCCAAATTTGAGCTACGCTCATCCCGCTAACTGATTTTGAGTGAGAAAGGTTTGTTGAGTTTTACAGGATGACTACCCCACATATGGATGATCCTATGACTGAAGACGACCTACCCGAGCCTACCATGGAACAAAAGCTGGATCTTATCATGTTACAATTGGACGAAGAGCGAAGAGCTAGGCAAGCCTTGCAAGCGCAATTGACAAAGCTACAAGGAGCGTCCACTGATAAAGAAGAACCTCAAGCTGAAGATTTGATTCGCCGTACCATCGACGCCACTCTTGAAGCACAAACCATTCGCAAGGAATCCAAGATAAGTAAACGAAGTTTCAAGTTTCGCACTTTCAATGGCATAAGAGAAGGAAAGACAGTTTTATCATTCATTAGCCAGTTTGATGACTATTTCCATGAGGAAACTTATCCCGAGAAAGATAAAATCAAGTGTGTTACTAATCATCTGATAGATAGAGCATCACTTTGGTGGACTGTCGTCCGCAAGAGTATAGAATGTCCTGCTACATGGGAAGATTTCAAGAAGAAGTTCATGCAAAATTTTCTACCACCGCAATTTCATGAGAAGGCTATCAAGCAATGGGATTTACTTCAACAGCGCGATCGTGAGCCTATTCCACAGTATACAGAGCGTTTTTGGAATGCACTCCTACAGTTACGCATGCTTGAAGACGTACTAGAGACGACACATAAGCGGAAGTACATGTTTGGACTTCTTGGACATTACTACGCTGAGGTGAATATGTTTAAGCCTGCTACCCTTGAAGACGCCATCTCCTTAGCTCACGACACTGAAGATAAGTTACGCGGAAGGGATCGACGACCACAGCCATTCCAAGCAAACGGTAATTATGGATCTAAACAATTCAATTCCAATTTCAGAAGGTTTAATCCAGGTCGTTTCTCATCACCATCTTTCCGCAAGAATTGGCCTAAACCACTTGCATTACCATCCATTGTCAATCCAAATCCTAAGCCTATCCAACAAGCAAATCCAAATATACCCAGACTCCCAGCCATTGCAAATAATGTGACCAAAGCCAAGCCCATCGTATGCTACAAGTGTCACCAGCCGGGGCATCTCGCAGCAAATTGTCATTCAAAGAAGCCATCAGCACATATCAACTACCTTGGAGCTATGGACGAAGACGAGCATGAGGATATGCCGGATTTCACTGAAGAAGAAGATGATCCTACTACTACTTCCGACACTTTACCAGGTATGCCTACATCACATTCATTGTTGACTATGAAATGTATGGTGCATGGAAAAGAAAGAACTATATTGCATGATGACGGTAGTACGCATGACTTTATTTCAGCAAAATTGGTAAAGGAATTGAAATTGCATACAGTACCTACGCACTATCGCATAAAAGCTGCATTTTTAGGCACTAGGTACAATGGCACACAAGAAGTTCAAGATTTAGAAATTCAAATTGGTCCATATATTGAAAGAAGAAATTTCTTAGTTGTCCCATTACAGTCTAGCGACATTATTCTAGGAATGCCATGGAGACACCAACATAATCCCAATATAGATTATTCCACACACACAATGAATATTAATTTTCAAGGAAAATCTATTACATTATTTGGTATGCATGCATCTCATATGTTTCCACTGCTTTCGCATACTCAAGCAAAACGTGCACTACGCAAGAATACTAAATCATATCTCATTTGGGTGAATGAATTGCATGCAAAGGAACATCATCTGCACCCTAGGCATAAGGAATTTCTTGCATATTTTAAGGATTGTTTTGCAGAAGACCTACCACCAGGTTTACCCCCATCACGTCCAGAAGACCATAAGATTGACCTAATACCTGGCACACAACCACCTTGCAAAGCCCCATATAGGCACAATCAAATAGAGCAAAAAGAAATCCAGAGTCAAGTAGAAGAATTACTAAATAGAGGTTTAATTCGACCTAGCAGTTCCCCATTCGGTGCACCTGTGCTCTTAGTCAAGAAAAAGAATAATACTTATCGGATGTGTATTGACTACCGAGCATTAAACAAGATCACTGTAAAGAATAGGTATCCTATACCTAGAGTTGACGACCTTATGGACAAACTGCAAGGATCTTCTATATTTAGTAAAATTGACCTTAAATCTGGATATCATCAGGTGAGGTTAGATAGATCCGACATATTTAAGACTGCATTCAGGACACAGTTTGGCCATTACGAATTCTTGGGTATGATGCCAGGAGGCATATTCCACGGTGGATTCTGTGAGGTTTTACGGTGGATTCCGTAAACTTAGATGACCGGGGCTCATACGCAAAGAGGATTCTTTGTGCGAGAAGTTGATGGGGACGCCTGTCCTTTTCGGGCGTTTCATTAATTTAGTGTGTACATGGGTGATTCCATAGCGGGTGATTCCGCAAAATGCATATTAAATTAATAAGCGTTTATGAGTTTAGAGTGCGCACTCGTAATGAATTAAGGTTAGGATTTATTTCTAACCAGTTGATTTATTTATGTAGCTGAAGACTGCTAGGTATTCACTTTTGTCGGTTTAATTGTGTTATTTTACTAACGATTGTGAATGCTTCAGTTGATGTGTAGAGATAGCAGCAGTGCGGAGGAAAGCATTGGAGTCTAGCGGGTTTTCGATCTTTGGACTATATTTTGATAGGCGCCACGCCTATATTTTGTTATGTCTATAGAGACATCGATTATTTATTATTATTTTGTATGCGCTTATGCGCCTGGATATATTATTTCTATTTGGACATTGAGATTGGGCGTGCCAGACTCTATGGGCACCGTCCATTAGCTTTATTTTCTTATTTTTGGTAGAAAGCAAACTCAAAAGCTAAAAGCTTGTCATATTTTTGTAATTGGGCTATTTTTGAGCATAAAGATTGAAAATATACATTAAATACATGCTTTGTGAAGCACTCACACAAGGCATGGGGGAGATTGAACCCAATTTGTCTCTTGTCTAATGTCGTGCTTGCTTTTACATTGGTTTTTGTGCTAAAAAGTAGAGTACTTTGTTCTTGGGGACCTTTGGGAATTCACTACGTGGGCTACCTGCGTCCGATCTGCGCACTACTCTCATAAAAGACTTCTCTATCATCTTCATATTGAGTTGGATAGTGAGTATGAACTAATAAGAAAGAGAACGAAATCTATCACGGTTACAGAGTCTATGAAACATATACCGAGGTTTGAAGGAAAGAAGAATATTGATCTTTGGTTAGACGGAAAGCTATATCCCAAAGATCCAAGCAGAAATAGCACTCCTCCTTTCTATAATAGCTCATCATTAATGAGGTTTATTGGTGATGGCTACAATGGATTTTTAGGTTATACACTTAACCTTGTTGCAGAAAAGGATATCCTTGGACTAGAGAATCATCTTTTGATGAAATACAATATAGAGTTGTTGCAGAAGCTAGAGGATTGTCAACAAAAAATTCATTCATTGGAAAAGTGTATCAAAGCTTATCAACGAAAGAAAACTTTATTAGGCCTTCGAAATCGACAAAGAGCTCTTAAAAATATTGAGAATCTCAAACGAGGAGGAGGAGGCTGTGGTAAAAGAATCCAAGCAGCAAGGTATATTTTTTTTCACTTGAAAAATCTTAAATATGGCTTTATTTAAATTACTTGCATTGATTTGTGATGTTAATTTTGCTTAGATCTCTTCTACAACCAAATGCAAGTGAAAGAGATTCTTTAAAAGCAGCTCAGTTTTATTATCATCTTCTTCCTTGTAGTTTCAAAGGATATTTTGGAGAAGAAGAAATTTAAAAAGGCAAAGAAACAATGCTTGGAGTCATTTGTAAAGGATCATTCTTTAGATTTTGAGTTAGTATAGAAGACACTGGATAGTATTGGTATCAGTCGAGATGCTTATATGCAACTTTTCCAGCTTTTACAATCAAATATGAAGCAAGGACATGTACGTAATTGCATACTTCCGAATCCGTTTGTGGTTAGGACTATCAGACAGAGAGTTAATAACAAAGTGATGGGGATTTAGGTGAGCCTTTTCATATCAAGGCTAGCTTCAAGGGCAAGAAAAAGGAGGTTACATTCAATGAATTTAACAATATTTTCCTTGACTTGCCCACCCTACAATGCTTAATGATCAAATTTTATGAATTGTCAGTAGCAGAGGCACAGGGAGTGGCTAGATTTGTGATTAAACTTGATGAAAGTGAGATTCTGAAATGTAAAAAATTGGAGAGAATCTCTATCACCTTGATGAATAGAGCACTTTCGTCAGGTCATTGCAATCACTCAATATCATTTAGTGTTCAATCTGAATATAACATCTGGTGGCTAGGAGCATTTGAGGTAGATACTTAGAATTTTGATATACTATATTGGGTTTTTCATCAAACATCAATACCTAATGTTATTCAAAGGCAACAAATAGGAGAAGAGCTATTTGTTGAAGGATTTGGGAACAACAGGATTGAGTGGCACATAGCTGGTGACCTAAAGACACTCAAATGTATGTATAATGTATCAAAGAGAGCCAAGTCGAGATCTCCTTGCTTATACTGCATGTCACCAGGCAGAGTTAAACTCAAGCAATTGGAATAGAGCTCCCTCCAGGCACAATAAGGATCCATAGTTTAAACCAGTCTTGGACATTCCTTTAGCGAATGCCCATATTTGTACACTTCATGCACTTTGCAGGATAATTGAAAAGTTTATTCATCTCTATATAGGATTTGCATGGAAGCTGAAGCCATTATCAACTAGAACAGATGCTATAACAAAGGTTGAAAAAGTTCTCTCTGCAATTGGTTTGCATGGTGGCAATGTTGTTATTGAACCAGATCTTCAAAAGTCTAAGGATGGTAATTGTGTCCCAAAAAAACCATCTACTGGTGGAGTGAAGGCTAGGAGGTTTCTAGGCTTTCATGGGAGACTTGGCAAGATAAACTCGAGAAATGGTGGCTCAACTATTAAATTTAATCAGTGGAAATCCCTACATAATGCAGTTAAGGATCACATTGATAATGGACAAGCTCGGAATAGAAAAGCTAAAGTTTGGGAATCACTAGACAAAGTGTTTTTTTATTGTGATAAGACTGAATGGAATGATGATGATCTCAAAGACTTTAAAAACCAATTGAACCTTTTCAAAAAGGCGATGACAAAAGCTTGGGGTGATCAACACTTTACTCACTATATGGTAAGAAGTTTGTATATGTTTGTTTCTTCATTGTCAAACTCATATAATGTTTTTTAATAACTTTCTTTATTTTTTGACTATGCAGCATATTCTATACAACCATGCTCCATACTTTATTAAACAATATGGATCTCTATCTATCTGGTCAACCCAAGGTATGGAAAAATCACGTTATCAAGGAAGAACAAAATATTTCAGACACACAAGACATGGAGGTGGAAGACACAAAGCCAATAGTTTATTATTGGTCTTTCAATGGTTCTATCGACAAATTTGGCATAAATTCAAGCTTAAAGATACAACCACATCAAGCAATACATCATCTTTAGCAAGGACTATACAAATTGTTACCCAAAGAAGAAAAGATAGATATTTAAATTCTTGCACAAAGCAAAGATTTATAGAATGGTTACAAACCAAACAAAGAGTTGGGAAAAGATGGGTTTCAAGAAACCCTTAATCTTTGGCATCTTCTAGTCTGATTGTGTTGCAGAAGAGTCCTTAGTTCCAGGCACCTCAATAGGGCCTTCAGAGGAGTCCTTGGTTTCAGGAAGCTCGACAGGGCCTCTAGAGAAATCTTTTGTTTCATCCCACTCAATAAGACCTCTATATTTCAAAAACTCCTGTTTCTGATAGCCTGGAAGAAGCTTCAAATTCTTACTATCTCCTACATAAGAGAGCA
This sequence comes from Lygodium microphyllum, assembly GCF_053477565.2. Taxonomy (NCBI): domain Eukaryota; kingdom Viridiplantae; phylum Streptophyta; class Polypodiopsida; order Schizaeales; family Lygodiaceae; genus Lygodium; species Lygodium microphyllum. The sequence goes on from NC_141148.1 coordinate 107,004,149, forward strand.
AATAGGAGCCAAGAACTCCAAAATATCCAGCTCTAGATCCACTGTATCCAGGCATGAAGCCAAAAACTCTTATGGCTTCTTCCTTCTCCACTAAAATGATCTTGTCCAAACCTCTGCTGAAAACTTGAGATCCAATTACCTTTGAGATAGCTCTCAAAGCCATCATTGGTAGACTTGGAGAGCTTGACAATCTACTATGATATATTACAATTGTTTGATTGTTTAAGTTTCCAATATAATGGCCAAGGCTTTGATTTTTTCCAAGCTTCATTGGCCTAGAGCCCTTGGCCCTTCCAAGAAAGTTGTCCAGATCTTCAATCTCAATCTACATAACAAACCACAACAGTACAAGATATAAGATATTTATCTATAATGCATAATAAAGTCTAACATAAACTCAATGGGTAACTTCAAATTATATTTCATACCTTAGGGTGTTCGTCTTCTTCAAGAAGACTATCATCATAAAGATTTATTGAACTCTTGGGCTTCTCATCTGATGGAGACTTCAATCTCTCTTCATACCCTACATCATCAATATGAAGTTTCTTCTGGACCTGCAAGAACTCTTCTTCTGTAGGTAACCCTCCCTTTTCGTATTCTATGATCTGATTAATACATGTATGTAAGGCTATAGAGCTGTCTTGGAAATTGTCTCCCTCAATATCAAGACTTGCTAGTGGTTCTTGTTCATAACCTATAAAATTCATGTCATTTTTGCCCCAACCTGCAAGGATTTCTAAGCAATAATCTTCTCTAAGATAAAAAAGATGTTGAATATCATTTAGCAACACATATATCTTCTTGTTGATAAGATAAGTGGGAAATGTTGGAACACATGCAAGAGGACCTTCTTCATCAACCTGTGCACTTGGCTCGATCTCCTTTTCTTCCACCATTGTGATATTGTCACTCTTGAGCAAACCTACATCAAAACCTTGGACAAGTTGATTCTCAACATCTTCTTGGAACATCTCCTCCTTCTCTTCGACCTCCTTATCCATACTTCCAATATCCTCTAGCTTTCCCTGCTGATCTATATCTGGAGAATAATTTTCCATGTACTGAAGATACACAATAAATCCAACGTCCTTGTGGATCAAAAGGCATTGGTGTTGATACTTGTGGAAAGGGCAACATGTTTCTCTCTTTTTGAATTCCTCATCAATGAGGTTGAACTTGCCTAGCAAAGTTGACCTGGATGTACTGGTGGCTCCCATGACATAACTATAATAAACAAATCCATTGACTTCCAAACCTTGCACATGTCTATCATAAAAACATATGTACTCCTTAAGTTTATCTTCAAGATCCTCCAATAACTCCTTCAAATCAAAAGGAACATTGAAAATTTCCCTGATATAGCTAAACTTGGAAGAATTTCCAGTGGTGTGTAAGAAATCAAAGAGCTATCATCAGAAGTCTCCATTAGCTCCTCCTCATCCATTCCCTCTAGAGATAGCTTTCTCTTTGTCATCTTGATCAGCAAAAGATTTGTCCTTGAAAACAAATCAAAATGGCAAAAATATCCTATAAAACAAGATGGAACCATGGAAAGAGGCCCCAAAATTGCATTTTTCAAGACAAAAAATAAAAAATGAGAAATTTTTTTAGTTGACCAGTGAAACGCGAAAAAAAGGTGTTCAAGGCAAATGCTGGTGAAGAAATCGCGTTTCACCGGATACTACTTGAAGACGAAAGTTATTTCAATATCTCACCGGTGAAACGCGATACTTAGCAAAATACCACTAACAGAGACATTATTTCGCGTTTCACTAGTCAAAAGATGCAAAACAAGAAGGGAAACATGAACTATGAATTAATTCTATTGAAACACAGAAATTTATGATAAAATCCTTTTTGGAAAAGCTATGCTCCTTTCAAAAGATACAAAGCACATAACATCTGTAATTTTTTAAGTGTTATTAAAAATTATTTCTATATTAATCAAATTGATTTTGTTAAAATACTTGTAATTAAAAAAATTTGTTACCTATCAAAGATTGCTGAATTGCTCTTCACACAAGAAGCGAGGACCTTGAAGGGAAGTCGAGACGAAATTTCGGGAGAAAGGAAGACAATATCGGAGAAATGGCTTTGAAAAGCTTTTATATTGACTCTTAAGCATGTGGTGATAGTTCCAACGAAAAAGCTTGTGTAATGATGGAAAAATAAACGCGACCACAAATTTGGATGAAATTTCCAATATTTTTGCACGCACGAAATACCTCAGAATACGTGCACACGTGTCTCACTTAATACACGGTATCAAATTCCTCAGAAGACGTGCGCACTCCCTTTTTTCGAGAATACGTCACACGTGTGTTACTTAACACTTTGCCAAGTAATGCTTGTACCATCGATGAAAAAATTACTTATTTAGTTGAATATGCTACAAATAGGTCCCTACCCCTCATGGTTGTCTGTGCCTCTGGAGGGCACGCATGCAATAAGGAACGTTGATTCCAGTGCAAATTCACCGCCTTTGCCTTTCATCGCATTTCCAGCAAGCAGAAAACATTTCCTACTCTGCCTTCGCCTTTGGTGTTCCTTCCAATCTCTACGCATTTCACCGCTTCCCCAATAAAGGAAACCTTCGAGCACATTCTCGTGATCAGGCTGTGGTTGTGAAGAACATATTCGCGTTTCACCAGACCTATTGACAAATTGGTTCTAAAGGGATTTTTCCCAGCAAAGCTCCTAAGAAGGTATGGTTTTTTGCATCCTCCTTTTCAATAACAGGCTCCATTTAATGCATTTTTTTAATACTTTTCCTTAATCTTTTATATTATTTGAGCTTATCAGCACTACAAAAGAATTTTTTCCATAGTGTGAGCATTCCTTAATGTTGTGGAGATTTAAGGCAATCCTTCAAACTTTTTCCTTAATTCTATGGATATTTTAGGTAATTTTAAAAGCATTCCTTAGATCAAAGCTTTTTTTTTCTTCGTTTTGTCGATTGCTATTTATGAGTTGTTTGGTGAAACGCGAAAAGAACATGCTTCAAGGAGGCCTCCTGTCTGAAATTTGCGTTTCACTGGACACAATGGACAAGAAGTCCGGTGAAACGCGAAAAGAACATGCTGCAAGGAGGCGCCTTGCCTGACACTCATGTTTCACTGAACACGCTGGAGAAAAAGTCAGCTGAAACATGAAAATGACATGCAGCACGAATGCCTCTTGTCTGAAACTCGCGTTTCGCTGGACATACTGGACAAAAAGTAACATGTCTTTTTTTGGCAGATGGCTAGGAGTAAAGCAACAGCAAGGAAGGAGAAGATTCATCCTAGGGGCTTAACATCAAAGGTTCATCAATCTTCAAAGCCTTAGAAGCTCTCTAGAAAGTCAAAGCCAAAGAGAAAGTTTTCTCAAAATGTCAGGTGCCTAAGGGAGATTAGGAAGGCAATAAAGGCTCTTGACAATGCAATTCCAAAGTTGTCTTTTCAGAGGCTTGTCAAGGAGATTTGTGACAAATATAGTTTGGATAGTTTTAGATAGACAAGAACAGCCCTTAATTGTATACAAGAAGCCACAGAGGATTTTTTAGTTGAGTTTTTTCAAGATGTCTATATTTGTGCTGCTCATGCTCATAGGCTCACGCTCATGGACAAGCACATGGTAATTCTTAGGAGGCTAAGATATAGATTTTCAAAGGTCCTTGAGCCAATTCCCCTCACTGATGTGAAGACATTTAATATCCTTAATGTGCCCCCAGCTAGGAGAAAGAAAGATGATTCTGGTCTCAGGGTTGAGGATGTCACCCATGAGAGGGATACAAGGCAACATGAAAAAGAGGAGAAAGCTAAAGAGGAACATGTAGATAAATGGAGAGAGTATAGGAGGCAAAGGGCTGAAGAAAGGGAAGCATAGCAACTAGAGTCCTTTGAAAATGAGCTAGCCACCCTTCTTGAAGCAGCTAATCCAAAAGGATTCAATGTGTTTTGTTTCTTACCTGGTGACTTAGGCAAAATAACTGAGGTTATCTCCTTTGATGCTGCATGTGTTCAGATTCTTAAGGATAAAAGAAGAGAAGTAAATGACAGAATTATTCTTGTTGGCCTAAGGTATATCTACCCATAATTACTTATACTTTTTGATATTTTTTTAACAATAAGATTTTTCTTGTTTATACTCACTATTTCTATGCCTTTTTTAGGTGTGTAATGCATGAGTTTCCTTTGGATATGCAACAAAAATTTGAGGTTCTTGATCCATCTATCTCATTCTTTATGAGGAATGAGCTTGATACAAGTTTTGTTGAGTAGTGGTTCAATCTGATTGACTTCGATACTTTGGAGCTCCTTATAATTCCATATAGTGAAAAGTAAGTGATTCAATATTCTATTAGAGTTTTTGAGATTTTATCCTACTAATTTGTTGAGATATGATTGCTTTTAGTTCTCATTGGAGCTTGATTGCAATAGACCTTGTGGATAAGCAATGTTTTTTAATCAACTCTATGAAAGGAAGCCATGGAAATGCTAAATTGTAAGTTATATTATCCAAGGGCTACTTGATATTTCAATTCTTTTTTTTGTAAGTACTCTAAATTTCAACATATTTTATATATAGAGGTGCAAAAAGATTAATTGAAGAGCTAGAGAAAAGACCCCCTATGCCGTCTGATTTGCTTGCAACAATGCAATATAGACAAGTTGCAGTAAGTTATTGATTAAAATAATTGAAACATAAGTTTATTCTATGAACTACCATCCGTCCTCTTTATAGTTTTACTTTGTGTTGGTGGTTGCAGTGTCCCCATCAGGATGATAGCCATTCTTGTGGAGGGTGATTTCAAATGCTAGAAGAATGGTTAACTTTGTTTATCTTAATGATGATAAACATGTAAAGGTAATATGAAAGATGCTAAACTTTAAGATAGATATTAATTGCAAATAGTCCATTGATGATAAAAATATAGTCTATTGTAAGAACAATAATGAACTAAAACTCTTTTTTCTATAAATGTGTGACAGTTTTCAAAGGATTGCTATGCATCTGAGCATATTTGGTACGTCAGAGCAAAGCTCTTGAAGTATATAATGGTCAATTGTATACAACCAACAATAGACATTGTTGGGGATTTGCACCATGAAGGAGATGCGGTGCCTATAACCATGGAAGGCAAAGCCACAACTTCAACACCTTTACCCACACCTTCTATACCCAAGACATTAAAGAAAGGCAAAAGGACTCCTAGAAAGGATAGCTCTCCAAAAAAGAAATAGCTTTGCCATATCGCCTTGTAAGCCTTCATATATAGAAATTTTCCCTTCAGCCCTTGTATATCTCATAGAGATGGTAGATAGACATCTGCTATAAAATTTGTACATATATTTTATATTGATAGTAAATATATTTTTTCTTGAATGTCCTTGCAGTGTATATTATTTTCTCTACTTTTCGATATCTGCAAAAAATAAATTACAAATGTTTGTTAGTTAGGAAGTGAGATCTTGATATATATCTAAGTAGATATAATATGATGTGAAAACTTACTCGTTTCTTGTCAAGTTGGAATACAAAGGAGCATGGTAGTTCAATGTCTTCATTTTGTAAATCCATCCTCACTTGATGTAGCGTACATGATTTTCTGATCTTTAAGATTGCAATAATATCCTCGTTGAACCAAATATCAAGATCCACTATAGGATCTTTGCTGAAATCATTAACATTCTGGTCTAAAGCGTTGCACTAGTACCTCTTTGATGCTATTCTTATTTGCTCCAAGCTTAAAATCTCGAATTCTGCCCTTCCAAGCAGAGATAAACGAGCTCTCATGTCTTTTTCTTTTTCCACGTTTTGCTTGTTGCATGGTGATCCAACTACCTTTGCTAATGATAGTAGGAATCCATCTTCCATCAGTTTGGAATGAGTTAAACACTGATATGGATGTGATTTGGGAGCTTGGACGCCTTGTTGAAGGTCAAATTTCTATATCCATGGTAGAAGAGAGAGAGACATGCATAGAGAGAGAGAGAGAGAGAGAGAGAGAGAGAGAGAGAGAGAGAGAGAGAGGACTAGGCTACCATAACGGAGGAAAAAACAATAGAGGAATAAAAGAAAGGAGGGAAAAAACTGAGCGCCATGCTTTTCACTAATTTGAATTTCGATTACATCAGTCATTATCATTAATCTAGAAACATCATTAAATAAAAGTAGTCGAGACTCTATGCCATTAATGCAAAAGATGTCATAATCACGAATATAAGAGACTAAAAATAGATAATAAAAATACAAATTCGTAATATTATTATATTTATATATTTTTATAAAATGATTTTTAAATTATTTAAAAATAGAAGTTTCGTTACGGAGGCTTTGCTCTTATTGGTCTAGAGCACTCTCTCTCCACATCCTAAAAGGCATTTTCGAGACCTCAAAACTCCCCTAATGAGATCAGATATTAGTGTTATTCCTCATTAATCTAAGCCTATTCCATTGAATTTCAGTCTTGATTCAATCATTACTTCATCATAGATATCATTTGCCAAGTTTGATGCATAACCTTGACTTGTTTTGGTTGAATTCTTTTGCCCAAGCTGAAATATTGTACAAGGGTAAGTACTAAAGCAATAACTGAGTCACCGGATTGCATTGGTAAGACCCTTTCCCTATCTAAACTTTCAAGATTTCATTCAAATTGCATCTCATGAAAAGGGCTGAATGAGTATTCCAGCAATGCATTTCATACTGATTGATTAGAATAGAATGCCATTACCATGTTGATATACCCACCGAGGAAAAAGGTGGATATCGGGGAAGATAGTGGGACAAAAGAGCGGTGACTCTCCCTCACTATCAAAGATCTCAAAGGGGTGCAACCAACCGACCTGGGGGGAACTTTGCCCACCTCCCAGTGATTCGGAGCCCGTGTAGGGAGCACGTCATGCCATTTTATCCCTCACATAGGTACAACAAGTGGAGAATTGAAGATTGAAGAGTTTCCAAAGGCTCAAGTATCTTCAGGATCAAAACAGGGTAAAACATGGATTTTACAGGGCACTACATGGCATTTACGGGTTGTTACAGGTACACCCTTCATTACTGAAGTACAGGTGCAAGTGCTATAGGGTACCCACACGTCCTACTCAATCTTCTACAGGGTTTGGTAACCATTTGGGGTTACTATTTTACCTTACAAGGTCAAAACATGGCACTTACAAGTTAAAACAGGGTGCAAGCTTGGAAAGTTCAGACTCAGAAATTGAGTTGCAGAATTTTTTGTCCTAAATCTGTTATAGCAACATACTATAGCTCATCTCGAAGAGGGCATTCTTGTCTTTGATTTGAACTAAAAAGTTTTGAAATCAATTTTCTTAGCAAAAGTTATAGCCATTTTTCAGACAGGGGGTGCTGCAGGATTGCACTATTATGGCATGACATAAGGGTAAAAATAAGATCCAGGATGATTATGCTCAGCAAATCAGAGATTCCATGTTGGATAATGCACCTCAAGAGAGCCCTGAAGATCCTCAACAACAAGGGAAAGTTAGTATACTCAATAATACATTGTGCGTACATGAACAAAGGCATAGAGAACATCATGAGGCCCTATTATCAAGAATGGAGCAGATGGTTTTGTCTATTGATCAAATGAAGTCTTCCATTGAGAAGTTAGTAGATTCAACGACTCAAGCGAAGGCTTCTATTGACAAGTTGGTGGAATCTAATGCTCAAATTATGGCCCAATTCTCCCAATGGATGCAGATGCAAATGGGATCTAAAGAAGCTAAGGAGAAAGCCTATTCAAACATCGAGCCTTCAGTCCCACTTCAGTCATCTAACCAAAATGGTCATGGTCATGGGATTATTGGAAGAAGAGGCATCCCAAATAGCCAATATGAAGTACATGAGGCTTCACAAAGTCATGATGACTATTTGGGCAATTTGAATGGAGCTAACTCTCAAGCTTTTGGGTTGAATACTCAAATTCCTAGGGTTCTCTACCAACAGGAAGATTGCAGAGTGGTTCTCAGCCACCTATTGGGAGATTTCCATCTCAATTTGGGGGTTCAATGCATGGTACTCATGATTAGTCTATTTTGGGACATCAGCCATTCCATGAAAGAGAGCTAAAGGACAAGATTGTTTTAGCCAAATTTAATGGTCATTCATCTTCACCATCTGATTTAGAGGAGTGGACCTCTAAGATGGAATCCTACTTTGACATATTCTCGAAAACTGATGACATGAAGATTCATTTTGCTTCTTTGCATTTGGAGGGATTTGCCCATACGTGGTGGAGGTATATAAAAAAGGAAAGCATACTTGTAAAGAATTGGGAAGCTTTCAAGGCACTTATGGATGAAGTATTCATTTTCCCTCTTGAAAAAGAGAAATTGGCATGGAGATGGTACGGTTTGGAACAAAGAGGCCTAAGTGTAAGAGAGTACACTAGCCAATTTCTCAACTTAACCATGTATGTAGAAATCATCACTGATGAGGCTAAGCTCCACAAGTACATGTATGGTTTAGAGCCATCTTTATCAGCTGATGTCATGGCACAAAATCCTACTTCCCTCTTTAAGGCTATTGAGCTTGCGGAGCGCTATGGAAGAAAATATAGAAGAGAATCTTCATTTCAGTCTAGTTTTTGGACAGCCAAGGACTGTATTTAAACATGAGCAAGTTGGTAATACTTATGGCAGCAATCATGTGCCAAATGGGAGCTTAAGGGTGCTAACTTATCCACCATTCAATGCTTTTAGACCTCAAAGTAATTTCAAGATAGCAAACAATCCCAGAGTTGACTTCAAACAAGGAGACAATAAGCCTAAATCCAATTCAGCCAACATTAATCCTAAGTCCATTCCTATGGATCTTTACAAAGAAAGAAAGGAGAAAGGCTTATGTTTCAAGTGTGGGGAAAATTATACACCTGATCATGCCTCAATGTGTGTATATAAAAATGTCAAACCCAAGCTTCAAAGTATGTTAGTCTTTGAGGATCTTGAAGATGAGATGGATGAAGCCACTGCAATTGCACTCAATGCTAAAAATGAAGATCTTGAGGAAGAAGTTGGGCAAGAGTATTTCTATGATCCAACAGACTCCTTTCCTTTTGATCCAGGTGGAAGTGTTCCTTTTGATCTAGGTGGGACTTGTAATGACACACTTGCTGCCACTAGTTGTTCTATTTCCATGGATGATTGGATAGGATCTAAGAGCCCTAATACACTCCCTATGAAGGGTAACATTCATGGAAAGGCAGTGTTCATTCTAATAGACAGTGGCAGTACCCATAGTTTTGTGAATAAGTCCATCATGGACAAGCTAAATTATATTTCCACAGATTTACAACAACCCATTAGAGTTCAAGTGGCCAATGGTGAAGAAGAAATCAACACACAGATATGCCCACAGGTTTCTTTACAGCAGGCTGACAATTTTGAAGCAAAAGGAAACCTAATTACTTTGGAAATGGGGCCTATAGACATCGTACTCGGTTATGATTGGTTGATGACATTAGGCAAGATTACTATGGATTTCTCACAGTTATATATGGAGTTTATCTTCAATGGACAGCTCATCCATTTATAGGGAATTCCTAGTAGATCAAATTTTTAGCTTATTACCATTCAACAACTCAAAAGGGAGTACAAGAGGCACTCACAAATATTTGTTTTGCATTTGAATAAAGAGATGCAAGATCAGCCCAATAATTCAGCAAATCATCCAGCCTTGACAGCTCTTCTCGAGGATTATAAGGATTTGTTTGAGAGGTGCATACTTCATTGCCTCTTAAGAGAGCAGTAGATCACCCTATTGATTTGGAGCCCAACTCAAAGACAATCAATAATCCACCTTACAGATTATCTAAGTGTGAACGAGAGGAAGTAGCCAAGCAAATCAAGGAACTTCTTGAGATGGGATTCATTGAACCAAGTTCTTCATCTTATGTATCTCCACTTCTGTTAGTAAAAAAGAAAGATGGATCTTTCAGAATGTGCATTGACTATACGGATCTTAATAAGATCACAGTGAAGAACAGGTATCTGATACCCAGGATTGATGATTTTCTTGATGAGCTCAAGGGGGCTCGATTCTTTACAAAGATTGATTTGAGGTCAAGGTATCATCAGATTTGCATGCGAGAGGGTGATGAAGTTAAGACTACTTTCAGGACTGATCGAGGGCTCTATCATTTCTTAGTGATGCTATTTGGGCTTACAAATTCTCCAGCTACCTTCCTAAGCATGATGAATAAGATTTTACAGCTTTTCCTCTTTCAGTTTGCCTTGGTGTTCTTTGATGATATTCTAATCTACAGTAAGACTTTACAGGATCACTTGGCACATATGAGGAGGGTTTTTATGTATTGAGATATCACATGCTTTTTGCTAAGGAGAAGAATTGTTCTTTTATGCAGACTGAAGTGGAATACTTGGGACATATTGTCAGTGAAAAAGAAATATAGGCTGATCCCAAGAAGGTGCAATGTATAAAAGATTGGCCAACACCCGCTTTTACTACCTCTCTTAGAGGATTCCTTGGTTTATCTTCATTCTATCGCCAATTCATCAAGCATTATGTAGCTATTGCAGCTTCTTTGACTGATAGGTTGAAGAATGAGGCTTTCTTTTGGGATGCTCTTGTAGATAATTGCTTCAACTAGTTAAAGGAACTCCTTACCTCTGCTCCTATTTTAGTATTCCCGGACTTCTCTAAAGAATTTACCATACAGTATGATGCTAGTGGCTGTGGCATTGGGGTTGTTTTGTTACAGGAGCATGAAGTGATTGCCTTTGAGAGCCGAAAGCTTATAGATAAAGAAATGGCCATGAATATTTATGACCAGGAGATGTTGGCTATCTTGCATGCAATTAAGAAGTGGCACTATTACTTGTATAGCAGTCAATTCAGAGTACACAGTGATCACATGGTTCTTAAGTATTTCCTTACTCAGTCCAATCTTACTCCTAAGAAGTGTCGATGGTGGGTAGCTACATTACAGAATTATGATTTTGACATCACTCATATGAGGGGCAAAGGCAATATAATGGCTGATTCTCTTTCTCGTGTGTGGGCTTGCAAAGTTTCAGCTATGATTGAATTGCATAATGATTGGATTGAAGATCTACAGGAGGCTTATCTTTTGGATAAAGAATTCAACCATATTTTTCAGAAATTACAGCAAGGTCTTATGGAAGAAAACTCGCATTATCAATTCAAAAATGGCCTTATTTGGTTGAAAGTCAAGATTGTCATTCCTTCTACCTCTTCTTTTACACGAAAAATTATGGAGGAATTACATTCTTCACCTTTGGCTGGACATTTAGGAGTTTTCAAGACCTATGAAAGGATCAGTAAAAGTTTCTATTGGAAAGGACTACAGAAAGTTGTCAAGGACTTTGTCATGAAGTGTATGCCTTGTCAACAAAATAAGGACAGCACCCATAAGCCAGGAGGTTTGTTGCAGCCATTACCTATTCCTATAGGTAAATGGACTCATATTACTATGGATTTCATTACTAGCTTGCCTACTACCAAGAAGGGATGGAATAGTATATATATAGTGGTAAATAGACTCGCCAAGGCAGCCCATTTTATTCCAACGAAGATCCAGTTTACTGCCAAGTTTGTTTTTTAGGACAAAAAACTTTTTGTAAGGGATGAATTGTAAGAATTTGGGAATAAGGATTTAGTGTAAAAATAATATTGGTATAATGCCATGTCACACTAACATTGGTATAAAAGGAGAGGACATGTAATTTTTCACATCTTTTGACACATTAATACAATTATTGTCATTCTCCCCCATCTTGCTCATAGCTTCCATGGCTTCTCTTTCTTTCCTATCTTTCTCTCTCCAATTCTAATATTTCTCTCTCCTCGTCGCTCTCTTTCTCTCTCTTACTGCAGTCTTTCTCTCTCTTCTTTCTCTCTCTCTAGTTCTCTCATTGATAGTAGAGAGAGGTGAACATGTGGTTGTCAAGTTCGCTTTGCTGCTAGAAAGTGTACATACATGTGTGCGCGTGCGCGCGAGTGCTATATATATATAAAGTATTTGGTGAGAGAGAGAGAGAGAGAGAGAGAGAGAGAGAGAGAGAGAGAGAGAGAGAGAGAGAGAGAGAGAGAGAGAGAGAGAGAGAGAGAGAGAGAGAATATAAAGATTTGTGTGGGGAGGGAGAGAGCAAAAGAGGGAGATAGAGAGAGAGTGTGTGTGTGTGAGTGGATGTGGGTGCCATGGAGAGAGAGAGGGGGGGCTGGAGAGCACCAAGAAGGAGCCATGGAGAGAGATTGGGGGTGATGGATAGAGTGAGTAGGAGGAGGAGGAGGAGAGAGAGAGAGAGAGAGAGAGAGAGAGAGAGAGAGAGAGATGTGTACGTACCTACGAGATTAAGAAAATATTCCACAACTTAAGGGAGAGGGAGGTGTTGTGTCATAGGGGGTGTATGGCCTTATATAACTACTTTGAGAGAGTGGGGCATTAAATGCATGTTACATAGAGAGAGAGAGAGAGAGAGAGAGAGAGAGAGAGAGAGATGGAGAAAGGGAGACATGTGCCATACGAATAGAGAGATGTGGGGGGACAGGGGAGGGGTGCTAGTCATATTTTATGACCCCAATCCACGTGCACTCTCTCTCATTGCCATCATGGCCCACACGCACACACTCTCTCTCATACCATGGACCCTAAACCCAAATAACTAAGATAAATGCAGACACTGACGACCCCTTTCTCAGTGGTGGGCAGAACGATCCTAATCCACGTGCACTTGCACTCTCTCTTCATTCCCTTTTTAAAAAAATCCCATGCAACTAACGTATTAATGTACAATCATATTAATTGATTAATTAGTATTACTATTATAATACATTAATTTATATGAAATGATTAATACTAATATATAAATTAATAAAAAAGTTAAAAAATATTAATATACAAATAGTTCACTTCATACTAATTGATTACAATAATAACTAATTAGTCAATAAGCTAGTTGATATACATGAACTAAAAAACAAGCTAGCTATTATCAATTAAGAAATTAATTAATAATTTAATTGATATAATTTTATCCATATACTAATAAACTAATCAATGAACTAACTAGTACCATCTTAGTAAATATTATTTGATTTATATTAAATCATTAAAAATTAATTAATAGATTAATATTAATTAATTGAGTAATAAATAAGTTTAAGTACTAAATAACTATGTGATAAAATTATTTAATATTAATTAATTGAGTGATGAATAATTTTAATTACTAAATAACTATGTGATAAAATTATTTAATATTTTTAAATAAATTAAATACATAATATTACCATTAGTAATTGCTACTTAAATAAAAGATATTTATTGGTTTTTTAAAACTAATTTATAACTAATTAAATATGTTTAAGTAATTTATAACTAATTGATAAATAATCAATTATTAATTATTAATTTTAATGAATTATTTATTAATTTTAAGTAACTAGTAATTGGTTATTACTAATTGTTTTTTAGTTAATAGTTATTCATTTAAAGCAATTAGTTATTAATTTCAACTAATCGATCATTATATAATTTTGTTGGATGAGTGATTCATTAATAGTTATTAAATAAATTAGTTATTTATTAATTATTTTAAGTAATTAATTATTTAACTAAAGAACTAATATAAAATATAATGTTATTTTTAATTAATAATTAATTTCTTTATTAGTTGAATGATTACTTAATTAGCTACTTGGTTTTGAATTAAATAACTAATTATTAATTGGTTATTAATTTATTAGTTACTTAATTGCTTAATTAATTAATTACTTATTAAATATTTAAATTTAAAAGTTATTAATTAATTAGTTGTTTTAAAAAGCTATTACTTAATTTTTATTGATTATTTAATTAATCAATAGATTGATTAGTAAGTGAATTTGATTAACAATTAATTAAATAATTAATAGTTAATACTTAATTTTATTCGCTTATTTTTTCACTCAATAATTGTTTATCTAACTAGTTATTTATTATAATTAATGAATTAATTACTAATTAAGTTAATTAGTTAGATTAATTATTAATGTTAATTAGTGATTAGTTAATTAACTAATTAGTTACCTAATTACTATCAAATAGTAATTAACTTGTTAATTAGTTAACTTGCTAAATTTAGTAATGAACTAATTTGTAATTACTATTAGTTAATTACTAATTTATGGTAATTACTATTAGTAGTTATCATTACATAATTAATTATTAATAGTAATTACTCTTGGTTAATTAACTATTTTAATTGTTATTACTGAAATGATAATGATTAAATAATTAATTATTAATTAAGTACTTGATTAATTGATTACAAAATAATTGCTAATTAATTTAATTCTTAATAATTAATTATTAAATAAATATGTAATTAATTCATAGTTAATTTTATTTGCTTATTATTTGACTCAATATTTATTAAACTAATTGGTTATTTAGTATAATTAATAAAAATAATTATACAGTTAGTTAATTAGTAAGTTAATTAAATAAATATATAATTAATTCATAGTTAACTTTATTTGCTTATTATTTGACTCAATATTTATTAAACTAATTGGTTATTTAGTATAATTAATAAAAATAATTATACAGTTAGTTAATTAGTAAGTTAATTTACTAATTTTGCTATTTAGTTAGATTAATTAGTATTTAATTAATGAACTAATTAGTAAACTAGTTACTATTAAATAATGAATAACTAGTTAATTAGTAAATTTGTTGAAATTAGTAATTACTAGTAGTTAATTTACTAATTAATAATTGATTAATTTTAATTACTATTAATGAGATACTAATTACTTTGTTAATTATTAATTTTCAATAATTACTATTAATTAGTAATTAACTAATTAATTAATAAGTAATTAATAATTTAGTTAATTAGCTACTTAATCAATTAATTAGTTAATTAACTTCTCAATTTAGAAAAAATTAATTAATATTTTTTTACTTTTTTGTCTTTATATGCATGTAGAGAGAGAGAGAGAGAGAGAGAGAGAGAGAGAGAGAGAGAGAGAGAGAGAGAGAGAGAGAGAGACACACACACACACACACACACACACGAGACATGGTTAGGACGCGGGCACAAGCACGGGCGCAGTCTCAGGACGTGGTGCGATCAAGACACGGGCGGGTGAGTGGACGTGGCATGGGTGGACGGACGTGGCGCGGTCAAATCCTGTTGCCCTAAGCCCCTTTATCATGGCCAATTCTGATTTCAAAAGACAAGATCATGTCACCCTTTACAAGGGCGATGAAAGGATTGCATAAGGTTTAATTCGTTCCCCTCACCGAGCTTGCTCCCTGGATGAGTGGGAGTTCTTATCACCATCGTGCAATAGAGGGGTGTGAAGGCTCCTGGCAAAGGCAATACTAAGATTGATGTTGAGGAAAATGCAATTGTGTAGTGGCCAATTTAACAGATAGTAAGTAGCTCTTCTCTTGATTTTTGTTACGATTGCTCTATCTCCCCCTCTTACCCTATTTTGGATCATTGTTTGCAGGAAAGAGAGCGACGACCGAACAAGTCTCCCGAGGACTTTGACTTGCCTCCACGATTTACAGCAAGACGACAGGCTATTGTCACTGACAACATGCAATCACAAGGGGGGAGTCGCCCTCCAAGAGTGAGAGGAAGAGTAACACAAATGTGATCATTGACCTCCGCCAAGCTACAGGCAACCGTTGCAATTGCATCTGGGGAAGGAGTGACATTAGGAGAAGGTGAGTAGGCTTCAATGATGCAGGCGCAAGGAAGGGAAAGAGAAATCTTGTACTATCGGAGAGTGATACTGATGAGGAATGCAACGTCCATCAAAGCATGGAGCCCTTTAGTGCACAGCAAGGGCGTGGCTGTACGCAACCCAAGAAGACCAAAAGGAAGTGCATGACAAAATGCCAATGAAACGACTAGCGATACCACTCTCACAGTCACTTGCGATAAACTTATTGTGCAAGCATGAATAGAAGACTCGTTGGAAACGTTGACGATGAGTGCTTGTAAGAGATGGCAACATGATTTAGATTATGGTTTTTATTTCTTTACGTTGATTGGACATTAATTACTTCATTGTCTCATTTAGATGCGGACATCCACCCCTTTGCCACCCATCCCATTATGTCGTTTGGTTTCCGTGCCTACAATTAGACAAGTCGCATCAAGATACAAGCAACTCTCAGAAACCTTTTTTAGCAGGGTAAGTAGAGAGATGGGTATATTCATAGTATCGTTAGAGACTCCAAGGCACTAGTGCAAGGAGGGTGATAATATGATTAGAGCTGAGTGGGATCCCCATTGGCTAAAGAAGCATGAGGACTTCGAGGTAGAAATCAGTGGCACCAATTGGGCCTTTTTGTCAAATTGCATGTTTTATGTTTGGGTTGGTAACCATCGGCTCACATCATGGATGAATGAGATATGCACATGTGAGTGGCCCTAAACCATAGGACCTTAACATTCTGTGTTGTGTTTGTTTCTTACATCATCCTTAACATAATTGACTATTTGCAACAACCTTTCCAAATAACGCGAGGCAACATGTGTGTATTGATTGTCGCCTTGTGAAAGTGGCAAGTGTGGTAGAGGGGGAGATTTTGTCAGCTATTTCTTGTACAAACAAGTATGCAATGGACCATATTCATGAGATCCTAATATAGAATGTACACATGGTGGCACAAAAGGAGAGTGATAAAAAATATTTGATCATGTGTTCAGTGATGTTGTCTCGTGGGTTTTGTTAAGGGGAGATCCTTGATCTTTATCTTGTGGTGTTGTCTTGGGGGTTGTTAGAGGCCGACTACCCAATTCACCTACCATAGATTGGTGCCCCCGTTGAGTATCTCCCGTGTTGAAGATCTCTTCCGGATCTTATTAGTTGGGAAGTGTAAGGTTTGGAAACCAATATGTACACAAACTCAAGCATGGAAGCTTTTGGATATGAACCCTCCTTTGGTACTGAAAATGAGGATGCTAATCGATTTATCAAGCAATTGGAGTGGATGGCTTACCGAGATCAAAAGGACATTGATGCAGATAAGCTTCAAATGATCAGCATCCTACTTGAAGGTTCTGCAAGATTATGGTGGAACTTACTGAATGAAGAGACAAGGGCTAATTGGAATGAAGTCAAAAATGAGTTCCTTACAAGGTTTGCAACTAAGCAAACTCCTGAGAGATTATGGAAATCTTTGGAAAGGATGTTTCAAGGGGGAAATGAGGAAGTGTCTAAATTTTCTGCGATATTTGAAGCAAAATGGATAGAAATTGTATAGAGTATGGAGCAACCTCCGATAGGCCATAGGAAACTTGATGATGATTTGATTAATAAACTGCATGAACAATTGGCAAATCTGAATTTGAATATGAGCCTATTGCAAGCAAGGCAACCTCAAATGCAACCTAGATTTAGAGGTCCTCCAAGAAATAGATGGGAGAACTTTGAATGGTTTAATTGCAAGGAGAGAGGCCATATTTCTCTTGATTGCCCTTATCCAAGAAGAATAGGAGGGGAGATGTATCCCATGCCACAACGGAATGCTAGGCAGATTGCTAGACCTCAATAGGAACAAAGGCCACTCGAACTAGCTAGGCAACAATTGGAAAGAAGACTTGATGAAGGCACATCGAGTATGGATCTGATCGAAACTAGCATGTTTGATGACGTGGAAAATGCAGATGTTCTAGCTAATAAGAGAGCCAAAGAGAGGGATATTGAAACTGAAACTCAGAGGGCAGCAAGGATTAAAAAGGGAAAACAGGTTGCAGACAATCGAGAAACCAGTAGGAAAGCTAGACAACGAAGGAAGATTCAAATGGGGGACTTTGCTTTGGGAGTCAGTCAAGTTCCTTACAATGGCTGCTTGAGGATTTAAAAGGCAAGAAGGCTGATGTTACATATGGTCAGCTGTTGCAGATGAAATCATCTCTGAGAGAAGGCAATGGCATGGATTGGTTAGCATCAAGAAAGGAAAAACCCAAACTGGGCATGTTGGAGTGGTATACCTATCAGATGTGAAAGGCATTATACTTGTCATGGATGCATGGATACATGGAAGAAAATTTGATCAATTTTATATTGATGGTGATACGCAAGTTTGTGTAATCACTGAAGAAGCAATACTACAAATGCATATTAAAATGACAGGGAAGTCACCATTTAAGGTTAAAATGGCAAACAACTCAAAAGTGAAATACTTGGGAGTCATTGAAAACTTGGAAATCAACATTGGAGGCCAAAGAGCATGTTTGGATTTTCATGTTATACTTGCAAAACTTGGGGCATATCCTCTCATTTTGGGATGATCGTGGTTGATTGGTATGAGGTCCAGACAAGATTGGTATAGAGGTCAATTGGAACTTTATCTAGAGAAACCAATTCATAAGAGAGATCTTTGACATAAAAACATGGTCTGTCATTCAAAATGGACATGAAAGTGATGTTGGAGGTGATGAAAGTAGTGATCCAAAAAATTCCAGCCTTGATGAGGAAGATAGACCATGGGAAGCTAGCCTGCTCTCTAGGGATGTTGACCTCTTTGGGTTGTCAATCCGGGGTTCAAAATGAGAGGAAAAAGTTGTAAATATTGCTTCAGAATACAGAACTCATGCACGAAACATGTGATTAGCAACCTAAAATGAATGTTGGACTACCCAAGCTTATGAATATGCTAGGAAATGACTTGACTAATGATGAAAGAGACAAATATTTAGTCATTTTTCAGAAATACCCAAAACTATTTGCTACAGAATATCACCAACTGAGGGGTACTAATAGCATTGTGCACCATATCAAATTGAAAGAAGGGAATGAACCAGTGGCTCAAAAACTTGGGAGACTTGGCACAATTCAGGAAAATGTACTTAAAGCTAAAATTCAAAAGTTGCTTGATATGAGATTTATCTATCCTGTTGATGATGTAGAGTGGGTGTCTCCTGTTGTAATCAAGCCAAAGAAGAATGAAAAGTGGAGAGTATGTGTTGATTTCAAGCCTCTTAATGTAGCTACTAAGAGGGACTACTATCATCTTCTGTTTCAAGATGAGACCTTGGATCAAGTGGCTGGTCTTGAATTTTATAGTGTGTGCGATGGATACTTTGGATATTTTTAGATTAGAATAGTAGAAGAAGATTAGAAGAAAACAACGTTCATTACCCCATGGGGATGCTTCTGCTATAGAGTAATGCCTTTTGGTTTGATGAATGCATATGCCATCTTTTCAAGATGGGTTTGTTGGGTATTTGCCCCTTTCATTGGGAAATATTTGTGGGTGTTTATGGATGAATTTTGTGTGTACAGCTCAAGGGCATTACACTCAAAAACTTGATGAAGTTTTCTGCAAACTTGATGAGGATGGTGGTCAGCTGAATCTTGATAAATGTAAAATACCAAGAACTAAAGTGATACTCTTGAGTCATGAAGTGTCTGCTAATGGTATTTCACCTGAGCCTAGTAAAGTTGAGGCTTTACTTATTATGGATTCTCCAAAAACGGTAAAAGAGCTTATGAGCTTTGTTCAAAAGTTGAGGTATCTATCAAGATCATTGCATATGCTAGCTGAGTATGTGTATCCTTTACAAAAAGCAACTCAAAGGGACCCTTTAGTTTGGACGCAAGATGAAGAGGATGCATTCTTGCATATTAAAGAAACGTTAAGCACTTTGCCAATTCTTATGCCTCCAAATTAGGATGAACCTTTCTTCATTAGCATCAGTCTTGGGAAAAATGCAATGGAAGCCATTTTAATGCAGAAGGGAAAGGGATGTATTATATTCAATGGCATGTGTTTTATATAAGAAGATCCATTGGAGTGACTGAAAAATCTTGAATGGAAGAAGAATTGTTGGTATCGGGGCTAGTATATGCAATTAAAAGATGGAAATCATACTTGATTCAAAAACCATTTGTAGTACTTACTAGTTCCCAGTTGCTTCCATAGGTTTTGCAATCTGCTCTAAAAATGCTCCAAGAGTTACTAAGTGGTTGTTGGCTTTGCAAGAATTTGAATTTACATGTTTGAAGGAGGATACTGTAAGATCTAGCTTAGCTAACATTTTGACTTATAAAGAACCTATTGAAAGTGCAGCTCTTATAAGACAGAAACTAATTCCGCATCCACAAATTCATAAGGAGATGAAGGATAAAGATGCTACCTTGTTTTTTGATGGCATTTACAAAAGAGTGCTGAAAAAGGGAGGACTGGGTTTTGTCATTATGGACGCTAAAAATCAAGAAGTCTTTTCTACAAGTCAAGAAAGTAAAGAGATACAAAGTAACAATGAAGTTGAATATGTGAGTTTACATGCTAGCCTGAAATAATGTATTCAACTAGGATACATGAAGATAGTTGTAAAAGAAGATGCTACGTTGGTGGTTAGACAGGTTCAAAATGTTTGGAAAGCCAATAAAGATATTTTGAAAGACTAGCTATTTAAGATAAAAAGCCTCATGAGGTAGCTGCAAAAAATTGAAATTTGGCATATTGGTAAGGAGAACAACCATAGAGCTCATGAATTGGCAGAAGATGCTCTTTCCCAATATGTTGCTGCCATGAGGGTGGATAATCCTAGATATGAGGACACGGAAAACATTCACCTGATTGAAGAGTTTCTAAAAATTGGGGAGTTAAAATCATTGTCTGATAAACAAAAAAGGTATGCCATTGTCAAGAAGGCCAGGGCATATGTGCTCATAAATGATCAATTATACATGAAGGGGATTGATAATGTACGAAGAAGGGTGTTTGATAGTTCTAGGATTCCTACTTCTTTATCTTCTTGTCATGAGGAAGCATGTGGTGGTCATTTTTATTTTGATCTTACCAAAAGGAAAATTCTGCTAGTAGGACTTACTTGGTCTAGTCTGAGTGCTGATGTTGCTCATTGGTGTAAAAGTTGTCATGCTTGCCAGTCATATGCAAAAAGGGTACTAATTTCAGAACCTGCTAAAGCCATTGTTGCCTATGGACTGTTTGAGAAGTGGGATTTGGATTTTATTGGACCTTTGCCTGGTATAAAAACATGAAAGTCTTACATCCTTACTGTAGTTGATTATATGACCAAATGGCCTGAAGCTAAGGGTACAAGGAATTGCAAGAAAGAGGATGTAACTCAGTTCCTCATGGAGGACATATGCTGCAGATTTGGAATACCACTAGAAATAGTAATAGATCAAGGTCCTGGCTTCAAAAATAAGATATTGAGAGAATTAACATTGAAACTAGACTTGAAACACAGATTTGCTCCTCCTTATTACCCTCAATGCAACGGACTAGTGGAAGCATTCAATGGAACGTTACAAAAGATTCTCTTTAAGCTGGTGGAAGATCATCCTAAAGATTGGGATAATTATCTACATCAAGCTTTGTGGGCTTGTAGAACAATGCAGAAGATAAGTGTAGGATTCACCCCTTTTCAGTTAGTATATGGTTGACAAGATGCTTTATTACCTATGAAAGTCATCTTTCCTACGATGGATTTTGTAAGAAAACATCAGTTAGATCAAATAGAATTGGGAGTTGACAGAGGACTGAATTTGCATACCCTACAGTTGGATAAACAACAAGCAATGGATTGTTATGAAAAGCAAATTGTAAAGAGAAAGGAATGGTTCAATACACAGCTGAAGAAGAAGAATCTTGCAGAGGGAATGTTGGCTATGAGATATGATAGTAGCTTGGAGTTCACATTTCAAACCAAGTTTCGAGTTAGATGGAAAGGGCCTTTCCTCATCAAGCAGAAGTTTGAAAATGGCACTTACTTGCTACAAGATTTAGATGGAACTACTCATAACAATAGAATCAATGGATTCCATCTAAAGAAATATATATGCAGAATTATGTAAATAAAGGGGACGTAAGTAATGTACATACTATACATAGGGTAGGTTGCTTTCAGTTTATTATTTGGGGCAGATTTAGTTTTCTGAAATCTGGTATTAATGAAATGGTTGTAAATGATAGATAGCATATTCAAAGTGTTCTTTGACACCTACTAAAGGTCTCTAACAAGTTTGGTGTTGATCCGAGCAAGAATGTGAAAGTTATGGCCTCTGGAAGGTCAATGTCTGAAGCGGACTGCATGCAAAAGTTTAGGACTATAGGATGTGCAGAGTTGTTTCAAGATAGCAAATCAAAGAATTTGACTTTGAGTTGTTCTGAAAAGTTCTAGATTGGAAAGACAGCTACAACTTTCATTTTTGAGGCTTGGCAATCCGAGACTTAGTTAGAAAGTTAGAGTTATTCTGTGCAGTGCTCTATGAGGTAAATTTTTAGAAAAAGGTGTTTGTCTTTTTCAAAGCTTCTAATAAAGATTTGTTCACATTTGTGTTCCAAACTAGGGGGTGGCTAATGATGATGGATGAAAATGAGTGATTGAGGACATGATGATATGTGGAGTCAAGTGGGGTAACATATGCAAATATCATTTTTTTTGTCTTTCTAACACCTACCCGTAGCAGGAGTCGGGTTGATAAATGGAAATCCCAAGGGGTACCATGCATGTTTGACATGTGGTTGTGATATTTCAGTTTTGAGACACATGCCTCATGTAGAAAGAGAAGGGAATGTGTTTTCACTTCCAATTTTGAGTCCCCAAGTGGAATTGTACGTGGCAAGGGACATGTTTGCCATCTAGCAACTAAGGGGAAGCAAGGGGCAGCTTGGTAAAATAGGGGAAAAAGCAAAATCGTGAGGAGTTTTTTAAATAAGAAGAGAAAGGGAGATGGGTTCGACACAATACAATCAGCATGAGAGAGAGAGAGAGAGCAGGGGGGGAGAAGAATCTTGTATCCTAAAGAGAAGGGAGAAATCTGACACTCAGAAGAATAACAACAAGTTTTTAGAAGAAAGAGACCGTGAAGCTGAAGTTATCAGAGCCGTGGAGCATGATGGCAGGGCTGACGAAGTCAATAGGCTAATGCGAATTCTCAGTTTTCAAATGATGGTAATAAGAGTCTTCCTTTTGTCTTGATTTCTTCTATTGCTACGTGGGGCACAAAGTATACAGATCTATTCTGAGGTATGGTTATGAGTGAAAGACAACAGAGAGTTATTCTTCATCGTGTTGAGAGTGATGTGGGTTAGTTGTCTGTGTGAGGTTTCCCGTACAGGAGAGAAGAATGGAAGTAAAGGGTCTCTACATCTAAAACTGGATATGTGGTAGAGAATATGTATTATGGGCAGATGTTGTTGAATGCATGGACTTGAGTTAGTGGAAATCTAGAAGGATTTGCAACCAGGAAAATGATGAATCAAAGTTCATAAAGTTTGAAGCTCCCATACCTCTTCATCAATGCAAGATATGCTGAGATGTATCTGCTGGTATGCTAAAATGACAATCTGAAATCAAAGAAAGTGTCTTCCCATTTGCAAGTTTATGCTCTTGGAACAGAGAAGTTGTGTTTGTTGTATAGAGCATGCAGAAATTTAGGACTGCATGCTGTGCAGAGCTATTTCAAGATAGCAGATCAAAGAATTTGGCTCTGAGTTGTTCTAGAGAGTTATAGAATGGAAAAAGATCTACAACTTTTCTTTTTGAAGCTTGGCAAACCAATATCTGCTTAGAAAGTTATGAACTATTCTGTGTAGTGCTAGTCTATGAGGAAACATGTGAATTCAACATCATCTTCGTCACCAACTTGGTTTCCCATGAAAGTCATCATGATTATCTATTGCTATATCAATGTAAACTCTATTTTGTTGCAATAATGGAATGTCTACAACAATGAAATGCTTGTAGCAGCTGGATTGGCATGAAAATTCACCGTATAAAGCTTTGGTTACCTTTGTATTTATGTGTGCTCTGAGAAAAGAAGAACAAAGGGGACCTACAATTGATTTTGCACTGATTGAGGAACCATGCTTTGTGGAGCAGTTTACTGCATGGGGTTGCCACCCCTTAAAAATAGGAGTTGTGTGAATCTGAAAGCTTGTGTTGTCAGAGTTTCGATCATGGTTATTTCAGCATCAAATTCTCTCTAAAAATGGTAAATTTTGAGCTTGAAGGTTTAAGTTGCTTAAGTGTTGAGTTGAAGTCTCAGTGAGAAGTGAGTGATTAGAAATATTTGATCATGTGTTCAATGGTGATGTCTCATGGTTTTTGTTGAGGGGAGATCATCGGTCTTTATCCAGTGTGGTGTTGTCTTGGGGGTTGTTAGAGGCTGAGTACCCAATTCACCTACCAACATCCTCTGAGTGTAGGCAATGTAGATTAAAGCATACAATAATGACAATCACTCTTCTTCTTCTCTTCTCTATCTCTATTGAACAAAAGTAGGCTGCATGCTTGTCTAATAAGTAAACCCTTTGCTTGTGGCATAAGCAACCCCTCAGCTTGAGATGGGCCCTTACTTAAGCTAGCCCCTTAAGTAGGGGGTTTAAGTTGACCCTTGCTTGGAAAACACCACAAGAGACTCAATAAATAAACCTTTTAAGGATGCTTCAATGGTTGCCCTTCTTCCTTCTTTTGATGATCGAACTAGAAAATAAGCACAACGGAAAGCTATACCTTGTTTGGAAAAGCCTCTTCCATACCTCCAATGGATTTGATATACTTGGGAGTCTTTAACTTCGAGCTTTGAGCTTCTTTGGGCAGCACCTTCTTTCTTATCTTGAGCTTCTCCAAGCACACATAGCTATGGATGCCTCTCTACCTCACAAGCCTTAAGGAAAGAAGATCTGATACCATGCTATAAAACATGGTTGAGCAAGAAGACAAGATGAGCTATGGGGGAAAAAAGAAGAACCATGATAGCATGAAAGAGACTTGATCAATTGATAATGAAGCAAGTACATTGTTTTATAGCTTTTCACCTATGCTACTCTTCCCTCTCTTTGCTTATGGGATGCATTCCATCCATTCTTGTGTGAACTCTTTGACTGCCATATCATGACACCGTTTGGGCTATAAGAAGGATTCCAACTCACAGTTGTGTACAATGTCAAGGATGGTTGGGAGATAGAGAGGGAAAATACAAAAAACCTATAAAAAATACATCACATGGGGTGCCTGCACCTTCGTTTTGGGGCATCATGGAGTGGTCTAGCTCAATAGAAATGCGGCTCCAGTTCATGTGGTTTTGTAATGATAGTGTGGACCATACATGGAACATTTGTTCTTCCATTCATCACGCACCGCCCAAGGTTCCACTAGTATGGCCAGTGGCATGAAGCACTAATTTATAGAAGAAGTCCACATGTTGGAGTGTGGTGGGTTTGTTTTATAAAAGGCAGCACAAGAGGCGGATGTTAACGAGGGCTCTTGTAGATATCGAAGAGGTGTTTCACAAGTTGCAAGGAAAAGGATAGACTCAGCATTGGCTTTAGATGCAACTGTGAAGGGCCACATAGTGGTGAAGCCCTTGAAGCATGAGGTTTTCAAACTAGAGACAATTAACTCAAGTGCCATGCATGAGTGTTATGATATGCACATTGCAAAGAATCCAACATATAATTGTTGATATTTCATGGACCGTGCCACAGAAGGAAAAGTGTATTTGGCATGCAAGCACCTATACTATGTGTACCTCTGAGTGTTTGGGATGGATGCAAATGCCAACATGTTTATACACCAACCCACACTCACTGAAGAAAACATGCACATTGTATTTGAAAGCAGAAGAGCTTTTCCAACACCACCTATATAGTGATCAGCAATGCAATACCAACACTACCTCTTAGCAAAACTGCAATTTATTTTGTTGAGAAAGTCATTGTTATACAATGCATTTGGATGGCAAGCCTTTGGTGATCTTTTCTCTCTTAATTTGACAAGCAAAAGCATGTTTTCCAAACTTAACACACTATAAATGTACATTTGGATTGCTTGTATAAATTGTCATGTATCATATTTGTTGGGGAGAGGGGGGAAGGGAGAGAAAGGGAGAGGAGAGGGAGCTATCAATGCATTGAAATTAAAGTTCTAAAAACATCGAGTGGCTACCCAAGCATTCACATTATGAGAGAGAGAGAGAGAGAGAGAGAGAGAGAGAGAGAGAGAGAGAGAGAGAGAGAGAGAGAGAGAGAGAGAGAGAGAGAGAGAGAGAGAGAGAGAGAGAGAGAGAGAGAGAGAGAGAGAGAGAGAGAGAGAGGTATTTTGGATTTAAGAGAAGCGTTTGCTACAAGACATGCCATAATCTGATGTGAGGCATTATGATACAATGTGGACTGATCACATGCATGAGAGAGAGAAAGTGAAAGAGAGAGAGAGGGAGATAAACATGGAGAGTGAGTGAGTGACTAAGATTTATGTGTATGTGTGTGTGTGTGAGGGAGAGAGAGAGAGAGAGAATGTAAAGTGAGAGGGAGAAATTGCATCTACAACCCTAAACTGAGAGAGAGTAAAGACATGGAGTAATTCATGAGAGAGAGACAGAGGGGGAGGGAGAGAGAGAGAGAGATAGATGTGGGTTGTGGTGTTCCATTCTTCTGGGGTGATCGCATGAATGAATCCACGTTACATGCTAGAGTGAGAGAAATCATTTACATGAGATGGAGTACTATTTGATCGAGTGTGCTAATAAGATAAAAATAGAATATACATATAGAGGGAAAACATGAGAGAGTGTGCGTGTAAATGAGTGAGTGAAGGTAATGGTGGAAATTGTGGAGGTAGTGGGGATAATGGTAGTGGTGGTGGATGTGGCAACATTATTGGCAGTGGCAGAGATGGTGGTAGTGGTGGTGGTGGTGGCAATGGTGGTAACAGCAATGGCGATGGTGGTGGAGGAAGCTGTTGTAGTAGTGGTGGGGGAGGTCAAAAAAATCAAGGGTCAGAATAAGTGGACTATGTGAACAAGAAATGGAGGTTGCCCAAAAAAGCATGCTGAAAAAGCTCGCTTCATGTACGCACTCGTTCCATGAGCATGATCAACACGATCCAATGTTGTCGCTCCTTTGCATCCACAACCAACCACACCAATGAGTCAAAGAGCTAGTAGAGACCATGAGAAAAGAAAAATGATGGTGAAGAGCTTCACCTTCCCTCAGTCCCTCACTCAACACACCTCTCACTCTCTCCCTCTCCGTCTTAACACAATGGAAGCAGGATGATAGAATGGAAAGATAGAATAGAAAGCTTGAGTAGTCACATTGATAAAGCTTTCGTAGCATGGATGTGCCAAAAGGGTGAATACAACTGAGACCTCCCACCCTTATATAGACCAAGAATTAGGGTTAGGATTAGGGTTTGCGCCCCTTCTACATTTTGCATTTAGGGTTTGCACCCCTTTTGCATTTTGCATTCAGGATTTCCACCCTCTCTTGGGCATTCTACTCACTTAGTGGGCTCTAGCTAGTCAATCCTTGAAGCATGCTTCAACCTTAGCCTAAATAGACCAAGCTTGTGCTAATCTAATCACAAATCCATGTGTGCAACCCATGCAACACTTGTGGGTGTGACAAATAAAACTACGAGAGATAAATACAATGTGCACATGAGTGAGTGCAGCTCTCACAAAATTATACATCCATGATGATCTAATGGTGTCCATGAGTAGAAAATAATATGTTGAAGCTCCACAAAATAATAATCCACCAAAAAATAGTGACTGACACTTGCGCTTTTGCTGTCTCTTCAAAATACCGTTGACATTATTTCCCCCCTAGACAAGTGCCAGTCCCATGGCACTCACTTTGTAGTAGCATCCTGTAGCTTACACTGAAGACGCAAAGTTCTAGGAATAGTCGATGAAAGAGTAGTGATCCTGATGGAGGAGTACAAAGATGACTGATGAAGAACTTTGGTTGCAGAAGATCATGATATTCTTTCTGTTGTGATTGTTGGGACAGATGATGTTGCTGGTATAGTGGTAGATGGTGACTAATGTCATTGCTGGTGACAATCCTGTAGAAGTTGGTGATTCTAAAGATACACTTGATGGTTGATCCTATTGATGGAGACATCTTGAATGGTCATTGGAAATGATTGGGATATTGCAGAAGATGGGAGATTTGATGTTGATGTAGAAATGATGGCTCATAATTTGCCATGAAATTTTGTACTTGCAAAGTAAAACCTCATGTGTAATCACTTCCTAGGGAAAAGTACTAGTCTTATGTTCATGCACATGACATATGATGTTGTTGGTTGGGGAGATCGGTTGAACTCCAGGCAAACCTGAAGTGTTGTCCCATACTTGAGGACCCAAAACTGTGATTAGGTTATGGTGCAAATATACTCTGAGTGCGTGTGCATACATAGTCTAATACATAGTTAGAAGACTACTTGATGGGTGCTTCTGATGATGTTGATAGATGAAGTAAGGAACCTTGAAGCTGATGAGGATGGGAATAACTATCGTTGCTAAGGAAAAAGGGATTTTTTATGAAGAGTATGGAAAAACACCAATGAGAGAGGGATAGGAGCTAGAGAGTCCAATCCAATATGCTCTTGAAGAGCATGGTTCTTTGTTGGACCAACCACAACATGGGCACCTGAAAATTGCAATGTAATGCACTGATCATTCAACATAGTCGATAGTGCACATAACCTAATACTTAAAAGGTCCGCCCAAGAGAAGTTCCTTTCCCACATCCTTTTGGTTTGGGAGAATGTAAAAAAGAAGAGGGATGCTCTCAGTTGCAATACTAAGCAAAAGCTTACATTTACCCAAGAGCAAGCAAGGTTGGCCACCATAGGGTTAAGCTTGGTCTGAGTGGGTGTCAAGGTGGGTTGGCCCGAATCCATCCTGAGGTTATATGGAAGAGTGTTGAAGTCAATACCTTCATCAATGAGAGCATCAGTAGTGACCCGCATTGGGTAGCACTCAATTGGATTTGAAGGAAGGCCAAGGGAATGACAAGGTCATCCTTAGTGTCAATTAAAGAGGTGGAAACAACTCATACATTGGAAGATGAATAGGAGTTCTGTGGGGGGCTAGATGAAGCCAACTTATGAGCGTTAGCCTTCTACTCAAGTTGCTCATACCAGGTCTATTCAGCCACCATAATCACACTGACAGGAACATCAAGAGGGTGCATGTGGCATTCATGCAAATAATGGCCTAGGGGGCAATACTTCTTAATGTGGCTGCCATTGAAGTTTCCAATGCCTTCTCCCTCCAGGGTTTCAAGCTCAACATTGCCCATCCTACTGATTTGACGAATGCAATACGGTCCTAGGCCACGAAGTTTCAATTTCTCCTTATGGCCCTTAAGAGATTACAAGAGCACTAGATCACCTTTATCAAAGGAACATTGTTGCACATGTCGATCAAACCAGGCCTTACATTGGGCCTTTTCAACAAGGAGGGCATGTGTCGCCAAAAGGTAGGCTTTAGTGAGATGTTCCAACTCCACAAGGTGGTTGGTCCAAGCACTAGTGCTGTAATATTTCCACGCAATAAAAGTTAGTTGGTTAGTTCGAAAGTTAGTTAGTCAATTAATAAGTTAGTAAGATTACCAACTAAAGATTAACTAAGGTAAAAACTGACTAGCATTAATAGCTAATAATTTTCATTCAATTAAAAATGTATTTTAAAAAATTAAGAGTAAAAAATCTGACATTTTTCTCGGATTGATAAGGACCGTAGCCACCCTTCACGAAAAGTACAATGTGAACGGGACTTATGAGCCATATTAATCACTAGTATTAATGTGTATAGTTTGAATGGTCCAAAAATATTAGATTCTTGGGAGAAAAAAAAGTATTATATTTTAGATATTATGAGAATGGAATTTAGGTGACGGGAAGTGCTTAAAAATAGCTAAAAATTATGAATATCAAGGGAAAAATATTCACCGTCAAAGGCGGCGGCTCGATCTAGGACGATTTTAAGCGTCAAGCAGTCGACGGGTGCCCAAGTGACACGTCCGGATTTTTAGTAATTTTTTTGTTAGTTGGGATGAGATACGGGAGCTGTAGGCTTGTCCAGGATGCCGAGACGGATGCCCAAAATTTTATAGCACGACAATCGGAGCCCGGACGAGGTAGATAGCCAAAAACCAACCGGGACGCCCAAAAGAGTGGCCAAATTGGAGAAGTGAAGAGGCATGGTTAGTGGGGGGGTGCCCTTTGGCTCCCCACCCCCCCTAATTCTTTCATCGTGCCCAAGGAAGTGCCGTGCACAGACCCGCGCGGAAAAAACAGTCCCCCCCCCCCCTCAAATCGAGATGCGGGCTGTAAAATAAGCCATGGATTCAATCATAGCAGGCAACAAGATTCAATCTTCGCTCCGCATCGCTCCAATTCACGTGAGGAATGGCAACCTGTAGAGGAAGAGAGAAAATCAGTCTTTCTCTCTCCTCCCTCTCTCTCCTCTAAGAGGGAGTTCATGTGGGAAGAAGAAGGAAGAAGAAAGAGTGATGGAGGCTTGTCCGGCATGGATTGAATTGCTCCACGGGCTGGAAATGGTGACTTTTGATCGTCATGAGCATGAACTGCTGCTGATTTTCAGATTTTCAGCCATGGACATGAAACCCGAAACACGCAAATAAGCGGTAATTCAAATTTTTCAAAGGAAATTTGAGATTTTATGGCTTTTGATTGATAAAATGTTGTTCATGTGGGCTAAAAATTGTTTATATTGCTGTTTTCCATGAGTACTTGTTGATCATAATCAGAAAATCAGAAAAATATGCATCCTGTGGTCCAAAATAATACACTAAAATACGTAAAATATGGAAAATCAAGGAAAATTTGTGTTTTTTGGGCATAAAAATGGGAAAATGAATAGGAACACTAAATAAATTTTCAATTTTGCTACAAGAAGGAACTAAGGGCCACAGCCCATAACCTATTTTGAATTTTCAGTAATTAAATAATGCAGAAAACAAGGGAAAATACAAGGAAAATAGAGAAAAATCACTAAAAATAGGGGAAAAATGCATTTTGGGTGCGGAAAATTAATGAAAATTGAGAATAATGTTTGTGAATGGTTGTGGGGACTGAAGCATGAGGATTTGCCTCAGTTCAGCCCTCCCTTCTTGTTCTAGTGTGTTTTTCCCGCTTTTTTCACATAAAATGATGGCAAAATGCCTCATAAATCTATGCAATGATGCAATATTTAAACGGGGAAGGGTAGGGAAGTTGAAATATGTCTAAATGCCGTGTGAGATGATGGAAAAGTTGCTAATTGCTATGCATAGCATTTAGGACGGAAAAGAATTAAAAAATAAGAGCTTAGTAGCACGAGGATCACCTCGGTGCTAGGCCCATGCAACGAAGCACGAACACTAGAGAAAGAAAACCATTAAAAGAATGTTTTTGCACTTGTGCACGATACTGTTTTGCTAAATGTTTGAGCACTAGGCATCCACCAAATGCATAGAGCGTGAAAAGAATTTAAAGGTATCAGGGACCAGCTCCTGGACATGCATTGCAATTGTTTTATTAGGACATGACCTACGTTGAGAGGCAGTGAGATACCCATATTGTAGGTAGATGCGGGTCCCAAAGGGGAAAGCAAGTGAGGAGAAAATGGTACACTCCTGGACACGCTTATTTGGTACCTTGAGCGACTTTTGTGCGAGGTGTCTATTTGTTGAGCGACACACTGAGGGGCCAATCCCCAAGGTGTAGGAGAGTCGCAGAGGGTGGACGGCATTCAGCCATAGGAGGAACCCCATGTGTATGTGATTCGAGCCTTTTGGCTATGTGAAAGGGACTCCCTCTGAGGAGTAGTGGGTGAGAGAAAAGTGGACTACAAACAACGTAATACAAACGCAATGTTTAGGAAGGTAGAGATTTTGATAGACGCTCCTGGCCGCGAGGCCGAGGGGTTGTCTTGTGCGTAGTGACGAGGCCCGGCTAGTGCATGAGCCAGTGCCGGCCCGTTTTTAGGTCCATCAGTGGTGCGTCTACCGGGAGCCGCTTAAAAGTGGCGGTCCTCGAATCCTGGTTGTCTAAGGACCAACTAGCAATTTATGCCAAAGGATACTGAGATTGATCCGTTATTTATTGATAAGCATCGTCTAGCAGAAATCCAAAAGCAAGAGAGAGACGAAAGAGCTAGGCGATGTGCTGAAATTTTTAGGAGATATTCCCCTAAGCGTAGCGGTGCTGAACCCTTACGAGGGAGTGGATCTAGTGGTCTTGGGGCCACACGTAGTAAGTTAGGAGAAGGTGGAAGCTCTAGTGCTCCCCTTTCTTCCATAAGCCAGTCTATATCAAGTGCGGGAGGTGTAACCCCCCCGTTCCCTATTCCTAGTGCAAATCCAATTCTCGTTATGGCGCAGCCTATTGCAATTCCTGCAAGGATGACGGATTTGCCGGCTCTAGGTTACCCGCTACCCATTTTTAATGGGCTAGTTGAGGAAGATGCGGAACTCCACATTAGGGAGTTTCAAAAGCTGATGTTTAACTGTCGCATTCAAGAAGGACATTTAATGATGTTCTTCAACATGACTCTCAAAGGAAGAGCTGCTATATGGTATCATGGTTTAGAAGCCGAAACCATATTGGATATTGATTCATTTTATGGAGCTTTTCGAAGGGAGTTTGCCCCTGAAAGGGGTGGGCAATATTGGTTGCGTGTACTCAATGTGACCCGCCAAGAACCACACAAGGATATTCGTGCTTATGCGAAGAAAATAAAAGAGGTTTTCCGTAAGTTGGACACCTCTATTCCTATCCCCGCAGCTGCCCAATTGCAATATTTCCTACATGGTTTGGACTTTAATATCCAATTGCAGTTGAGTAGTGTCCCCTTGGGGGATATAGATACTGCCATTACACGAGCACAAGAGGTGGAATCCCGACTACAAGCAGCCTATGCTTCTCGAGGCAATTCGAATATGGGTTTAGTATTGGGAAACAATATGGCAATAGCCAATGGCAGTAGTGGCCAAGGGATAGCGATGGCTAACCCTAATGGAAGAGGGAACATGATACAGAATGTGCCTTTATTACCAGCTCCCCCTAGCATATCGATGCCTACGAGCAGTCAAATGGCTCCAAATGGTGGAGGCCAGGCAGTTAATTCTAATACCATGCCTGTGGTTCAACAACCAGTTCCTAATCGAATTGCTAGGCCGATGGAATGACAGGGTAATGATCAAGGCTACGAGTCAAGCGCTTCCAATGTTCTTGGCGAGGTCAAGGACATGATGAAGCATTATACCGACATAATTACGGAGCAATATCGACAAATAGCCATTGATGTCAACTTCCTTAAAAAACAACAAAATTTGATAGGAAGTAGATACCCAAATGAGGGTGCACCTTCGAGGTTTAGTTGCAAATGGTGTGGTGGGCAGCACTATCCAAGAAATTGCCCAAATGTTAAGTGCGACATTTGTGGAAAATCCAGCCATTTAGCAGCTACTTGCTGGAGTAAGACCAGTTCCCTCCAGCGAGGTAGTTGGCAACCAGGGCCTGTTAATCATCGTGCCCAAGGAAATGATTCCAAGCGAGAAGATGGGCCTAAACAAATACTTCAACGACCAAAGACTATAGTGGAGGAGCTACCAAGTGGTAGTGGGGTTAGTTTGATTGAGGCTGTACGCGTTAATGATGCTGAAACCTCTAATTTGCGAGCTGTCCTTACAAGAGGTCAAAAGGGTAGAGAGGCCGACAAGGATAAGCCTGTCGACGGAAACCCTAAACAAGGCGACAAAGGAACGCAAGTTTTGGATCCTGCCATGGAAGGGGGACCTTTGAAGCCCGTAGAAAGTAAAGCCGATAAGGAACCACCAAAGAAGAAGGTGAAAGTTAAAAAAGAGGCAATAAAGCCGGTTCAGCGGCCTAAAGAGCGAATGGTTTGGCGTGAAAACCGAGCTCTATCAAACTATCATGAATTCGATTTGGCGAGCTCTCTTTGCGAAGTCAAGCCGGATGTGAATCTTTTACAGCTTATTAAGCTTTCCCCAGGAGTACGCAAGGAATTTAGAAAGATCCTACGTACCGGGTATATCATAGAACCTTTGGGTATTGCGCGAGTTGGTGATGACTGGTTCGAGCATGCTGAGAAGCATTGCCCAAGGGTTGTAGCCTATGTCGATGGGATATTAGTAGATTATGCCATTGTCGACACGGGATCATCTGTTAACATTATGAGTTCTGAATTGATGGAAAGGTTGGGTCTTGTGATCTAGAAAGATACCTCCACAATTCTCAGAATGGCAGATGATAGTTTGAGATAAACGGAAGGCTGCATTACTAAGGTCCATGTCACTGTTGCAAATGTAGAATGCCTGTTGGACTTTAGGGTGATTCGTTTTGCAGGCCGTCCAAGTTACCAAGTATTACTCGGACGACCTTGGATCTTGCAAGCGGACTGCCAAGTAGATATACCCGCCGGTCGACTGATATTCGGTAGGGGTGCCCAGCATGTGGTGGTTGATGCTTATCCTAAGTCCCCGCAGAGTGAGAGAGCTTCTCTATCTTCTACAGAATTGGAGACATTAGAAGATTTATCTGCCAGTGAGACATCATCGAGTGATGAGTCCAAAGAGGGATCCACCACGGAAGACATCTATCAGATCACTTTGAACGAGCCGATAGAGGGCCAAGATCGTATAAGAGATGCAGATGTTATCGAGCTAGACCTTGGTACGGCTGATGATTCGCGGCCAATCAAATTAGGTTCTATGCTCAGCACAGCAGAAAGGGAGGACTATGTGGCCTTGATCCAGGAATTCCGTGATATCTTTGCCTGGAGTTATGATGAGTTGGGAGGCATTCCTCCTAGTCTTGCTGTCCATACAATTCCATTGAAAGAGGGCAGTCGTCCTGTACGACAGAAAGTAAGGCATATGCCTTTCGAACTGAGGGACGGGCTGTTTGAAGAGTTACAGAAGCTTCAGAAAGCGGGTTTGATTTTTCCTGTGCAACACACGGAATGGTGTTCGCCGGTTGTGATCTGAAAGAAGAAGAATAATCAAATCCGATTATGTGTAGACTTTAGGGAGCTGAATAAGCAGACAGTTTTAAGGACTACTACCCGTTGCCATTTATTGACCAGATTTTGGATCAATTAGCGGGTAGAGAGATATATTCGTTCATGGATTGGTTTGCAGGATATAACCAGATGGCAATTGCAGAAGAGGACAAGTTGAAAACAAATTTTATTACTATATTTGGTACTTTTGCGTACCATGTGATGGCCTTTGGTTTATGCAATGCGCCTAGTTCGTGGCAACGAACAGCAGATAAGACATTCGGTGACATATCCCCTGAAGAGTTGAAGGTGTTTATTGATGACTTAGGGGCCGCCACCGTGAGAGGAAGGCAGCTGATCATTTTAAGAAAATGCTTTGAGCGTTGTAGACAATTTTTCATCACCCTAAACCCACGGAAGTGTGTTTTTGGAGTACCTTATGGGCTATTGCTGGGTCATGTAGTCAGTTCGGTAGGAATTGCGACAGACCCCAAGAAAGTCAAAGTTATAGTTGCCATGGGTCCACCACGCACTCCGAAGGAAGTTCATAGCTTTCTGTCTTCGGTTGGTTATTACCGTAGATTCATAAACGCGTTGGTAGAAAGAACGTTGCCACTTACAAATTTATTGTCCTTTAGCTATTTGTTTGTATGGGGCGACCCTTGTAAGATAGCATTCGAGGATGTGAAACAGGAGCTAGCAAGAGCGCCCGTTTTGAAAGCACCTAAAAGAGGTGAGGTGTTCTATATATTCTCAGCAACCACCATTTGGGAAGAGAAGTGGTACCACCCGATTGCTTTTGCCAGCCGGAAGCTGGGGTATCCGAAATCAATTATACTTACATGGAGAAGTTGTGTCTAGCGATGGTCTTTGGGACCAAGAAATTCAGGCATTATATTCTCTATGAGAAAGTCGTGCTTTATACGAAGGCAGAGGGGCTTCAATTATTGATGAATAAGCTACAGCCGCCTGATCGTCTAGCGAAGTGGTTAATCACTTTGCAAGAATTTGATTATGAAATCAGGAGTAAGCCACCAAGGTTGCAAGGCATCGTGAATGTCTAGTGGACTTTGGGGAGCCGAAAGAATATGTGGCTGAAGGTAGTGACATGGAGTTGTTATTTAAAATAGATACGGCATCTATTCCCTCCTGGTACGCTGCAATAACGCATTATTTATCAACGGGAGAGGCGGGATCCGAATTATCTAAAGCTGAGAGAAGGAAAATTAAGTAGCAAGCGTTAAAGTTTGCTTTGATCGCAGGTACATTATATCGGCAAGGGGTTGATGATATCTATCGCCGATGTGTGATGCCTGACGAGGTGCCATTCATTTTAGAAGAGTGCCATGATTCTGCTTGCGGTGGCCATTTTGCTGGACGGCTTACAGCACAAAAGGCTCAAAGAGCAGGTTATTGATGGCCGGCCATCTTCCAGGATGCATTTGCGTATGTTAAGAGATGCGATATTTGTCAACGACATGATAGTCGAGAGAATAGGAAACGACCACTCAACCCTATTATGGCTATACTTCCATTTGAGAAGTGGGGAATAGACTTTGTGGGTCCTATTACTCCGTCGTCGACTGCGCAAAAGAGGTATATCATTGTAGCAACTGACTACTTCACAAAGTGGTCAGAAGCACGTGCAACAAGGAAAGATGATGCTAAAGAAACTGCTAGTTTCCTTTTAGAGCAGATAATATGCTGTTTTGGTCCACCGAAAGAATTAGTGTCAAACCCGGAACCCATTTCCTGAATAAGGTGATCAAAGGTTTGACAGAGATGTGGCAAATCAAGCATAACAAGACAACCCCCTATAATCCGCAAGCCAATGGGCAAGTTGAAAGCACCAACAAGCAGCTTGTGGGCATCCTGTCCAAAATTGTATCGGAAAAGAAACGGGATTGGGATTAAAAGTTATACGTGGCAGTGTGGGCCTACAATACGACTTTCAAACGAGCCACTGGCCATACCCCGTTCAAGTTAGTATATGGGGAGGAGTGTGTCTTGCCTTTAGAGATTGAGCTGCCGACTATTCGATTTGCCATCAATCATTCTTTGAGCGATGAAGATGCACTTTTTGAGCGCTTGACGACACTGGCGCATTTAGATGAGCTTAAACTGCAGAGCTTATTGCACCAAGAAGTGGCAAAGCACCGAATGAAGCAGCTACACGACCTTAAAGCCAAGAAATACACCTTCAAGAAAGGGCAGCTTGTTCTGTATTATGACGCACGATGTGAATTATTTCCAGGCAAGCTAGAGCCCAAATGGGATGGGCCCTATAGGATCGTTAGAATAGGAAAGAATAAATCCACAGTTTTGTTAGCTGACCTTGAGGGGATAGAATTTAAAAATAAGGTTAATCTTAATAAGATTAAACCTTATTATTTTTTATTGCACTAATGATATGACTGCCTTGCAGGTCTAGGCGCGATCGATCAAATATCTGTAAGGAAATCGTGATAGAGGTTGATGGGTCGTTTGATCCCTTATTTAGAACACCCATATTTAGAATAGAGGTATCATCAGGGAAAGCTCATTTGGTGGAGCAAAGGATACAAGGTGATTGAGCAAGAAGGCGGGACATTTATTTGGGAGATCAAGGTCTTCTGCCATCACTGCCTACAAATTTTGACGAGCATCCCTGTTGAATTCAATGATGATGGCGGGATGGAGCCTACAGTCCACCCGTTGAATATGCTGAATTTCGATTACCATAATTACGAGTAGAGTTCTGGATAGCGGGATATGTAAACCCTTTATGGACGTACACTTTGTACTTTGATGGGGCGTCCAGGGGTGCATGCAAAAAAGGAAGTGTAGGAGTTGTCATCCCAGACCATCGACGACACATTGTCATGAAGTTAGCTGCTTATCTCGGGGTGAATTTCACCAATAATATGGCAGAATACAAAGCCCTGATTATGGGTTTGAACATTGCAAAGAAGGGTGGTATCCGCCAGTTGTTGGTGAAAGGGGACTCTCACTTGGTTTTAAATCAACTCAATGGGACATACATGGTACAAAACCCCATCCTTTGCATGTACCATCATACCGCCATAGCCTTGCTAGACGAATTTGATAGAGTGTCTTTTCAGCTGATTCCATGGAATTGGAATCAGTTTGCTGATTCACTGGCTAATTTCGCGTATGAAGAAGACCTCTTCTTTAATTGTGGCCCTTGTCCCGATATATCTATTGATGGTGAGATAGGACCTGGTCGTTTGTGGAATATGCTTTCTGAACATGCCCTCTTTGGCAGACGATGGTTGATCTGGGTGATGCAGAGGGTAAGTGAGACTCATCTACCTTTATTATCTTGGACCCATAGACTGATTAGATGACATGTGATGCGAACACCTCTTGCGATATACACAGGAGGGATGGGTCATAATCTAATGCACCTAGTTTAGGGCTACGAGCCTCTGTTCCCTTGGGCATGGTATGCTTTGATGTCTATCATGGTTGTTTCCAGGTGGATGTT
Source organism: Lygodium microphyllum (assembly GCF_053477565.2). Taxonomy (NCBI): domain Eukaryota; kingdom Viridiplantae; phylum Streptophyta; class Polypodiopsida; order Schizaeales; family Lygodiaceae; genus Lygodium; species Lygodium microphyllum. The sequence goes on from NC_141148.1 coordinate 107,042,436, forward strand.
ATGCATAGTATTGTTTGACTTCATTAGGCCAAGAGGGCCGATTCAGTTTTGTAGCAAAGTCAAGTTTCATTTCATTAGGCCAAGAGGGCCATTTCCCTGTCTAGTGCGGGTGCGTTTAATTGGGTTTTTGTCTTAAGTGTTGTGCTGGATAGGTTTCGTGGTTAGTGGAATTTGGTGGAGCCTGGAGGAGTTTTTGCTGCGATGGAAGCTTCTTGTGGCCAATCCAGGTGATATTTCTCCTTTACGAGTACTTTTCTTTCTTGTTATATGTATCTTTGTACTTGTCAAGGGGATACATTTTTGTTGGGGACCGGCAACCAAGGCATGAAGTCCCAGGTTTAGGCTATGTATGTTTGAGGGAGGTCGGAGTAGTCATTGCCTCCTATAAAGACATTGTCAGGCATCGAAAGACCTGTTGTAGAAGGAAGTCCTAGTGGCCCTGTTCTGCTACCCTGCTAGGCAGCCGTTCTAGGAGTTCTTGTTAGTAGTGAGGCAGTTAGAGAAGCCTGCTAGAAGATAATAATAATGATGCCAAGAAATCCTGAACATCCTACAAGATGACTATAAATACGAAGGTGTGTAAAAAGGGGTTGTAACCCCTATCCCAAGAAAAGAAAAGGGATGAAAATGTGTAAGCAATTGATCATTGCCTTGCGAAGGCCTGGTAGGTTCCTGGGGACGAATCAGACCCGAGGCCGATACCTTGTCTTCCTAGGGGTGGCTTCTTGCCAAATATAATACCAAAACAAGGAAGGTTGGAGCAAAAATAAAAGTGAGCGTTAGAAAATGATTAAGTGTCGTCTTGCAAGGGCTTGGTAGGTTCTTGGGTGCCGAGACATGTCCTGAGGCCGATGCCCTGTTCTCCTTGGGTCACTACGCTCAGCTTCCTCCTTTTTACATGCCCAAGTATGTTCATCCAATACAAACCCTAAAAGAAGACATGTACTGAAAGAAAATACCCTTTGATCAGGCTATAGGAGTCCTCGCCTTGTAGGAGCTCCTAGTTGTGTTGTCTTTAGTTGGTAAGTAGTGCAGACTACCACTTAGGGCAACCTCTTTAACAGGTTTTTTAGTTTGGCTGTGTTGGAGCAGTTGGTTAGCGACTCACTTCGGATCTTCTATTAGATGATGCTAGGCCTACTCCTTGTGGATGTCATGCCTTGGTTCTGTCCAGGGGTAGGGGAAGCATCGTGCTGAGTTTTATTATATATTTGTTTTGTATCAGTTTGATGCTTCTTTGGTTGTTTATGTGCAGATATGTTCGTGGATTCGACCGGCTGAGTCGCCCTATCCCGTGGTCGCCAATGAGAGCGGAATTTAGGTGACGGAAAGTGCTTAAAAATTAGCTAAAAATTATGAATATCAAGGGAAAAATATTCACCGTCAAAGGCGGCGGCTCAATCTAGGACAATTTTAAGCGTCAAGCAGTCGACGGGCGCCCAAGTGACACGTCCGAATTTTTAGTAATTTTTTTGTTAGTTGGGACGGGATACGGGAGCTGCAGGCCTGTCCGAGATGCTGAGACGGACGCCCAGAATTTTACAGCACGACAATCGGAGCCCGCACGAGGTAGATAGCCAAAAACCGACCGGGACGCCCAAAAGAGTGGCCAAATTGGAGAAGTGAAGAGGCATGGTTAGTGGGGGGGTGCCCTTTGGCTCCCCACCCCCCCTAATTTTTTCATCGTGCCCAAGGAAGTGCCGTGCACAGACACGCGCAGAAAAAACGGCGCCCCTCCCCTCAAATCAAGATGCAGGCTGTAAAATAAGCCATGGATTCAATCATAACATGCAACAAGATTCAATCTTCGCTCCGCATCGCTCCAATTCACGTGAGGAATGGCAACCTGTAAAGGGAGAGAGAAAATCAGTCTTTCTCTCTCCTCCCTCTCTCTCCTCTAAGAGGGAGTTCATGTGGGAAGAAGAAGGAAGAAGAAAGAGTGATGGAGGCTTGTCCGGCATGGATCGGATTGCTCCACAGGCTGGAAATGGTGACTTGTGATCGTTATGAGCATGAAGTGCTGCTGATTTTCAGATTTGCAGCCATGGACATGAAACCCAAAACACGCAAATAAGCGGTAATTCAAATTTTTCAAAGGAAATTTGAGATTTTATGGCTTTTGATTGATAAAATGTTGTTCATGTGGGCTAAAAATTGTTTACATTGCTGTTTTCCATGAGTACTTGTTGATCATAATCAGAAAATCAGAAAAATATGCATCTTGTGGTCCAAAATAATACACTAAAATATGTAAAATATGAAAAATCAAGGGAAAATGGTGTTTTTGGGCATAAAAATGGGAAAATGAATAGGAACACTAACTAAATTTTCAATTTTGCTGCAAGAAGAAACTAAGGGCCACAGCCCATAACCTATTTTGAATTTTTAGTAATTAAATAATGCAAAAAACAAGGTAAAATACAAGGAAAATAGAGGAAAATCACTAAAAATAGGGGGAAATTGCATTTTGGGTGCGGAAAATTAATGAAAATTGAGAACAATGTTTGTGAATGGTTGTGGGGACTGAAGCATGAGGATTTGCCTCAGTTCAACCCCCCCTTCTTGTTCTAGTGTATTTTTCCTGCTTTTTTCACATAAAATGATGGCAAAATGCCTCATAAATCTATGCAACGATGCAATATTTAAACGGGGAAGGGTAGGGAAGTTGAAATATGTCTAAATGCCATGTGAGATGATGGAAAAGTTGTTGATTGCTATGCATAGCATTTAGGATGGAAAAGAATTATAAAATAAGAGCTTAGTAGCACGAGGATCACCTCGATGCTAGGCCCATGCAACGAAGCACGAACGCTAGATAAAGAAAACCATTAAAAGAATGTTTTTGCACTTGTGCACGATACTGTTTTGCTAAATGTTTGAGCACTAGGCATCCACCAAATGCATAGAGCGTGAAAAGAATTTAAAGGTATCAGGGACCAGCTCCTGGACATGCATTGCAATTGTTTTATTAGGACATGACCTATGTTGAGAGGCAATGAGGTACCCATGCTGTAGGTAGATGTGGGTCCCAAAGGGGAAAGCAAGTGAGGAGAAAATGGTACACTCCTGGACACGCTTATTTGGTACCTTGAGCGACTTTTGTGCGAGGTGTTTATTTGTTGAGCGACGCATTGAGGGGTCAATCCCGAAGGTGTAGGAGAGTCGCAGAGGGTGGACGGCATTCAGCCGTAGGAGGAACCCCATGTGTATGTGATTCGAGCCTTTTGGCTATGTGAAAGGGACTCCCTCTGAGGAGTAGTGGGTGAGAGAAAAGTGGACTACAAACAACGTAATACAAACGCAATGTTTAGGAAGGCAGAGATTTTGATAGACGCTCCTGGCCGCGAGGCCGAGGGGTTGTCTTGTACGTAGTGACGAGGCCTGGCTAGTGCATGAGCCAGTGCCGGCCCGTTTTTGGGTCCATCATATTATCATAAAAAGATAGAACTAAAAGTCATTTAAAAGAAAAGACAAGTGATGTTTTAGTTAGTTTGGGAGATTTTATAAAAAGTGACTGGCAAAATCACGCGTGCTGCGATCGCAGTCTACAAGCAATAGACAGCACTTCGAACAAAGAAAAGAATGAGTGAACTAAGAGATTTCTAACCAAATGTCTTGGTGTTTTACCCCCCTTTTAGAGCCAATGCAACCATCAGATTTATGATCAGAGCATTAGTTCACTGAGTCTTCTAAGAGCCCCTCCACTCTTGTTCTCAGACTTATCCCCTCCTCTCTAATTCATTATAAATATGAGGTATGGGGAGGCACAAGGGAGCATAAGGAGACCTCGAAAGGCTGCAAGAGAGAGGGAGAGAGAGACTATACCCCTCTAAGAGATTGTGAGAGAGAGCTTAAGAGAGAGAGAGAGAGAGAGAGAGAGAGAAGAGTTACCCCGAGAGACTACACAATTTCCCTCTCTTTCGATTCTCGATTTAACCATCTTCTCTTACGCTCTCCCATCTCGAATCTATTCCACCTTCTTAATCTCTTGAGTCTACTTGCAGACGATGGCCTCCAAGCGAAGAATGTCGTGTGCAAATGACAATCCTACAACCAGCAACAGAGCTTCGGGCGAAGGCATCACTGTCAATCCAATTGCGGTACCGGTCGTAAGTAATGTATTTTTAAATTGATAGATGCTTGTTTTAATGTTCACAAGAGATACATTAGGCTCCATACCTTGTGGTGCTAGAATAGGTCATTGAAAAGGATAAATCGCATCTCAAATATTCAAAGATAAAGTTTGTGAAGTGCTTGTATCAAAGGGAGTTAAATTGCACCTAGTTGCTATGTGATGAATCCATGCATAGCATAAGCAACATATGGGACACTAAAGTATTGAGAATCGATGAGTCTTTGATTAATCTTTACCGAGGATAATATTGTTTAAAGTTCGCAAATGCATATATACGGTACATACATGGGAGAGATTATGTAAACTTTACATCGATGACATGCGACTCCTTGCCTTAGGAGAAAGGAAGATAAAGCCAAGAAAAAAAATGTTGCATAGTAGGAAAATGATAAAAGATAATTGTCACTTAGAGAGGAGGCATAAATGCTCTTGTTAGATTGATTAATTTGCATTGGAATGATAGGACTTACGCCATGTATAGTATTGGAACCTTTAGCATATGCCTTAGGCTAAAGGAGGGAATATTAAGAAATTCTACTCTTTGGCCCCAAGGGGAAGAGTGAATATGCTTTGGAATTATTGTCGCGTCTATTATTGTATTGTTTGGGGAAAATACAATTAGTTTTGTTGGTTGATTGAACAACACCCTAAATGTTTTTCTTTCAATCAAGGGATTGTTGCATTGTGATTTGGATAAATATTCCAAGGCTAGTGTTGATGGCAAATGCATGGCAGGGGTTTGTAATGACAATGTGCCATGGGACCTACTCGGGAAGACCTAGATCGCAAACCCTGTGACATTCCTTGTGAGTGCTAGGTGGGGCTTTCAAGACTCCCCTCCTGATGGGTTGCTAAGACGTGTCCCACAAGTGGTCAAGCAGACACGTTACAAGTGCCTTCATGTACTGCAATGCAAAGACTTGGGATGAGAAACTCAACTGGCATAATAGCATCAGTGCCATAGGTGAGTTGGAATGGAGTCTAGCTAGTTGCAGACTTGAAAGCTGTGCGATACACCCAAAGGGAAACCATAAGCTTATTATCCCAATTAGAGCATGAAGCAGAGATAGTCTTGGTCAACACATTAAGCAAAATCTTATTGGTGGACTTAGCCTGGCCATTAGCCTGAGGATAGTACGGAGATGACTTGCGGTGGAGAATGAGAAAGATAGAGATCAAATGCTCAATGACCTCATTTAGAAAGTGAGTTCCTTGATCACTAACCAACCCAATTGGGCAGCCAAAGTGAGAAATCACTTGTTCCCACAATAATTTAGCCATTGTATCTACATCATTATTGCGAGTTGTGGCACATGCCTTAGCCCATTTAGTCAAATAGTCGGTTGCCACAATGATGTAGCATGCTTGTGAATACTAGGTGGCTAGAGTGATAGGTCCTACAAAGTCAATCCCCCATTTTTCAAAAGGTTGTCTAGCAATGATAGGTGATAATTGACCTTCTTGTAGTTGACACATACTTGGTGATGCCTAGTTAGTATGCTCAATCTCATAAATGAATCCTGCTTTCTGGAATTTGTCTAATTCCTCCTTCACATGTTGAGAGTGTAGTGAGGATTCATGGGGTAGGGCCGCTATTTGACAGGTTTAGCGTCTAGTCGCATGGGAATAGTGTGAGTAAGTACCTGAGGTGGCACTCCTTTGAGATTTGTGTAGTTTTAGGCAAACACATCACAGAACTCCTTGAGTAATCAGATGAGTGCATCCTCATCTTCCTTTCTTAAATCCTCACTAATAAAGGCATGTTTAGGTGTTTTCCCCTTCTCAGCTAGGTCAACTTCCTTAAATTTTGTTGGGCCTTCAAAAGATTCACTAGTTACACCCTTATGCTTGGCACCGAGCATAATGACAATCTAATCCCCTTTCTTGAGGTGGCTAAAGCATTTAGGGAGATCCTGGGGCTTACTTTGAGAGGCTATGTTAGAATCAAGGTTCTTTTGGGCTTTCTTAAGATGCTTCCTTCTCAAGTGAATTGGCAAGATCATCTTGGAGCAGGGAGCTAGGATAGGTAGAGGGATTTTAGGATTCAAATTAGTGCTAGCATCCGAATTAGAATCAGACTCCTTTGATGTTGGTGGAGCATCAAAAGGGAGGCCTTTTGAGGGCTTAGTAGTGAACAAATCGGGGTTGGAAGTGGGGTCAAAAGTGTGGGATTCCAACTAATCATAATCCATGGCCTTTAGATACTCCAACCATTCTAAGTTGGATTTAGCACACGGACCAGGCCAGCATCAATGTGCAAAGTGGGGTGTTTGGAGGGTTTTTTATCAACCTTGATTTGCTCAATTATTCTACCATCAAACATTGGTTCATCTTCATAGCCACTAACCTCCTTTATGTTCGAGTCACTAGGGGGCATCATGGAGACAAAAAGGTTATTATGATAATTGAAAAAAACTTGATGAAGTTAAGTCTAGTGCCATGTGGGAGAGATTAAGAGCTCTTCAAAGGTTAGTAGGTTAGCCTCGGCCACATTCTTGAAGGCTAGTCTCCATGATGAGAGGAGTTTACAAAGCTCCAGGCAATCAGTAGGTGCACGAAAGTCTTCTGGCTTAGATGTGCGTGATGGGCCAACATGCGTAATCAACAATGTCATGGAAGGAAGTTCATTAGGAATATAAAGTTTGTTTATGGGGGCTTCCTTAAGTGTGTGTTGACTCAAACATTTGTTAACTTCTTTGTACTGTCCTTCTTCCATGAATGGCAACTCCAAGGTAGCAAGAATATGAATCCAGTCTTGTGCTCATCTTCTGAGCACAGTGAACATATTTTTTCAAGGGCTTCTGTGTTGGGGGACAGATGGTGTCACCCCACAACAAGCTAGAAATCGCATCCAAGTCGACTGAGGTGATCTTCCAACTATCCATTTTAGTATGCACAGCTTGAGTGATTTCCAAAAAAGACTAGACCATTGGCCCAATCTTCAATGAATTGTGCGTTACACATCGAAGGTAGGTTGAGCAATAGATCATAGTCAACTCCTTTCATGACCACAAATGTGATAGAGAACTTGACACCAGCAATCTTCACCAACCAATCCTTCAACACCCCCAAGGGCACACCTTAGAAGCACTGACAATGGTGAGATTAAAGTGTACAAGCTCAATTACAGGGTTTCCCCATGTCTTAAGCACTACCCAAGTCACGATACCGACACCTACTCCTGTATCTATAATACCTCTTCTCGTGGAATCCTCGAAGGCTTTCATAGGTAGAACTGCATGTTGTTTAGCACTCTTTCAGAACGTGGCATCTCCAAGAGCACCAAAGATAGGGGTAGGTGGGGAGCTAGGCAATAGATGTTGTGGATTGTCGTCAATAGGCTAGGTCTTGTTACTTCCATCAATACAAGTCTTGAACATTGTCCAAATGGCAGAATTGTTCTTGAAAAGCATGCCCAATGGGATGGAGACACTTGTAGAGGCTAAGGCAGCTAAAAACCCATGGTCTACTTCTTGATATTATAACTTCCTTGACTGACCATGGGCAAGTTGTTGTGCACCAAGGTCAATAGTGGGTCATCCAAAGGTGTTAGGGCCAATTGTTGAGGCCAAGGAAAGTGTGTTATCAATGCCATGGGGCTACAAATTGTCCTTGGTTGCTTCAGTCCTAATTTCAGCTTGAGCCTTCCACCCAATCCTTTACCTTACTAATCAACTTGAGTTGATTCTTGGGGTTAGGGTATTCACCTACTTTAGCTGATGCATCCATTTCTGTATGTGGAGCAGATGTAGTTTGCTCAATAGTCGAAGCAATTGTGGAAACCGAAGTCACCCCATCACTGTTGAGTTTGAGAGCATCATGCTTAGTTTTCTTCTTGGCATTCTTCTTTCCAATGATAGAAGGTGAGTAAGAGACGGAGAAGCGAGAAGTTGCCAATAGAGAGAGAGAGAGAGAGAGACCTTAATTAACATGGGGGGAGAAACATGGAAGGGGACGGTAGCGGTGGAAGTGGTGGAGGTGGTAATGATAGCGGCAATGGAGGCAGTGGTAGAGGTCGTGGTGGTGGTGGTGGTGGTGGTGGTGGAGATGGTGGTGGTAGTAGGGGTGGTAGTGGTGCTTGATATGTGTATAAGAGAATAGGAGGAATAAGTGGAATATGTGGAATAAGAAATGGAGGTTGCCCAGAAAAGCTCTCTTAAATGCTCACTCGAAAATATCGTTTCTTTTCTTGCCCTTCCCCTCGTGGAACCATCTTCTAGCCTTTGATTCATCAAATGCAAGAAGGTAATGAGTTTACTACAACTCGAGCTAGTCTTATGTTCTTGCTTTCTTGGGATGGAGAGGAGAATGTTTGGTTAGTTAGAGTAGAGTGTTAAGAGACAAGGTGAGAGATTGTCGTCGAAGTGAGTTGTAGCTTCTAAAATAATAGAAGTCCATCCAAAGTCTTGATTATTGGTGCGTTTGGATCAACAGCACCGACCACCTACAATGTACAGGTATGGGATCACATTGTGTGTAGTCAATACATGGCGATGTAGGCACACCTATACACCTGCAATGGCAATGTAGGCACACCTATACACCTACAATGTACAGGTGTGTGATCATGGTGTGTGTAGTCAATACAAGGTGATGTAGGCATAGATGCCTTCACTCCAACACGCATACATATTATGCACACATAAGCCCCCATCCACCCAAATAATGTAGATGAACCTAAGAAAAAGATCATGCTTTAGAAAACCAAATTTGTTAAAACAAGGAAAAAGTAGAATGACTTCTCAATATTGATTGTCCAATAAATGTTGTAAAGTTGTTGTTCTTCAAAATCAAAAATCCTCTAGAAAGAAGAAAGCCTATTTGTGCACAATTCACACGCACCAGCGACACGATAATAAAATCTGCTTGCCCAATATTTAATCAACATAAGAGATCTAGGAACATGGGATAGAATAGCAACTAGAGTGGTACCTAGACTGGAAGTAATCCATGTCGTAGAGGCATACGCTTATGCAGTGGATGAGATCTCCCAATGTCCATATCTAATAGAGACCCAAGTCCTAGCAAAATCGCAGACCTTGAAGACAACCCTATTCATGATCTAATAGATCAAGTCATCCAATTAGTCCATCTAGAAAAGAAAGAAACCATGGAGACTACTCCAAGTACAATGGAGAGAGCTAAAGGCTCGAGAGATGCTTCAAATGAATTTCAAACTTCAATTGATAGCTTCCAAAGAGCTATCGATTTTGATGTGTCTTCTCTTTGACCCCTAAGGCTATGGAAAGGGAACTTTGAGAGTTACAAACCAAAGGGACAAACACTCTCAACTAATTGTTGTTGAACCCTAACAATGACATTAGACACTAGCTTGAGACCATGCAAGCAATGGAAGGTATCTATAGAATGTTGTTGAATGCAAGAGCATAAGCTAGTCATAGGATACTCTTTCAGATCTCATGCAATGATGCCTATTCAACTGCTTAAATATGATGCAAGTAGGGACCCACATCACATAAACCATTCTAACTAAAATGGAAAATACACTAGGAACTAGAAACCAAGCAAATTCTCCTTAGTGGTGAAAGTGCTAGATAAGTATTATGTCAAGGATAACCTTATAGCTTTATCAAGTAAGTCTATGAGAGTAATAATCTTCTTGGTGATGCCAAGTAAGCACAAGCCTTTGAACTTTGCTTAAGAGAAAAGGGTCGAACTTGGTTCACCAATCTTGATGCTATTGAGAAGACTTCATTCATACTACTCAAGGACTTATTCATTAAATGCTTCTCAAAAGACAGACATAGGGATTAAAACAAGAGCCCAAGTGGAAGCACACAAAGCAGAAGCAAGAGCAAAGCAAGAGCTATGGAAAATGGAACAAGAGAGCAAGAAAGAGACACATTGTATATGGGAACTTCAACGGTCACAATGTGTGATCGGCCTTTTGTTTCAACTATCACTAAAAGAATAAATAATAAAGTGGCAACAATGGACACCCACCACCTGCAGTGTATATGTGTGTGGTCACGGTTTGTGAAGCAAAATGCATTGTGGTGTAGGGACATGGACCTCTACCCCTGACAACCTCCCACTTCAAGGCAAATGTGTCCCTAGTGAGGAGAGAACAAGCAAAAGTAACAAAGTATAAATGTACATAAAACATAACAAAATGAGAAATAGACATCATCTCGTTCTACACCCATTATCTTTCCTAAGAAAGGCAAAACATTCCATTGAGAGACTTTTTGTGAGTAGATCAATAAGATTCTCATCAAAGAGATCTTAATAAGCTCAACAGACTTTCCTCTACCACCTTCCTATTGAAGTGATAACACACCTCAATGTACTTTATATTTGCATGGAAGACCAAATTCTTGGCCAACTAAATAGCACTCATAGAATTCGAATGCAATATGGGAGTAATAGTAACATCAAGGTCTACCAGACAACCTAACCATAGGGTTTCCTTGCAAGCTTCAGTGGCTACAACATACTCTACCTTAGTAGTAGATAAGGCTGTGTGTTTTTGCACCCTAGATATCTAAGAAATAGCACCTCTAACAAAAGTGAATACATACTTAGAGGTGGACTTCCTACCACCTGTATGTCCTACATAGTGAAGTCATTACAATCCACAACTATAGTACCTTGGCCACCATAGCAAATGCTCATATCTACAATGACTTTCAGGTATTGGCATGATAGCCTCTTGGTATGCCATGACTCCCATTGCAAATGCTATGCCAAGGCGAGTGGCTATCATGGCATACATCAAATTGCCCATTACAATGGATGCATAAGGGATCATGGCTATCTTAACCTTCTATCATCTGATTTGGGACAATCTACATGACTTAGATTTACATGGAAAGGTAAAGGATAGCCAATAGGCTTAACAACTTGCATATGGAAGCACTCAATGACCTTCTGTGTGTACTCTTTCTGTGACAAGTAAAGGAGTCTTTGAGAGAGATCACACATGATGTGCATACCAAGAATATATGAGGCTTGCCCCATGTCCTTCATCTCAAAGCTCTTCTTGAGCTGAGTTTTCAAAGCATCTAGCTCATTATAATATCTCCCAACAATCAGCATGTCATCCACATAAAGGATCAAGATAATAAGACTACCATCACAAGCCCTCTTTGTATAGAGACATGGATCAATATCACTGTGGGAGTAAGACTATGACCATATAAATGCATTAAACTTACAATATCATTCCCTATGTGCATGCTTAAGACCATAAAGGATCTTTCTCGACTTGCACACGAGGTGTTCCTTGCCCTTTTCCTGAAAGCTCTTAGATTGTTGTATATAAATATCATAATGCAAGTCCCCATGTAAGAAAGTTATCTTAACATCCATTTGATAGAGATTGAGATCTAATTGAGTAATCAAGGGCAACACCAAGTGTAGGCCGGTCATCTTGATATAGAAGAAAAGGTCTCATCAAAGTCAACACTATGCTCCTACTTAAAACACTTAACAAACAATCTAGCCTTAGATATTGGCTTGGGATAGCAAGGGGTATTCTTCAACTTGTACACCCACTTGCATGGCAATGCATGTTTTCCATTGGGAAAATGAACCAAATCCCATGTATGATTTTTCTGCAATGAGTCATACTCTGACTACATGGGAATCTCCCAAGAGTGACTATCATCTTTGCACATGGCCTCCTCATGAGTAAGGGGCTCAATTATAATCCATCACCATAATTTAGTTCATGGAGGGTGCAAATCGATTAGCTATCTCTAATAGGCCATCTCAAAATAGGCTATGGGGCTTATATATCTTGTCCAACATCATGATCATGGGCCACTAGAACATCAGCACACAAGAGGCTCCTCTTGAAAGATCATGTATACTTCAACTACTTGCTTAGGCTTCTTATGCATTTTCTCCTCATGGAAAAAAATATCATGGCTATGGATAACCTTTTGAGCCTATGGATCCCATAGGTCAACCATCTCACTTGCATCCCCATAACCAAAAAAGATGCATTTCATTGACTTAGGATCCAACTTATTATGTTTATCCTTGGGAATAGGGCAAAAATCCTCACATCAAAAGACATGCAAATGAGAATATAATGGAGGTTTTTCAAACCATACCTCCTCTACATGATAAGCATGTACATGTATGACTCTTTGATAGTTGTAATAACTATGAAAACAAAATCACAAACATATTTCAGCAAACATTTCTAACATTTTTGAAAACATGAAATTGGAATAAAATTGGATGCACATGCCAGAGCATCAATTAAATGATGTAATGTCCCTTAGGGAAGAAATCTTGGCAGTAATATTCTAGTATGGATGGTGATGGAAGAAGCCTTCCAAATTATTGCTTTCAGAATAACAAATGGATGAAAAGATGTACCATGACGCATACTAAAATTTGAGTAGAACAACCCTGGTACTAACATTGTTTTACCATGGCCCTACTAATGGACTGATTGCCCTAGGGGGAGTGGGGGGATGACATGTGCTGCACCACCACATTAGCAAAACTTGAACCAATTGCACCCAGTCAAGAATAAATCAAACAAACCTCTATTCTTGAAAAGCAACTCGAGTCTTAACGAAAAAGAAACGGTCATACTTTCCATTGCTCTCACTATTCCTTTATCTATCCACTATATTACCCCTAAACTTGTGCAACCATCCCCCCTCATGTTTCTCTCCGTACATGCACATCCATCTCTCTCTTGACTCACACACACACATCTGTGCATGTGTGCGCGCACACACACACACAATGCATCAAGACTGCTTGTTGGGTAGCACTTTCAAAACCAAGGGATTGCATCAAGGGCAACATAGGTTGGTTGCACTGTTGCCCTGCAATTTTGAGAGACTTAAAGTTTATTTGAATTCAAAAGGGCTTTTTTGATATTAAGGCTACCTATTGAGTAGCACTTTCAAAGCCAAGAGATTGCATCAAGAGCAACATAGGTTGGTTGCATTATTACCCTACAATTTTGAGAGACTAGAAGTTTATTTGAATTCAAAAGGGCATTTCTGATATTACTGTCATGCTAGAATAAGTACATGTTTTCATGCAATCTTTTCAATGTTGCTTGTTTCCACGGATCATGCATTCATTGACTTTTCCTTATAATGCTTGGTTGTTGGCCTGCAACCAGTTGGAAAATTATTTATTCATATTCTCTACAAATTATTTGATTGTTGGATCAGCTGCACTAAAGTACTCTCCCAACTTGCAATATATTTGCTTCACTTTGTACAATCACACAATGTACATGCACCCCTACAATTTTTACAAAGACATGAAGTTCATTGAATTCAGGAGGAAATTTCACATTTTAGTGTCATGGTAGGGAAATTACCTATTTCCATGTTCCCTGTTTAAAGATGTTGGTTTAAGTTTTGGCTACATCTACTCACACCCCCTCACAATGTTTCATTGTTGCTCTGGTCCCAGTTGTAAATGTTTTTCTTCTTGCCCTTTGCACATTATCTCAATATGGAAAAATCCTAGACACATTGAAAATTCCTATTGGCAACAAACCACATATATAGTAGGATTGTGATAACCATGCACAATGATTAATAATTAGGATCACTATTTTCCATGTCAATTTTAGCTAATGAGTTCAACAAACAACAAAAAGACACATTAATTAACTAGAAACACACATGCAGTCCTTCCTCTTTCTCAAGAATTTCATGCTCCATTGAGTTATATTGTGACATCTCCACATAGCAAAACTAATTTTTGTTGGTCCTTGTAGAGAGTGGACCATCATTTCCTACATCGACCTCTTCATCCACAAATTACAATAATAGCATGTTGAAGTAAACATAGCAAGTCCTTCCTTAGACGTCTCCTACCAATAATCCAATCCACTATTATACAAATTGCCAGTTCATTGGAAACATTGCAAGGGTCATCATTGCAACTGTCGATGCAACATTATGTAGAGGAGAATGATGACCTCATGGAGCTATTTATTCAACCAATGCTGAATGTTTTCATAGTATGCTCAATCAAAATATTGAGACTATTAAAACCATATGGAACTCGCTTCATGGCATCTCTACCACATAGCTATAGAAGTGGCTACATAACCAACTGTTAGTCATCACTTATGTAATCATAGAAGTACAAGACACGAATTATACATATCTAAAATCATTGTTGGTTTGCAAACACTAAAGAACACAAATAAATTTGAGACCTAACAAAAATCATTTACTTCAGTATCAACAAAAATCATTTATTGTATCTTCAATGTTTAGAATCCATATGACAACCCATTCAATGAACAAACACTTTGCAACACTATCATGTTTGAACACTGCTAGGGGTGCATCATATGCAAGAAATGTAAAAGTAAACTATTGAACACATTTTAAAATCAAGAAGCTTGGTTTATGTTATGAACATGTCAAAATTGTGTACTTTCTAAATGAAGGCACTATGGCGGAAAAACATGTGAGCTTCGCCTTGTGGGTTGAAATATCTACATCACAATGACAAAGGTTGAGTGTTACTGAGAGCAATTATATAATCATGGGGGGGCAACAAGATTTACCACAATTATCTCCTATAGATAGCACAAAATATTTCAACTGTTTCCAACAATTGTCCATACTGCATGCATGCTATCTATCATGAGAGCCAAATGCAACATCAGTTGGTCATATCCCCAAACTTATTGCAAGAATACATTTTTGGTCTTGGTCCGATTGTGATCATGAAATTCCCTATTATAGAATGCAGATTCTAGACATGTGATGGGACCTCAAATGGGCCGTCACTGGCTATGGCACTAGCCGGACCTCATGCTCATAACAGACAAACACACCCTCATGGCCTCGCGGGCCAGGAGCGTCTATCTCCTGCTAAAGGAAGAACTATCCTAAAGCCTAACCTATGCATTTATAGTTTTGTAGTCCAACGTTTCCCTTTCTATAAACTCCACAGAGGAAGAACCCATACACATTGGCAATAAATGCCACGATAATCACATACATGGGAGGCAACCTCTCGGTGGAATCACCGCGGCCCCACTGCAACTCTTCTACATCGCAGGGATTAGCCCCTTGATGCACTACTTAACATATAGAACAAACGAACAAAATCCACTCTTTCATTTTGTACGCATTCCAGGAGATACCATGTGTCTTTACCAAATAATTCCCCAAGAAATGAACGTCTATCCTACGGCTTAGGTTGCCTTTCCACACTCAAGCATGGGTCATCATCATTGAAAACATGTACTATGCATCCAGTTCTTTGTATTATGATACCATGGTTGACATGCACATGCAAAAGTGGATGATCCTAAAGTGCTCAAACATAATTTTCAATCAGAAACATGTTGTGCACAATCAGGCTTTCCAATGCTCATTCACTAACTCGTTGCGACGATGTAAGGATAATATCGAGACAACACTCGTGCTACTATCCTCTTAATTAAAATACACCAAACTCTATGTCATGATATGCATTAGAAAATCAGCAACAATCAGCACGCAAATCGCACCCTTCAAACATCCCAACCCCCTACATTTAGGTATTACTTTCGTTGCATAGATGTAGAGGTTCATTTTGTCATGTTTTGATATATGAAAAGCGATAAATCACAAACTTTGACAAGGAGATAGGGCAAACTGAGGCTAAACCTCATGCTTTGCCAATACCATACATCCACAAACAATCATTATATTTTTTCTTATTTTTGTGAGGCGTATTTCTATTTTTTCTCTTATTTTTCCTATTTGCTTGATTTATTTTTCAATAAAATATACTATTTTCTAATTTTTCTTGTTCCAATCACCTCAACATACTAACATTCAATTTATTTTCCATTTTCCCCCCATAGGAACACATTTCACCCACCCGAAACGACAAAACTACCATTTTACCACTTAAAAACCGCATTTCGGGTTCTACGAGAATTAAATAGCGCATGTAAATCATTGCAAAATCAAAATTTTCTAATAAACAACAATTAATCATGATGCAACTAGCACTTGAACAAATTTTCATCCAATAAGAACATCATTACCATCATGAACTATCAAAAAACTTCATTTTCCTTCATAAAAATGGTCATACCGTGTTTTTACGAAACCCGAGACGCATTAAATGACTGTGTGACCAGCGGACGGACCCTCCATTACTTCAATCTCCATCAATCTCCATCACCGTTTGCTTCAATCTCCTTCCCAATTCCTCCTTCAAGATAGTGTGCATGAACAGCCCATAGAGAGGAGAGAGAGGGAGGAGAGAGAAAAACTAGATTCTGATCTCTTCATCCAGACAGCTATATCTCGTGCAAAGACCGGTGATAGAATCGGGAAAGAGGGAGAAGTTGCCAGGAAATGTCTGTTATAGGTAGTACTTTGATGCTCCATTCATGATTTGTGAGGGGGGGACAAAATTTTCGGCACCCTGATCAGAGTGAAGATGCCGCCATATCTCCACGAAAAAATTGGAGGGGGGGGTTAAAGTCCCAAAGGGCACCCCCCTGTGGTCCTAAGTTTTGGTCCACCTTTTCAAATCTTTGCTAATTTTTGGCCTCTTCCGCATTCGGACTCCGTTTCAGCCTCTAAAAAATCCTGCGCATCCGTCTCGGCATCCCGCACTAATTGGCAGCTCCCGACATCTCGCATGGCAGTCGAAAAAATTATCAAAAATCCACAGGTGTCACTCGGGTGCCTTTTAAAAGCTGTCTTTCACTTGGTGCTTAAAATCATCCTAGCTGCAACCGCAGCCTTCGATGTCGAATATTTTTCCCCTAAATTTTGAATTTTTTGGCAAATTTTAGGCACATCCCGAGCTCAAAACTCCGCTCTCATTGGTGACCATGGAATAGGGCGACTCAGCCCATCGAATCCCACAACAGATCTGCACAAAACAACCAAAGGGAGTATCAAGCTGATACAAAATAGATATATATTGAAACACAACACAATGCTCACCCTACCCCCTGACAAAACCAAGGTATGAAATCCACAAGGAGTAGGCCTAGCATAATCTAATCAAAGATCCAAAGCTAGTCACTAACCGACTGCTCCAACATGGCAAAACTAACAAGAACTATCAAAGACGTCACCCTAAGTGGTGGTCTGAACTACCTACCTAACTAAGGACAACACAACCAGGAGCTCCTACTAGGCGAGGACTCCTATAGCCTGATCAAGAAATATTTTCTTTTAGCACATGTCTTCTTTTAGGTTTTTATTCCCCTATACTCGGGCGTGTAAAAAGGAGGGAGCTGAGCGTAGTGACCCAAGGAGAATAGGGCATCGGCCTCAGGTCCTATCTCAGTACCCAAGAACCTACCAAGCCCTCGCGAGGCGACACTTAATCCTTTTCCGACGCTCACTTTTATTTTCGCTCCAACCTTCCTTACTTTCTTCTTTTCCAGTGAGACGCTACCCCTAGGAAGACAAGGCATCGGCCCAGGGTCTGACTCGTCCCCAGGAACCTACCAGGCCTTCGCAAGGCGATGATCAACTACTTATAAATTTTCTTTTCTTTCCTTTTCTATTTTTATAGGGGTTAGAGCCCCTTTTTACACACCTTTGTATATATATTTATTTTCTTTGAGATATTCAGGGTTTCTTCCTCTCTATCATCATCATTTTTTCCTCTGGCAGGCTTCTCTAACTGCCTCACAAGTAACAAGAACTCCAAGAACGGCTGCCTAGCAGGCTAGCAGAACAGGGTCACTAGGACTACTTTTTGAAACAAGTCTCTCGATGCCTGGCAATGTCTTTACGGAGGCAACGACTACTCAGCCCTCCCTCAGACATACCTAACCTAAACCTGGGATTTCATGCCTTGGATGCTGGTCCCTAACAACGAGAAAAGAAAATCCCCTACAAGTACACAGACACATATAGCATAAAAAACACGTTACTCGTAAAGGAGAGATATCACCTAGATAGGGCCACGAGAAGTCTTCGCGCGACATAGGCTCCTTCCAAGATACGCATAACATATTGTCTAATCAGCCTATGGGTCCAAGATAACAATGGTAGATGGGTCTCGGCTACTCTTTGCATCACCCATATCAACCATCGCCTGCCATATATCGCATGCTCTGATAACATTCCCCACAAGCGACTAGGTCATGTCTCATTATTAATAGCAATATCCAAACTAGAACCACAGTTGAAGAAAATGTCTTCTTCATAAGCAAGGTTTGCCAGTGAATCTGCAAACTGATTCCAGTAACGTGGAATTAGCTGAAGAGACACTCTCTCCAACTCGTCAAGTAGGGTTATGGCAGTTCGATGATATATACAAAGGATGGGATTCCGCACTGTGTATGTCCCATCTAGCTGATTCAAGATCAATTGGGAATCCCCTTTTACTAACAACCACCAAATACCACCTTGCTTGGCAATATGTAGTCCCATAATCAAGGCTTTATACTCCACCATGTTGTTAGTGAATCCTACCCCGAGATAAGCAACTAACTTCATCGTGACTCTACGTCGGGGATCTCGGATTACTACTCCAACACTCCCTTTTTTATTAGGGCCCCTGGACGCTCTGTCAAAATATAATGTGTACGTCCACAATGGGTTTACACAGCCTGCCATCACGAACTCCTCTATTCGTAATTATGATAGTCAAAATTTAACATATTTAGAGGATGAACTAACGGCTCCATCCCACCTTCTTCATTAAACTCAACAGGGATACTTGTCAACATTCGTAAGTAGTGATGGGCAGAAGACTTTGATCTCCCACACAAAGGTTTCGTCTTCTTGCTCAATCACTTTGTATCCTTTGCTCCACCAGATAAGTTTCCCCTGATGATATCTGTGCTCCAGATATGGGTGCTCCAAATAAGGAATTAGCCGCTCCATCAACTAGCTTTAAGCTCTTTTGCAGGTCTCAAATCAGCCCCAGCATGGACCTGCAATGCATTTCTCCGTGTTAGTATACTTAGAAATAATAAGGTTTAATCTTATTAAGATTAACCTTATTTTTAAATTCTACTCCATGTAGATCAGCTAGTAGAGCCGTAGACCTATTTTTCTCTATCCTGACAATCTTGTAGGGGCCATCCCATCTAGGTTCTAGCTTCCCTGAAAACAGCTCCCTACGCGCATCGTAATACAGAACTAATTGCCCTTTTTTTAAGGTATACTTCTTTGCTTTAAGGTCGTGCAACTGCTTCATCCGACGTTTAGCTACCTCCTGGTGTAATAAGCTTTGCAATTTTAGCTCATCCAGGTGGGCTATGGTCGTGAAACGTTCAAAGAGTGCATCATCATCTCCCAAAGAGTGGTTAATTACAAATCGTATGGTTGGCAACTCGATTTCGAGGGGTAACACACACTCTTTCCCATAAACTAATTTAAATGGAGTATGGCCGGTAGATCGCTTGAACATTGTATTGTACGCCCATACTGCCACATACAACTTCCTGTCCCAGTCTCGTTTCTTCTCAGAGACTATTTTAGACAAGATACCCACAAGCTGCTTATTAGTACTTTCGACTTGCCCGTTGGCTTGCGGATTATAGGGGGTCGTTTTGTTATGCTTGATTTGCCAAGCTTCAGTCAAGCTTTTGATCACTTTATTCAAAAAGTGGGTTCCAGGTCTGACACTAGTTCCTTCGGTGGACCGAAACGGCAGATAATCTGCTCTAAAACGAAACTTGCAATCTCTTTTGCATTGACCTGCCTCGTCGCCTGCGCTTCTAACCATTTTGTAAAATAATCAATTGCTACTATAATGTACCTCTTCTGAGTAGTAGACGATGGGGTGATAGGACCCACAAAGTCAATGCCCCACTTCTTAAATGGAAGGATAGCCATAATAGACGTAAGTGGGCGTTTCCTATTCTCTCTGATATCATGTCTTTGACAGGTGTCACATCTCTTAATGTACTCAAAGGAGTCTTGGAAGATGGACGGCCACCAATACCCAGCTCTTAAAGCTTTCTGTGCCGTCAACCGTCCAGCGAAGTGCCCTCCACATGCAGAGTCATGGTACTCTTCCAAGATGAAAGGAACCTCATTAGGCATCACACATCGACAATAGATATCATCAACACCCTGCCGATATAGTATTCCTACGATCAAGGAAAACTTCAAAGCCTGTTGTCTGATTTTTCTCTTTTCAGATTTTGATAAACCAGCTCCAGTCTCTCCCATTGATAGATAATGCGTGATAGCAGCATATCAAGATGGGATAGAAGCTGTATCAATTTTAAACATTTCTTCAATATCACTTCCTTCAGCCAGAGTCTCTTTCGGCTCCCCGAAATCCACAAGGCTTTCCACAATACCCTGCAACCTCAGTGGCTTACTCTTAATCTCATAATCGAACTCCTGCAAAGTGATTAACCACTTTGCCAAACGATCAGGCAGTTGCAGCTTGTTCATAAGCAATCTAAGCCCTTCCGCCTTCGTATAGAAAACTACCTTCTCATAGAGGATGTAGTGCCTGAATTTTTTAGTCACAAAGACCATCGCAAGGCACAACTTCTCCATGTAGGTGTAGTTGATTTCTGATATGCCCAATTTTTTACTAGCAAAAGTTATCGGATGATACCACTTTTTCTCCCAGATTTGGGCTAAACAGCAGTTGATACTATGCATGGTGGTTGCTGAAAATATGTAAAATACCTCGCCTCTTTTAGGTGCTTTTAAAACTTGTGCTTTTACTAGCTCCTATTTCACATCCTCGAAAGCTACCTTACAAGGGTCGCTCCATACAAATAGACAGCTACTAAAGGATAATAAGTTTGTTAATGGCAACGTCCTTTCTACCAAGGCATTTATAAACCTCCGGTAGTACCCTACCGATGACAGAAAGCTATGTACCTCTTTCGGAGTGCGTGGTGGACTCATAGCGACTATAACCTTGATCTTTTCAGGGTCAGTTGTGATCCCTACTGAACTGACTACATGGCCTAGTAATAACCCATAAGGCACTTCAAAGACACAATTCCGTGGGTTAAGAGTGATACAAAATTGTCTGCAGCGCTCAAAGCACTTTCTTAAGATAATCAACATCCTTTCCCTTACAGTGGCTGCCCCCAGGTCATCGATAAATACTTTCAGCTCATCTGGGGAGATGTCACCAAACGTCTTGTCTGCTGTTCGTTGCCATGATCCAGGTGCATTGCACAATCCAAAGGCCATCACATGGTACGCAAAAGTACCAAAGACAGTAATGAAAGTTGTTTTCAACTTGTCCTCTTTTGCAATTGCCATCTAGTTGTATCCTGCAAAGCAATCCATAAACGAATATATTTCACTACCTGCTAATTGATCCAAAATCTGGTCAATAAATGGCAATGGGTAGTAATCCTTAACTGTCTGCTTATTCAACTCTCTAAAATCTACACATAGTCAGATCTGGTTGTTTTTCTTCTTCTTGATAACAACCGGTGAACACCATTCTATGTGCTGTACAGGGAAGATTAAACCAGCTTTCCATAACTTCTATAACTCCTCAAACAGCTCGTCCCTCAATTCAAAAGACATACGTCTTACTTTCTGACGCACAGGATGACTGTCTTCTTTTACATGAATAGTATGAACAGCTAGGCTGGGAGGAATGCCTCTCGACTCTCATAACTCCAAGCAAAGATATCGCGGAATTCTTGAATCAAGGACACATAGTCCTCCCTTTCTGCTGAACTGAGCATGAAACCTAATTTAATTGGTCGCGAATCATTCGGCGTGCCAAGGTCCAACTCAATCACATCCGCGTCTCTTATCCTATCTTGCGGCTCTATTGGCTCATTTAGAGTTATCTGATAAATATCCTCTGTAGTGGACCCCTCTTTAGATTCATCGTTGGATAATGTCTCACTACTAGATGGATCATCTGCTGTTGCTAATTCAGTGGAGGATAAAGGATCTCTCTCACTCTGAGGAGACTCAGGGTAAGCATCGACTATTACTTGATTAGCACCTCTGCCTAGAACCACTCGACCGGCGGGTATATCAACTTGACAGTCTGTTCATAAAATCCAAGGCCTACCTAGCAAGACTCGATAGCTCGGACGTCCTGCAAATATTATCACCCTAAAGTCCAAGAAGCATTCTACACTTGCCACTGTAACATGGACTTTAGTAACGCAACCTTCTGGTTGCCTTAGACTATCATCAGCCATTCTAAGAAGGGTGGAGCCATCTTTTTGGATGCCTAGACCCAACCTCTCCATCAACTCTGAACTCGTGATATTGACGGAGGACCCAGTGTCTACGATAGCATGCTCCACTAATACTCCATCCACGTATGCTGGAACCCTAGGGCAATTCTTTTCAGCATGATCAAACCAATCTTCCCCTACTCGTGCTATGCCCAAAGGTTCTACAATATACCCAATACGCAGGATCTTCTTGAATTCCTTGCATACTCCTGGAGATAATTTAATCAACTGTAAGAGGTTTACATCTGGTTTGACTTCGCAAAGAGAACTTGCTAAATCAAAATCATGATAGGTAGCCAAAGCTCTCTTTTCTCGCCAAACCATTCTTTCTTTTGGTCTCGGGACCGGATTTGGTGCTTCTCTTTTAGGTCTTGCCTTCTTTCTTGGCACTTCCTCATCCTTCTTAGGATCGACTTTTTTGTCAACAGGCCTTAGAGGTCCACCTTCCACGCCAGGATTCAGGACTTGCATCCCCTTATCCCCTTGCTTAGGGTTTCCCTCGACCGGTTTTGCATTATCTTTATCACCCTCTTTAGCCTTTTGGCCTCTTGTCACGGCTCGTAGGTTAGAGGTTTCAGCGCCATTGATGCGTACAGCCTCAATAAGGCTGACTCCACTGCCTTGTGGCAACTCCTCTATAGTGGTCTTTCCCCTTTGCAGTATTTGTCTTGGTCCATCATTTTGCTGGAGGTTACTACCTTGCGCTCTATGATTAACTGGACCTGGCTGTTTACTCCCTTGTTGGAGGGAACTAATCTTACTCCAACAAGTAGCGGCTAAGTGGCCCGACTTCCCACAAATATCACATTTAACATTTGGACAGTTTCTAGGGAAATGTTGTCCGCCACACCACTTACAGCTAAATCTTGAGGAGCCACCCTCTTCAGGGCGTCGACTCCCTATCAGATTCTGCTGCTTCTTCAGGAAATTGACGTCAACAGCTATTTGCCAATATTGTTCAGAAATCATGTCGGTGTAATGCTTCATCATATCCTTAACTTCACCAAGGATATTAGAGGCACTCGACTCATAGCCTTGATCATCTATATGTCGTTCCATTGGCCTAACAACTTGATTGGGCATTGGTTGTTAACTCACAGGAACAACATTAGGGTTCGAAGCTTGGCCTCCAACATTTGGTGGAGCCAACTAACTAGCCATAGGCATAGTCACACTGGGAGGAGCTGGCAGCAAAGGTACATTTTGGACCATGCTTCTTTTCCCGTTAGGGTTATTCATAGGCATCCCTTGACTTCCATTTACCAATGGTAAATTGCCTCCAGGTACTAGACCCGCATTAAGATTTATTCGAGAGGAGTAGGCCGTTTGTAATCGTGACTCTACTCCTGCTGCCCGCGTGATGGTAGTGTCTATATCAACCAAAGCCACACTGCTCAATTGTACCTGAATATTGAAATCCAGTCCATGCAAGAAGTATTGCAATTGGGCAGCCGGCAGAATGGGAATGTAAGTTTGTAACTTATGAAATACTTCCTTAAGCTTCTTGGCATAGGCTTTCACATTCTCATGGCGGTCTTGGCGTGTTACATTCAAAACACGCAACCAGTATTGGCCACCTCTTTCAGGGGCATATTCTCCTCCGGCAAACACACCATTGATGGGACCTCAAATGGGCCAGCACTGGCTATGGCACTAGCCGAACCTCATGCTCATAATAGACAAACACACCCTCACGGCCTCGCCGGCCAGGAGCGTCTATCTGCTGCTAAAGAATGAACTCTCCTAAAGCCCAATCTATGCGTTTATAGTTTTGTAGTCCAACGTTTCCCTTTCTATAAACTCCACAGAGGGAGAACCCATACACATTGGCAATAAATGCCACGATAATCACATACATGGGAGGCAACCTCTCGATGGAATCACCGCGGCCCCACTGCAGCTCTCCTACATTGCAGGGATTAGCCCTTCGATGCACTACTCAACATATAGAACAAACGAACAAACTCCACTCTTTCATTTTGAACACATTCCAGGAGATACCATGTGTCTTTACCAAATAATTCCCCAAGAAACGAACGTCTATCCTACGGCTTAGGTTGCATTTCCACACTCAAGCATGGGTCATCATCATCGAAAACAGGTGTTATGCATCTAGTTCTTTGTATTCTGATACCATGGTTGACATGCACATGCAAAAGTGGATGATCCTAAAGTGCTCAAACATAATTTTCAATCAGAAAAGTGTTGTGCACAACCAGGCTTTCCAATGCTCATTCACTAACTCGTTGCGGCAATGTAAGGATAGCACCGAGACAACACTCGTGCTACTATCCTCTTAATTAAAATACACCAAACTCTATGTCATGATATGCATCAAAAAATCAGCAACAATCAGCATGCAAATCGCACCCTTCAAACATCCCAACCCCCTATGTTTAGGTATTGCTTTCGTTGCATAGGTGTAGAGGCTCATTTTGTCATGTTTTGATGTATAAAAAGCGATAAATCACAAACTTTGACAAGGAATAGGACAAGCTGAGGCTAAACCTCATGCTTTGCCACTACCATACATCCACAAACAATCATTATATTTTTTCTTATTTTTGTGAGACGTATTTCTATTTTCTTGATTTATTTGTCAATAAAATATGCTATTTTCTAATTTTTCTTGTTTCTATAACCTCAACATACTAATTTTCCATTTATTTTCCATTTTTCCCCCATAGGAATACATTTCACCCACCCGAAACGACAAAACTACAATTTTACCACTTAAAAACCGCATTTCGGGTTCTACGGGAATTAAATAGCACATGTAAATCATTGCAAAATCAAAATTTTCTGATAAACAACAATTAATCATGATGCAACCAGCACTCAAACAAATTTTCATCCAATAAGAACATGATTACTATCATGAACTATCAAAAAACTTCATTTTTCTTCATAAAAATGGTCATACCGTGTTTTTATGAAACCTGAGATGCATTAAATGACTGTGTGACCAGTAGACGGAGCCTCCATTGCTCTCAATCCAATGCTGCACATCAATCTTAAGCATCTTCATCAATCTCCATCACCGTTTGCCTCAATCTCCTTCCTGGTTCCTCCTTCAAGATAGTGCGCATGAACAGCCCATAGAGAGGAGAGAGAAGGAGAAGAGAGAAATACTAGATTCTGATCTCTTCATCCAGACAGCCATATCTCGCGCGAAGACCGGCAATAGAATCAGGAAAGAGGGAGAAGTTGCCAGGCAATGTCTATTAT
The DNA here is from genome assembly GCF_053477565.2 of Lygodium microphyllum. Taxonomy (NCBI): domain Eukaryota; kingdom Viridiplantae; phylum Streptophyta; class Polypodiopsida; order Schizaeales; family Lygodiaceae; genus Lygodium; species Lygodium microphyllum. The sequence continues at coordinate 107,067,935 of NC_141148.1, forward strand.
AGGTGGTACTTTGATGCTCCATTCATGATTTGTGAGGGGGGGGCAAAATTTTCGGCGCCCTGATCAGCGTGAAGATGCCGCCATATCTCCACGAAAAAATTGGAGGGGGGGTTAAAGTCCCAAAGGGCTCCCCCCCTTTGGTCCTAAGTTTTGGTCCACCTTTTCAAATCTTAGCCAATTTTTGGCCTCTTCCGCGTCCGAGCTCCGTTTCAGCCTCTGAAAAATCATGCGCGTCTGTCTCGGCATCCTGCACTGATTGGCAACTCCCGACATCCCACACGGCAGTTGGAAAAATTATAAAAAATCCACAAGTTTCGCTCCGGCACCTTTTAAAAGCCGTCTTTCACTTGGTGCTTAAAATCGTCCTAGCTGCAGCCGCCGCCTTTGATGTCAAATATTTTTCCCCTAAATTCTGGATTTTTTGGCAAATTTTAGGCACATCCCGGGTTCTAAACTCCGCTCTCAACATGATGATTGTGATCATGAAATTCCCTATTACAGAATTCAAATTCCAAACATGATCGGATTGTGAAGTACTTTAGCCCTTTGTTTGCAATATCCAATATGCTACAAGCAAAGGATAACACATTTTGAAAACCAACAAGGTTGCATGTGTTTGTGCAGGACCAAGATAGTACAAGCAAATAAATCTAATTTTTTGTGTGTGGTTTTTACAAATTGTATCATGTTGATGGGATGAAATCGCATGCATGTAGTGGCTGGGTGCATGCAAATCCCCCAGCACAAAGGCCAATTTGGTACGAACATATGAAAACCACTTGCAACTTAAATTAAACCGTTGACAGTTTACAAAGAAATGATCACACATACAACTAGATGGCACAAACGCATGAGCATTCAATGCGGGCACCAAGTGTTGGTGTGAGTGCATATTGATGAAGACAAACCAGAGTACAAGTAATGATCCACCACAACAGAAGCAAGAACAATTTCTAATACTAAATCAATGAGTCTGATCCGCATATAACTGTGTGACCATGCATGTCTCATTGTGCAATAAATTCCATGGTTTTCCCTGATTTTTGGGTATAATGACTAAAATCAAGTTGAGCTAAGAATTGTGGGATAAATCTCCATAATGCAAGCTCAATTTGAAAAGACAAGCAATCAAACTTGTAAAGAAACAAAACATCAATTCATTTTTCATATTCATGCAGAGACCATGGCCCTTTCTAAATGCAACTTTGTAATTGAAAGAGGCAAAGGGGTGAAAGAGAAGATTTCAAAACCTACACCAAGTCTAACATATGTGGAGCTACAATGCAATTCATGACCTGACACAAAGTGGAGATGGAGAGGCATACGTGCTTCATGGTGAGACAAAGGCACACAGGCCTAAAAACAAGAAGCACCAACATAGGCACATTTGGAATCCTCAATCAATGCAACACATGGCGGTCAGCAATCTCCACCCATAGAGAAAGGGTGTGCCATCACCAGTTTAGTAGGAAAACATAGCCATGGCACGGCATAAAAAATTCTACCCTATAGAGGTGACAAATTCACCTTGCATATGTGAATTCTATAGGTCAAATAGGAATTCATTGGGATGCAAAAGAAACTAGTTGGTTTGCATAGCTAATTGCCTTTAGGTAAGTCACTTACTTGGACAAGTGAGTAGGGGCTGTTATTTTTGGGAACCCCACTTCCCCCCATGCAACCACATGGTAGTGGGGAGAGTGTGACCGTGCTCCCCCCACTAGACCATCATGCGACCTAGCCCTTAGTGGGTTTTAGTCATGCCTTAATAACAATAGCCTCCAGATAAAAATAGTAGTTGAAAGGTGTTCCTCTTGAATGCCCTCCACCCCTCTTTCCATCAAACACTTTTTTCATCCTCTTCATGTACTAACCATGGCCCACTTGAGGTGCTTAGCTCTCCCTATCGTCTCCCCTTCCTTTTGAAGCCATTCCCACTTCCTCTTTTCCTAGATCATTACAAATTTAGACGTGCATCTCCCAAGTCTTCACCCCTTCCGGATTTCTTCCTCACTTCTCCATTATTCTCTTGCTATCCGAAGCCTTTGCAAAACTTTTCCTATTTCCTTGTCTCCTATGATCATTTTTTGAAGCCACCCCCTTTCTCTTCTTCTTTCTTTTCATGGTTGCCTTTTAGTTGCCTTTGGATAGAGCCTTATGAGAACCTGTTCTCATGCTCTAGGCACTCTAGTTTCAATCTGCACACAATAATAAAGCTTATTTATATGTAATAGCCACATCACAATTTATTTTTATGTACACATGAATACATGCAACGAAATCTCTAGCATGCATGCATATGAACCCTAAGAACCCACCCATAAGCATAAAACACCATGGAGTGCCCTATATAGTAGACCCCATGAAACACACAAAAGTAAAATAATTCTATGGATAAACACAAGGACTTTGAGCTGTACGTAAGGTAGTATTCCAAAAGTAAAATATTTGCACTCTTCACAATCTCTCCTCTCATGATAAGAATGGAAAATACACTCCACTCTCCATTCCTACAACTCAAAGTGGTGTTTGAAAGGATGCCCATTCCTCATGCTAGGTCTGCTACATGACCCTTGTGTACCTAGAAGAAAAACATGCTTATGTAGTTGGTGGACTAGTGTTAAAGCATCTCATGTTGTAATGAAGATGTGCAATAAAATATCATGGTATGTAAGGAGAGCATTCAATGCTTCCACAAGAATATATGCATGCAATTTGGGAAAGTTGTGCTTGCATTGTGCTTTCTATGCCTAATACAGGATGCATACAAAATTCATTGATTAGTTTTAGATCCTTTAGCTCACATATCCTCACCTTCCAACTAATGATGGAACTCCCGTCCACCCCCCATACTCTCAAACTCTCGTGATGGATGGATGTGATAATTCAAGAAAACCCTAGCTTTCAATTGATGTCCTCCTATCATAGACATCTAGGCACCCACCTCCTTTCCCTCTCATTTCAATGGTTTCTAACATGTGATAGAAGTTACCAAATTGATGTGCAAGAAGGTAAGTGCTCATTGAAGGTGTTGTCTCATGTGTTTGTGCCTCTAGGATTATTGGATATGCCTTCAATGGGCATCATGCTGTGCAGTGCATTGAAAAATGTACTACTTTAGTTCTTTGACCCAATTACATAGATGTAAATTGAGATAAAGAGGTATACAAGGCCCCTATGTAGTGCCCCAAAATAAAGTATAGTATAGTGCATATGTCCCTCTTGTTCCAAATGAAATGCACAAGTTTAAGGTTTGGAAAATATATCTCTTCCTTTGTGTAGACTTGGTCTCTAGCATCCAGCTCCTTTATTCACCTATACAAGTACTCAAACTTGACAAGAAAAGGTTATACACTTAAGTGAACACAAAGAAAAAACTATATTTGAACTCCTAGGCCATTAGAATCTCAAGTCTTATTGGTTATCAAAGCAAAAAGGCAACTATCACTTGCCTCTACAAGGTTCCAAAACCAAGCACTCTATTGCAGACTTAAGGTTTCCAAATAAAACCTTGCAACGCCTCTTAAGAAATTGATCAAACAAGTATGTGCCTCTAAGAAAGAAATTTCATAAAGGGTGAACCTATGTAGAAGTGTAATGATAAGTATGATTGCATAAGGCCAAATGGAAGGAAGAGGAGAAAAGGGGAGGTGTAGCTTAAGTGGGCATAGGCTCATCAATTATAGTGGTATTACCTCGATAATCTCATTGGAAGAAGTCATTGTTGAGAAGGACCTCTTGATTAAACTTCCCTAGGTGCTTATTCAATCCACCATGCCAAGCATTCCATTCAACCTGGTCCATCCATGCTTCCTTTTTTCAAGAGCTCCTAACTTGACCACACAAATAATGTTGCTTTAGATGACTATGTATGACCCATATTTGAACTTCTTGTGTGTGCTTGTGTCACATTGAGAGAATATACTCTCATAGCTACATCATCATAAAGGATGAGAAAGAAGAATATAATTATTATATTTATTGAAGTTATCACAACATAGCCATGCTTACATGAACACCTTTATAGATGCACTATACTTCGAGGAGTACAAATCATCAAACTAACTTACACATGATCTGTATTGAAGCAAGTTTTATTATGTTTTTATCATGTCTATATTATATGATATTAGTAACATGAAATTGCAATCACACATCATGATGGAAAAGAATAATACTATGATTATATTAATTTGTGTGATTACACACATCATTATGCTTACACAAATAGTTACACATGTGCACCATACTTAAGTGGTTAAAAATCATCAAACTAACTTACAAATAATTTATAAAATTTATTATGTTTGTCTACACTTTAAAATGTCTACAATTATAAATCTTAACTACTAATACTATGCATTTAATTTAGCTATAGATATATACATATAGTTCTACACATAGATCATTGCTTTATTTGTATAAAGGTACCTTCACGTAACTAATACATTCTCAATGCGCCTCTAAACCTGTAGCATATGCATGCCCACATATCTATGTTTGATTGTGTACATGGTATCAATTGTGGTGCATAGAAATAGATGCACAGAGAGAGAGAGAGAGAGAGAGAGAGAGAGAGAGAGAGAGAGAGAGAGAGAGAGAGAGAGAGAGAGAGAGAGATGCATAAAGAGAGACACAAAGAGAGAGTTAGAGACACAGAGAGAGAGAGAGAGAGAGAGAGAGAGAGAGAGAGCGAGAGAGAATTTGTGTGTATCTGTATTATGGACTAAGTTGCAATGACACGTGAACTAAATTGTGGTATAAAGGAATGAAATAGTTAATAAATCAATGTAGTTGGAACACAAACATCTCAAAATCCTTATGTGAGCAATGATGGTTGGCATATGTATCATAAGTTATAACCTTAGCTAGACTTTTATATAGTATGTGAGCTCTATTTCAGGATGCATTTTATGTATGGTTAACAATATCCCTGCAAACCCCAACCATCTATATTTATCCTAATTTACATTCTTACTCTCGAATTTCGCATATTTCTTTGAATTTTTATTTCACATGAATGACTTGAACAAGCCTTCATAACCTCAACAAACCTTAGAAATGTGAGCAAATAAAAAATCTCAATGCTAAAAATATAGTCTACTCGGCTTTCAAAAAACCCATTATAGATATATAAAATTTTAGCCAATTGGCAAATATTAGCCACTAAAGGGAACTTTGATGTTACACAAGGATGTGATTCTCCATCACGTGCTTCAGTTAAGCAATGCCATAAAGGTATATGTAATTAAGTGTATATGTAGATATGGGAGAGTTGTTTTCCAAGCATGCATGGATTTTGTGTGTTAATTCATCAAACCCCTCTCTTGGGCCTCTTCTATAAAACTACCTAATCACTTGGAAAGTTCCTAGGAATGACATGTTATAGCTAAAGGGGAGAGAGAGAGAGAGAGAGAGAGAGAGAAGAGAGAGAGAGAGAGAGAGAGAGAGAGAGAGAGAGAGAGAGAGAGAGAGAGAGAGAGAGAGAGAGAGAGAGAGAGAGAGAGAGAGAGAGAGAGAGAGAGAGAGAGAGAGAGAGAGAGAGAGAGAACCAAGTCTAAGTATTGACTCCCCTCCCCCATCCATCCCCATTCCACATCCCCCTTCATTGCTCCCCTGAGCTTCCTCCCCCTTCAAAGTGCACTTCTAAAAAATTTTGAATTAAAAAACCCCCAATGTAAATTCTATATGAGGTACATTTATAAACCCCTTCTCTCTTTGGAAAACTGCAAGTCAACATAATAAAAATACCCTTTCTTTTGAACTCATGTAGTACATTACATGTTCTATAAGGTGACCCCCCAAGATGCAATTGAGTTGTAATCATCTTCTCATGATGAGGAATCATCATTAGTGAGAGATGTCCTCAAAAAATAGATCCTCAGTCAACTAATAGCACATCAGACCTATAAATGGCCACATAAGTAGTGTCAACTCAGAACACGTTGCAGTCAATGCTTTAACTTTGATGCATCTCCTAGGAAACACAATCATAAATGAATCCGAACACATAAGGCTACACTAGAAAGTTCACAACTTGTTATCATATCTGCTTCATTTTTAACTACACCACCTTGATCAGTAGATCAAAGAACCTTGTCCTATAGCAAGGGCTCTACATCTCTTCCATGTGATCCATCACTTCAAGGTTGCCTTTGGCTCTAGCACACACAATGAATCAACAATCCCTTTTTTACTAACACTACCACCTCTCCATCAAACCAAGCCAATCTTTACTATTGACTATCGCCAGTAGGCACCATAACATCAATCACAAGCACCACATATAAACCAACAATAGTCTCAACAATAATGAGAAATTTCACCTATATTTTCTTATCAAATTTGATGGCCATTTTGTAAGCAAATTAACATTATACATTGCCAATGTAAAGGTCAATTGCATGTTCATGCCTAGTCAATCAATAAGTTGTAGCCACACTCATCCTTGCATCATCCTTTGTGTGACCTCTTTTTGGTCCATCAATCCTCTTCTCAGACCACTTGTGGAGCCCATCCTTGGTACAACGATGTGTGTGATCAAGACATCATAACAGACCTACAGTCCACAACCACACTTGAGGCCTTCACCTCCCATTGACATTGTGCTTTGACAATTGGGTTGATGCCATCTCATCCTTCCCATCCTCACCCACTTCACAGAGCACTGCTCTCATTCCTCTTTCAAGTCAATCCAAGTACATTCACTATCCACGTCATGTTTCTTTATTATTATTGATGCCACAACGTAAAGCACCAAAGTTAGCAAAGCAACCTTGGACCATCGTGCAACCAACAACATCAAATTCGAGAATCTTCAATTCCATATGATATTAAGCAAAAACATAGATTATAATAATATAGTATTTTTTTCCCCTTATAAGCTAAACCTAGTTGATTACTTAGTTTATATTTTAATCACCTTAAGTTAACTCATGACACATACGTATATAAAGTGTAAAATCTAGTTTAAGGATTACTTTGAGTAAACATGCTCATAATAATTATTAGTTAATACTTTTAACTCCTTATTCTATTTTTATTTTATGTTTTATTAGTTAATACTTTTAATTCACTACTCTATTAGTTAATATAAACATGTTTTGATCTATTTTTATTTTATGTTAAAAGAACTCTTCCAACTCAACTAATTTGTGAAAATATCGATGTTGAAAAAAAGTTAGTGTTCCTTTGCAAGAATTGCAAAATTACAAGATTGGCAGTGCACTTTCTTTGTAGAAATTATAGGATTATAGGACTACATTTCCTCAAAAGGGATTGGTTGAATATCAAGAATTATAGAAATCAGTCAGTCTGTGTGGTTCTCCTAAAGATTTGCATGAGATATGTTCTATCAATCAATCTCCAACTAAAATAATTCAATGGTTTTCTTTTGAGCTTGAAAAGGAAAGGAATGCATCAGAAATTATAGTAGTCGAAGCTTCATCTGTCATTGATTTACTTCAAGAAGAGAAAGCATTGTTGCAACAAGAGATTTCTTAATGGATTTGCAAGTTTCTTATTGTTTTGAATTCATTAATGCTCTTGAGGAAGTTGTTTTGCAGAAGGATAATAAAATCATAAATTTGTATATTAAATTGGCATTTTCACATGTTCTGAGTCAAAATGTTATTCTTGAGGTCACCATATTGGTTGCTAAGGATTTTAAGCAAGAGCATGGTGTTGACTTTGATAAAGTCTTCTCTCTTGTCATCAAGATGACAACCCTACACTAGGTATTGGATTTGGTTGCGTAGCTAGATCTAAACCTCTATCAAATGGATATTAAGACGACTTTCTCACATGGAGACTTGTATGATGAGATTTATATACATCATCCTATTGGCTTTGAGGAAAAAGGTAGGGACCTAGTGTGCAAGTTGAGAAATAGCCTTTATGGCCTTAAGTAGGCACCTAGGAAATGGTACCACAAGTTTGAAGGTTTCATGCATTCCCAGGGATATACCTGTAGTGATATGGATCCATGTTTATACTTGAAGAAAGCTCATGATGGTAGCCTAATGATTCTGGTACTCTATGTGGATAATATGTTGATTACTGGAAGTGCTTATGATGAGTTGGATACCTTGAAAGGTCAGCTCAAGAAGAGCTTTGAGATGAAGGACATGGGACATGCCTCGCAATTCTTGGTTTGCGCATTACACATGATTGCTCTAAGGGGCTCCTTTACTTGTTGTAAAAGGAGTACATTGAAAGGTTCTTGAGCAGTTTAATATTCAGGATGTTAAGACTATTGGTTGTCCTTTACCTTCTCATGTGAAGGTTAGTCAGTAGGCAGATTGTCTATAATCTGAGGAGTAGAAGGCCGAGATGGCCAAGATCCCTTATGCATTCGCAGTGGGTAGTTTGATGTATGCCATGATAGCCACTCATCCCGCCATAGCATTTGCTCTTGCTTCCACTTGTGTGCTTCCACCCGAGCTCTACCCTTTCAAGGCTAATGTGACGACAAATCTAAGTCCTCTAATGATATATGCTAATGCCAAACCCATGCCAATTTTATGGCAATGCCTAATAATATATATTGAGTACTAATACCTAGCACGACTCAGTGGATGGTTACATGGTAGCCATGAATCAAACCCACATTATCTATCAGCATGACATAATCCATTGAGTGTGCAAATCAATTAAGTTGACATCTATCTCTAGTAGATTGCCACAAAACATGTTGTGGGGCCTATACATCCTATCTAACATCATGGTTCTGGGCCACTAGAGCATTAGCCCAACTGTTGGCTATCTAGTTGGCTATACAATAATACAAGGCTCCTCTCGAAATATCACCTTGCATACCTCAATGGCCTGCTCAAGCTGCTTATCCATTTTCTCCTCATGGAAAAAACATCATGGCTGTGGATGAACTTTCGAGCCTATGGACCCCATAGGCGATAGCCCATCTCACATGCATCCCCATAACCAAAAAAAAGATGCATTTCACGGACTTGGGATCTACCTTATTGTGCTTGTCCTTGGAAACATGGTAGAAAGCCTCACCAGCAAAGATACACAAATGAGCATATGACGGACGTTTTTCAGACCATACCTCATTTGCAACCTAATATTCAAGAGTAATGCATGGGGATCAATTAATCAAATATACGATAGTGGTATAACTAACTTAGCCCAAAAGTGTTGTGGTAAGCCTACCTAGCTAAGCATACTACATACTACAAACTCTCTTTTTAATCCTCCTATTCATGTACTCAATCATACCATTTTGGGTTGGGGTTTATAGGGTAATTAAATAATGCTAAATATCCCTCTCATCATAAAACTACTCAAAGACTTTAGATACATAATCTCCCCCATTATTAGATCATAGACATTTGGCCTATACCCAAAATAGTTCTCAACAAAAGCAAGCCAACATTGAAATGTAATGAAATAAACCGTACCACCTAAAGACTTGTAGGACATAGGTCCACAAACATCAAAATCTCCCCCATTATTACATCATAAGAAATTGAGCCTACACCCAGACTAGTTCTCACTAAAAGCAAGCCAACGTTGAAATGTAACCAAGACTTCCAATTTTTGCTTTATGGGGTATGCCTAGACCCTATGTGAGTAATCATCGATGAAAGTAACAAAATAACTTGCACCACCTAAAGTCGTGCAGGACATAGATCCACAAACATCAGAATGAATAAGAGCAAGAGGCTCACCTATGTATATAATGCTAGACTTCTTATGCAAACTACAAGTCTATCTACCATAAGACAATGATCACAAGAATCAAAATACATATAGTTAAGGGGTAGAAGATGCTGCAAACATGTAAGCATTTTCATTCCTTGTAAGGACATGTACCCAAGGTGACAATGCCATAAAGATACATGTGGTACTGCAACCATCACTACCAAAAAATAGTCGATAGACCCAAATACAAGTAAGGGATAAAGAGTGCCAGACTTAGCACCTCATGCGACAGCAAGATTCCCACAAGTATGGAATCACCAAAAGAGACAGCATAACCTACATCATCCAACTATAAACTAAAAGTAGGCTTTTACTCAAAGCTAAAACATGCCATACATCGTGCAAAGTAAACATACTACTTGAAGAAAACTATAGTTGGATATCCCCAATTCCAATAATATCCAATGTTAGGTCATTACCCAATCTGACAAATCCCGTCATGTTGCGATAGGAGTGGAACCACTCTCTATGAGGGGTGGCATGAAATGAAGCCCCTGAATCTTGCAACCAATATTGAGCATAGGTAGACAAGGTATCAATCAACTACAAAACATCAAGAGAAGAATCTGCAAGTATGTAGTCATCATCAAAATCAGTTTGCACGACATTAATCTCTTCAATCTTCATAATAGACTTGCTATGGACAATGCTACAATCATCATTCTTTTCTTGCACTTATCCTTTCCCTTTTCTTTGCACTCGTCATCACACATTTTATGACATTGTGGCCGGATATGACCCTACTTCCTATAGTAGTGACAAGTCAATGTGAACTTACGGCCATAAGATTTACTACAAGACTATTCACGTGACTAAGAATGAGACTTTTGAGAGTCTCTTCCACGATGGTCATTATTGCTCTTAACATTATTGTCTCTTATTATCAAAGCATGAGAGGTGCAAGAAGCATCTACTTTTTTTTTGTTAACCTCTTCATTCAATAGCACACCCTCTACATCTTGCAATTTTAGCTCATCAGCAAATGAATTTGCCCATGACTCAAGCAATGTAATTAGCAAGAACACAGGAGAAAGATTGTCCTTAAATTCAAGTCCCTAAGAAGACAAGTAGCTGAAAATAGAATGAAACTTATTTAAGTGGGCAGACATGGAGGTCCTCTCCTTCATACAAAGGTCCATGAGTTGCTTCAATGAATATATTTGAGAGGCAGAGCTTTGCTTATCATAGGCATTATGAATATTATCTCATAACTACCAAGAGGTCTGCCCATCAGAGATAATATTATAATAGACCTACTTAGAGAGTGATTGAATGATTTGTAGATTTACATCATCCATCTAGTTCAACCCAATCCTTTGCACCAAAGTGTTTGGGCTTTACACCCTCATGTCTCAATAGCTTAATCTGCAATTTTTGCACTAGAATTTGTCAAGTGTGTGCCTTCCAATAATTATACTTTGTACCACCCAACTTCTCAATATTAAGATAGCACTGTCATTCAATCCACTAGCCATAATGCAAGCGATGAAAGCATAATTCAAGACAAATAGGTTATGTAAATGACAACAAAATAGCCCCAAAATCACAACCAAATCAAGGGCTGAGCAATAGAAATTTCCAGAAGGATTACCTGTCCACTAACTATAATCAAGTCATTATCAAATCCAAGTGGCTGCCCTAAGATAGAATGCAAAAAACTAAAAACGATAGGTTGCTATAAATAAATTGTTGCAAAATACCAATAACCAACTATGAGCAACCAAGAAAGAAAGTCTAGAGATAACCGGCACTAAAAACTATCACAATTGCAGTGCGTTAGTAACCAGACATGCAATAGGCATAAACATCATGCACATAGGATATCTCAAGATAAAGAGATGAGAACTACCAAATGCATAACCCATTAGGCAAATTTCAATACAGAACCCAAAAGCATATAAATATCACTAACAACACACTCACATATATAAGCACCAAGTTCAAAGTAAGTGATCAAATCAACCCATTGTAGGGTAATTGCATCCAATACATATATTAAGAGAGGATTTACGTGAAGTAAGTGTCCCACAGTCTTAGTAAAAGTAAGCTCAAGCTCAACTGCATATATCCAAAGACCTATGGAACATCCGGGCACTAAAATACCATCCTCGAAGCATCAAACATGCATTATGGAATTTATTATTTGCTATCTAAACCACAAGTATTCTATTATGTGTGAAATAGAGAATAGAAATTTGCAAAGAATCAAATCATTGAGTATCCAAATCTGTAGCTCTCATCATGCTCTTCGTCTCTAGCTATAGAATGCCTAAATCCGATATTGTATGCAAAATGGCCAAAATACAATAGTGTTGTCAAGTTGCTATAGTTGTCCATGACTTCTTCAGCATACTCTGTATCCAGTCAAAATAGATAAACTGGCTACATCTCAACTCAATAAGCACTCAAAAGGTTGAACTAAGCTTTGACAAGCTCCTCAATAAGCACGAAGCAAGGTGGAATGAGCTAGAAGAAGAAAATACCCAATGCATCCCTTGAGAGGAAAAAACAATGTTTGCCATGAAACCTTGAGTTGAAGCTTTGAATTTGGGCTGAAGTAAAGGATAAAGAAGGTGCTCGAATGGTTGACTCTAATACCATTTGAAAGGGTAGAGTTCAAGTAGAAGCACACAAGCAAAAGCAAGAGCTATGGTGGATGGAGCAAGAGAGAGAGAGAGACATTGTATGTGGAAACTCCAACAATCATAATGTGTGACAGCCTTCCCTTACTCAAATGTCACTAAAAGAATAAAGAATGAAGTGACAATGATGGTCACCTGCCACTTGCTGTAGTGTACGTGTATGCGGGTATTGTCAGTGTAATGAATACATAGGTGGTTAAGCACAATGCCTTTACCCCCAACAAGCCTAAGGTTGAAGATGACACATTATTTCATGCATATTGAGGGAAGTTAGAGTCATGGATTTTTGGGGGGGAAAAGCTTAGGAGAGAGGGATTATTGTCTATTCTTATGTAATTATGAGAGGATCACAATGTACTTTTATGGAAGAGAATGAAGGCATAGCTATTTTTTTCCCTACATTTTCTATTATTAGATATCTTCCTGTGTATTTCTTATTCTCATTTTTATGTTATTGTATCAAGCATAACTAATATACAATGTCCATAGTAGTCTTTACAAAGCAACTTGATATAATTCTTGCAATAGTATGTTGTAGTTATTATAGTAGTTTTGCAATTTAATTCGTCATATAATTTTTCATTCATTTTTGTATTTCTTTGTTAGAAGGAGGGATATAACAATCTCTCATAAATTATATATGGGGTTGGGCCTTCTCATCCCTATTGTCCCTACAATTGAATGGCAAGATTGTCAAGATTGTGGGAGAGAAGGAAGGAGTCTCACTTGAAGCTTTCTTGCTTTCACAATGGGGGAATACACACAAGGGTGGAGGCTGAAAACAGTTTTCCTCTTCTTAGTTGTGTAAGCCAAAAGAACTCCAGTACAAAGAAATAGAAGAACCCTATATATGGGTCTCAAACCAAACTCAACTAACTAAGGTGGCATACTAATTGAGCCACGAACTAGAGTAGATAAGGATAGCTATCATGTAGCTATTATTCATGGGCGGTGTACCAACTGCGTCAACTGACAAGTCGGTGACATAAATACACAACGGTCACCCTGGCGTATCACGAGTGGAGCTCGATATCTCAACACTCCCCCTCGAGCTCAATCCCAATTCCTGCACACCAAGCAGGTCTCTGAACTTGCGCAGCTTCTCTACACCCAATGCCTTCGTGAATATGTCAGCTACCTGATCCTCTGTGCTGACATAAACTAGATCAATAAGACCTAGTAAAACCCTCTCTCGCACATAGTGATAATGCACCTCAATGTGCTTTGTTCTAGCATGATAGACTGGGTTATTTGCCAAGTGTATACTACTCATGTTGTCACAATAAATGACAACTGGCCCATCAGTAGACTGATGCATATCATAAATTAGCTTATGCAACCAAGCTACCTCACATGCAGCCATTGCTGCACCCCTGTACTCAGCCTCTGTGCTCGACAAGGCAACTGTAGGCTATTTCTTGCTGCTCCAAGTGACTGCAGCACTCCCAAAAGAGAACACATACTGGTAGATCGTCTATCAGAAATACTACCAGCCCAATCAACGTCAGTGTATCCATGCAATTGTATCTGAACCCCAGTCTCATGAAATAGTCCATACTGCAATGTGGACTTCACATACCTGAGTATGCGTCTAGCTGCATCCAAATGTGGTTTCCTTGGAGCCTACATAAACTGACTTACCAATCCAACAGCATAGCTCAAATCTGGCCTGGTAATAATCATATAAATCAAACTTCCTACTATGCGTCTGTACATAGTAGGGTCTTCTAGAAGCTCACCTGCATCTGTGCTCAGCTTCACATTCTGCTCCAAAGGAACTGAAATAGGCTTACATCCTGTCATCCCATATTTGGACAGCATGTCCAATCCATACTGCCTTTGCAAGAGCTGTATCCCACTCGGTGATCTAATCACCTCAATGCCCAAGAAATAACGCATCTCTCCCAAATCCTTCATCTCAAACTTCTGCTTCAATAGCATTTTCACATGAAGGATATCTTCATCACTGCCACCTGTCATAATCAAATCGTCAACATAAATGACAAGTAGCATAATACCTTTCTCTGTTTTTCTCACATAAAGTGAGAAATCTGCCTTGGAAATCTGAAAGCCAATAGTGACAAGATACTGTCCTATCTTGTCAGACCATGCTCTAGGTGCTTGCTTCAAGCCATACAAGGCTTTCTTCAACCTGCAAACAAACTCAGGATGAACATCATGCATATAACCTGGTGGCTGCTCCATATAGACCTCTTCTTGCAAATCACCATGCAAGAAGGCATTCTTTACATCCATCTGATGTAAAGACCATCCCTTTGATGCAGCCATAGCAATGACTGCTCTTACGGTTGCCATCCTTGCAACCGGACTGAATGTTTCTTCATAGTCAATGCCATATGTTTGTGCATACCCCTTGACTACTAATCTTGCCTTGTATCTGTTCACAGAACCATCTGCATTGTGCTTCACCTTATAAACCCACTTACAGCCAATTGCATTTTTACCTTTAGGCAAAGGTACCAATTCCCATGTAGCATTTGCTTCCAAGGCATCCATTTCTTCATCCATGGCTTTCTCCCATTTTTCTTTTCCCATGGCTTGCTCAAAAGAAGTGGGTTCTGGTTCCTGTATCACTTTGACCATATATGCATAGTGAATGGCTGTAAATCCATCATATTTCAGCCTATCTACAGGATACCTAGCTCTTGTAGACCTACGCAAAGTAGGTTCACTCCCAGGTGCTCTCAAAACATCCCTGGTCTTCCTTACTCCAGGTGTAACAATAGAAGGAATACCCAACTCATCATCAATGCTCTGTTCTGAGCCACTAGATTCACCATCCACATAAGAGTGACCTGCATTCACATCAAACATGGGCTGATCAACGTTCTCTTTTCCTTTTCGTGATACCTGCATACCACTATCTGCATTGCTTTGAGAAGATTCTCCTGATCTCAATCTGCCTGTCCATGGTGAAGAATGTGAACCACTGCTAGAGGACACTCCATGTCCACTAATATTTTGTGACTGTTGCTGTGAATTCTGTGCAGCATTACCATTTTGTGCATCTACATCATCAATCACATTTACTGGTTTATACCAGCTACTCATCTCATCAAAAACAACATCTCTGCTCACTGTAAACTTACGAGTAGAAGGGTTATAGCATCTATACCCTTTTTACTGCAGAGAGTAACCAATAAAGATGCACTTCTCAGCTTTTGGATCCAGTTTGGATCTCAACTCATCTGGCACATGTACATAGGCAATGCAACCAAAAATTTTCAAATGAGAAATATCTGGTTTCCTACCAGTATACCTCTCCTCTGGAGTCATTCCATGTATTGCTGCAGTGGGAGTCCTGTTCATTATGTAGACTGTTGTAGCAACTGCTTCAGCCCAATAAAAATCTGGCAAGTCTTTTTCATTGAGCATGGCACGAGATACCTCTCCAATATGCCTGTTTTTCCTTTCTGCAATTCCATTTTGTTGTGGGGTATGACTGCATGAATATTGCTGCTTTATGCCATGCTCTTGCAGGAACCTTGCAAACTCATTTGAGAGGTACTCTCCCCCTCCATCTGACCTTAGGCATAAGGGTTTTGAAATGCCCAAAAACTTCACTTTTCTTTTTCATAAAATACACCCAAACTTTTCTGCTATAGTCATCAATAAAAGTGACAAAATAATGACAGCCTCCAAGAGATGCAGCTTTAGTAGTCCACACATCAGAGTGGATTAATTCCAATGGCTTCTCACTCTCTTGAATATGTCTAGGAAATGGTTTCCTTGCCTGTTTTCCAAACTGACAGGCTTCACATACCTTATGCATTTCTGCAACCTTGAATTTAGGCAAACTTGCAACAATATTTTGGGCCTGCATTGATTTAAGTCGTTGTACATTAACATGACCAATGCGTTTATGCCAGATATCAATATCTGCAACTACACCGGTCCCATGTGCAAACATTGCTGCACTCAATTCAAACATGTCTGCATCCAATGTAAACATTCTGCCCTTCTTCTTTCCTTTTGCTATCAAGCAACCTTTATTTTTCATATCCTCAACAAAGCATCCATGAGGATTAAATCTGACCTGCAAGCCCTGCTCAACCATTTGACCAACAGAAACCAGATTCTTGGTGATATTCGAGACATGAAATACATCGGACAGGTATTTCTTTTTCCCATCCTGCATAGACAAAGGAATTTTTCCAATCTGCACAATAGGATATGCATTATCATCACCAGTCTCCACAAATCCTGGTTTTTCCATTTTTCTTGCATCCTCCATCCATTCTGCATGACCTGTCATGTGGTTTGATGCACCTGAGTCAACATACCATACATCGTTGCTTTCTTCTGCACTTGTCACAAAATTGTTCATGTGATGCACCATAAACAAGTGCTCATTTCTGTCATCACCCTGTCTACTAGAAGATGCATAATTCCCTTGTTGCAGTTTTCCATTCATAATGTCATTCTGCTTTTTATAGCAGTCTTTAGCCATATGACCCATTTTACCACAGTAGTAGCATTCAACATTACTATTTACATTTTTTGCCTCTTTGCCATCCACCACGACCTCTTTAGCTCCCCCTGCCTCTAGAGTTACCACGTCCTCCTCCATAGGACTGGTTTTCTTGAGTTTGCTGCATATTCTGATTTCTACCACGGCCTCCATATCGGCCTCCTCTACCTCTGCCTCTACCTCTTCCAGCATTTGAGTAGAAGACATCTTCTTTTAAAGTTCCTCCTGAAGAAGATGCACCACCATTTCTCTACTCCTTAGAAATTAGAAGAGCAATCAACTCCTCAAAATCAGGAAATCTTTCACAGACGGAAATGGATGTTCGGAACTGTGCATAATCCTTTCCTAGACCATTCAAGGTCACAAAAACTAAATCATCATCTTCCACTGGCGACCCAATGGAAGCAAGTGCATCTGCAATCTTCTTCACCTTCATGTGGTAGTCATTGATGCTCATATTTTCTCTTTGCACATTATGCAACTCTTGCTTGAGCTGCATTTTCCTGGCTTGTGTATTTGTGCTATACATTTTTGACAAAGTATCCCATGCCTCCTTTGGCGTACTTGCATCTTGAATATACACAATCATAGAGTCTGAAACGCTGATAGACAGCCAGTACATAACTTTCATGGCTCTCTCATGCCATGCTTTAAATGCCTGCATTTACTGTTGATTGGGAACATCAGGAAGAACTGGTTCTTCTTCATTTCCTGCAACAAATTCCCAATATCCTTTTCCCATAAGGAAATTCGTCATTCTAAACTTCCATGCTTGGAAGTTATTCTTGTCAAGCTTTTCAGTGTTGACAATCTGTGAGAGAGAATCAGACACCATTACAGAACACTGCAAAAAATTCTGTCACTGCAAAGAACACAGCTTCAGCCTCACAAAGGCAAATCTGCAAAACTGACGAAAGTGGTATTTGACCACACAGTCACTTCCTAGTGACGATTTTGCATCAACAGGCAACAAGGATGATTCTGTAACTCCCAATGTCTCTGCGCACAAGCATACAATGCAATTTCTACAGTTACTTTTCACTGACCTGTAGAACAGTGGTTGCACAGCATAAAACTGGGCCTTTTCCTGAGTGCGTGCAGAAAACTTCCACCTCCAAAACAGGCCCCGGAATGGCCTCAAATCAAAAAAACAATGCACTCCTGCACTTTCCGGCTGTGCTACCTACAGAGATCTGCTCCCAAAATAGAAAATGAAAGCAACACTGCTCCTCTTACCAGAACACCGCGAGCTTGGCTTGCTTTCTTGAGCTCCTTACCACGAACAAGGCTCTAATACCATGTCAAGATTGTGGGAGAGAAGGAAGGAGTCTCACTTGAAACTTTCTTGCTTGCACAATGGGGGAATACACACAAGGGTGGAGGCTGAAAACAGTTTTCCTCTTCTTAGTTGTGTAAGCCAAAAGAACTCCAGTACAAAGAAATAGAAGAACCCTATATATGGGTCTCAAACCAAACTCAACTAACTAAGGTGGCATACTAACTGAGCCACGAACTAGAGTAGATAAGGATAGCTATCATGTAGCTAGTATTCATGGGCGGTGTACCAACTGCGTCTGCAACTGATAAGTCAGTGACATAAATACACAACGGTCACCCTGGCGTATCACGAGTGGAGCTCGATATCTCAACAAAGATGCCACAAAGAAAGCACCATATCTCCTAATAAGTATCAAGAAAGAAAATATTGCACACAAAAGGGCTTCTAGGGCACAAAAGTATGCAAAATGTGAGACACTAGAAGCCCAAAAATACCAAGGGGTTATGAGTTTCAAGACGAGCTCCTTTTCATACATGTTGAGTTGAAAAAGGTTGAAGAGCTAGAAGTGTGAAAATCAATCCTCTTTACAAAAACTTGGTGGTAGAGAAGCTTGAACATCCATCCAAATAAATATTCCACATTGGAAAGCCAACAAAGGAAAGAGAATTTCTCCCCCTTCTTACAAATGAGAGTGGCAAGAAGGCTAACAACAAAGCAAAAAACATGTCTCTGGTTTATAATTACTCGCAAGGATCTCTAGTTCACCTCCTTTCTCTACTCAAAGAATAAGACTAGTGTCAGAGTAAAAATTACACTCACTAGACGCAAAGTTGTCCCCCAATCCATTGTAAACATGCTCAACTAGGACTACACTCTTGAAGAACTCAGTGACACCATGAATGGCTTTAAAAAATGAAAAGCCCCTAGACTTGATGGCCTCCCCAATGAGTTCTTCCAAGAATTCAAGGATATCCTATTTGGTCCCCCTACTTGCTCTTTGCAAGAGATCCCCTCATTTTGGGACCCTCCCCCTATTGTCTCGATACCATGGTTATAAAATGAATTCAAAAAAGGCATGATAGATCTCTTTTCATCAATTGGAAACCTATCACCTATTTAATGTCAACCTATAAAATATTCGCTAAAACACTAGCTAGACAAATCTAAAGCTATCTTAATCAATGGATTGGAAGCGAGTGGAAAATGATTTATTAAGGGACATACATCTTAGATTCGATCATTGCTCTATGTGAATGAATGGACTATCCACAAGAAACAAAGCAAGACTTCATGTTCGTCAAAGTTGATTTTGACAAGGCATATGATAGACTAGAATGAGACTCTATATTTTGATCCGTTCAAGAAATGGGCTTTAGAAAAAGTATTATTAAATATATCATGACTTTCTTTGGTAAAGCCTCCAAAAGATATATTGTTAATAGAGCCTTATCTAATCCCTTCCGACTCAAGAAGTCCATTAAATAAGGTTTTCCCCTAGCCCCTCTTCTATTTGCCATTGTAGCAAATGCCTTGTGAAGGAAGGTGAGCCTTGAAGTGGAAGCACGAGCGAGAGTAAGAACTATGGTGGAAGGAGCAAGAGCTAGAGAGAGAGACACACACACAATGTGGGAACTCTAGCAGTCACAATGTGTGACTGGGCTTCCCTTTATTCAAATGTCGCTAAAAGAATAAAGAATGAAGTGACAGTGATAGGCGCCCGCCGCCTATAGTGTGTAGGCACGGGTATTGTCAATGTAGTAATACATGGGCAGCTAGGCAAAGGGGCTTTTACCCCCAACAACCTCCCACTTAAAGGCAAATCTGCCTCGATGAGGAGTGAAAAGAAAAAAAAAAGACAATACCACATATACATAGATACAACAGGATGAGGAAAGATGTCATCTCATCCAACACCCATCAAGGCAAAGCTATTTGTAGAGAGGCTTTTCATGAGCAAGTCTGCAAGATTCTGGTTAGTTGAGATCTTAACAAGGTCAACAGGCATGTCCTCAATGACCTCACAAATAAAGTGATATCTCACTTCAATGTGTTCATCTTTGCATGGAAGACCGAATTCTTGGCTAACTGGATAGCACTCATAGAATCTGAATGCAATGTAGAAATAACATCTACAATACCAAGGTCAGCAACGAAATGGCCCAACCAAATGGCCTCCTTATAAGCCTCAATGGTTGCAACATACTCAGCCTCTATAGTAGAAAGGGCCATGCATTCGTGCACCCTAGACATCCATGAAACAACACCCCCAACAAAAGTGAACACATAGCCAGGAGTGGACTCCCTACTATACCTGCATACCCTACATAGCCACAACCAGTGTATCCCATGACTCCTATATCCTAGCTACCATAACATATGCACATATTAGCACTGCCCTTCAGGTACCTCATGATACCCTTCACGGCATCCCAATGCCTCTTGCTAGGTGTAGCCATATAACGTGCCACAACACCAACTCTACAAATGCAATATCTGGATGGGTGGCTATCATGGCATACATAAGACTGCCCACTACGGATGCATAGGGAATCTTGGCCATCTTGGCCCTCTACTCATCTATCTATGGATAATCGGCATATAATACCTTCACATGAGAAGGCAATGGACAACCAATAGACTTCACATCATCCTGCATACGGAAGTGCTCAAGGACTTTATGGATATACTCCTTCTGTGACAGATAGAGTAGTCCCAGATCTTTCATCTCAAAGCTCTTCTTGAGTTGATCCTTAAGAGCATCTAGCTCATCATGAGCTTTCCCTGCTAAAAGCATGTCATCCACATAGAGTACCAAAATCAATAATAACTATCACAAACTTTCTTCGTATACAAGCATGGATCCATAGCACTACAACTGTAGCCCTGTGATTGCATGCATGCATCAAATTTGTGGTACCATTCCCTAGGTGCCTGCTTCAAGCCATAAAGACGCTTCCTCAATCTGCACACTAGGTGTTCCCTGCCAGGCTCTGCAAAGTCCTTAGACTGCACCATGTATATATCTCATCATGCAAGTCTCCATGTAAGAAAATTGTCTTGGCATCCAATTGATACAAGTCCAAGTCAAGCTATGCAGCCAAAGCCAAGACTAAGCATAGAGTGGTCATATTAACCACAGGAGAGAAGACCTCATCAAAGTCAACACCATGCTCCTACTTAAAACCTTTTGCTACTAATTTGGCCTTGTATGCCAGCATGGGGTGTCCAAGGGTACGTTTCAACTTGTACACCCACTTGCAAGGCAAAGCCCTCTTGCCACTAGGCAAGGAAACTAAATCCTAGGTACAATTCTTATACAATGAGTCAATCTCAAATTGCATAGCCCTCTCCCAAGAGTGACTGTCACCCCTGTGCATAGCCTCATCATAGGTGAGAGACTCTTTTGCATATGTAACCAAGACATAATTTATGGAGGACTCATAATAATCAGGAGGTCGTCTATCTCTAGTAGGACACCTCAATGTAGGTTGTGTTGCCTATCCAACATCCTGGCCATGAGGATTGCGACTGTTGGCGCAGGCTGTCTAGCTGACTATGCGAGAGCAATGGGCTCCTCCTGAAAGATAACCCTACATATCTCAACAACTTTCTCACACTACATATGCATTTTGTCCTCATGGAATAAACATCATGGCTACGGATCACTTTTTGTGTGTGCAGATTCCAAAGACAATATCCCATCTCACCTACATCTCCATGAACAAGGAAAATGCATTTTACACTTTTAGGATCCAACTTATTGCATTTTTCCTTGGGCACATGGCAAAAGGCCTCACATCCAAAGACACACAAATAAGCATATGAGGGAGGCTTTCTTGTCCATACCTCCTCTACAACCTAGAAGTCAATACCACTGCAAGGTGACGTATTAATGAGATGCACGGCAGTAGAGACTGCCTCAGCCCAAAAATGTTATGGTAAGCCTACTTGGCTAAGCATACTAGGGACCCTCTCCTGGATAGTCCTATTCATACGCTCAGCCATACCATTTTGGGGAGGGGTGTAAGGCGCGGTCAACTGACGCTTAATATCCCACTCATCACAAAATTGACGCTTAATATCCCACTCGTCACAAAACTACTCAAAGGCTTGTGAGATGTACTCACCCCCATTATCGGACCTTAGGCATTTCAATCTATGCCTAAATTGATTCTATGCTAAATCAAGCCAATGCTGAAAGACGAACAAGACATCAAATTTATGCTATATGGAATAAGCCCAAACCTTATGTGAATAATCATCAATAAACGTGACAAAGTACTTTGCACCCCCTAATGACTGATAGGGCATGGATCAATATATATCTGAATGCACAAGAGCTGAAGGCTCACCCATGCGTGGAATACCAAAATTTTTATGCTAATTCCTAGTTTGCATGTCATATAAACAATGATCACACGACTCAAACTGCAAGTAGTCAAAAGGTGGAAGATATTGTGAAGCACTAAGCATTTTTGTTCCCTTAAGTGACATATGTCCAAGACAAGCATGCCAAAGAGATACATGTGGGATAGAACCCAGTGACAAAACATGGTCAATAGTACTAGATACAACCAAGGGGTAGAGGCTACCAGACTTGGCACCTCTTGCAAGAATAAGCCTGCCACGAGTTATATTCCATGCAGAATCACCAAAGCATATATAATAACCTGTATCATCAAGCTGCCCAACAAACAAAAGGCTTTTAGTTAGTGCGGGTACATGACATACATTATGCAGAATAAAAGTGCTACCACAGGAAAACTGTAGAGTGACATCATCAATGCTAGCAATAGCAAGAGACTAATCGTCACCTAAGCACACAGTACCATATACACTACGATATATATGAAACTACTCACAGTAGACGATCACATGAAAAGATGCATCCGAATCGAAGAGCCAACACTATGCATGCATAGACTGAACCTCGGTTAGCTGAGAGGCATTACATGAAGAGGCTGATAAGATGTAGTCACCATCGGACTCCTCAGGCTGCATGACATTTATCTCCTCAATCTTTATGCTGGACTTTGCAAGTATAATGTTATGATCTTTGGATTTCTCCTACACTTTTTATTTTCCCTTTTCTTTGCGCTTGTCATCGCACATCTTATGGCACTACAGCCGTATGTGTCCTACTATCCCACAATAATGGCATGTAAGATCAGACTTACGTCCACGGGACTTGTTGTGTCCACATGACTTGGATCGGGACATTTCTAAGAGTCCTCTAACAAATAAAGCATGCGAACTGCGAAAAGCATCATTGTTTTTTTTTATTAATTTCTTCAGTCGAAAGAGCACTCTCTACATCTTTCAATCTCAGTCCATCAAGTTTGTTGGTACATATCGTAGTGCGAAATACATTCCAAGACTGAGATAAAGTGCCAAGCAGAAACAAAGGATGTAGATTATCCTGAAACTCAATACCCGGTTGAAGCAAATTCTTCATGATAGATTGAAACTAGCTAAAGTGAGTAGACAATGGGATCCCCTCCTTCATATGCGAAGATCCATCAACTATTTAAGCCAATACATCTGTGAAGTAGGGGCTTTGCTTTGCATAAAGTTCCCGAATCTTTTCCCATAGATTCCATGCTCTCTGATCTTCATCTTCAATAACATTATTGCGGACCTCTTTAGAGAGTGATAAAATGATAATGGACTTGCATAGTGCATCTATATCGGCCCACTAGTCATCATCATCCATATGCTCGAGTTTAATACTTTTGTATCTTACTGGCTTAATCTGCAATTTTTGCACCAAAACCCGCCATATTTGAGACTTCTAGTAGCCATAATTGGTGCCATCCAACTTGGCAATGTTAAACAAAGCTGTCACTGCCAAAACAAGCTAAAAATAAGAGAAACTATTAAAATGACCAGCTGTCCACCAAATAGTACCAAAAGTACATTAAAATGACATGATTAAGCTTAGTAAATACATCATAGTCCACATGAAACAACTTGCTATAATAAATCACAGAAGTGAGAAAAAGAGACCAATCAATGAGCTAACAGTGATCCAAAGTCAAGTATGACTACCACGTCAGATCTTGCATGAAGCAGGCGTGTAACAAACACTGTAGCAACCAAGAACCATGAACCAAACACCCAAATACCTGACAAAGGTCGGTGTATGCTCAAAGGGAAGATGGATCAAATCCGCCCAAAAGCTTCCAATGCAGATAAGTATCTATCAAAGGCATAGACATGTAAGAGATCTTAGTCTCATCTACTCAAGAAGCTTAGCTACATAAACTACAAGCTTTGC
This sequence comes from Lygodium microphyllum, assembly GCF_053477565.2. NCBI lineage: Eukaryota > Viridiplantae > Streptophyta > Polypodiopsida > Schizaeales > Lygodiaceae > Lygodium > Lygodium microphyllum. The sequence goes on from NC_141148.1 coordinate 107,092,348, forward strand.
AATATCTAGGGATAGCATGAAGCTCCCACTGGCAGAAAGATCGATCTCAATCAAGCAACCAAGCTCAAAGATAGCATGTGAATGCATAAGGAATCATGGAGCCAAGATTGTATATCAATGAAGCATCCAGAGAAAGAGATCGGTCAATCATCACCTATAACATCGAGTACATCATAGGTAATAGTCAATGTCAAATCTTTGACAACCCAAATAAGCATCCAAGAGCTCCAAAGTATGCAAATGAACACCCAACTAAAGCTCTAAGTGGCAATCAAACACTGACAATGTAAGAAGCATGGATTTCTGACATATGCATCAAAGCATGTACCGAAGGGTCAAGCATAGACCATAGGCATAATGACTGTCTCAAAGCATGCAATTGTAGACCAATGTCAATCAAATGCCAACCAAGACAGAGCTCGATCAAAGCTCAAAAGGCATTCCAGAGCAATACAAGACATGTGCCAACCTCCGTATACATTCATATAGTCATGACTCACCCAAGAAGCACTCCTGACCAATAGGTAGAGCATACACTAACCAAATAGGCTTCAACCTTGGTTATTATAGCAATAAATTCACTGTCAAATCTAAGTAAATCAGTCCTCAAATGAAGCTCAAAGCTACCTCAAATCATGGGCATGTGATATGCCAATGTACTAGCACCAATAGTACACATTAGGAGTGTATATAGAACACCTAAATCATAGCCAGAAGCAATAGACAGATAAAATCCATGTTAAAAGAGGTTCAGCCTTGCTATATACAATAGTAAATACATTGTCAAACCAAGCTATTTCAATACCAAAATCATCTCCAAGTCCAACCCATAACACAGGTATACCATTCCTATACATCACTTCAGCATAACCAAGCATCATAAGGCCAACAAAGCTGACCATAGAAGCATCAAATAGAGTGCTGCCCTGTATTTCTAGCTCAACCAAAATAGAGTAAATGAAGTGGTTACATTGGTCCAAAATCAACTCCAAGCAATGACATAGCATCCTCGAATTTATAAGGATCAACTGCGCATTACTAGGCATCATCCAACCAATGGCAATGAGTGTAGACATCAAAGATAAGTACTACCATATTTTATGATAGTATGTGGACTGCTATAACAATCCAAAATTGAAGCTTAGCGCTCAAATGGAATGCCAAGAGTGGAAGGATCAATGCCAAGCATCAAAACCAAGTGTATAAGTGCTTGTATAGCTACCCAATGAAGAAGATATGATGTAGGAGATGAAAAACATGAGATGTTGCTAAAAAGGGCATGTTCCACATAGCGTGATGTTGCACCAACAAGATGAGGGCTATGGGGGCTACTCCAACTTACTCAAGAAGGCTCAAAGAGTGCCCAAGAAGAATGCAATCGATAGGAAGCTCGAACAGAGTGACTATGGTTGCCAACAAAGAGATGACTGTTGTAGGTGTTTGAATGGAAGTTGAGAGTGTGCTCAAGCCTGCGAAGAAGAAGACTCTAATACCAGTTGAAGGGAGGTGAGCCCTAAGGTGGAAGCACGAGTGAGAGCAAGAGCTATGGTGGAATAAGCAAGATCAAGAGAGAGAGACACACACAATATGGGAACTCCAATAGTCACAATGTGTGACCGGCCTTCCCTTTATTCAAATGTCACTAAAAGAATGAAGTGGCAATGATGGGCACCCACTGCCTGCAATGTGCAGGCATGGTTACTGTTAGTGTAGTAATACATGGTCGGCTAGGCAGAGGCGCCCTTTATCCCCAACACCTTGGGCTACTAGTTCAAAAAGAAGTTGAAGCTTAAAATATAAAAGGTAATACACTACCAAATGATCAAAATCAAAAGATCCTCAATCTCTTTGCCAATGACACCAATGGCATGGTCAAGAATTATAACAAATCACTAATAACATTTTGGCAATTTATGAAAGAATTCCTCTATGTCTCGAGATTGGTTGTAAACCCACTCAAAACATGCATTGAAAGCTTGGTCAAACTATCCTCAAAGTGGCTATTCAATGAAGATTGCAAAATCATTGAGAAGGCTAGATCTTCCATCTACTTGGAATTCCAATGGGATTCATGGTCTCCATCGAATATAGATGGAATTGGGTGCTCTCTAAGATTTGGAACAAATAGGAATATTAGAAGGACTTTCATGTTAACCCACTAGGTAGGGTCATCATCCTCAAATATATCATTATGGCCTCACTATTTATTTCTTAGTAGTTGAAGGCCCCCCAAATCCTCCATTAAAGAACTAGAAGGCTTACACAGATCCTTCAGGTGGGCTACAATAGATAACAATAGGAAATTTTCCAAAGTGCCATGGAGCGCATGCATCCTACCCAAAGAACAAGGAGGTCTAGGCATCCTAGCCTTGGAAAAGTCGACTAACAAATTGGTAGTAGCTAAATCGACTATTAGGAGCATATTTTCCCTAGGTGGAAACACCTCTCAGTCATCATCATTGTGATTTTTACCAACGGTCTAGTGACAATAAATGAAACTATTCCCCTTGCCAAAAATATGTGGAAATCTTGGTTCAAATACAAATCCTATATTTATCCCAACCATGTCCCCCAACCTTACACTAACATGTGTCTTATTAGACTTGATATGGTTTAGTGTTCATTGTAGTAACACCCCCAGATACCTCCTTTTGCTAACCTCACGACTATATATGAAAGGCATTCAATTAGGGGAAGACATATGGGACTTCCAAAAGTGATAATGGCTAGAATCAAGAACTATCAAAAACACCTTCAAAATATCAAGAGTTGAACTTCAATTGGTCCTAGATAGAGCAATGGCATGGCCTTGACACCTATGTTAAGCCATCCAATTGAAAGGGGAGTTCAATCTAAGAGCATTCACTTGGAAAGGTGGGCACAAACTTATAGTAAAGCCTAACAATAAATGGTGCCTCAACTAGAACTCGGATTAGTGGATATTTAGGTTCTCCAACATGTGGTCCCCTTACATTCTTGCAAGAAAATCCACCCCTTTGTAGCTAATCAGTCATAAAGGTTTATGAACAGGGAAATGTGATATCAAACTTACCATTGAAGATGGCAAATATTCAAGATGCAAAATGGAAGTTGAGACTCTAACTCATCTTTTTATGCACTACAAGTTTAATAGAGTTATTCTAACTTTTTCTCAATCTATTATTAACTTCTTTTACCCTCTCCTTATCACGTGGAAAGAATGGATGGCCCCCCAACATAGCTTTGGACCTTCATTGAAGCCTATTTTCTATGGGAAATCTAGTTACAAAGGAATGATGCATTATTCAAAGGTAATTGCTTCGTTTGAAATTACTTGTAAAGTGAATGAGAAAGAAGCTGCAACAATTGGAACAAATGAAGGCCGAAGCCCCCAAGCCTATTCCAGAATAACAAGAGCTATTATGGCAATAAAGGATATTGTGAGCAAATATTGAAAGGCGTGTTTTGTGGCATTCATATAAATCTCTCTCTGATGACCTCTAGTTTTGTATCTAAGGTTTTCCATTTACTCATAACTGCTTATTAGTCATATATAAGATGCCTACCAGTGCCTTCATTAGCAACTATCAGCCTTGTACTCAGCCCAATATTCCCCTAAAAGACCTTATCCTACGGTTTTCATGTTTTAAGATGAAGATATTGCTCAATTATAAAACTTGAGTAACTAAGTTCACGGACAAGTCCTATGTCATGCGCTGGCTAATCCTCAAAGCTAGTAGTTGGTCAGTCTCGCACCTATCATGTGTATACTCTTTTTTTACTGAATACATCAACTTTACGATTGTCTCAAATGAATTTGGTTTGAGTTAAAGGTTTCTGGCATCTGCATCTACAATGGAGAATGTTTTTGCTGAGCATTGCTCCCGGGGGCTGTTATGTGATAGAGCTATCCAATTGCTCCATTGTCTACGTATGATCATTAATGGGCTTCTCGAATCCCTAGCTGGATAGGTACAGAGTCTACTAGCAGTGATGTGAGCAGCGAGCACTATTACCTACTTAGCTCGAGGGGACTCTAGTAGTAAGTAAGTAGACTCTATTAGTGAGGAGTGAGCGCGGTAGTTGGTCTCCGCCGAGTGAAGCATTGAAGGCGATCAAACAAGGCAAACCACACAACAACACAACACTGCGGCAGTGCAGCCCAGCTCACTCCATTTGACCCCGGGGCCCGACGTGAATAGTCGTAAAAGCAAGCACACGTCGGAATCGTGGTGGAGTTCAGGTGAGTCGTGACTCGTGACTCTCTCGCTCAGAGCTCTCTTTTCCTCCCACCAACCTTCGTCGCATTCATGTCCTGCTCATTTGCCAATTATGTAGGTAGATACTCGACAGGCAGAAGAGAGAGAGCTGCATTTCAAAAAGGAGTAACTGAAAGTCCGTCGAGTCGAGAGCCGAGGCTTATCACTCTTATCTTTTCACACGACCATCGTCATCTTCACACTCGCAGACGAGCTCTCATCAAAAGTGCAGCTCAGGTTTCAGCTTTGAGCCTCGTCACTGACAGTGTTGGGGTACGTGTAGATGAGTACAAGTCTATGCAAAGAAGGAAGAGCTACCTAGAGAAAGACAGACAGACAGAGAGAGCGAGAGTGAGAGAGAGAGAGAGAGAGAGAGAGTGTGTGTGTGTGTGAGTGAAACTTGAAAGAGATACCTAGAGATTCATTCATTGCAGCTCACATGGCTACCCTCCTCCCCCTGTGTACTGGGGCAATTACTGGCTTCTTTCTCTTCTTCCTTTCATCCTTTGCGGTACACACTGCAGCTCAAGGGGGGGACTACTACGCGACAAGCTGTCCGAATGCACAGATCATAGCGCGAAATACCCTTAGAGGTCTCTTTGTCAGAGACCCTACAGCCCCAGCTGCTATGCTTCGCTTGGTTTTCCATGACTGTCAAGTCAATGTAAGTTGGAAGTGCTTGAGATCTGTCTTCATTTGCACTCAAAGCATGATAGCGAGCTACTCCTGTCAATATTGTTATCTGAGCATGCGTTACTATGATTAGAGGGGATGTGTATGGCTTTGTTAAACAGGATACATTGTGCTTATCACTGTTGAGTATTTATGGTCTTTGTATTTAGAGCTTGATTAAAGGTGCAGTTCCGTAGTATTGTTAGGTTATGTTTTTGGCATTCAGAACCTGATAGTTTACACTATATTTAAGCACTTCAGTATGCAATAGGCTGTAACTATCTCATGAGAAATGATTAAGCATTCCTATTAGACATTGCTTGAGCACATCCTCCAGAGCAGTTTTCTCTGGGGCATGACCAACGTGTGTTCAAGAGATTAATGGCTGATGATAAGAGCTTCCATGGTCTTGCAGGGATGCGATGCTTCCATTATGCTTGACAATGGCTCAGATGGTAGCACAGAGCTGGAATCTGGTTCAAATCTGGGCATCCGGCGTCTGGATTTCATAGATGATGTGAAGGCCAGGCTGGAGGCTGCCTGTCCACAGACTGTCTCATGTGCAGACATCATCGCCATGGCTGGCCGAGATGCTGTTGCTCTTAATGGAGGCCCAGACATCGACATCCCTCTGGGAAGATTGGATGGCCTTGATGCAAGTCAAGCTGCAGCTGACGCAGCCCTACCGGCCGCCACCATAAGCGTCGCGGGGATGCTAAACCTGTTTGGCATCATGGGTATGAGCACAGAAGAAAGTGTGGCCATCTTAGGTGAGTTACTGGCTATGTTTTGCATGCTTCTCCCAAGGCCTTCATGTAGTGTAAGTCCTAGTTTGCTTCGGAGGTTAACCTATTGTGCATTTTGTTCAAAGTTAAGGCTCTGACACACACGCCAACGCCCCAGCTTGTCCTCCTTCAGGCTTGAGCTTCGTTTAGACTGCTGGAAAGTAAGAATTGACATAAAGAATAGCAAGGTAGTTTGTAACGAAAGCTGTTGATCCGTAGATGTTTCTTCTAAGGGGTAGCATCAGACATGACTTGGCGAGCTGCAGTACACTGTAGAATACGAAGCGAATGGTCTGGCTGTGCCTATGGCAGCTCTAGCCTGTTGAATAGACCTCATCATCCCCGCAAAGCAAGCATCATACAGCCTAGCACTGTCCAGATTGTGAAGATTAGTGTTATTATCATTATTATTTCGTTCCGTTGGGCGTGACATGGTATGAGAATTAGTTATCTGTGCTTTACATTAATGCGAGTTCAATGCCTTAGAGGGTCGGAAATCACATGAAATGTAACATCAGGCTTCAACCTGTCCTGGCCATCGTTCTATATTATCAATAATAAATACCTTATTAACCTAAGCTTTGGAACTTATCTTGCCCAGCATGGCGGGAATATCGTCTCTAAGGTGGCTGTCGAGGTCTTACCCTACCTGGCTTTCTTCTAGATTTTCATGTCCATTTTACAATCTTAGGAAATCTGTTATTGCATGCACGCTCAGAGTAAACGGCAAAATGATCATCCTTTGGTAGTACGGTGGAGACGGTAGTGCCCTTATATAACTAACTTCCAGGCCGTTTAATAAATAGACATCCAAGAATTACATAACATATTTTTCCTAGTTAGTAGGAGTATGATTAGAGTTATTTAAGGATCAAATTATAGCATGCATTATGAACACACCTTGATCGATTTGATTTTGATCAAGCTTTTTTTTCAAATTCCTTTGACAAATTGGCACTAAAGTTTGTTCATGTGAGCTTATTTTATTGTGGTTGAGATTTTCGTTTTTTTTTGACTAACTACGCTACAAATAGATGTTTTGATTTTTATTGACAATTTTCACTTTCCTCTAACAAATTACGATACCAATTCTTAGGTCATGTGAGCTTTGGGGGGTTGGTGTAGAGAGAGAAGGGCCTAGGGAGTTGTACTTGCACCCTTGGAGGAGACGACTTTAAATCTTATGGTGCAAGCTAATAGAAAGTGGCTATGCGCTAGTGCCACTAATGCCTTGTAGTAAAACATGTTTTGTGTTGTTATCGGGCAACCCTTGAACACTATAAACACTTCATTTCTTGACTTTGAACACTTGATTTTTTTTAAAATGTGTTTTAGTTATTTCTCAAGGAGATATATTGGTTTAGTTTGAGTATGAAGCCATTCAGCTTTTGAAGATGCTAGCTTGTCCTCTTTGCATGTGTAAAGCACCTTCCTGGCTAGAAGCAAAACTTTTTGTGTAGGATGGATAGGAGGTCACTTCACACATGAACATGGGAGTTTGCCTTTTTCACTTGTGAGCCTTTCTAACCTTGTATCTTGAAATTGAGAACATGAAGTGTTAAAACTAGTCTATTAAGCTTTATAATGAAGGTTGGTAAGTCATAGACCGCACACATGAGCTCAAGGGCTGAACTGTGGTGGATATAGACAAGGTGTTTCAGTAGAGCTACAACTACCTCTCAAACTTCTACATGTTAGGTAATCATAGCATATTTGAGCTATTTATGGGAACTAACATAGAAGATTTCAATGGTTTTTGGAGGATATTACAATTCAACTATGGTGGAGGAGATTCTCTTGCCATGTCAAATAGTGTAAATTGTGGTAGTTGTATTTTTCACTAGAGTAGGTCATGTGTGGAGTTTATCGAGTGGCTAGCAAGCAAGGCCGGAGTGTTTGTCTAATATTTAAACTCCGTATTTAATCTCATTCCTCTCCTCCATATTTAATCTCATTCCTTAAGTTATTGCAAACTTTTTAGTCTCTTGTATTTGTCCTTTTTCTCTTTTTCACTTTCCACCAAAGGTTTTAGAAAGTTTCTAGACGTAGAGGTTGTTACTATTGTTGCTTTGTCCTCCTTGTCTCTCCTTCTTGTCTTTCCTCTTTTCAATGGTTTTCACTTTTCAGTGGTTTTCATGTAGAAAATGATTCGAGGCAAAGTAGGTGAGCCTAGGCCCCACATACTAATTGTACCTAGAATTATCTCTTTTTTTTTTAATGAAAAGCAACAAACCTCTAGAGAACCATGATTGTAGAAGCCTTTTTTAAAAGGGCACTTTTTACGCATTAAAATATATTGGAGTTCTTTAGGGTGATGTTAGTTTTTTTAACTGGGAATAATTTGAGCAATTTGATTAGAAGGTAGGTCACACCTAATTGTTATTTACCGAAGGTAGATTGTTAAGGCTCCTCTGCGGAAGATACATAGTTGTATAAGACGTTGATGCTTGATGATGGTGGGTGCATGGTGGTATATCAGGGGCGCACACTCTGGGGGTGGCGCACTGCACCAACTTCGTGAACCGGCTGTACCCGGCCAAGGATCCCAACCTGGGCCTGCTCTTCGCCAACACGCTCAGGGCCCGCTGCCCGCCGCGCTTCCCATCCAACGCCTTCGCCGCCCTCGACACCACCAACTTCCGCTTCGATACCGCCTACTTCGCTAACGTCCTCAACGGCCGCGGCCTCCTCACCATCGACTCAGAGATCGGCCTCGACCCGCAGACCAGCGCCATCGTCCAGGACTACGCCTCCAATCCCTCCGCCTTCTTCAGCGCCTTCTCCTCCGCCTTCGTCAAGCTCTCCTCCTTCCAGGTCATCTCTGGCTCCTCCGCTCAAGGCGAGGTCCGCGTCAACTGCCACTCCACCAACAGCTAGACCATATGTAACTCTATTCATCAACCCACCCAGAACACACCACACACGCAGGACGCAGGATCTCACTCGCCTATTCATGCTGTATTGAACATCCATCTGTCATATTCCCTTCTGCATAACATGAGAGCATCTCCCCCAACCACCTCGCCTCCATATTCCAGGACTTCAAGCCTCGCTTATTGAAGCTATATATATATATAGAGAGAGAGAGAGAGAGAGAGAGAGAGATTTCATCTCCTACCCTCACCCTATCGCTCTTATCACCTCATTGCACCCATCCTCCATCTAGTACATTATGTCTGTCACTCCCTCCCTCATTTTCCTTCATGTCAGTGGTTTCGTCGAAAAGATCCTCTTTCCCTTAACAATTATCGTAGCATTATTATCTGTCAGACTGTCGTTCTGGAATGGATATGGCATAATTCACTCATTTGTTACTGCTGTATGGCTCTTTGTTAATTGGATGGCTCTTTTGTCCATGATATCGCTCTCTTCAATTTTGGTTATTATGCTCGTTAGCTCGGCTCAACTCCTTCTAAGTCAAGCTGTTGACGCTCATTTTAGTTCTTTTCTTTAATTTTTGTTGTTACTACTTGGAAAATAGAAAGTTGTCGCATTATATCTATAGGATAGGATAATAATGCACTCTTTTATTTAACAATGTACGGGTGTTGTAGCCTCATATATATGTACGCAATGGTATGTAGAGCTCAGCATTGTACTTTTAGCAATGATAAATAAATTGATATCGATTATCTTTTGGATTAAAGGTCTATACAATGACTTGCAAATAAAAGTCTCGGTATAACATATCACTACAAGGATATAGGGAAATAGTGATGGCTGTTTGTGACATAATTTAATGGCGTTGCTATTTAATAGCGATGGTACTTACATATAAAAAAAACAGGTCAAAACTCGAGCGCAGTATTTTGCGCAAAAGAGTGAAAGAGAGAGTCAACTACATTGTGTGTCTAAGAGAGAGGGAGAGGAAGAGAAAAAGAGGGAGAATGAGAGCATCTCACCGTCGTTACTGTCGTTGACGAAGAAGAGGAGGAAGTGCATGAAGGGTGAAGTTGTCGTTGCAAAGAGGAGCTGTCGAGTTCATCCTCGGACTTGCGGTGAGTGCATTGCTCTCTCTTGGCTTGTTCTTATTTTTTCTCATTTCCTTTAGTTTGTTTTTGTTAAAAATTATGTGTATTAAAGGAGAGAGAGAAAATGAGAAAGGAAAAGGAAGAGAGAAAGAGAGAGTGAGGGAGAGAGGAAAAGGAATGGATGAAAAACAAAGAGAGGGGAAGATCTTGTTCTTTAATTTCTTCTTTTCTTATTTGTAGTAGTAGTGGTGGTAGTAGTAGAGAGAGAGAAAGAGATGTTTTGTTAAAGGTGCACCTTGGGGGTGTTCGATGCTTCGGGAATACGAGTAGTAGTAGTAGTGGTGGTAGTAGTAGTAATAGTAGAGAGAGAGAGAGAGAGAAAGGTTTTGTTAAAGGTGAACCTTGGGTGTGTTCGACGCTTCGGGAAGGCGAGTATTAGTAGTAGTAGTAATATGTGTTCAACGCTTCGAAAAGGCAAGTACTAGTAGTAGTAGTAGAGAGAACTCCCACCTATGACCATGCTCCTGGGCATATCTAGGAGACCCCTGTACATCTGGTGTACCTACGGGGATAGTATCTCTCGGAGTAGCACCCATAGAGGTGCCATCTATAGGCTGCTAAGTAAAAGCTAGAGTGACTGGAGTAGATATCCCCACAGGTGTGAGAAATCCCATAGGTAACACAACTCCAGCAGTACGACAAGAACGAAGACACTACGTCAGTACCTTCCCAACAACCACATAAGCCACACTCTCTCGAACCACCACGAGAGCAAGGAGTAGCACTTATATCCTGAGTCGACTGCGGACTCACTGTATCCATGTCTCCGCAGCATCCCCCAGAACCACTCCCTCCATCCGGCCTAAGTTTGGAGCATCGAGCTCGTCTACTAGAAACTGAAGCATTAGAGCGCACCGAAGTAGATCTAACAAAACGGCCTAATGGTGTTTGAGACAGCTCCTGGTCTGCCATATCTCTGAATCGAGCCATCTGATCTGGAGACATACGCACGAAGATCTCATGTAGCTCCTCCTTGCTCATCCCTCACCTCATCGTGCTGATCTAAATATCCACAAAGGTCACCTACATAGACAAAAATTGATGTTAGCATAATCAATATAAATAAAGCAAAGCACTGTAATATAAATCTTTAAAAAAATTATCTTACTTAAAATGCATATCTTATGTATCCTTATAAGCGATTCGTCAACGAATTGAGTAGGTGGATGCTTCAAGTATGAAGTACCCTATGGTCCCATGTCAATCTCCTAACACAACTCCGCATACACTGGAAGGTCGATAGACATGTCATCATAAAAGGATGAGTTCATCTCATTCTCAAAGAATTCTTGGACTCCTGTATTTTCATCATTGTTACCTGATTCTAGCTCCTCTACATGCTCCAAGCTTTTGGTGGTCTCCACCCCTTGCAATATCAATCCCTTTATTTACATACTGTCCTTATCTACGTTGGGAACATTGCTTTGATAATATACTCTAGCACTTCGGAGAGCCGAAGGTATAATATACCATCATCGAGGTTGTTGGAGATTTGGATAGGAAATTACATATTCAAAATTACGTACAAGAGAGATTTAACTTTTGTGATATGTACCTGCATGTCGTAATAAAATTTAAAAAAACACGAGTTCATGCACCTGTTCACAATGGGCCAGCAACACAAACGTATTGCGCAAATCTGTCCATTTTTTTTCGGAATCTATTTCGAGAAATCCAAATGGACCTCATTGAACTGTTGCTCCAGCTCCTTAAAGTACCACTTTGAACCACTGCATATCGAATATGATCATGGAGAAGCTACAGTAATCCACCGTGATAATACTTTACAAGTTCCCAAAATACTCAATCTCATCTATAACCATTTTTGGATCCGTTGCTCATCGTCGGCTCTCTTGCTCGAACTTTGCCATGATATCACAATCTGTTGTGGAGCGCATTTTGTCGATACGCTTCATGTGAAAATGCCATCTGTACAACCTCGTCGCACTATATATTTTGTAATGTACATTGAAACACTCAATTAGTTGCCGCATATAAAATATAGATATGACAAACCCTAAACACGTTGTCACCTTTGGACTACATCCCCTCGAGAATTCCCACTCCTCGGTTGAGACCTCCGCTCCTTCGCGAGACGCTGCAGTCAAAGCTCCATGCAACCATCATGTTGACATAAACCGCGGTATCTCCTCCATGCCCTCGAGATATCAAATCGGTCGATGGCGCATACTACGTCGAAATTCAGATCACACTTCTTCCCGATCTTTCCTAGCTTGCTCATACCTAGCGAGCCACATCTCTATGAAGGCATGGTGCAATATACAAAAGTGATTCACTTTCTCCTCCATTATAGCATCCATTCTTTTTTCTATCCCATTTTCAACCACCACATCTCCGGTCAGTCTATCATCGTCCTTTAGTGACCATACCATACTGTTGTTTGAATCCACCGTTAGTAGCCACTATGAAATATGCACTAACACCTCAAACACCAACCAACCTTCAGCCATACTATCTTTTGGCTGAGCTCGTTATTGCACAAAGCCTTTCAGGGTTTTCATGAAGCACTTCAAGAAGAACATCCATCGCGTATGGAAAGCATCTCCATCTTGCCTACCTCCTTCAAATCCATTCATACCTCTGCAGTATCTCTCTTTCTTATGATGTAGTCCCATAGTAAGCTGCTCACGTTCTTGAAAATATGCATGGGATCCAACAAGTGGTTGATCTATAAAGTGGGTCCAATACGACAACTCGTAGAAAACTGAGAACCGTCACATTCGGTTTGGATGTGACTCCATGTGGACCATTTTCAACTCGTACCAGCTTTGGGCATTCATATGTGTTGGAGGTCGTCCAAGAAAACCTTCCCTGAGTTCATGACCCTTTGCCAAGAAAGCGGCATGTCCTTGATATACCATCTCCTTCATGGTTCGTGACCTTTAGGAGTCTAACTGTGGCCCACACAATGGACATGCATGATAACTTGAGGTAACCAGACCTATCCCAACACCTATATCCGGTGAATACAAACTTGAACGAGCTATGATAGATATTACCAACGAGAATGAAAGCCTACTTACCTGAGCACTCTCCGAATCTCGGAAAGTCATGCATGGTCCACATGAGAATGGCTCAAATATTGGTGGACCGTCGACCATCGCGCTTGCTCATATCTTCCACGGTGACCCCCTCCTCCCACAAAATCTTAAGCTCATCGACTAATGGACGCAGATACACGTCCATATTTTTTACTTTGTAGTGGTCGGGAACGAGCAAGCTAAGGATAAGATATCCTTTCTTCGTAGAAAGCCATCGTACTTGCCTTTTCATATGGCCTTAAACCTCACCATGAGGATTGCCGCGCAGCCAATCACTTTTCTTCCGTTAGTTAGTTTGCTTCTAGAGGAGAAGCAAACAAGAAGAAATAGTGGTGTGGATGCTATAGCCTCTAAGCAGGCTTTTATGGCTAGACAGAAGGGCAAAGGCATCCAAGTGAAGAATGCTCCGCATAGTTCTCGGACTTCTGGCACGTCTTTTTTAATAAATACATCAAAATAAATCTATTGCTCATGTACTCACGCAAAGTCATTATGTTAATAGACACATACAAAACATAATGCTTCTGATAATTATTTTTCACATTGTAGAGCACATAAATTACACACACAAAATTGTACAGTTTAAAAATAATAATTTCACCTACTACATCTAATTATCTACTCTTACCACAACACTTTTTATCAGCCTAATTTGAGATTTTTGCACCAAATCATGTCAAATTTGGGTCTTTCAATAGCCATAATTGTTGCCATCTAACTTTTCAATGTTGAATATGGCACTGTCATTTGAATGACCAACCATACTATAGGAAAAAGAGGCATAGTATAGACCAAACAAGCTACTGTAATACCTACAAATAGCCTCAAAATCATTGCTAAAACAAGTTGAAAATAAGAGGTATGGACCAAATAATGAGTTGTCACAAACTATGACCAAAATAGCACCAAATGGAGGGGACTTCTCTCATAAATAATACAACATCTTGCAATTATAGCATGTTGAAAATGAGATACAGTAGTAAGAAATCAATGCCAAAATAGGGGCAATCACTAATACAAAACAACCTATTAGAAGTTGAAGTAGCTCGAGCTCAATTGCAAATAAAGTCCAAGTGTCGAGTAAGCGACTCCCACCACTGGACCAAAAGTTAGATGTCAAACAAGCAAACAAAGCTAAAATCCTCATGTGAGTGGCATCCAAGCATCCAAGTTACATCAAGTACATAGCTAGGAGCATAAGACCCAATAAAAGCTTCAAGCCCGTAAGGTCATAGACATCTGAAGCATCCAATGAAGTAACTAACAACCAGTGTCAAATGTCCTAATCTCAAATGCATTCAATAGCATAATCAAGCATAGAGCTTTAATGTCATGCACCAATACATTCAATAGAATGCTTAAATATCATGAAAGAGCATTAGACATAGACTATCCCTGTTAAAAGCTCGTTGTCTGTATGTACAATAGTAAAATGACAGTAAAGAATGAGAGAAAGTGAACTCAATTGAAGCCCAAAAGCATTGTGGGAGCATGGCGGAGCATGGCCAAGCATGTGGCATCAACCATAGACCTCAATGTATCATCCCAAGTAGCTAAGAAGTATCAACAAAAGCAATAGGTATATGCTTCCACTAATAAAATAGCCTTCAGTCCTACTTATTAAAACAATAAAAATGACAATAAAACTGATCCAAATATGGACTCAAATCAATCTAAAAGCATTCCAATACATTGGCCAAACATTTCCCAAGTGTCCAACATAAAATGGGCATCTCAAGAGCATCACATAAGCCAAGAGCATGACATTTCCCAAAAAAATAGCATTCAACCATGTTATAATAGTAGTGATATCTATGAGAAAATTGAGCTAAAAGAGTGCTCAAATCAGTCCAATAGCATCTCAAACCAGTGACATATGATCCCCCAAGTATCTGGCAACAAAACATAGGTATACAGGCATCCTAGGAAGCATATACGAGCTCCAAACATTGAAGATATGGCTGTTGCCATTTTATGGAAACATACCCTATTTGCATAGTTAATAGGTGAAGCTCAATGAATCAAAACCAATGCTCAATGTTAATGGTCAATGCTTGGGAGGAGTGGTAAACAATGCCAAAGCATTTGTCCAATGCTAGGGAGTGATTGAGCAAGCATAAGTGCTTGAAAATGGCCACAATTGAAGAAAATTTTTTGTATTTCCAGCCCTGAATACTAAGCTGAATACTCCCTAAAACAAGCTCAATGTAGGCTTAAGAATGCCATGACTAGACCCAATAGGTCCTCAGAAGTCCTAGAGCAATGAGAGCTGAATATGAACCTCAAAAGGTGGAGCTATGGCTGCTAATGGTAAAATCTTGTTGTAGGTAACTCAAATGAGAGTTGAAGTAATGCCAGATTGAGCTTGAGCTCATGAAGAAGATGGCTTTGATACCAGTTGAAGGGAGAAGCGCAAGTGGAAGCACAACAAAGTGGAAGTAAGAGAGGTGTGAACTATGGTGGATGGAGCAAGAGAGCAAGAGAGAGAGACTCAAGATGTGGGAACTCCAACAATCACAATATGTGACAGGCCTTCCCTTTATTCAAATGTCACTGAAAGAATAAAGAATGAAGTGACAGTGATGGGCACCCACCCCTTGTAGCATGCAAGTGCAAGTACTGTCAGTATACTAATACATGGGTAGCTAGGCACAATCACCTTTACCCCCAATAGGTTCAAATAAGAATTTCAATCTAAGTAGGATAAATTGCAAGATTATCCTTGGAGTATAATACACACACATCTCTCTTGAAAAACCATTATCATGCAATATGCTATCTTTACAATGTGTAAAAAGAACTTTTCAAATGAAAAAATATATGAAAAGAGGCATACTTGATGATGGAGTTTCCCTAGTGATTACCTAGGCATAGACTGATAGCTCCTCAAATTGTGAGATTTCCATAACTCTTTTACTAGTAGGGGTTATGATTTGCCTCCCAATGAATTTGGGTGATAACGATTTGCTTCTTTATATGTTAAGTTAGCTTACAATGTATAGTGGAAACATTCACTTGAAAATGTATATATAGACCTAATGCTTGAGATAAATAATATTCTCTACTATCTAATCTAAAGAATTCGATTGTGACTAATTTAGTAGTCCAAGAGAATATAGGACATGAATAAACTATAGAATTTCTAGAAGATGTACTACATAGAGAAGCTAAAATAAAATCCAAAGATATAAAACAAATGATAAAAGTTGTCTAATATATAAGCATAATAGTCTAGTACAACATATTATAAGTACCTATTAAAGTCTGAGGTGAAAAATCTAGGATATCAATCTCACTCTCTCTTTCTCTTTAAATATACTTTCCTATTTAAATGGCTCAAAGATTAGGATCCTAGAGTGTGTTATGAGAGTTTTATAAAGAGTAAAAAAAAAACTTTTGAAGGGATGCAAACCATAGGAGTAGTAGGCATTATGAAAGGACATTGATTAAGCTAATTGAAAACTTAGAACTAAGCCTTATCTAGCGCACATAAACTAAGCCTTGTTAACTAGCCTCCTTGTGGTCTATTCAGAGTTGACGAAAGTCGGTGTATCCTTGTTGTTCTAGAAATGAATTGAGCCCTTGCTGTAGAGATGTGCTCTCAATATTTTTTGATGATGGGTCTCTTCCACCAAAGCAACTACTTGCAAGTAGTAGTTAATGTGAGGTGAAAATAAACCTTAAAGAAAGAATGAGATAGCCTTACAAAAGGCTTTTAGCATGGTATGAAACCTTTATTCACATTTTAAATTAAGCAAACTAATGATTGCAACCATAAGCACCAATTAAAAAGGATAGTTAATGAATGGATTAGGGTGTGGAATAGTAATGATAAATCCTATGCTTCCATCCATTGGGCACAATAGATGCTTCTGCTCGTTTCAGACATTAACATAATGGGAGCTCCTATCTCGTCGGTCTGAAGTATTGAACCACTCTGCTAATTGGTTGACCGCTTGAGGTCAACTAGTATTAACTGATAATGGATCTTTGGAATAATGTTGGTGGAAGGGCTAGGCCGTTGACTTGATGATGGGATTAGAATAAGCTATCAATTAAGGCCTCCGCGCGTGCACACACACACACACACACACAAACTTTGAATAAGATTTTCAAAAAAACTTATAGCTCTACAATGCTATGAAATGGGTCTACCGGTTGGCATCAAACTGGAGCCATGTTCATCTACTAATGGCAATGACGATGGAAATTGAGGATTAAAAAGTGGTTTTCTTACTCTTCTTTGGCTTGTGAAAATGATGTTAGAGGTGGCCATAGGTTGATCTTTGTGGATAAAACCACCTAGGAGTAGGGAAACACTAATTGAGTGGGACTTGAGAGTTTTACAACTTGACAGTTGTTGATGGGTAAAGGTATGCCCATTGGCTGGAAGTGTAGTTGTTATAAATATTGGGGCTACCGTCAATTATCATGCACCTTCATTCTCATCCTTTGGTTTTTTGAGAAAAAATTCAATAAAACAAAGTAGCTTTTGGTTAAGCTTTAAAGCTTTTGCTTTAGAAAAGGCTTGGAAACAAAATTGAACAATGATGCCAAATTGAACATGGGCCGTCTAGTAGATGGTTGGGTAGAGATGATGGCCATGAGGGTAATAGACAACATTTTTGTGGTTGGGGAGTCAATGGGTGTAGATTTGTGGTCTTTACTTTGGTTTTCCCTCCTTGTGACTTAGAACCACTAGGATTATGGTTTTCCCACCGTGACTTGTGGTTTGTGAGAGTATGGAAGAAAATTTGAGCCTTTTGAATAATACCTTTCTTCAAGCTATTAAATACAAGTAATAGATTAATGTTGAAAGAGACTTCTGGACCATCAAAGATTGTGTATTTTCTTTGTCCAATGAATAAAAGGATGATGCTTGATGGAGAAGATGGTACAACCTTCTTGGATGGATGGATAGCTATGCCTTAATGCTGACTCCTTAATGTTGACTCAATCACCAATCACCTTGCTCTGATACCAATATTGAGATCTTGACCATAGAGAACAACCAATAATTAATCAAAATTAAAAGGAAAATAAATTGAACAAGAAAGAAAGTAAAGAGAAGAGAGAAGAGAAATTGAGGAAGCATGCATGACACAAGCTTAGGTACAATCTCCCTCCATGCATAAGTGAGCACCTTCTCCATGCATGCATTTATAATATTAGAGTAAGCCTTTTTTGCTCAAAATACATTAAAAGCATCCCTTTTGTGTTTCTTACTTTTTCTCCTTTTCATGACTTGCCTTTATCCAAATAAATCAAAATGCTCTATATTCTAATAACCTTACAAAAACAATATTTTAAAATCTATTATGCATATGCGTACACAAAGTCCTTGCACTAATAGACACATACACAATATAGTGCTTTTGATAATTATTTTTCACATTGTTGTTGAGCACATAAATTCCAAGCACAAAATTGCATACTCCAAAAATAATAATTCCACTTACTCTATCTAATTATTTGCTCACCACAACACAACATATACTAGTATCCTTGCATCTATCCACTACCAGGCATAATGTGATTAGTATCACACATATCACTTGTGTGATAAGTCACACAGCATGTAGTAAATAGATAAAATATACAATAAATTTCGGTAAAATATTGTGATAAATATACTTTCATAACGAATAGTAATTTATGATTTTTCTTTCAATAGATCGAGGTTAATTTGAAGAGTGGATGGACTCGTGGTTTTGTTCGTGCTAGAGTTGATGGATTGAAGACAAAGACTAGAGTGATTTGTTATTTGAGTTGTACATCCTTCTTTTTCTAAGGTCATGAGGACGCTTCATTTTTAAGTGTGGATATATATTGAGAGTGAAAGAGACTATGTTTTTAGCTCTTTTTTGTTGGATTTTGGATGATTTTTGGTTGTTTTGGATGCATGTTTAATTGGTTTTTATAATTTTATATGTGTTTTGGTGAGTTTGGCTATTGATCAAATGATTTTGGTTAATGAATGATGTTTTTTGATTGGTTTATGATGAGTTAAGATGATGTATTAGAGGTTTTATGATGTATTGTTGATCTCTTGTAGAGTACTGTTGAGCTTTAGTATGTCTTTTGTTGTCTTCTGTTTGCTTTTGTGAGTTTTTAATGGGATGAATATTTAGCTTGGGAAAGTTTTTCAATATTGGAAAGGAAAGAATACAAGCTCAAAAGAGTTCAAAGAAAGTGAAGATGTAGCTATTGAAGACTTGAAGTAAAGACTGAAGTGATAGTGACAGTAGAGAGCTTTGAAAGGTCATTATAGTGTCTTCAGTGCCTCTTCGGATTAGGCATACCTTTTGGAGGGAAGCTCCATAACTAAGAGAGGAATTTTGAGTGTTATACTATTTTATTGTAAGTGATTATGATATATGAGTGATAAAGAAAGTGATTGAGAGAGAAAAATAGTCGTTTCAAAGGCTGAAACCATGTATTTGTGAGGGAGATTGTGAGAGATTGAGAGAAGAATAATAATGAATCATGATGAATGAAGCTTATGTGATCATTTTCATTCAAAATTCATTATATATTTGTGTTTTATTGGTCATTGATGTATAAGAATGAAGATATGTTTTGAAGATAAATATGTGGGAGATTCATTTTATGATATTGAGAAGAGTCATTCTTGTTGTTCTTATTGTTCTTGTTATTGTTTCTCTTATTTGGAAATATAAAGTGGTGAAGATTTTACTTGTTGATGATATAATATAGATTTTCTTGCATTGCTTTCCCCGTTTCCTTGGTGTTCTCTAGAGAGCTCTAGTCTTTCCTCATCTAGTTGCAGTACTCATATGTACATACTCGACACATTCGCCTTTAAGTAGAAGGTTGTTGGGGGTTAAAGGCCACCTATGTCTAGCCTCCTATATTTATCTTGTACTTAGTATCTGCACACTTGTACATTGTAGGTGGCAGTCACCCATCATTATCATCTTTATTCTTTATTCTTTATTCTTTGCTATGATAAAATAATAAAAGGAAGAAAGATCACACATTGTGATTGTTGTTTCCACACATCCATCTTGCTCTCTTGAGTTCAAACTTCCATAGCCATCGCTCTTACTTCCGCTTATGCTCTTCCCTCTCTCTCACTCATGCTCATCCTTTCACTATGTTGTATATATCAAATACATTTGAAAGGAACCTTATCCTTTTTATAAGCATGGATAGTAGATGCTTGTGAAGCATAAGATATAGTCATATTAAGGAAATTAATCGAGATGATGACAAAGTGACCACTATTTAGGAAATAGAATTCATTATCCAAAAAGTCAAATTGAAGTGGAATTAATATAGATAGTAGAAGGAGAATTATCTTGCCATCAAAAGAAGACAGTAGGGTTAAGAACGTTCACAAATAGAATGTTATTATAGAATCTAAAGGTGTGAGATAAAGTGCTTGTAAATGTCAAATCTTTGTGAAGCAACTAATTTTTTGCAAAAATTGTATTTGAAGAAGAACATGCATAAGTTGCACCATAAAGGTGAGAAACTAAATTCCATGGGGTCCTATCATATTGCCTTTTCATAGTACCAAGAGAAATGTAGGAGTTATTAATAATCCAATCATTGAGAGAAATACAATCATCCAAAGTAAGAGCTTCATGTCCTTTTTAAAGGAAGATCCATGGAGCATTAAAAATAAAGAGGAATTTGGCTTTATTATTACCTAAAAGCCATAGAGATGATATTTCCAATAACTTTGATTAGACCATAGTCACTGTTGTGTGTTGTGTGGGATATTTTCAAAACATTTTGTTATATCGATAGAGTGATAACTAAAAATGGCTATAGGAAGGTTGATAAATTCCTCTTGCCCTAAGTTGATAAGCCAATAGTAGGAATGTATTTTCAGGCTTGAAATTTAGTAGAATTGCCCATTAAGCTTAGTTGTGATACATTCCATTGTTTCATGACAAGCATTAAGTACATTAGCCAATTTAAGAATATAGCTAGTATAAAAACATTGGGCCACATTTGTATTGAAATTCATGTTTTAGTGCTTTAATAGTGCACATAAGATATGGCATGTAGTTGTAAGTTGTATTATACCCACTTTCTTTATTGATTTTGCTAAATGTTATTGGTGAATAGCTCTTTATCCATCTCAATATATTAAACGTCCTTACCATTAAACCTTTCCAAAGCCAAATTCCTAGGAAACCTTTTGCCAAAAAAATGAAGGGTTGCTTGTAGTCTTGTCTATACCCGCTATATGAAGGTCCTTGCATAAAGACTTTAGCTCCATCCTATAATCCTCATAAACAATTTGTTTGAAAGATATAATTGAGAACTTGTTGTCAAGTTAGTTGTCAAAGTGGGTTAGAAATATAGTTCCATTAATATTAAGTAATTCAAAACTTCAAAAAACCATCCTTCAAGGAATTCTAGAATTTAGAAGGCACCAAGGACTTTCTTTCCATGCTATTGACTAGAAAAGTATTTCTATCTCCAAGTACTTTCTAGGTCTAGGGTTCTCTTCTTGAAAAAGAATGCCCATTTGCCCAAAAGGATTCTTCATAATATCTTTAGATGAATTCAACCAGTTATTTAGGTTGGTCTCATCATCCTTGGCAAGATTAACCAAAATTTCCATTAATAATTTCAGCTTTGTGATCGCAAGCTTAGTGTTGCTTATGTGCTAAATTTTGAGCTAGCTTGCCATGTCTAGTTGCAGTAGAAACAAGTTCTTTGTATCAAGATTCATAGCAAGACTAGCTTTATCCATATCAATAGGAGTATAGTGAAATTCATGTGAGGTAATGCAAGCTAAGTTATGCTACAAATATCAAGATTAAAAGAGTTACCACAACCCTAATAGCATAGTTGATTAAAGAGTGAGGCTGCTTTTTGCACTAGCCCCACAAGTATGTGTTATTACAAAGCAAAAGAAATCCATACTACTTTAACGAGATATTTTACCCAACCCCACAAGTATGTGTGCATGTGCACTAGGATAGAGACCATGCAAGAGTGTAAACTTATGTGCATGAGGTGTATGGTATGCGGTATGCACATGTGTTGTCGTGCCACTTTTTGTCCTTTGTGTGAAACCTTTAGATCCTTCATGTATTGGATCAATTCGAAGTTGATGGGATAGCGCAACAATATCATTAGAAGAGAAGAAGACAATAAGGCTTTTCGTTATATTGAGTAATATATGCATCAAGAACTTCGCTTTGGAAAGCTTGATATTGCTTCCTTCATCCATCCTTTACCTTCTGAGTTTGTTGCCTGCTTTGCTTCATGGCATCACTTGCATGTTGTAACGACAATCAACCCCAGAGACAACGAAAAGCCCATCTGTGTCAAAGAAGAGATCAGGGACTGCATATACTATGGCTTGCAATAACCGAGAAGGATGACGCCGATGGCAATGGCATCTGTGTCAAAGAAGAGATCAGGGACTGCATATACTATGGCTTGCAATGACTGAGAAGGATGACGCCGATGGCAATGGCTGCATCACGCTTACTAGAAGAGCAAGCAAACCGTCAAAAGCGATCTCCGTCAATTGCGCTGTGTGGTGCTGGTAAGGTACAGAGAAGGGGAAAGATGTGCATGCTCTTTCTCACAGTTGATTCACTGCACAGTTCATAATGGCTGCAGTCAAACAGAACTAGACTACATATTATAGGTGATTTATATGGTACCAGGACCTGAACAATGCAACTTAAGGCCATGAAGATTGAGAAGACAATCAAGCTTTTATGCCATCCGTGTATATAGGTGATAGTTTCCATTACAGGTGGGCATAGCCCTAACTTGAACCCATAATAGGCGGCATGCCCTATCAACATCCTAGGTGGTTGCTTAAAGAATTGGAGGAAGAAGTATAGCAATTGGCCGCTTCTCCAGCACCTTATCATTGCTGAAGAGCCATGGAACCACGATGGCTACTCCTTTAATTAACAAGTTCTAATTTAGATGCCTACTTTCCAACGTGAGTCAATGTTTTGTGGGAAGCAAGCTACAAATATATCCAGGTTCTATCACATGTCTAAGCTTTGATGTGATTTGATCATGATTACTTTCATGACTTAGTTTTGATCACTCATGAGCTACATGATGCTCGAAAGAAGTGGAGGGCTAAGCTGAGCTTGGGTTTAGCTTCGACCACTCCTAAGTGATATAATGCTTGGATGAAGTCGAGAGCTAACAATGGAGAGTGTTTCTTATGTTTCTCTTATGAGGATGTGATCTAGGTCTAAAGGATCTGACAAGGCACGAATACTCAATGTTTTCCTAGCTTTTTGTCTTATTTTTCACACGTACAAGCTCTTCCCTTGTTGTGCCTACTTCACGAGACTGTGCATCTTTCCAATCATCATGTGTGTAGCGATCCAATAGCATGTACATGCATGTACTACTTCAACTAGCCTTGTAAGTATGTGTGCATGTGCACTAGAATAGGGACCATACATAGTATTGTTTACTTGACATGTGCATGCAGTGTATGGTGTGCACTACACACATAAGCGTGTATATATGTATACTAGAGCGTATGCACGTGTGCACTATGCACTAGTTAGTGATCATAAAAAGCTAAGGATTTAAAGTTCCACAACTAACTAAGGACTATTAATATTTAAGCATTAAAGCAATCAAATGCATTATAGGTTGCACTCCACCCATTAAGGGTGCGAGTTAGAAAAGGCAGGGTATCAGGTGACTCCTCTTACCCACTTTTTTTTCAATGCAACTCCCTTTCCCCAATGAATCAATGAAGACAACTACCCAGATCTTTAATGCTTGGAAGATTTGTGGAAATAAATCCATATATTTTCTCATGGATGTGATTGTTGTAGCTCTTTGTTGATCCTTTCTTCTAGTGACTTCTCTTTTTTAGTGGTTCTTCCTCATTCTTGGTGGCTCTTGTCTTTTGTAGTAGCAGCTTTGCTCCTGGTTGACCACAAGTGCAATACCATTGGTGATGAGAAGATCAGAAGTTGCAAGCATCATTGATCACATGACCATCACCATTGATGATGATCAAGAGTAGCAATGCCCAATCAGAGGACAATTAGTGCTAATGATCCCGTAATCATGATGACATGGTTGCTTAATGATCATTGCAATCATCACATAGATATTACAAGTTGAGCGACAATCACATAGTTAATCATAGCGAAAGCAATGGCCCCCCAAATGTGACATTTCTTGATCGACTAGCAATGGAAGTAATAGGTGGTATGAGGCCTAGTAGGGCAGCATCCATAGATTTCAAGCAACACAAATTGCATGAAAGTGGTTTGCAAGAGACAATGACGATGAATAGGGAGAAGGGTAATCTTCCTTAGTAATCCCCCCTTCTTTTTCTAGAAGGCTGTGTTGGTTATGTTTTCTTCTTTTTGCCTTTTTTGAAAAGATTTAAAGAAGAGCTAAGACCTTGTATATACACAAGAGCCCTCTTTCTCTCTTTCAATCTACTCATTCTCTTCCATTTTTCTTATGCGGTCGTTTGCATGTGACAATGCTCTCTAAATCTTGCCCTTTTTCCTTCTCCTTCATGGGAAGGCTCTTGTAGTATTGAAAAGTGTAATTGTGCATTGCACAATCAATCATACTAGATACATTCTTTCTCTTCTCTTCCCAAGCAAGATGAACATGTATTGTTTCAAATCAAAATTTTCGTGTGTTAATAGATGCTCAACCATGAAAAATTGAATCAAATTGGTTTGGTTATATTCCTTTACTCATTGAAATTATAACTTATGTTTCCATTATGTTTCTAGCTTGGTGCTATATATTTTAAGAGAATGAATCATGAATGAGACTCTACCTAGCCTACTCACTTACTTGATTAATCAAACAACTTGACACAAATATAGAATGCACTTACCAATACTCACCACATTGTAGTCATTGTATTGGCAATGTATGTTTCAAGTTCCACATGCACACTCTTCATTCCCAATCTTGCTTCTATTATTTTCCATGCTAGCTAGAGGAGATGAAAAGAAGAAGAGAGATTCACACACCATGCTCCTCACTCCCTAACACTCTTAACTTCACACAATCCTACTTGCATTCACAACTCACTAAGAGGAGAAGGAAAAAGAATACAAGGAGCTTCTCATTACCACATCTCTCACTCCACACACATTCTCACACTCCCTCTTCTTCATTCTTACTCAAGGAATAAAATAAGAAGAAAGTTAAAAGGTAAAGTTTGCACGCACATGAATAGCTTGTTTCATAAATTTTTATCTTTTGTATATATGACCGTTAGGGTAAGGGTTTCCCCATACCCACTGGTATCTAGTCCCTCTTTGTGACTACATGACCAATCTTCTCTCTTATTGCATGCAGTTAAACCTTAGAAAAATTGACTAATGCATATCATAACCACAAGATGCTACATAATTTGATACAATTTCAATGGGAGAGAGCTTGGCTCTCAATAAAACATCAAATTATTTTTATAAAAATAATTTTTTTCTCAAAGATTCATGGCCCCTTTCTATTTGTGGTTCACAATATTGGTTTTGAGGAATCTTAATATGGATAGTGCATGCCTTTCTCTCGTATGAAGAATGCTCAAGTATATGTTACATCCCCTATTGATACTGGAACAATTCATGTTAATTAGCCATAGTTAATTTATTGATCCAAATATGGTGTGTTAAGCTTTGAACTCTACAAGTCTCGCAATATGTGGCTACCATGGTTGCCATGTGTATGGACCAATGTTAAATGCATGAAGGTCGTGATCTTTGAAGAAGATGATCTATGAAGGGTATTGAGTATTTCTTCCAGACGGGTATGAGCTTTACTCTAGCTTTCTTAAAATACCACTAAAACACATGACACTTGTAGATTATAAGACCTTTGGATGCAAGGCTGGGAGACCCTAGTAATCAACCATCTTCTTGATCTAATGCACATATTGAAGAATGTTGGAAGTCTCTTGTGGGAGCACCTCATAGGGTTAAGGGACATGGTGGCTACTTGCGAAGATGTATGGGAGCTAAATGCCACATAGGTGTACTGACTACATATATGTGAGGATGGATGCATTCCTCTTTGATTAAGATGATTTGCATATTTGAATATATTGAGACAAACTATGTGAGAAAATTTTGCAAATCTCAAATTGTTGTAATGATATATCTTAATCACCAATGATGAGAGGAAAGAGCATTTGAAGTGCAAGAAAGGAAAAAGGAGAGAGGGAGAGATGAAGAGGGAGATGGAGAAATTGAAGACTAATACTACAAACTAATTTATTTGTTTGATACAAAATAGCTAATATACTTGTCAACATGGTGTGATACTATATAGACGAGGAGATACAATGCTTCATGGGTACTATGGACTCTTGACTCTAGACAAGGATTGCTCATGATAGCTTAGGAGTCATTGTCTTGGTCTTTTCTCAACACAAAGTTAGAGTAATTGGCTCATAGTGTCATACATAGTTGATGTAGTCATCGTCACCACTCAACTTCTCACATCTCTTGATTGTAATCCTAGTGGAGATGACCATGTTACCTCATCATCTCATTAGCGCTTAGATCAATGCTACCTCCTTCCCCCGACCTCATAGGCTGGAAAGCCTCTGCATGACCATTTGCTTCTTCACTCTATTGGCCCATCAGATCAACCTTCTATAACTACTTCTCATCTACCTTCATCTATACTAGGGGACCAACACTAGATTCGTAGGACCATGATTTTCAAAATTTTAGTATTGTTGAGTTGGTTTTAGGATTTTTCACTTACTATATTGCTTCGAGTTTTTCTTCTCCCATCTCTAGCTAGATCCTTGGCTAAACTCGTGATAGCATCCGTGTCTCCACTTAGCTTGATTGGGGTAGCTCTGATATGGAGGTCACGCCTCTTTGTCTATTCCTAATGGTGACCACCACTCACTTGAAGACTACCACACCTTGCAATCTTAGCAACCCTACGACTACTCATAGCATATCTTATATGATCAATGAATATTTAAATAGGTCAATTGGTCATGAATGACAAAGGGAAAACCCAATTGCAAGGTTGCATGAGCTTGTTGTGCAAGTCAAGGAGGATAATGTGAATTATATGTGGAATGCTAAACCACCGATTGCAATGGAATTAGGAAGGAGACTATGGACCTTGCAAGAAGGGGTATATGCAAAGTGGACCATTGGTGGTTGAATGTCAAAAATCTTGTTATAAATGGAGAGGATGGTGCAACAAGGTGAAATTTAGCAAACTGAATGAAGCTAAGTTGGGAAGTCATTATAGAGAAAATTGTCACATTTCCTAGGTGTGACTTTCATGGAATTAACATAGGCAATTGGTTCTTTTATACTATGCATAAAGGAAATACTAGGCTAATAAGATCAAAAGGTGGCTACATTGGAAAAGTCATCTATGGTGGTGGGTAGGATAAGTAAAGCCTAGGAGATTGATCTAATAAACACACAATTAGAAAATACTTTTGAAAAGATGTGGGAACTAAGACTATCTGCCAATGCCATTTTAGGCATTAGTGTTAATGTCCATGGTTCAAAATATTACATTTTTTTGGACAAGTTTTTAGTCAATTTTGATATTCTAGATATTATCTCTTGTAAAAAAAATCCATAAAACTATAGATAACTTCTAGATTAGGATGACATGTAAAAGAAAGCATGTAGCTTTCAACCAATTTGAGAGGATTTTATGTAAAAAGAGAGATTGAAAAAATCGCACGACACGCGATCGTTGTTTTTAGGCAGTGAACAATACTCCGAAGTGGGAGATGAAGGAGTGATCTTGCTGAATTTTGGCTAGGTGTCTTGGTATTTAATCCCCCTTTCGGAGCTAATGGAGGCATCAGATTGGCGATCTGAGAAGCATAGAGGAAGGTATTATTTTGTACACGTTTTCGTCTATTAGAGTTATATTTTCTCATAATGCTGAAAGAAACTGACAAGCTTCATCTTTGTTAGTATTATGAAGGATGGAGCCTTCATATCAAGGGTCTCGATAAGTGCCTTCATGTTTACCAGTCTTTTAACATAATACACTAATGGAACCTACAAATGAGGGGAGTAATAAACCTATACACACAGGTTTTGGTTTGGGTGTACAGCAAAGCAAGCATGGAGACATGAGTTACCTTGTATAGGTGGAAAAGACTAGATGGTGGCTTAAGTTTACTTTGCACTAGGAGTGCCAAAGCGAAAGTTTGGTTCCCTAGTGGTACGCACAATCGAAATAATCACACCTCAAGAGATATAAAAAGTAAGAAATCAGCTAGTCTTTCAAGGGATAGTGCAAGATATAAGCTAGGGGAGAATTAATTAAGTGTAAGGTATGGAGCTCTAGGAGTATTGGATATGGTAGGAATAATACTAGATACCAATGGATTAACCAAGTTGGCACTTATCAAGAACTAGCCAATGTTCTAATTTTTATATCCAAAAAATAATTTTCTATCCCAAGCCTAATGTCAATTTGTTCACGTGTAAATTTTCTAATCAGACCTTGTAGCAAGGTGTTTGGGACTTCAATCTTACCCTTGGTACTCTCTTGAGGCATCCATATTCGCATCGTTGACTAATTATTGCATACTACTTTCTTTGGTTACTTATTTCTATGTTACCACGTACACACAAATAAAAGTTATGTAATCATCATAGTAAAAAATGTTGCATATAGTACACAAATATTTATTTGTAGACCCTTTACTGTATGTCTACATTCTTTTATCATCAATATGTACACATAGTACCATATACACACAGCGCTACAATCATCTAAACTATAGTCGCCAATGTTGCATATACTACAAGATACATGCCTCATATCACCAATGTTGCATATACTACAAGATACATGCCTCATATCGACGTTCAAAGCGACGATAATATTCATAAAAAAAATTTACCCATGTCATTGCTAAAAACATCGGTATTAGCGACTCCATAGAACCGTCGCTATATGTGTCACTATCTGCATCACATGATGCATATAGCAATGGTTTGCGATACAAACTGTGACTCTTGTAGTAAATTTGCAACACTAATAGTGATGATTACAAAGAAGAAAAAAATTTGTGGCAAGACTGCCCTGCCACAAATAGCACTATGAGCTTTATTTGGGCCATACAAAAGAGTTACAGTAAAGTATATAATGCTCGTCAGAATGAAGGCAAAGTGTATTTGAATCCATAAGACTGATATATAAAATAAATACAAGATCGCGTAATAAAAGCGACAGTAGAATCATGGCAAGATATAAAGGATGATAATAATATAATACATAGAAAATGTCTACACAAATCACATGACCAAAAAAGAAGAGGATGTGTGCTCCACGAATCCAAGGGCGAGCTATAGATCCTCGCCATCCGAAAGCTCATCCCACCGCAAAGAAGCATTAGATGAACTCTGCAAACAAAAAACCACATATTAGTCCACCAAACAATAATGCATTTTAATTAAAATTAGTAACTACGGACAAGAAAGATGAGTGACTTACTAGATTGCCACGTGCATACAATCGATCGATCAATGCAGTGAGACCGTGTCTCTCTATATATCGTCTCTAGGCCGGTGGGATCATGGTTTATAATGGAATACTGCAAATAAAACAAAATACAATTGTTAGAAAAATGATTATTAGTACAAGGGCTATTGTAAAAAAATAAGTGAGAATAACAAAATAAAAACTTACAAAGTCCTCCAGATAAGTCCTATGGCCGCCACTCCCAAGATGATGGACCACTCCTGTCTCTTGTTGTGCCCTCACTGCCTCGTGCTGTTGTTTTCAACGTACTAGAGAATCTGTAGCCTCCTCCCTGAGTCGACGCCATTCATCTACGTCTAGCCACTCGAGCTTTGAGGCCCCACTCTTAAGTGACTTATGTGCGTCTGATCATCTATGTGACATACACACACATGCACTTCATCATCCAACTTGTTGAAAATCTATTTGATGCGGTGGGTACCAGAAACTCCTCATGCAAGAATGCTACTATGTAGTCCTTACTCCCCTCCGGTATGTTCTTCTAATGATCCAAGTCATGCCGAAAAACTTGTTGTTACAACTATCTCATACAAGCCATCACCCTTCTCTCCACATCATTTATGATGACGGTTCTTGCCCTATCATCTACAAGGTATCCATATCCCTCTTGAGTATGTCTAAGATGTGTCGTCTCCCATATGTGACCATGCTCCTGGGCATATCCAGGAGACCCATGTACATCTGGTGTACCTATGGGGTTGGTATCTCTCGGAGTAGCACCCATAGGGGTGCCAGCTACGGACGGCTGAGCAAAAGCTAGAGTGACTGGAGTAGACTTCCCCACAAGTGTGACAAATCCCACAGGTGACGCAACTCTAGTAGAATAATGAGACGGAGACACTGCATCGGTACCTCCACAACAACCATCTGAGCCACACTCTCGAACTTGCATGAGAGCGAGGAGTAGCACTTGTATCTCGAGTCAACTGTAGGCTCACTACATCCACGTCTCCTCAGCATCCCCCAGAATCACTCCCTCTGTGCAGTCCAAGTTTGAAGCATTGACCTCATCTATTGGAAACGGAAGCATTAGAGCACTCCCTAAATCTCGAAAAGTCATGTATGGTCCACATGAGAATGGCTCGTATATTGGTGGATCGTCGACCATTGCACTTGCTCATATCTTCCACGGCAACCCCCTCCTCCCACAAAATCTTAAGCTCATCGACTAATGGACAAAGATATACGTTTATATTCTTGACTTTGTAGCGGCTAGAAATGAGCAAGCTAAGGATGAGGTGTTATTTCTTCGTAGAAAGCCATGGAGGGATGTTATAGTTAACAAGGACTACATGCCACACACTGTAAGAAGTTGAGCGCAAACCGAACGGGTTCATGCCATCCATAGCAAGACCAAGCTGAAGATTCCTTAGCTCTCGGGCAAAGCTTGGAAAGGTAGAGTCAATGTGGCTCCATGCGCATGAATCTGCTGATATTCGTTGGACTCCATTTGTGGATCTATTTTACGTATGCCACGTTGTCAAGCTCGCCATGCTGGAGGTACGAAACATGTGATGTATATGGGGGGGGATAAGCGAAAAGTGTCTAAGAACTTTTTGAGGGATGGTTTGTCCTTGCGAGTTCTGTCGATACCTGTGAGTACTACACTTTGGACATATCTCCATAGTCTCATATTCTCCTCGAAATAGTACGCAATGATTGATACATACATGGATGCTGTTGTAGTCAATGCCAAGCTTTCGTAAAACATGTTGCGCATCATCACGAGACTCAGGCATGATATTTGCAAGTGGTAATATATGATACTTTAGCAACCTAAAAAGAAATCATAAAACGCATTGAAAAAACACAATTGTTTTTAATGATGGTGCCGAAAAGAAATCAATAAAGCATATGTAGAAGGTACTTGAACAACTTGGTTACACTCGCATCGCTCCACCCGTATTTTTCTTACACACTTAAGAGTGCAAGCAATGCCTTCAGGTGAGACACTTGACACCCATCATGTAATGGTATAGATGCTTCCTCTCTAAGTGGATCAGATGTCTTGACATCCATGGGTATCAATGCATCGATCATTACCTCCATCTGAGACTCCATGATTGCCGAAAGTCTGAAAGGCTACTTGTCTCCTCTGGTATTGACAGTATAGATTGGGTAGTGCCTTCCAAGTGGTGGATTGGCTCAAGTACTCCATCCATCGCACACCCATGAACTCTTCTAACTAGCCGCAAAAGGTGCACTCCTCCTTGGGATGAGACGTCACCTCCCTATAATAAATTTTACAATCACATCCAATGTTTTTGTATATGATATTCAATTAGTTTGCGAATATAATGCATGATTGATATGGACTTTTCTTGCCGTTTGCTCAAAATTTGAGATTGCCTGATCAATGATCTCTGATTAAAACTTGCCGAAGCATCGTACGTGTTCTATAGACAATCGATATTTTCGTCTAATTACCAGCTTACATTGAGAGCAAGGACATGGGACATGCTGATTAAGATACACCTCGTGATCTTGAACATCACGGCTTTCATCGTTTTTCATTTGATCTACGTTACGACAAACAATTTGTTTTTGTTATCATTATTGTTTTCTTAAATTGTTTGAGAAGGGATTTGTTCTCTTATAACTCAACAAAATTACCGTATGTAAAGTCTCTATCCACCTACGGACGGGCCTACAGTATGTAAAGTCTAATATGCTATACATATGGGGGCAAGGGACTAGCTACCCTATGTTGGAGTGTTCCCCGTTTCATGGTATTGCACCGGACCTCGCTACCTTTTTTCCTTTGTGTACGATGTCGTGCTGCTGCGCATTCGAGGTGTGAAATCCACCAAAGGTTGTGTGTGTGACATTTGTTACTTTATACATATTTAGTTGTTGTGTTTACAGTTTTGTTTTGCGTGGGTAGTAAAGTGGAGAAGGGCAGACTGATAGGTCAGATGTGAAGAGGATGCGGTCTGAGGAGATTTTGAGTGCTGCTTTGCTGAAAGGTTTAAAATCTACCTGTGTGATCTCAGCTGTGACAAAGAATATACATGCAGGGGGTAGCAGCAGGACAATCTTATCCTTATTGGTGGCAAAGGTGTTATGGAAGGTGCTTCATCAGCAGATTGTGAAAATGTGGAGCAGATGTAAGATGCCAAGTGATGAATGCAGGACTTGGTGAACAGAGTGGTGGAGGATCTGTGAGCAAGGATTGTAACTGCTTAAAGTCAAATAACAGTTATGCAAGTCCAGTATCTCATGGGAAGATAGAATATTCAATCCCTGCCAGTGGGAATACAATGCAATTATTTGTACCTGTCCTCGGTCTGCCACTAAACCTTCAAGATAGCTCTACACAAATTAATACAGGCAGGGATAAAGAAGAGTTGTCCTCTCACATAAGTACATTGCTGGACAATGGGGAAGAAAAATCGTCAGCAGCAGAAGCAAAGAACGTTGGCAAATTAGAGGCATATATTTCTTCTGTTTCTGAGGATAATGAGAGCAGTGGTGACTGTGAGAAATTCCTTGGTGAGCTATTTAAAAAAAAAAATCAGGAAGGATGGTGGATGTTGTCAGATTCAGTTGACAATGGTGCATTATATCAGAGCCATGCTCAAGGATCAGATCTACTGCTTTTCTGAAAAAGGGCGCTTTTTTGGTAGAAGGGAGAGGCCATTTTTGGGGAGCGCGGAAAAATTTGGAGGGAAAAGCAAAAAGGAAGAGCCCGAAAAAGAGAGGGGGACTGAAACAGAGAAAAAAAAAGATGGAACTCTGCGGCTCCAGGGGGGGAATTACGCTGGAAATGGAAAATCAGAGGGCATCCTGTACTCGGAGAAGATCGACTGTGGAGGAGAAACACAAGAAGTTTGAGCGTTTGAATCGTGGGAATTGAGGAAAGTCAAACGAAAGATATGGCATTTCGAAGGTTGAAAAGAGGAGGTCGAAGTGAGGAGTTCGGGAGGAATAGGATGATGAGGAATAGGATGACGAAGAGCTGAAGTCGACTTGCAGGGCCAGCTGAAGGAGTTGAAGGCAGAGCTTGCTCTGCTGAGGGTCGCCAAAGTCACCGGTGGTGCTCCTAACAAGCTATCCAAATCTTGTCCCAGAACCAGAAAGCTGCACTTCGTGCTGCTTACAAAAAGGCAAAGCGATTGCCTCTTGATCTGCGCCCCAAGAAGATTCGGGCTATTCGGCGCAGGCTTATCGAAGCGGCAACTGCTGTTGTGACAAGAGGTTGAGACGAAGCTGATATGGAAGTGGCAGCAGAAGTTCAGGAGGAAGCTTCGGCAAGCTTGGGGAAAAAGACTGCAACAGGGTGCTAGAAGGAGCTTTCCCAACCAGCCTACAGAGGATTTAGTGAATCTTTCTCAAGAGCCTCAGTTCTCTGAGGCAATTATTATATCTGGAGGTATAGAACAAGCGATGGATCTGCTAGGAGGACCAGGTCGTGAGGAGGAGGAGGACGCCAGTAACAACGAAGAAGGTGGAAGATAACGAGCTCTTTTGGAAGTAGAAGAGATGCATGAAGAAGAAGCTGAAGATCAGAACGTGATGACGAAGAGCAAACGCTGCTGCGACATCACAATCAGAAGAGATTAACAACGCTGCATGATTGAGTAAAGATGACCAAAAACGACGAACTGAAAATGTAAAAAAAAAAGTGGCTGTCATCAGCATGCGTGATTTGTATCAACGGAATCTGTAGTAAACCATAAAGATGTTTATCTTAAAGATAACTTTAAGAAAAAGCTTGCTACAATGAATGTAGAGAGCATTGAAGCAGCTAAACTAGCATATAAGTTTGGTGGCCTGGAGATTAAACTCGCAATAATAGCACACTGGTCTGTGTGACAGAAGTATAGTGCTGGCACCCAGGTGGCAAGGACGACAGTTATTTTGGTCGTGCTTTCTCCTCTTCAATTCTGCTTGGATGGTTATGGGATTCATGATGATAACATCAAGCTCAAGAACCATGAATACATGGGTTTTCTGAATTTGTGTACAGCCAGATTATCAAAGCCTGGCACCTTTCCACGGACTGTAATCTTATCTGCACATTCCAAGTTTGGTCAAGACAAGCAGGTTATCAAACTGTTTCATTTGATAAGACAATTTGGTGAGAAGATAGATGTACATGCGATTGTTGCAACCCTTAAAGCCTGCGGTGGCAATAAGTCTCTGCAACATGGAAGTTCTGTGTTGAGATTGCCCATAATGTCTCAACTCTCAAAAGGAAGCCCTTTCTATGCTTGTCATTCTTACTTTTGTAAATCAAAGAGCTATCTGCACTTCTAAGTGGCAGAATTCTAGCAAAAGCTTCTGGAGGAATTGGAGAAGTTATGCCCAGTGATATTTTAGAGATGTTGTTGAAAGACTCAAGTACCTTCACAAGCAGAATGTCATGCATGGTGATATCAAGCTCAAGAATCTTCTACTATCCTTTTATCGATGATACTTTGCAGGATGTACCAGAAGCTTCAAATCCAGATGTAATAAACATTCTTTCAAATTGAATTGTGATCTCGCTTGATTGATCTTCTATCCTGAAATTAGTCAAGGTCCTCTGTGGTCGCGACTTTGCTTTCGAAAACCCTTCGACAACGACTCAATATACAAATCGTAGGAGGAGGTAGCACAAAGTATTTCAATAAGCACTACAAGGATACAAGAGTAAACGATAGCCATTTTCGAGACAAATTAGCGGTGTCACTATTTGCATCGGTACTTAGGCGAAAAAAAGCGGGCCGAAACTTGAGCACAGCATTTTGCGCGATCGAATGAAAGAGGAAGCGAAAGGGAGAGCGAATTGCATCTTGCATTTGAGAGGGAGAGGGAGAGAAAGAGAGAAAGAGGGAGAATGAGAGCTTCTCACCGCCGCCACGCCGTTTGCGAAGAAGAGGAGAAAGTGTACGGAGGGCGAAGAGGAGCTATCGAATCGATCCTTGGACCTTTGCGGTGAGTGCATTGTTTCCTCTTGCGTTGTTTTTGTTTTTTCTCATTTTCTTTTGCTTGTTTTTGTTAAAAATGATGTGTACTGAGAGAGAAAGAGAGGAAATGAGACAGGGAGAGGAAGAGAGAAAAAGAAAGAAGGAATGAGAGAGAGAGGAAAAAAAACATTAAACATAATAGAGAAAAAGAGAGAGAGAGAGAGAGAGAGAGAGAGGGAGGGAGGGAGAGAGAGAGGAGAATGAATGGATAAAAAACAAAGAGAAGATAAGATCATGTTCTTTAATTTCTTCTTTTCTTTTTTGTAGTAGTAGTAATAGTAGTAGTAGTTCTTTAATTTCTTCTTTTCTTGTTTGTAGTGGTGGTAGTAGTAGTAATAGTGCTT
The DNA here is from genome assembly GCF_053477565.2 of Lygodium microphyllum. NCBI lineage: Eukaryota > Viridiplantae > Streptophyta > Polypodiopsida > Schizaeales > Lygodiaceae > Lygodium > Lygodium microphyllum. The sequence continues at coordinate 107,127,940 of NC_141148.1, forward strand.
TAATTTCTTATTTTCTTGTTTGTAGTAGTAGTAGTAGTTCTTCAATTTATTATTTTCTTGTTTTTTGTAGTAGCAGTAGCAGTAGTAGTAACAATAACATTAGTAGTAGTAGTTCTTTAATTTCTTCTTTTCTTGTTTGTTGTTGTTGTTGTTGCAGCAGCAGCAGCAGTAGTAGTAGTAGTAGTAGAGAGAGAGAGAGATTTTGTTAAAGGAAATGAGAGAGGGAGAGGAAGAGAGAAAAAGAAAGAAGGAACGAGAGAGAGAGAGGGAATAAACATACAACATAACAAAGAAAGCGAGAAAGAGAGAGAGAGGGAGGGAGAGAAGAGAATGAATGGATAAAAACAAAGAGAGGGCAAGATCTTGTTCTTTAACTTCTTCTTTTCTTGTTTGTAGTAGTAGTGGTGGTGGTGGTGGTGGCAAGGTCCGATATAATACCATGAGATGAGAAACACTCCAACATAGGTTAATTTGTGGGTGGGTGGAGACTTTATATACGTTAATTTTGTTGAGTTACAAGAAAAGAAATCCATTCTTAAACAATTTAAGAAAGAAAAAAAGAATGATAACAAAAATAAATTGTTTGTTGTAACGTAAACCAAATGGAAAATGATGAAGGTCGTGATGTTCAAGATCGCGAGGTGTATCTTAATCAATGTGTACCATGTCCTTGCTCTCAATGTAAGTTGGCAATTAGACGAAAACGTCGATTGTCTATAGAACACGTACGATGCTTCGGCGAGTTTCAATATGAGATCATTGATCAGGCGATTGTAGATTTTGAGCAAATGGTAAAAAAGTGTATATCAATCATGCATTATATTCGCAAACTAATTGAATGTTATATACAAAGACACTATTTGTTACACAAGTGAATTAGGTTCCAAGATTGAGACTTGGACTCATAAACACAATCTTGTGTATGTGGACAATGACACTAACACTTCACTGAAAAGAAAAGAGTACTATCATTGCATTTAGAAAAGGAAGCAAGTACAATGCTTTATAGGAAAGTAGGAAACTGCAGTAGGCACCATTGTGCATATGGGATAGGTTAGCCTGCATGTCCTTGGCCCTGAATCTCCATACAAAGAGGCTGTCAATGAGTGTGATTGCTGAATCTCAACACCCCTCCTCAATCACAACTAGAAAGGCACAAAGTGTGTAGAGGCTGTAATGAGAACCACCTGCAAAGTGTGGGCACACCACTAACATGGTAGACACCAAAGGCTGTCGCAGAAAAGGCTAAGTGTGGGCACCAAAACATGATGGACATCCAAAGGCTGTAACAGGGGCCTCACAAAGTGTACAGGGATTGTAATGCCAAGTTACATGAGGAGTTTACAAAGCTTATGACAAGAAGCATTAGGGCAAGGAAATACAAGGCTTTTAAAACAGTCTATCAGAGTACTGAGAGTAGAAGGACTGATGAGTCTTGTCCTTCCGATCCTAGTGGTCTTCATCTTCATCTTCATCTTCATCTTTTGGTCCATGGTCTTCTTCTTCTTTCACAGTTGCAAGATAGGCCTTTTGGGACCTCTTTCTAGCATGACAGAACTTCTTAGTGTGTCCGGTCCTTTTGCAGAAATCACAGAAGAGCGGTTCCTTTTTACCTTTGTATTTGTTGTTTACATATAGCATTTGTTCATCCTTTGAAGTGCATATAGCATTTGTTCATCCTTTGAAGTGCTAGGCTCTTCTTTGCTTTTAAGTTTCTTTTCTTCCTCTAGAGCAGAGAGGCTTTAATGTCAACAAGTTGAGGATCAGGCATATTGGTTAGAGTGGTTGAAACATTATCATAAGCAGGAGGCAAACTTTTTAACAAGACACCAATACAAAGATCTTCATCCATTTTTAGTTTTATCCCTGCAAGTTGAGTAAGCAGGCTTTCCATGTAGTTCAGATGGGATGCCAGGGATGTATGAGGCTTCATATCAAGTCAGAAAAATTCAATCAATAGACCATACTTAGACGACTTTGACTGTGCACCAAATAAGGTATCCAATTTGTCCCAAGTGTCATGGCACGTGTCACAGGCATCCACATGATGGATATAGCTGTCGTCCAATTCCAGTTTAATGATGGCTTGTGCCTTGTCATCATTCTTCTGCCAAGTAACTGCAAGGTCCGCATCTCGAGGTTTCTTCTCTTTGCCATTTGTGATGGCCCAAAGACCCTTCTTCATCAGGATGAGCTTGATGCGGGTTTGCCAGGTGTAAACCCGACTCCTTTGAATCGAGCATTTGGAGAGTCTTTTCCCATGTTGAGGTTGCAAGATCAGTAGCAAATCAACTCCAGAATTATGAGATTTTATCAGTGGAAGAGCAGATTACAATGTGTCAAGAGACACAGGTAATGACAGTGTGAAAACACACTATGTCTGTGCTGATGTTGAGTTTGAATCTTCTTGTTCGAGGTCGTTCGATCGTTCTTCAATCTTCTCAGGTCCTTCCCCTCCTTGATTTGGTGCTGGGACAGTGGGTTAAAGTGGGCTTTAGCTTGGTTTAGTGGCAGGAGTGAGAAAATGAGAGAAAAAATGAGCTTGGAAGATTTTGGCTATGGTGGAATTAGGGTTTCTGAGACAGGGGCCTGGTTTTTCAGCTATTGTGACCTCAATACTTAATCATTTTCAAAACTTTTTACATGTCTAGGAAGCTTATGTCAAGGGCAGTACGGCGCACGCAGAGCACTCAATCAGAATCGGCGCAGTTCAGGACAAGCGCAGTCGATTTCTGTAATGCCGGGGCCAGAGAGCAACAATGTCATCAATTATTGTGATAGGGAGTTGCGCCTAGTGTTGAGGAACATCTTCCAAGAAGAGGTCATAGGCTGATTTGACCTGTAGAGGGAGATCTCAGCCCTCTATCAGAGGTATGTCCAGGCTGGCTATGGTGGCCACAGGACAGAAACACAGAAGAATGACAATGCTGGAGCTATAGGAGCCCAATGTTGGATTGTTATGCAACAGAGGGAAGCTTAGGAAGTTTAGGATCAATACTCCAGAAGAGAGCTTGGGGAGATATTGCCTGGTTCAAGAGATCTAAGAGCTCAAAGGCAGGTAGATGCAGGTTTGGCTATGGCTGCCAAACAGGGCAGTGAGAAAAAAGAGTAGAAGATGAAGTCTTGAGCTGGACTGAGCTCAAGCTGAGCTAGATGAAAGTGAAATGGAGCTGAAGGAGTAGTGCCATGCCCATCTGTGCTCTGATACCATGTGAAAGATGCAGGATCTAGGACATGGCAGTGAGTTATGGTGGATGGAAGGAGAAGTGTGGACTCATGATGGAGAAGACAAAGACACTATTTGTTACACAAGTGAATTAGGTTCCAAGATTGAGACTTGGACTCATAAACACAATCTTGTGTATGTGGACAATGACACTGACACTTCACTGAAAAGAAAAGAGTACTATCATTGCATTTAGAAAAGGAAGCAAGTACAATGCTTTATAGGAAAGTAGGAAACTGCAGTAGGCACCACTGTGCATGTGGGATAGGTTAGCCTGCATGTCCTTGGCCCTAAAGCTCCATACAAAGAGGCTGTCAATGAGTGTGATTGCTGAATCTCAACAGATTACATACTTTGCAGCTTCTTCTTGGGATAAGTCATAGTTGACTGATGCCTCGCCTAGTTTTACTTGGTATTGGTTGATAGATTTAGGGGCTTCCTTCATGTGACCCCTCATAGAGAGTAGTTCCACTCCTATCACAGTATGACTAGATTTGTCCATTTGGGGAATGACTTGGCATTACAGATAGTTGGTATTGGTGATATTCAACTGCAGTTTAGTTTAGGCAATATGTTTACTTTGCATAATGTTTGACATGTACTAGCTCTCACGAAGAGTCTTACCTCTACTATTGCATTGGATCATGAGGGTTACTTTGTTTCCTTTGGGGATTCTTCGTGGAAGATCACCCGTGGGAATCTTGTTCTAGCACGTGGTGCCAAGTCTAGGACTTTATATCCCTTGGATGTATCTAGATCCGTAGATTATGTTTTGTCTAGTTGCAGTTTCACATGTATCTCTTTGACATCATCACCTTGGGCACATGTCCTTAAAGGGAATTATAAAAATGCTTACTCATTTGTAGTATCTTCTACGCCTTGATTGTAAGTGTTTTGAGTCATGTGATCATTGTTTGTGTGACAAGTAGACACATAGTACACATAAGAAGTCTAGCACTCTTCGGATGAGTGAGCATTTGTCTCTTGTTCATTCTAATGTCTGTGGACCTATGCCATGTTAGTCATTAGAGGAGGCACGAAGGTACTTTGTCACATTCATTGATGATTACTCACATAAGGTTTGGGCATATCTCATAAAGCTAAAATCTAATGTTTTGGCTACCTTTCAACATTGTCTTGCATTGGTTGAGAACCAGTCTAGGATCCACATGCTTAAAAATGCTTATTAGAGAGGTCATTGAGGACAAGTCTGTTGACCTTATCAAGATCTTGACTAACCAAAATCCTATAGATCTGCTCACGAAAAGTCTTTCAAGAGAGTGTTTTGCCTTCCTTAGGAAGTTGATGGGCATTGGATGAGATGACCTCTATTCCTCATCCTGTTGTACTCTATGTACACGTTATACTTTGTCATTTTTTCCTTATTTCCTCTTCACTCAAGGCATATTCACCTTTAAGTGGGAGGTTGTTGGGGATAAAGGTGCATGTGCCTAGCCTCTCATGTATTACTACACTGGCAGTACCCGCATTTGCACACTGCAGGCGATGGACACTCATTAGTATCATTCATTATTTATTCTTTTAGTGATATTTGAGTGAATGGAGGGCTACTCACACATTGTGACTGTTTAAGTTACCACATCTTGAGTCTCTCTCTCTTGCTCTCTTGCTCCATCCGCCATAGTTCACACCTCTCTTGCTTCCGCTTGCTCATGCTTCCACTTGGGCTTCTCCATTCAAACCCTTGTAAAATAGAACATTGCACCTTCAATTTCTAAGTAGCCTAAAGAAAAAAAAATTGAACTTAGGGTTTAGAAATCTCATTGCGATTGAGTGGTCCTCTTACTCTCAAGACTATATTTTTGTTTTGATACAAAAATTAGGATATGTAGTTTATTATTGCCTTCATATTCTTCTCTATATTTAAATTACTTTGATTAGCATGAGTCTTTGTTTGTTATAGTATTTCTAGCCAATCATTTTTGTGAACTTACATTTATACATTGCTAAAAAGATTACGTGAGTTATCTTCAAGAGACTATGTTTTTAGATTTTGATTCATAGGATAGTCTTTAAGATAGTCTAGGAATCTAGATACTTTCAGTGTCTAGATTTTGGTAAAGCACACATTTATAAAGTTTATGGTAAGAAATTTTATATCCCATAAGATTATAGTCATTGGTATTCTAGCAACTAATACTCTAGCCACCAACCATGCAAGATTCTAGTAAAGGTTACTAGCAAAATCTAACAATTTTTCATTACTTTATGTTCGAGGTCATTAGCAATGCATTGATATTATAATCCATTTATAAATTTAATATCACCATGATTTGATATATTTTATTATTAGAGTTACTTATGAAGATAGCTTAGATAGCTTTATTATGATTCTTGATTGAAAAGAGAAGACTAAAAACATTGAAAGGTATCCAAAGTTTAATTTAACTTCAAAATGTGCATTCTTATTGAAAATCCCTCCTCATTGGCAAATGCATAATTCTTTTCACATTAGTTTCTTGAAACCATTAAAGGGAACAACTCCAATCACTCTTGTAGTTGATGACCCACCTTTGTTAGAGGATGATACTCAAATTTTAGTTCATTAAATAATCCTTAACCATGACCACATGACTATTAGAATAGAATAAGAAATCAATACCATTGATATTTAGTCATGTATAAAAATCATTTTATGAAAAAACCACAATGGATACAAAAATAAGCTCTAACTCCATAATATGACAATCTAATTTATACCTATTACTCACAATTACATAAATATCCCAAGGCTGCAAATTCACCAAAGTAGGTAGTATTCCATGTAAAATCCATGGAATTTTTATAATGGAGATTTGTCACAATAGGCAACACCTACAAGTGGTTTGCCATTCTTGCTTTTTTTTTGAGTTATCAAAAAACTAGGGACCATTACTTTTTAACCACCAAGAAATATTATGGAATGATGTTTCACTACAAGGATATGGAGGTATAGCGACAGCGGTTTCCGACGCAAAATAGCAGCATCACTATTAGCGTCGCATTTGTGACGCAAATAGCGATGGTACTCAGACGAAAAAATACGGGCCAAAACCCGAGCACATTAGTTTGCATGCATATATGAAAGAGAGAGCGAAAGGGAGAGCGAACATCTTGCATTTGAGAGGAAGAGGGAGAGAAAGAGAGAAAGAGAGAGAAAGAAAGCTTCTCACCACCGCCACCGCCGTTCGCAAGGAAGAGGAGGAGGTGTACGGAGAGCGAAGAGGAGCTACCGTCGCGAAGAGGAGCCGCCAAACCCTTCTTCGAGCCTTTACAGTGAGTGCATTGTTCCTTCTTGCTTTGCTTTTGTATTTTCTCTTTCTCTTTTACTTGTTTTTGTTAAAATTCATGTGTATTGAGAGAGGGAGAGGAAATGAGAGAGAAAGAGAGGGAGAGGGAGAGGGAGAGGGGGGAAATGAGAGAGGGAGGGAGAGGAAAGAGAGGGAAACATTAAACATACTAGGGAAAGAGAGAAAGAGAGGGGGAGGGAGGGGGAGGGAGAGGAAATGAGAGAGGGAGAGGAAGAGAGAAAAAACATTAAACATAATAGGGAAAGGGAGAAAGAGAGGGAGAGGGAGAGGGAGAGGGAGAGGGAGAGTGAAGGAGAGGAAGAGAGAAAAAACATTAAACATAATAGGAAAAGAGAGAAAGAAAGGGAGAGGAAGAGGGAGAGGGAGGGAGAGGAAAGAGAGGGAAACCTTAAACATAATAGGGAAAGAGAGAGGGAAAGAAAGAGAGAAAAAACATTAAACATAATAGGGAAAGAGAGAAAGAGAGGGTGAGGGTGAGGGAGGGAGAAGAAATGAGAGAGGAAGAAGAGAGAGAAAAACATTAAACATAATAGAGAAAGGGAGAAAGAGAGGGGGAGGATGAGGGAGGGAGAGGAAATGAGAAAGGGAGAGGAAGAGGGAGAGGGAGGGAGAGGAAAGAGAGGGAAACATTAAACATAATAGAGAAAGAGAGAGAAAAAACATTAAACATAATAGGGAAAGAGAGAAAGAGAGGGTGAGGGTGAGGGAGGGAGAGGAAATGAGAGAGGGAGAGGAAGAGAGAAAAGGAAATGAGAGAGTGAGAGGAGAGAGAAAAAAACATTAAACATAATAGAGAAAGAGAGGGAGAGGTTGTTGTTTTCTTGTTTGTTGTTGTAGTAGTAGTAGTAGTTTTTTTTTCTTTTTTTGTTTATTGTTGTTTAGTTTTCTTGCTTTTTGTTGTAGTAGTAGTAGTTTTTTCTTCTTTTCTTGTTTATTGTAGTAGTTGTAGTAGTAGTAGTTTTTTTTTTCTTCTTCTTTTCTTGTTTATTATAGTGGTAGTCGTAATTGTGGTCGTAGTCGTAGTCGTAGTCATAGTCGTAGTCGTAGTCGTAGTCGTAGTCATAGTAGTAGTAGTAGTAGTAGTAGTAGTCGTAGTAGTAGTAGTTGTTGTTGTTGTTGTTGTTGTTGTTGTTGTTGTTGTTGTTGTTGTTGTTGTTGTTGTTGTTTTTTCTTCTTTTCTTGTTTATTATAGTGGTAGTGGTAGTGGTAGTCGTGGTCATGGTCGTAGTCATCGTCATCGTAGTCGTAGTCATCGTCGTGGTCGTCGTCATCATAGTAATCGTAGTCGTCGTCGTCGTCGTCATCATAGTCATAGTCATCATAGTCGTGGTTGTAGTAGTAGTAGTGGTTTTCTTGTTTGTTGTTGTTGTTGTTGTTGTAGTAATGGTTTTTTTTGTTTTCTTGTTTATTGTTGTCTAGTTTTCTTATTTGTTGTTGTTGTTATTATAGTGGTAGTAATAGTGGTTTTTTTTCTTTTCTTATTTGTTGTTGTTATTGTTGTTGTTGTTGTGGTAGTAATAGTGGTTTTTCTTTTCTTTTCTTATTTGTTGTTGTTGTTGTTGTTGTTATTGTTGTTGTTGTTGTAGTAGAGAGAGATATATGTTTTGTTAAAGAAAATGAGAGAGGGGGAGAAAGAGAAAAAAGAAGAAGAAACGAGAGAGAGGAAATAAACATACAGCATAATAAAGAAAGAGAAAAAGAGAGAGAGATGGAAGGACAGGAGATAATGAATGGGAAAAAAACAAAGAGAGAGTGGTGGCGAGGTCCGATGCAACACCACGAGACGGAAAACACTCCGACATACATTAATTTGTGAGTCGATGGGTGGAGATTTTACATATGTTAATTTTTGTTGGGTTACAAGAGAAGAAATCCCTTCTCAAACAATTTAAGAAAGAAAAAAAGAATGATAACAAAAACAAATTGTTTGTCATAACGTAGACAAAATGGAAAACGATGAAGGTCTTGATGTTCAAGATCACGAGGCGTATCTTAATCACCTTGACCCATGTCCTTGCTCTCAATGCAAGCTAGCAATTAGACGAAAATGTCAATTGTCTATAGAACACGTACGACGCTTCAGCGAGTTTCAATCTGAGATCATTAATCAGGCGATCTTGGATTTTCAGAAAACGGTAAGAAAAGTTAATATCAATCATGCATTGTACTCACAAGCTAATTGAATACCATATACAAAAAGATTGGGTATGGCTGGTAAATTTTCTATCCATGGAGGTGACATCTCGTCCCAAGGAGGAGTGCACCCTTTGCGGCCAATTAGAAGAGTTCGTGGGCGTGCAATAGATGGAGTGCCTAAGCCAATCCACCACTTGGAAGGTACTACCCAATCTATACCGTCAATACCAGAGGAGACACACAGCCTTCCAAACTTACCTACAATCTTGGAACCTGAGATGGAGGCAATGATCGATGCATTGATTCCCATGGATGTCGAGACTTCTGATCCGCTTAGAGAGGAAGCATCCATACCATTATATGATGGGTGCCAGGTTTCTCGCCTAAAGACACTGCTTGTACTCCTAAGTGTGCAAGCAAAATACGGGTGGAGTGATGCGAATGTGACCGAGTTGTTCAAGTACCTCGTACGTACACTTCATTGATTTCTTTTCGGCACTATCATTCAAAACATTTGTGCTTTTTCAAGATGTTTTATGATTTTTTTCAAGTTACTGAAGTATCATATATTACCACCTGCAAATACCATGCATGAGTCTCATGATGATACACGACATGTTTTACGAAAGCCTGGCATGGACTACAACAGCATCCATGCATGTATCAACGATTGCATACTATTTCGAGGAGAATATAAGACTATGGAGACATGTCCAAAGTGTGGTTCTCACATGTATCTACAGGACTTGCAAGGGCAAACCATCCCTCAAAAAGTTCTTAGACACTTTCTGCTTATCCCCCACATAAACCACATGTTTCATATGTCCGGCATGGCGATCTTGACAACATGGCATGCGCAGAATAGGTCCACAGATGGAGTTCAACGAATATCAGTGGATTCACACACATGGAGCCACATTGACTCTACCTTCCCAGGCTTTGCCTGAGAGCCAAGGAATGTTCAGCTCGGTCTTGCAATGGATGGCGTGAACCCATTCAGTCTGCGCTCAACTTCTTACAATGTGTAGCCTATAATCCTTGTCAACTACAATATCCCTCCATGGATTTCTACAAAGAAAGGACATCTCATCCTTAGCTTACTCGTCCCCGGCCGCTACAAAGTCAAAAATATGGACATATATCTTCATCCATTAGTCGATGAGCTTAAGATTTTATGGGAGGAGGGGGTCACCATACAAGATATGAGCAAGCACGATGGTCGACGGTCTGCCAATATTCAAGCCATTCTCATGTGGACGATGCATGACTTTCCAGGATTCGAAGAGTGCTCAAGTAAATAGACTTTCGTTCTCGTTGGTAATATCTATCATAGCTCGTTTAAGTTTGTATTCACTAGATAGAGGTGTTGGGACAAGTCTGGTTACCTCAGGTTATCATGCATGTCCATTGTGCAGGCCACAGTTAGACTCCTGAAGGTCATGAACCATGAAGAAGATGGTATATCAAGGACACGCCACTTTCTTGCCAGAGGGTCATGAACTCAGGGAAGGTTTTCTTGGACGACCTCCAACACGTATGAATGCCCAAAGCTAGTACAAGCTGAAAATGGTCCACGCGGAGTCACATCCAAACGAAATGCGACGGTTCTCAATTTTCTAAGAGTTGCCATATTGGACCCACTTATAGATCAACCACTTGTTGGATCCCATGTATATTTTCAAGAACGTGGGCAGCTTGCTATGGGACCACATCATAGGAAAGAGGGACACTATAGGGGCACGAATGGATTTGAAGGAGGTAGGTAAGATGGAGGCGCTTTGGCCGCAATCGAGTGCTGATGGTCACGTGCAGCTATCTCGCACTCCTTGGGTTTTGTCCACTAAAGAAGAGTGCATTGTAAAGCAAATAGTCAAGTCTATCCGCACTCTGACAGGTATGATGCGTTCTCTCATGTTTGCGTTTTCTAAAGACAACCAATTATCAGGGCTAAAATCCCATGATTGGCATAAGATATGTCAGGTTTGTACTACGAATGGATTGTAAGTGGCCTGCGCATTTTGCTATTTGGAGTGTAGTCATTGTTCATAATGCTTTCTCATTTGTGGCAGTTTGTATTACCGATCGTGATCGCAGGATGCCTTACTCTAGAAATACGCGGGGCCATTTACAAGTTGTCGACTTTAGTGTAATGGATCTCATAGAAGGAGATTAAGACGTCCTCTATTGAATCCGCGAGGCGGGGAGCAATGGAGACGGTCTGTCTCTTTGAGAAATACCTACCTACTAGCATGCTCACGATACAAATCCACCTTCTTGTGCATCTTGTAGATAAACTGGAGATTGTTGGACCTATCCATACGCGATGGATGTCCTTCTTGGAGCACTTCATGAAAGCCCTGAAAGGCTTTGTGCGACAACGAGCTCAACTAGAAGGTAGCTTGGCTAAAGGTTGATTGGTGTCTGAGGCACTAATACATATTTCACAATGGCTACCAACGGTAGATCCAGACAACAATATGCTATGGTCGTTGAAGGACGATGATAGACTGACCGGTGTCAGAGGGGCTTTTATCGAAAGGTCGAATCCACCAGGGATCAAAAGTAGAAGGAAGTAGAGATAGGAGATGGAAGAGAAGATAGAGAATACCCAAGTGGTAAACACTACAAAAACAAATCACAATGAATTGAATCAATATGTATTGAAAGAACCTGGAATATTCGCACTACTCAGAAGCAATCTCCAGGCATTAGTTCTCCTGGAACTCCTTCGTAGACCAAAAACGTGGATCAGGAAAATCAGCTCCTTCTCTACTACCCAAATCTGATGGCTCAAAGGGGGGTAAAACCCCAGGACACCTAATCACGGATCTCCCAGATCACTCCTTCTTCTTTCAGATCAATCTACAGTTTTCAGCCTGTTTACAGTGATCGCGACGCACACGATTTCGTCAATTTGTCTTTTTTATGAAAAATCTTCTAACTGGCTGAAAAAGCCATTTGCTTTTTGCATGCCATCCTAATCTAGAAGCTTTTCTAACTCTTTTAAATTTTTATAATAAATAATATCAAATATATGCTAAAATTATCCAAAAATCTAGTATTTTTGGATAATCCATGCAACTCACACTAATACTAATGACTCAGATCACATTGACTCTCTTGATTAATAAGAAGTCAGATGATGATGCATTCCATACTTTTTCACACTGTGTCCTCATAACATCACGACATCCTCATAACATCACGACATCCACCCCCTCTGAACCTGCACATCCTCCGGTATGTGCTTAAATCCTAGTTGTCACTAGATTCTGAGTCCTCCTCATCCTCTGCAACCATATCCTTTACTTCTTCATCTTCCCTATCTTCCTGGCTAGCCCCTGTATCAGGACCACTATTTTCTTCCAATTCTGGCAACTCATAGGTAGTAGATTCTTGTCTTTTGAATAATTTGATTCTTTTCCCTGCTATCGGAAGTTTATGGTTGTCCCATCCATCTCATTTAATGCATAAGTAGCATTATCAAACACATGTCTTACCACATAGGGTCCAAACCATCTTTTGGAAACTTTACGCATGGCACTATGCTAGTTATCTAAACTGCTATCATAAACCAATACCCAATCCCCATCTTGTATGGTTCTTGGTCTCAGTCTATGCCTTTTGTCAAACCATTTCTTATTTTGTATCCTTGCTGCCCTTAACTTTGCAGTTGTTGCCTTTGTGTCTTCTGACTTTCTTTCCAATTGTCTAGTGCGTAAGGCCAATAACTCCTCTCGATTCAACTCCTCCTCCCAAGGTAACACACTCCAGGTGACTATCATCTCTTATATCGGCATGATAGGTTTTTGACCATACATCAATTCTGCAGGCATATATCCTGTAATAGCACTATGAGTTGTTATGTCGGTCCACAAAGCATAAGGAAGCAATTGTGGCCACTCTTTTACATTCTCTCCACATGCTTTTGCCAATGCCTTCACAATAGATGGGTGACCTCTTTCACTTTTTCCATTTCCTTTAGGGTTATAGGTTGAAGTTAAAGCAAGCTTTATCTCCAACTGTGCAAAGAAATTGTTAACCCCAACACAAAGAAACCAAAATGAAATAAAAAAGACGCGGGCAAAGGCGGAAAAAAGGTAGCTCGACTGAAGAAAGAAGAGGAGAAAATACCAAAAGCGCAAGGGCAACTTAAAAAGTCCAAGGCAAATGCAAAAGGGGAAAGGTGCATTTTAAAATGCAAAGGCACACCCTGAAATCTTGTAAAAGAGTTCCAGGCGGTGGAAAGTCCGGAAAGCTAAAACAGAAGACAAAGACAAAGGCCAAGGCAAAGAGAAACGGAAGACAAAGGCGCAAAGGAAAAGCACAAGTCAAAACTTTTGTAAAAGAGCACAAGTGCATCATGGTTTAATTCAAGGAGCGTCGGGCTCTCACCCGTGCAATTTGTAAATGTAGACGGGCAGTGGAAAGGAAGCTAGGAAGATAGAAGGACAATGGAAAAAAGGGCCTAGGCTACAGCCAGCCATATAAAAAAGGGAAAAAGGGGATGACCACCCAAAAGGGATTTAGGGTTTTGTATATAAAGTTGAAAAGTGAATGAGAAGCTCATTCTTGTGTGTGGCAAAAAGTGGCTCTCTTCTTCTCCTTCTTCTTCTTCTTCTTGCTTGCTTGAGCTTGTGCTTGAGAGAGGGAGTATGAGATTGTGAGGGAGTGAGTGTGTGAGAGTGAGGGATCAAGAGGGTGAAGCTCTCCATCTTCTCCTCTCTCCTTCTCTTCTCTTCTCTTCTCTTCTCTTCTCTTCTCTTCTCTTGCTTGCGGTGATGGAGCTTGGAGCGTGGAGCTTGAGGATGGAGCTTGCTTGAAGCTTGCACTTGGATCGTGGAGCTACCGGAGTGCGCAGGAGAGGAGATAACTCGAACGGCATGGAGATAAGCTTACTACACCCGTAGATATGGATGGCACGTCAGCTATGTGAGAGGTAGCCATTAGTGCTCGGCTTGGAACGCTTGAAACAATAAGCGGTTCGTGGGTCTTGGCAGTTGAGCGAAAGCTCCCACATTTTGGTTCCGTTGCCGAGACAAATGGATTCAAGCCTTGAGCGCTTGCACACTTTGAATCGAGCATCGAAGTAAGGGCTTTCCCCGAACCGGTGCTTGAGATAGGTAGAAAGTGAGGGGGTTGAAGATGGTATTCGATCTCCTTGGCAAGTAGGTTTTTTGCTTTTTTGAGATTTATGTTGTGAGATGGAGTAGTGTAGGTATTTACTTTGTGAATTGGATGCATTAGAGTAGGAGAAAACAAAGAAAAACAAAGAAAATAAGCATTAGGGTTTACTGTTGCAAAACAGGGTAAAACAGGGCAAAAATCGTGCAAAAAATGGTAAAAAGCTTGCTTGTGATGCCTAAGATCGGCAAGTGAGTGATCGAGGGCATCAACACCATACCCGAGAAGGGGCATAAGAGCCAAGAGGCCAAGGGAGAGCTCATTTGTGACCATTTCAGTGTGTGTGTGTGTGTATGTGTGAGAGAGAGAGAGAGAGCCATCGCACAATTCGCTCCGATCTCGCCATCGATGAGCCTACTGCTCTATTCAGGTATATGAATCCCTTCCCCTATCCCCCTAGATAGACTATGGAGGTTTATGCTTGCTATGATTGGGTAAATCGCACGAATCGAGCAAGATCGATATCTCGCTGTTGTCGTCGCGTCTTTTTTTGCCCGTCCAAGTGGCCGCTTCTAGGCCGAGTCCCAAAATCGGCCCTCAACCCTCTTTTGCTCGGCCCACTCAACCCAAAACCCTAATCGGCCCTCAGCCCAAACCTATTCGGCCCGTCCGAGTCGACCATTCAGATCATCGACCAATTCGGCCCTCGGCCACGTGTCATATTCGGCCCTTGGCCCAAGTGCCTTGGACCGTTCGAGGGACCTCATCCGAATTGACCATTCGGCCCGTCCGAGTCTACCCTGTCCAAGTGACCCACTCGGACCCACCAATTCGGACCAGCTGGGCCGAGTGTAAATTTTTATCAAATTCTCAGAAATTTGACCTGACCCGGCTATAGCTCAGCAGCTCAAACTGTTGGAAGTCCTTCTGACGCTCAGAACTTGGTTTTGGCACATGGAATAAACGAAATCGTAGGGAGCAGCTGCTTAGCAGCTTGAAGTGGGCAGCAGCAAGACCCAGAGACCTAGATGCAAAATGCTGAGCAGTTAAAATCTGATTGGCCAAAAACAAACGAGGCAACATATTAGAAAAACCCTGAACCTCGAAATTGACCCCAAAGGCTACGTAGAGCTAAAGGCACATCACAGACCCATCATTGGGCTGAAACTTAGAACATTAGTTCAAAATTTGGCTAAACGGTCCTCCAAATTACGCATGGTGTTTATCGTAACGGCCCTGCGGGCCGGGGGGATTGCCCCCCTGGACCCCCACAGAGGGGGCTCCCTCCGCACCTCCCCCAAGTTGGTTGGAGAGAAAACACGCGCTGTGACAGGTCCCCCAAATTAGACCTTAGTGTAGTAATGGATCTACACAAACGTGGATCCTCACTGACAAAAGAGCAACCAAAAGCCCATACCCAAACCGAGAGAAACAGAGACCCTAGAACCTCAATGGGCCAATCTAGCCAACAAGGGCAAGGAGGCCACACTAAAAATACATGTGTGTTGCATTCGGACTACATCTAGTCAAAGCGGAAGGCAACAACATCAGGCTACAATAGAGAGAATGACTAGATATGATAGTCTTAACAATAGATGCTCCTTAAATAGCCCTGCACTGACGAGCCAAGACATCAGTGGAGAATCCACATCTAGTCATGCAGTTGGGGACTCAAGGACATTTGTCAAAAGGCTTAAATTTACAAGCCAAGACGCGGAAGATGAAGACATAGTACCACCTGCTTATCTTAGGGTCAAAATCACCGCGAAAAGAGAGTATACTATCGATGCTCTGATTGATGAAGGAGCAGATTTTAATGTCTTGATATATGAGGCATGGACCCTACTAGGCCAACCAGAGCTGACACCGACTAATGCAACTCTTAGCCCTTATGGGGGACCTCCACGAGCACTCATAGGAAAGTGCAATATCCTTGCAAAAATTGAAATTGAAAGCTTGCCTATCCTATTTCATGTTACTCCAAATAGTGCTAAATATGGTAAGGAAACCCTCCTGGGAAGACCCTTCAAAAGGGCGACCAAATGTGAGGCTGACTATGTAGCACAAAGGATACACCTGACACTACTGGGTGTGAGGATAGTCACAACCTTTAGCAAGGGTGACCTCATCGAACCTCAAGGGAAAGGCAAGGAAGGTGCTGACGTAACAGTCAAGCCTACTATCGAGAGCAAGGACTTGTTGGAAGAGCTGATACAAGCACAGATCAAACAACGAGAACCACTCAGTGAGGCCACGCTTGAAACAAGAAGGTCAAGAGACAATGCCAAGGACGGGCTTTGGACTTATAAATATCGTAGAAGACCCCAAAAGAAGCCCAAGCCTTATAGACGAAGGCATCGATGGAGGGTCAGCACAACACCGCGATGGATATCCAAAGCATTACTACGTGCTCAAGGGTATTACGCAGGTAACCAATGGATGTGGGTATCAAAATCCCCTCTAAACCATCTCTATCAGCTGAAGGCAAGATTGCATCAAAAGCAACGAAGCACAGGAGAAAATCTAAGAGAAACTCTAGGTCTCGAGGCAAGAGACCGGACATGAGTGTTCGAAAGAAAGAGCCTCAGCCTAGCATGCTTAGTAAGCAGATGTCATATGTAGCCATTGAGCGTGCACAAAAGCCATTAGTACCCAAAGAGCCTTTGATTTTCCAAGAGGATAAGAGGCATCATAGGCACAACATTGCTCATGGCAAGGCTGATCGCTCAACAAAGCAAATGGCACAATCATCTAATAGCCTCGAGCAAATCATTCAGCTAGTGCCAAGTCCACCTAAGAGTCCTAGATCTCCTATATCCTCTTTTTCCAAACGGACACAGGAAGCACAATAGCAGTCGTCAATGGCAGCTGCTCACTCCCAATCTCTATCTCCATCAAAGCTTCTAGATGTCCAAGAGGCAAGACACGACACCACCCTTAGCTCTCAACCTAAGGATATGCCTGTGCAATCCACCGTGGCTAGCTCAACTGATACTCGATCTACACAAGTGAATGCTCTAAGGGCAACAAAAGACACGACCACTTCTAATTGCCCTAAGGACTTGACACCGCAATCCACCAATAGTAGCAAGTCCACTGAACTAGCTGCTAGTACTTCAAATCAAGGATCACAGCAATCACAGCCCTTGGCCGTGACAATGCCCCTTGCGGAACGTGTCCTTAGTAGTTTACCTGTGGAGGAGGTGTCGCAACCGACTTCATTAACAACTCCAGCACTTCCAAAGCGCCTAAAGCCTAGGCTGGAGGAGTTAAACACATGGGAATTGGCTGAAGAGCTAGACTCTCCCAAAAGGGAGACAATTTTACCCTCACAACCTGGCGAGGCTAATCAGCAGGCCACGGCTATGTCCCATGAGGACACACTATAGAAAGGAAATGCTGAGGCCCAACCAAGCACATCAATGGTTGACCTAGTCCAGGGTTCTGAGTCATTCAGGGATGCACCTTCACTGACCAAGAAAAAGAGGACAAAACAGCGAAAATAACAACAGTTGCAAGTGGTTGTGGACCCCAAGAACATTGAGACGAAGAGCGCTGGAGAGCTAATGAATAAAGCATCGAGTCCTTCCACCAATGAGCCCATTGATGCCTCTTCTAATAGCGGTGAAACCTCAGACACATCCGTGTGCTCTGAAAAATCAAAGCAGTTGTCGTTACCATCAATGGCTGCTTGCAACGCTCAATCCACCGACAATAGAACTTGCATTGACCAATCAAGAGTGGATATAACGCTGTCACAACAGGGTGACAAGCCTATACTAGTCACATCCAAGGAGAACCATGACGTAATAATGAAGCCTCAGGAGAAACATGGAAACCCCAAGAGCATAAGAAATCCTAGCATTGGCCAAACTTGCGCATCTAGGCCTGAGCCCCCAGCTACGCTAAAGCCCAGGCAAGCTCCTAGAACCTTGCATGAGATAGCAACCGAGCAAGCCCTCATTGAACATAGAAGTGTCATAGAGAGCTTAACTAAGTTGGATGCTAAGCTCAAAGTGTTTGCACGTGTTTATGTCTTTGTAGACTTGTGTGCATTCCCTAAAGAGCAGCTCGAAGAATACTTGTCATTTCCCTTATCTTAGAAAGAGCAAGAACATCTTGACGAGCACTATAACAAGCTCCTATATGAACGCATGGGACTCATCTCTGGCGAGGACACCGATGAACTACACTTAACTGCCACATTCAATGATGCACTCTGCCAACCAAATCTCTTAGAGATAGAGCAACTAAAGCGACTATCAGAGGGCCGAAGTCAATTTGAATAGCGTTGATGTGAAAACCGTGTTGCAATGGCCGAACTAGGAGCCCAGATCATGACAGTCTCAGAGGAGCGATTGGCCTAATGGCGGTCTCAAAGAGACCCAACCTATGTGGTCCCAACTTCCCTTTGAGTGCTGACTGCCATTCGGGGTACAGACTTAGCTAAACCTAGCCAAGAGAACTCTCTGTTTGATAAGGTTCTCACTGAGGAGGAGTTACATGTTGGTAGTAGACTCGGACAAGGTTCCATGCTACTCGATGTTGCAAAATATCTATCGGTATTGAGTAAGCTACCACGAGTATTGGATGCGTGCGCCACGCTCCAGTACAATCCAGAGTTCTACAATTGGCTTTTATCCTCATGAAGTGACATGGATTCATAGATATGTATGTAAATAAACAATGACTTTTGTGACCCTGTATAGACACTATCAACATACACAAGCAATAATAGTCAAGCGCAGGGAGAAGAGTTGGGGTCAACAGGCTAAGCTCGTCAGGTCCTCCTCTCACCACATATTTAGAAGTTGTGTGACCATTTCCACCTCTGAGCAGAGGGCATACACCCCTCATGACCACCATAGGAAGCCCTGACCAACATCTCTGATGGTGTAGACAGGGTGCATTCCCTTTCTATACACCTTTTTCCCTTTCCGGTCTATCCTTCCGAGAATGAGCCCTGCCCCAATCCATGACCACCAATCCACGTAACTCAGCATGAGCCAAGATCTGCTAATGGCTAGAGGCTAAATGAACATCATCATGGGGGCCATCCCTCTACGACAAGCATTGCATGCCTCACCCCTCCACTTCTCGTCATATGCGCTTGATAACCCACACTATAATCCCTTACATGAGAATGGTTTTATCCTGTATCAAGGCCTAATCCTTGGTTCGCATCTTGCAGGTCCCCCTACGAGGAAGACATGGAGCACCTAGGGCAGCTGGCTTGCAAAGACGCTCTCCCCTGTCGACGGGAACATGCAGCACGCACCCCTCCGCCGGTGCGCTACATGCCTACCCTCAAAAGGTATGCAAAGAAACGAGGTCCCAAGCGACACCGCCCTGGACGTAGGCCGAAGAATCCCCAGGTCAGGGGAGTAGAAGTTTAAAGAACCACACAAGGTGTGGCAACACCGGTTGTGCAAGCCCCCAACAAGCAATCGGGCATCAGGTGCTCAAAGGCTGAAAAGGCAGCTCGAGATAAGGGAGAATTCGATGCATTGTTCAAAAGCATCTTGGAAACGGTCGCGGCCAGAGACTACACCATTTAGGTCCCGGTCAACATCTTCCCTGCCCAACCTCACAGGAGCCCCTCACCAGCAGAGCCTCAGTCGCCTAACCACCCGGACTCACCCCGCCTCTTGTGCAAATCGAGTAGCCCCTATGATATACAAGCATCTTAACAAGCTGTCCTGCCATAACTTTTTGTCTTTTGATGATTAAAGGGGTAAGCTCCCCACTTGTACACACTTCCTTTACCTATCGTTAATGTATGCCACGTCTTTAATAAGCAATGGAATAGGCATTGCAATCAGCATCATAGCATTTTGAAAAGTTATATCTTAACATGATTGCATTTGTTCGTTGTACTTGACGCAAGCAAGCATATACTCTCCTGAAGTGACAAGTGGATGCAGGATGACACACGTCTTCGTGCACACGTGTTCAATGCCCAAGTCACTGCAAGACCATCAACCGCACAAAGAACCGCAACAAAGCCACGCTGTCGAACACGAAAAATCACCCTTGCGAGTGCCCACATCGCACGAACCAAAGCATAGTCATGGGCTAGGCTCTCTTCTTGGGTCAAGCTCTACAGTGAGCTCACGACGGTTGTTACCTCAATCGTACCAACATCGCAACAACGGCTTCTCTAACAACGAGGCTATGGCACAATCATCACTGTCATATCCAATTCCTGAGCCTTCAAAGCTTGACATTTCCTAGCCCATTGAAAAGCTAATAACCTCAACATATTGCAATGGTTGTAGTCAGGCAAGTCACAAAAAAAAAACAAAAAAAAACAAACGAACGAAAAGATAAGAAGCACCCACGATCACAACACCACATCTAGGGGTCATCAAATTAGGTGCGTCCAGTGACCTTGGTCCGCTAGCTTCGTCCCTAGTCCCCTAGCCCCCTAGCATCACCCACAATAGTTCAGGGCACATCGAGGGTAGGCCAGACCTAAGATCTTGCCTCGCCTATGGTTAGACCTGTCACCCTGACCCATTCACACAATTCCCTCTTGCACTCTGCCTTAATACTATTCAATTGTGGTAAGCACTGCATGAATGGCCATGAATAGTACACTGTCCTCATCGCACAGGCCCAATGTCTACAAACTACCAATAGTGCAGTATCCCTGTGTTCTATTCTGTTACGTCATGCAATCACAATGCACAGGATGTCGCATACACCTTCACGTGTACTTCTTCCCACCATGGACGACTTTGCTTCATCCACACGTCGTTATGAGAAACCAGCCCACGGTCTTCTACCTACGTAATATCTAAGTATGCACGAGCACTCACATAATATATGCACCGAAGTATATATACAGTTTGGGTCCTCAAGTGCAGGACAATACTCTCAACTTCTCCCAAACTAATTAAACTTTGTCTTGTGTACGATAAAAAAGACTCGCACTACTTTATGGATTCCCATCATTAGCCAAGTGGCTCTATTTCCCATAGGTAGTTGTGCAATCGCCAACCTTGCCCACAGGCCTCCACCCATCATCATTGCCATTGTCGATACTATCACCTCCAACTGTTGATGATCGCCCCCCCTCTCCATCATTTGGTTTGTTATGTTAATTGAACCCTTAACTTCACTATGGTATCATTGGCTTGGTTGTCTATCTTCTCTTGCTTCCACAGTAGCCTTGTTGAAGATATGTCTATGAGAGGTTTGCAGGTATTGAAGACTCCAACGAGGGTGTCGTTCGCTCTTCATCAACACTCAACTCTGAATTCCTATCCTTATCACCCTGTAAGCCTGCCATTGTACTCCATCAGTGCAACCCCCCCAAAGAACATTCCTACCACCAACTCCCATTGCCCTACCACCTACCACTTAACCCACCAACGTGCCCTCAACGACCTTCCTCCCCACCACTACCAACACTCCGCCATAGCAGCCCCACAGACGCCCTTGCCACCCACGTCTTCGGTGCATGGTAACACCTACTACCTACGACGGCGAGTGCCATGGGACTGGCACTCATCTAGGAGGGGGATAATGTTAACCCCAACACAAAGAAAGCAAAATGAAATAAAAAAGGTATAGGGCAAAGGCGAAAAAAAGGTAGCCCGACTGAAGAAAAAAGAGGACAAAAGGCCAAAAGCGCAAGGACAACCTTAAAAAGTCCAAGGCAAATGCAAAAGGGGAAAGGTGCATTTTAAAATACAAAGGCGCACCCTGAAATCTTGTAAAAGAGTGCCAGGCGGTGGAAAGTCCGGAAAGCTAAAACAGAAGACAAAGACAAAGGCCAAGGCAAAGAGAAACGGAAGACAAAGGCGCACAAGGAAAAGCGCAAGTCAAAACTTTTGTAAAAGAGCGCAAGCGCATCATGGTTTAATTCAAGGAGCGTCGGGCTCTCACCCGTGCAATTTGTAAATGTAGACGGGCGGTGGAAAGGAAGCTAGGAAGATAGAAGGACAATGGGAAAAAGGGCTTAGGCTACGGCCGCCATGTAAAAAAGAGGAAAAGGGGATGACCGCCCAAAAGGGATTTAGGGTTTTGTATATAAAGTCGAAAAGTAAATGAGAAGCTCATTCTTGTGTATGGCAAAAAGTGGCTCTCTTGTTCTCCTTCTTCTTCTTGTTCTTGCTTGCTTAAGCTTGTGCTTGAGAGAGGGAGTATGAGATTGTGAGGGAGTGAGTGTGTGGAGGTGAGGGATCAAGAGGGTGAAGCTCTCCATCTTCTCCTCTCTCCTTCTCTTCTCTTCTCTTCTCTTCTCTTCTCTTCTCTTCTCTTCTCTTGCTCGTGGTGATGGAGCTTGGAGCATGGAGCTTGAGGATGGAGCTTGCTTGAAGCTTGCACTTGGATCATGGAGCTACCGGAGTACGCGGGAGAGGAGGTAACTCGAACGGCATGGAGGTAAGCTCACTACACCCGGCGCATCGGCTATGCGAGGGGTAGCCATTAGTGCTCAGCTTGGAACGCTTGAAACAATAAGAGGTCTGTGGGTCTTGGCAGTTGAGCAAAAGCTCCCACAGAAATCATGAGCTTCATCTACATCCAACTCACCCCTATCTGCTGTAATTTTTTCCACACAGCCATACCGACAAAAGATCTCTTCTAAGAGAAAAGTACACATAGCATTTGTTGTCTTAGTACGTACAGCTTTCCCTTTCACTTGATTAGTCAAGTCTTCACGAGCAAGCACAAGATACCTCATTTATCAAAGACCTGTAGGCATTGTGACCAAATCCACCACCCACTTAAAATGAAGAGACAATGGATATGTGGATTGCAATCCATCCCGATGTCTCACAGATGAATACATTTGACATGTCGTACATATTTCCACAAAGTGAGCAACATCCTTATACATACCCTGCCACCAATATCTTTCTTTGATCTTTGTAAAAGTACCCCAAACACCTCTATGACCAATCCACAAGCTTTCATGAAATTCTTGCATTACTTTTACTTGTGAAGCTCTATCACCCAAAACAAGAAATGGCATGCCCTGTTTCTTTTTAGCATGTTTCCATAAGTATCCATCTTTTAAAAAAAATCCATAGGCTTTCCTCTTGATCTTCTTAAACTCCTCATCTGACCATTCATCTCTCTTTGTTAATGTACTGAGATATTAACCAATTATCAGCCACTCTCCTATATATTTGTCTTCAAAAACACTTCTACACAAGATACAAAACATCTAAAGTGTCTTCTCTTTGTTGTCCAAGCTTCTGTTAATGCTGTAGCAACACCTTGCATTGCTAAATTCACTCTTACAACATCATTTTCAGCCATAAGAAAGTCATCTTCTTCCTCCTCATCCATCATCCAATCTTCATTCTCATAACGTGCTCGAGATAACATGTCTGCCACACATTGGGTTATCTCTTCCTGCAATATGCTAAAATTTAGGGTTCAAAGATTTGATATATGCAATCCACCGGAGCATAGCAATGTCCCGAGTAGTACAACTAGTAATCATACCCAATACCGGTAAACAATCGGTCTCAATGACTACATGAGTACCCATAAAATATCCTTATCATATTTAAGGGCTGTCACAATTCCCCATAATTCTCTTTTAACCTGTGGATATCTTCTCTGTCATTCAGTACTTTAGCACCAAAGCAAATTGCATATCTTTGTCCTTCCTCATCATCTTGCCCAATTGCCCATCCAAACTCGATTGGGCTTATATCAACAGTAATAATGATAGCATTTCCATGTGAATAGTCAGCCTTTCCTAATGTAGGAGCAGATTTTAAGAGTTGCTTCAATTTCTTCATTGCTTTATGATGCTTCCTTTCCCAATGAAATTTCTTACCTTTCCTTAGAAGCTGATAAAGAGCATTGGCTCCATGTGCAAAGTGAGGAATCCATATCAAATAGAACACACATGCACCCAAGAATCTATGCACCTCTGATACATTTATGCATACATCTTGCATTCTATCAATCCCATCTATTTTTGTTGGTGATGGCCTTCGCCCATAAGGCCCACACATATGCCCAACAATCAAAACCTCTTCAACTCCAAAGACAGACTTTTGTCCGGAAAGAGTTAAATGCACCTCTTCTAGACGTGTCAAAATCCTCTCACAATCCGCAATATGGTCTGCAACAAACTGTATGCATCCATGAGTATCCATATCTTCATTCTTTTCATCCACTGCACACCCTTTGATTGGAACATCGTCCAAGAAGGGCATAGTCAATTGTGGTATAAAATCCCTGAGTACCCTATTCATAGCATTTGTCATGTGTGCCAGTGAGTTTGTTGCACCCTGTGGGAGAGTACACATCCGTACTAACCCCAAGGGAGTCTTCATGGTTGTGATATCCCTGCTTTCAATTGCAAGCTGAAACTGATCATAACCCAAGTAAAGATCACCCAAAGAATAGATCGCTCTGCTTGCAAAAGCCTCTGCAAATTCATCAACCACAGGACCTGCACCCACATTTCTTATGGTCACTTTGTTGACCAATTGCATGTCTTGAATAAATCTCAAAGCCTCATTCTTTTTTTGCACAGTAAACCAACGATTTGAGTACGGGGCTGAAGAAGGCTCTAAGATCTTCATGCAAATCTTTTCATTTAGCAAATCCATCAACTTTGGCAAGTAAGCTTTAGGCACTAGAATAGGCCTCAAGTTACGTGGTATATGTGGCATAGTAAATACGACCATAGGAGAGACAACATTTGTATCCACACAACCTATTTCACTTGGCTGAAATGCAAATGCCTTCTCATGTCTAGCCAACATCTGTATAAAATAGTCTCTCTCAACAGGCAAAAGAAACCCTTCTGCACCAACTTTCAATTTTTGTAATGTTTCAGATGTAAACTGATGACCTATATCTTTAGGATCTCGTAAGCTTGGCTACCTTGACACTTTTTCATACATACCCTCACTCTCTGGTGGAAGTGGCAAAGCAATTGGTTTCACCTTTTTGTCAATGTCTTATACTTTGTCTCTACAAGTGCTTTAGCCCATTGTAATCCTTCCTACTGAGCAAACAATGCTATAACATCATACATATCCAAAGAACATACTGAGAACACTCTATTTTCAGCCTCATTTTCTGCATGTATAGTTGCTGAAATTTCAGCCATAGTGTCAGTAATATTTAGCCCATAAAAGATGCCTGAAATGCCATCATTTTTGGCTAACAGTCCCAATGCTCTCAATTTCTTAATAGCCCATTTCATAGATATGCATTCAGCCCTACACATAGCTTCCATGGGCTTAAACCAACATGAACTATTTGTTGTAAACTGAGAATTACCAATAGTAAATACATGCTTCATTTCATCAAGAGGAGAGTACACCCTCTGAACAGCACTATTGTAGCCCCGCATTACAACAGTGCTTAATGAAAATCCAGGTCTTTGAATTCCCTTGCATTTGGAACCAAAGGAGACTCTCGAAGTGTATCACGATTTCTAGGATGATTAACACAAACAGTAAGAAATTGGACTGCTTTTCTTCCATCCTTGCTTCTGACTCTTGCATAAGCAGAACCATCATCAAGCACCTTTGTTTCCATATGCACACCTGTAATATAGGGCTGTCCCAAAATCATTGCATATGAGGAATTATCTTGCACAAAGAAGTGTTGCTCTTCCTGTAACCAATCGTCACTTTTACATTAGGACATGCAGCATAGAGCTCCCCTAAAGAATTATTTGCAGCCCTCATATGCCAACCATGATCAGTGTCCATAGGTGATGCACCATTTTCGTACAATCCCCGCTCAATGACATTTATCTCAGACCCATGGTCAAGTGAAGCAACACAAGGAGTTTCACGTTCCCCTATTTTCACTACCGTTTCAGTGGTAGCTCTAGCCTAATGATTTCTTGTGTAGTGACTTCGAGGAATAAATCCTAGAGTCTCTTCTCCATATTATTGCATTTGCCTTACTCCACCATGCATATTGCTACAAGACAATGCATTTTCAGCCACTTTCTTCTCTTTTCCACATATTGTCCACTGATTAGTAGCATCCTACATAGATAATCTAGTACTTACTTCATGCTCATATTCAACCTGAATACCCAACAAACCAGATTCCTCTTCAAATTGTAGCAATGCACTAGTTGTATCACCAAGAAACTGATGCTTCCTTTTAATTCTGTCAATGATCTCATCATGAAATTCTCTCTTGGCAATGCTAAGCACCTCTCCTAAGGTAAATTCCACCCGACTTTAAGATCTGTTCTTCAAGAACCTTCTTAAGATCTGTGGCTGTCTCAATGTCAGATTGCAACTTATATCCTGACTGCTTGCCCTTCTTTTTTCCCTCTTGTTTGTTGTCATGTTTTTGCTCCTGATTGACCTCTTTCATAACACGCTCGGGAGGTGGCTGATTTGTAGCTTTAGGCTGATCCACACTTCTTCTTGTCATTCTTTTAGATGTCCCTACAATATCTTCATCTCTTTTTCGTTTTTCTTCCACAAGTACATCCGTGTTTTGTACCTTTACTAAATATGCATACACTGATTATGCATCTACCGATGATTCCCAACCAGTTATGCCATGAATGTCTTGCCCTGCATGAGACATTTCACTATCAGTGGCCTTTCTCTTTTCAGCTGCATGTAAAACATATGTCAATATTTCAACCTTTGGACCAACCATCACTTGGCCATGCATTCTATCCAACTGTAAACCAAAAGTAGAAGCATGTACCACAGCATAAGCATTTTGGACAGCAGCCAAGTCTTCCAACAACTTCTGCATACCTCCCTTTCCAAAATTCAAAGCAAGAGGCAATCCCACTTCTTATGCATGGATCTTGCCATCTTTCCAAAAGATGAGTTGTCGTGCCAAGGCCTCCTGACAGGCAGCACAATCCTTTCTCTCATGCTGCAAACTGTCACACCACATACATCTTTTTCCAAGTTTAGGGGCTGCTGCCCGTCCCCTTTCCTCTTGTCCTTTTTCATCCAATTTTGCAACCTTCAATTGAAGATCCCGCATCCTTTTGACCAATTCATCCAGGACATCTTCCCTAACAGAGAAAACAATAGCAGGTACAACCATAGGGTTAGCCACAGAAGCGGGTGGCTTACTGGATACTTCAACTGTTTTGCATGTAACAGTGGGCAAGCTAAAGACATGCAATCTTTCTCTTCTTCTATGCTTCTTCACAAGCGCAGTAACAGCTTCCTTGACATGTCTCCACTCTGTTTTCAAACATGTCTCTGTAGTTTGATCCTCCAGCAAATCATCAAGCTTCTCTTGAAGCTCGGGATCACCTACCTGTAGAAACAATTCAATTTTCTGACTTGCAAGAGCTTGTTGTTCTGCGAGATCCAACTGCTTAAATCGACTTTCAAATTCTCTTAACAATTCTGTAGCCACACAAGACCCTTATTAGGTTGTATAACCCACTTTTGAAAAGTCTTGCGCATAATCAAACTAATATCCTCAATATAAAATTCTTCCCTGAGTGTCTTCTTAAAGGCTACCCAGTCAGCATCCTAGAAGTATAATTCAAAAATCTGTGCTTTCGGTTCATGAACAGTAACATGTACAAAATATTGGCTCCATGCAAATTGAGCCACTCCAAAGAATTCCATCTTCTGAGCATAGATATGTACATATGTAGATACGTTCTTGCCATTGAATAACTTTACCTCACGTTCAAGCATTCATCACAATACTTTCTATTTGAGCTAAAGCTTGCATCACATGTTGTTGTTGTTATACCTGCATAAGCATATTCATATTTTGCACCAACTGCTGCAAAACATCGCTGGAGAATGTATTCAAAGATTCTCCCATCTTGTCTTTCCTTCTTCTGATGACCTTTCACATCGGGTTCACCAATGTCGGAGGGATTTTTGTTGAAAGGTCGAATCCACCGAGGATGAGAAGTAGAAGGAAGTAGAGATAGGAGATGGAATAGAAGATAGAGAATACCCAAGTGGTAAACACAACAAAAACAAATCACAATGAATTGAATCAATATATATTGAAAGAACCTGGAATCTTCGCACTACTCAAAAGCAATCTCCAGGTATTAGTTCTCATGGAGCTCCTTTGTAGACCAAAAACATGGATCAGAAAAATCAACTCCTTCTCTACTGCTCGAAACCCAAATTTGATGGCTCTGTTGACTCCGAAAGGGGGGTAAAACTTCAGGACACCTCCTCACGGATCTCCTAGATCACTCATTCTTCTTGTTTCAGTTCAATCTGCAATTTTCAGCCTGTTTACAGCGATTGCGACACACGCGATTTCGTCAATCTGTCTTTTTTATGAAAATCCTCCAACTGGCTGAAAAAGCCACTTGGTTTTTGCATGCCATCCTAATCTAGAAGCTTTTCTAACTTTTTCGGATTTTTACAATAAATAATATCAAATATAAGCTAAAATTATCCAAAAATCTAGTATTTTTGGATAATCCATGCAACTCACACTAATACTAATGACTCAGATCACATTGACTCTCTTGATTAATAATAAGTCAAATGATGATGCATTCCATACTTTTTCACACTGTGTCCTCATAACGTCACGACACCGGAGATGTGGTGGTTGGAAATGGGATAGAAAAAAGAATGGATGCTGCAATGGAGGAGAAAGTGAATCGCTTTTGTATGTTACACCATGCCTCTATGGAGACGTGGCTCTCCAAGTACCAGCAAGCTAGGCAAGATCGAGAGGAAGCGCGATCTGAATTTCGATGTAGTAAGTGCCATCGACCGAGTCAATATCTCGAGGGCATGGAGGGGATGCCGCGGTTTATGTCAACACGATGGTTGCATGGAGCTTTGACAGCAGCGTCTCGCGAAGGGGCGGAGGTCTCAACCGAGGGGAGTGGGAATTCTCTAGGATTTGTCGTATCTATATTTTATATGCGACAACTAATTGAGTGTTTCAACGTACAATACAAAATATATAGTGTGGTCGCACGGATGGTATTTTCGCGTGGAGCATATTGACAAAATGTGCTCCACAACAGATTGTGGTATCATGGCATTGGATAGAGTAGTCATGTGGGAGCTTTATAGTAGGTTTCCTCATGCCGCTTGAAGCAACGATAATTTGTACACACCCATGGTGGTCTCAAACAAGATTATTATTCCATTTTGCATGCACTAGCTATTATGACGGTAAGGTTGCGGTTGCTTTAGGGTCTCACTATCTCCAAGCTAGCAAGTCCTTAGTCACATTGAGCTCTAAGTCACTTCTCATGGATGTTGTATCACTTCTTAACATTTTTCTTGCCATAGTTTTTCTCTCAATTTAGGTTATGAATGCACATCACCTCATCTAAGACTGAATTGGGATTAAATATGTCTAACATTTAGTTGCTAGCCATGGATTCATAGATTCCCTTGTCTCAAGTACCCTTAACAAAGGGCTTTCACAACAACCTTGGTGTTGGGTCTTTTTGTAGTGGGAATCTGTTTATATTGTAGTCCCACATGTTCTCTCACTCTTATTATTCCAATTTCATAATAAGTTGTATAATGAAGTTTTTCCCATACTGGGATTCTGCAAAAAGCACATGATCAACATGTCTATGAGAATAGAGAAATGACATTTCTTAGTTGTGTCTAGCCTAGTGAACCAAGTTTTCCCCTCATACCTAAGCCTAACCCCAATTCTTACAACTTCTTTAAGTCAAAGGCCCATTTTTTAGCCTCAAAAAATTGCTCAATTTTCTCTTTGAAGTTGTATGGGTCATCTCCAACTCTATACTCCTCTATTTTCTTAGCTAGGAATGGGATTTTTCCTTGATCCTTGGTACCATGTGTGACATCTAATTCCATGAGTAGTGAATTGATATGTATGTCCCAATCTACAAGGCATTAGTGCTATTCAGAGACTTTCTCTACAATAGATTAGTGAGATTGAGTTTCTTAAAGATCCTATGATCCTTGTGCTAAAAGTAGAAACCTCATAATGCCATTTATCTCTCACTACATGCTCTTTTCTGATGTTGGGTAGCTATGATTGCGTCCATGAGTTTTTCTAGCATTTCTCTACTCTGTCCTACCAAGATTTGGTACTAATATTCCATGTCTGTCAATGTCAACTTGGTAGTATCCTTTTGCGTTGTACCTCAAATTTTGCATAAGGCTCACTCATGTTTCTTGGCATACCCTTTACTAGTTAGTCTTCTCCATCATGGGTATTGGGCATCCTAGCTTTACCAACTTGGTTGGTAGTTACAAGGTACAATAGTTGGCTTTTGATGGGGATAGTGTCTCCTAGTTCATTTTTTCAAGCCCATTCACTCACACAATTTGGCCTTATAGACTTGATCCTTTATTGTACATTAATCAATGAATTATGTGTGACATTCATTTTAGATTAACATGTCATTTTAGTGGTTCACTTGTCTATACTATATCTTTGGGGTTTTTTTTTTCTAGGATTTGGTTTCCTAGGCTTGGTTTCTCTAGTTTCTTGGTTTGGTTTGGCTCCTTTACATGTAGTCTTTTGGGTTGGGGTGTTTAGAAAATTCAATCAACAACTTAATTCAATCATTATCAGTGGGTTCGAGCAAGAGAGCTGACGACGAGCAACGGATCCAAACATGGTTATAGATGAGATGGAGTATTTTGGAAACTTGCAAAGTATTGTTACGGTGGATTACTGTAGCTTTTCCATGATACTATTCGATGTGCAGTGGTTCAAAGTGGTACTTGAAGGAGCTGGAGCAACAGTTCGATTAGGTCCATCTGGATTTCTCGAAATAGATTTCGAAAAAAAATGGACGGATTTGTGCGACACCTTTGTGTTTCCGACCCATTGTGAACAAGTGCATGAACTCATTTATTTGTTAATTGTATTACGACATGGTACATGTCACAATAGTTAAATCTCTCTTGTAAGTATTTGTGAACAGGTAATCTTCTATCCAAACCCCCGACAACCTCGATGGTGGTGTGTTATACCTTCAGCTCCCCGAAGTGCAAGAGTATATGATCAAAGTGATGTTTCGAGCATAGATGAGGATAATATGCAAATAGAGGGGTCAATATTGCAAGGGGTAGAGGCCACCGAAAGCTTGGAGCATGTAGAGGAGCCAGCATCGGGTAACAATGATGAAAATACAAGAGTCCAAGAATTCTTTGAGAACAAGGTGGACTCATTCTTTTGTGGTGACATGTCTATCGACCTTCCAGTTTCTGCCGAGTTGTGTCAAGAGATTGACATGGGACCATAGGATACTTCATACTTGGAGCGTCCACTTACTCAATTCGTTGACTATTCGCTATAAGCGTACATAAGATATGCATTTTAAGTAAGATCATTTTTTTAAGATTTATATTACCGTGCTTTGTATGATTTAAATTGATTATACTAACATCATTTTTTGTTTGTGCAGGTGACCTTTGTGGATACTTAAATCATCAGGATGAGTCGAGGGATGAGCAATGAGGAGTTGCGGGATATCTTTATGCACATGTCTTCAGATCAGATGGCGAGATTCAAAGACATGGAGGACCAGGAGCTGCCTCGGACATCGTCAGGTTGCTTCATTAGATCTACTTCGGCGCGATCAGATGCTTCAGCTTCGAGCAGACGAGGTCGACGCTCCAGACTTGGGCCAGAGGGAGGGAATGCTTCAGGATTAGGGGGATGCTGCAGAGATACGGATGCAGTGAGCCTGCAGTCGGCTCGGGATAGAGATACTACTCCTCGCTCTCATGGCGGTTCCAGAGAGCATGGCTCAGATGGTTGCTATGGAGGCATGGATGCGGTGTCTCCGTCTCATCGTTCTGCTAGAGTTGCGTCACCTCCAGGATTTGTCACACATGTGGGGACATCTACTCTAGTTACTCCGGCTTTTGCTCACTCGTCCGTAGGTGGCACCCCTATGGGTGCTACATCGATAGAAACTATCCCAGTCGGTACACCTGATGTACAGGGGTCTCTTAGAAATGCCCAGGAGCATGGTCGCAGGTGGGAGAGGACCCATCTTGGGCATACCCCAGAGGGGTATGCCTATCTTGTAGATGATAGGTCAGGAGCCATCATCATGAATGATGAGGGGAGGAGGTGATGCCTCGTATGAGAGAGTTGTGCCAACAAGTTTTTCAGTACAACATCCTGGATCATTGGAAAAACATACCGGAGGGGAGCAAGGACTACATAATAGCATCCTTGCATGAGGAGTTTCCGGTTCTAGCCACAACAGATAGGTTTTCTACGGGCTGGATGATGGAGTGCAAGCATGCATATATCTCACACAGACGATCGGATGCACACAAGGCACTCAAGAGTGGGGTTGCAAAGCCTGAGTGGCTAGACACGGATGACTGGCGCCAACTAAGGGAGGAGGCTACAGATTCTCCAAGATGTTGGAGTCAGCAGTGCGAGGTGGCGAGGGCACGACTAGAGACTGGAGTGGTTCATCATCTTAGGAGTAGAGGCCATAGGACATATCTAGAGGACTTTGTAAGTTTTTATTTTATTCTGCTTGCTTATTTTTTTGCAATATCATTTGTACTGACAATCGTGTTTCTAACTGTTAGTATTTTGTTTCATTTGGAGCACTCCATTACAAATTGTGATCCGACCAGCCTTGAGACTCGATATGCAAAGAGGCACGGTCTCACTGCATTGATCAACCGATTCTATAGACGCAACGGCCCTGTAAGTCACTCATCTTTCTTGTCCGTAGTTACCATATTTAATTAGAATGCATTATTGTATGGTGGACTGATGTGTAGTTATTTCTTTTTTTGCAGAGTCCGTTCGATGCTCCTTTATGGCAGGACAAGCTTTCGGATGGCGAGGATCTATAGCTCACCCTTGGATCCCTGGAACTCACACACCCTTCTTTTTTGGTCACCTGATATGTGTAGACATTTTCTATGTAGTAGTGATATCTTGCCATGATTATACCAATCGCTTTCATTATGCGATCATGTATTTATTTCATGTATCAGTGTTATGATTTAAGTACACTTTGTCTTTATTTACATGAGCATTGTACATATTACCGAAACTATTTTGTATGGCCCAAATAAAGCACACAGTGCCTGTATTGCCACAAATTTTTTTTTCCCTATTACCGTTACTATTAGCGTCACAAATTTACTGCACGCGTCATTATTGGCATCGTTATTAGCATCGCAAGGCATCGTTATCAGCGTCGTTATTTGCGTCGGTATTAGCGTCCCAAATGCGACGCTGATACCGATGTTGATAACGACGCTAATACCGACTGTTCTATGGCGTCGCCAATAACGACGCTTTTTGCATCGACGAGGGCAAATTTCTTTATTTACATTTTCGTCGCTTTTAATGTCGGTGTAAGGCCTATATCTTGTAGTGTTTATCATGATATTTTACTAGTATAAGTTTATTAGAATAAAGAATATTTTGATTTATTTGCACAAAAGCAAGTCATGCAAAGTGAGGAAAAGCAAGAAACACAAAAGGGATGCTTTCAATGTATTTTGAATACAAAAAGCTTACTCTTATATTATAAATACGTGCATGGAAAAGGTGCTCACATAGAGATTGTACCCAATATTGTGTCGTACATGCTTTCTCAATTTCTCTTCTCTCTTCTCTCTACCCTCTTTCTTATTCAATTTGTGTTCCTTTTAATCTTGATTAATAATTGGTTGTTCTATTGTAAGAGTCTTCAATACCATTAATAATCAAAAAAATAAAGTCAAACCATTAAATGATATAATGTATTCAACAAATAATTTTGATCTTGGCTTTAACTTTGATGAGGATAACAAAATTCACCCACGTCCACATTAAACTACACATTTACACAATATAGTAGTCTAAATGGCAACAAATCTCCCTAAAATTTTCAAAGAGCAAAAAAAAAAAGATATTTTATTAAAAATAAAGATACATCAAAAAAATGATATGCTTACTTGTTAGGATGGAGATATTTCTTTTTGAAGTGCATGCTAAGCTTAAGGTGCTCTAGAGCTGTGCTCTCATCCACAAAATATGTAGGAACATTCTAGAGGAACTAGAGACAGCACATATGTTTTATCAAGACAACAAAGCAAGTAGAGAATGCTTGAGCTAAGTAGTACAACACATCCATCTGAGGTGTTTCATATGCCCTTATTAGGATTAATAAGAAGAGGAAGTGGCGTCACTATCACTAGCAACTGTCGAGACCCTACAGACCGCTTATCAAGTCAAGCATTTCAAGCAAGTGGCAATGGCTACCTCTCACATATCCATGCACGCTCTCACACAACGATGTAGTGATCTCACCATTGAATCTGATAGCTGTAGTCCTCTTTCTCAAATCCTTCGATGGCTCCATGATTTGAGGCACTAGCTCAAGCAAGCTCCATTTCCATGCTCCAAGCTCCAACCTCCATAGTTGCACACATGAGAGAAGAGAAGAGAAGAAGGAGAAGAACTAGAAGAAGGAGAAGAGGAGAAAAAGAGCTTCTCCACTGTCCTTTCACTCTCACACACTCACACTCTCCCTCTCTCACACTCTTCTTCCTCTCTCTTGCACAAGTAGGAATCAAAAACAAGAACAAGAAGAGAGCCAGTTTACATGCACACCAAGAATGAGCTTATCCATTAACTTTTTGGCTTTTATACATGCTATTCTCCACTTGGGCACCCACCCCATTTTCATGACCGGCCATTCAGCCTTGGTCCTCATTTCCACTCTTTTTCTATTATTTTCTATTCTCACAACTCCTTTGCATGCGCATTTTCATTTACAACTTGCACAAGAGGAAGCCTAGAGCTCTTTTATAAAAGACTAAAATGTGCTTTATCTCTTGTGTGCCCTATTCTTGATTTTTTTTTTAAATTCACGCTTCTTGGTCTTCTTTTTCCATTGGCTTGTCTTTTTATGCTCTTAAGCCTTTTTTGCACCTTATGTTGTTCCGAGGGTTAACATTATCCCCCTCTTAGTTGGATGCTTGTCCCATGGCATTGGATTGTATGGATTTGAGAGGTTGAGGGTAGTCTGTGAAATGGTACTCTTAGGACTTTTGAAAAATTGGCCATGTAGGATAAGCTTGTGACATATGATTAGAGATTGTTGGTGTTGAAGATATGTTGATTGATTGAAGAGGGCCTTCGAAGTTGTTGGCTAGCTACAGAGCTACATAATGTACTTGTAAAGGAAGAATAGGTGCACGATCTAGGAATTATGTTTGCCTTACTGTGTAGTGCATTGTACAAATGGTGGTGGAATTAGAGGAAGGTGATGTGCATGAATTAGGGCGACAAGTCTATCACAATGTCCTGGCCTTGATGTGCCCTAAGTGCATGAAGTGGGGAGAGGTAGGGATTTAATGATCCCTAGATGCAGTGTTCGTGGCACGCATACATTACAAATGAGAAATTTTTTATTTTTCTTTTATTTTTCTCTTTTTTTTTCTTAAACAAGGGATGATACTAAGCTACATCCCATTCTCTTACAGGGACAAAGTTGAGTGGAGGTTTAAGTGACTTACTTAAAAAGGATCGGCCTAGTATATAGCCTTTTAGGTTGACTCTCACATTCAGAGGTGTAGTGGACAAACATGGGTGGTTACACCTCATGAACCGCCAACTATAACTCATGTCCTCTAGTAGGTTCATATAAAAGGTTGACAATAGGGTAGCTCTCATCATGAGTCTAGTCATAGCACAACTCTCTATGGCCACATTTATATGAAAAAAGAGGAGTGGTAGTCATCTTCCTCTACATTCGCTCTTCCTCTACAATGGGCTTTTGCTTAAGAAGGATTCTTAGGAGACGCAAATAGTTACAATTGGTAATAAATCCCAAATCTAGACATGAAGAAAACTCCTCGAGGAAGTGCGCAATATATGGGTGAAGATATTTTTAAGTGAAGGTCATGCACTCCTCAAGGGTCACGGCATTAACATTGTAAATTCGTGGAAAATCATACCTTCTGTGCACTTCCGGAACAAAATCTACTATGTGTCTCCTTGGATAGGGCATGTAGGTCATATTATCCCTTTCATATGGCAATGTGTTGCAAAAATCCATCCACGCATCCATATTTTCATCCCATATGTTCCTTCTCTACTTCAGCTATGATTCATAGCCCTTAACTACTCTAGGCTCATCCATCACTTTATCCTCCCAATATCTAGCTAGTTCCCTTTACCATAGCATTGGTTGCCTTGCTATTTCTTCTAGCCACCTTTTTGCCTAGCCGCATTGAAAGCTTGATCACCTCCTCCACCACCCTTGGTGATAGTACTCGATCAAGTGATCGGGAGTAGAAGAAGATGAATTTGAATGGGTTGTAATGGCTTTCATATTGGTTCCATAAGGTCAATTCTCATGCCCAATAGTGAATGGCAAGCACTCTTCATGTTGAGGGATAGGGACTTTAGGCACCGGCTAAGGCTTGGCACTAAGCTTTCTCTAGCTCCACCCATTCCCTCCTTCTACACCTCATTTTCACAATCATCTCAAGGGAAATGGGGTCTTTGTCATCTGCTCCTACTTGCGACTCTAGTTGTGGGGGTGGACTAGGCACATTAGGCTCCTCTTTCTCATCATTCTCCTACTCAAAATCAAGCCCTTCTTCAAGAATTGGCTCTACAGACCCCTTGGTAGAGGCATGTGCTTGTCACTCCTCTTTTTTCCCAAATCTCAATAGGTCAACCTATTGCCTAGACGATCTTGCCTTAATCAAATGTTGCCTTTTCTCTTCCATACTTAGGCTGATGCTGCCCTTGGGTGTCTTTTCATGGAGACCATATCTTAATGCTCTCCTTGTGAGTTCTAATTTTCTTTTGAGTCCGTCAATTGTTTTTTTCCCTTCCACCTGAGTGATATTTAACACAGTGTTTAAGAAAGCTTGCCGCTATGCTAGCATCCCCATCTCTGTTGCTTTCACTTTTCCTTTAGCCATTATGCATGTGCTTTTTGATATTGCCAGGCACTCTGCTAAATCCTTGATTCTAGCATCGTTCCCTTCCACCCATCCTTCAGCTCTCTCTTTCATCTATTCGAGACTTTGGTTTTGCTTTCCTAAGAGTTTGATTACTAGCTGCTCTTGCTCTTTCCATATTGCAAGCATCTTTTCTTTGTCTTAGCCCTAGCATTCCACCTACTCCTTTAGGATGCCCTGCTCATTGAGTGCTACCTTGAGTTGAATATGCAACTTTGCCATCTTCTTCATGGCATCTTCATCTTTTTGTGTCTTTGTGGCCTACAACTCTTGTCTTAACTCATCCCTCTACCATTTCAACTCTTTGTTTTCTAAATCCATGTGTTTGTTTTCTTTGGAGTTAAAAGGCACATAGTTGCTCTAATGCCATGCGGCTTTCCCTTTCTTCCTCGTATAGTCATCCCACAAATTCTTGTCACCATGTCTTGCCTTCAAGGCCTCTTTCAGTGCCATTACTTCCCTTGCGAATATCGTCATTTGCCTTGTCTTTTCTAGTCAAAAGGCTGGAAAAGCATCCTATTCTGCTTCTACCTCGACAAGTGTAGCTTTTCTCTCCTCATTCTTTCTATCACACTAACTCTAGAGCTCTTTCACTAGCTCATCATACTTCTCCGTGTTGTGCACTACCAATGGCACTGAAGTGGTTGATACCTCAAGGCATGACACCTTAAGATCTTTGCGGGATTCTGCATCGGCTACTATTGGTTTCTTGGCTCCTATTGGGACCCCTTCTAATGTTGTTGGTGCCAGCTCATGCACTTTGCCTAGTAGGTACTGCACCCATGCCATCACGTTACTATCATTAACTACTACTTATGTGGCTCCTTGTGTTGAGGTGATTGTGGTAGCCATGACTGATGGTAGTGCATGCATAGGGGCCTTTCCCTTACCCTCTACCACTGGTCTCTATTCAACTTCCTCTACAGTAGCACTTGTCCCAGGCACATTTTCATGTGTTGGTCTCATCATGCCTAGTTATTGGGATCAAGAGGTTTGTTCTATTGATCTTTTGATGGCAATGGCCACCTACTCCTTCTCTTGTCTTAACCTTTCTTCCTCTTCCTCTTGTTTCTTTTTACGTTCCTCTTCAAGTTTCCTTGACTCTTTTTTAGCCCTATGCTGATCTCTCCTTTCTTCGTTAGTAGTTCTAGTCTTCCTGATAGGAATCCTCAGCATAATTCTTCACCCCCCTCTTTGACTAGATGGTGTTGAGCCTTGCTCCCCCTTCTTGTTGTGCTAACCATTCTCTCGCTTGAGGTTCCTTGTTATTGATTTTGGTAGTCAACTTTCCTCTTCTTAGCCACTTGCTCTGCTTCTTCCTACTGAACTCTATTAGCTTCTTCTTCCCCAAGGTTCCCTATGAAGAAAAAGAGATGAGAGGGCTAACTATAATAATGGGTGAATGATGTCATGAGGGGTTGGCAATTGTTATGGTGTTTCCTCCACTTCCTCTTCTCTGTCCATCTCCCCCACTGCATCTTGTATTAGCGTTGTTAGCACTCCCTTGAAACCTATATTCAATACCTTGAATATGGGTTTTTTCCTTTCTGACTCAGCCTTCATCATTGTTGGGGATTCTTTGCCTATGGATCTTGGAGCCTATGCCAGTACCTTAGCTAATGCCTGGATTGTTGTTCAAACATATGAGTTCAAATTTACTTCATCTAGTGCCTTGGCTACAATACTCGGGAGTAGTGGTACCCCTATTATATTCATGAGTGCATTGTACCTTTGGCTCGAGAAGAGAGCATGCACCATCTTAGCTTGCAATCTAATAGTGGACTCAAGGATGTTTGCTATGCTAATTCCATCATTCGTATATACTTGTTCCTTATTCATCCCTAGCATACCATACACGTCTCTCGCTCACTAATCCTAGAGCTTTCTCAACCAACTTTGAGCTAAGCACAACTTTCACACTCTTGGTTACATCCCCTTGTTTGACCATCATTGTACCATTGTTCTTCTTAACATCAAAGGATCTGAGAAATTATGTGCACTTGTCATGATCTATTTACTGGCCGATCTTCTTGAGGTACTTGGCTAGATTCCATTGCTCAAGAATCTACATGTCCGCATCCTCAATTGCCAAAAGTTATTTTAGGTTGTGTATGCTTCAATATTGCTAATTGGTTGAAAACATGCATCTTCATGGTTAAGTGAATTTGTTCCATTCTTCCTCGGAAAACAGAAACCCTACCATTTGGATTCCTATCATAACATAACAACTCACAAAGAATTCTCTTTGAAGGACAATTTTTGCTTTAAAAAGCAAAGTGGTTAGAAGGAAACATTATCAAATAGTGAAATATATAAGCTAAGGAATGAAAAATTTTCATATCTATCAATCTATGTATTCCATGCAAGAATTCATGAAGAATTTTTCACTAAATGAAAATTCAATTCATCCTTCTCTTTGGAGTTTAATCATATTTCGATTCATATTCAACTTTCACCTTACTCCCTCCCTTCGTGGAATGATGAGAATCCTTCCTAGCATTAGAGAATAAAGGGGTAAGGGTGTTTGGTACGCTCTTGGTGTACTCTAGTGTTTCAGGGTTATATTGCAATGTAGCATGGTGGTCCATGTCTTGTGGATGAATCCCCACATGTGTGTTGTAGGCCAATACATCAGTCAAGAGATAACCTGATTTCATTCTGCTATAGCAACATGAAGTTCCTCTTCTGTTAGGGTCCTAAGTATGGATTCAACATGACATTATCTTCTAATGGTTTGTTTCATGACATGGCCAGTACTCTAAAAGAAGTTGGGGCCACGTAAGTGGGATCGTATTTGGAAGTCTTGATGGCTTGTCTTTGCTCTGCATTGGTCATGATTTGACAATCCTCTTGTTTCCATTGGATGTAGAGTGTACCATTTCTGTAGGAAATTGGTTATCAGATTTAGCTAGATTTTTTGGCTCATTAAGTTCATAGGGTGACATTGGAACTTTGTTTTGCTTGAAGGACATGATTAATTGTTGGTTTAAGACTTGTTCTTGAGATATTTCAATGGCAATCAACTCTTCTGCAAATCGTGGGAGTTTTTGTGAATATGAATTCAAATTCCTCCCAAAAACAAGACAAAGAGCATATGTCATTTGCTATTTTTTCTCGTGAAGGATGCCTAAGTCTAAGCATTCGTAGCTTCTAGCAAACATCACGAAAGTAGAGTCCAATCATTTGATACAAATCATTAAGTCATCTCCCGTGTTCATGGCCATATCGGATGCCAATTCGAGAATGGATGAGTGTTGATAAGATGGTTTAAGGCCTATGGGTGGTTGGGGCTTGACTTGACTAGACTACTTAGCTATGGTTGCCCCGCTATGAGGTGCTCATTAGAGTGTTTGTTATCTGTCACCTGTGATTGAGCTTGTGAGTCAAGGAACGTACGGTTCTCTATTTGTGTAGTGGGTGGTGCACCAGAGGTATTAGGGCAAGGCCCATTGATAGTGGGTTTGACTTTTGGGCAATAGACCCATTGAGTGTTCATGTGTTGAGCATCTTTTTGCATGCTCTAGTTTTTACCTCCTACTGGCTTATAAGTACGCGTATGTTGGTTGGGAGGTTGCAATGAATGGGCAATCTAGCTAGTAACGATGTTGCTAGGGCTGCTCTACTTTACTCTACAATAGTGTTATCTAATAGTTGCTTCATGAGAAGCTCACTCAATGTAAGATCTACTTCTAATGTTCTCTTCCTATCTGCATTTCCTCTTGCTCAGTTTTTGCCTACGATGGCTAGGACTCATTGGACCTCATTGAGGTCTATCTCCTAGCATAGACTTTAAGCACATTGCTCCTCGTTGTAGCTAGCTATTTGTTGTAGGGTAGTCCTTCTTAGCCTACTCTCCTCCTCGAGATCAGCTATGATTTTATCTATGGATCTCCCATGGCGTGCTATTTTCATTTGACAATCATATTGTGATATAAGTTGTTGTATGTCGACTAGAAAATCTCCTAGGTCAAGGTCTTGGTCACCTTTGTTCATGCTAGCACCTACCATGTTGGTGGCCTCTTAAAGCATTAAGGTGTCAATGAGGGTGATCAGGTTGGCTAAGGATTTGTCTCTAATTGTGTTCGTTCCTTTCTTCACTCTAAAATCAAGTGGTTTGAGGCTGTTCACTTCCCAGTGTTGGGTTTCTTGGTTTGTTTCCATGGTCCCAGGGGTTTTGCAAGTCCTATTAGTGAGTGCACATTTGAAATCTAGGAATGTTTTTAGAAATGATTTGGGTGCTGGGTTGGGCTTCAAAAGCACTCAGAATAGTGAGTTGATGCATGGAATTGGAGTTTGTAGGCTTGATACCATTACAAGTTGGGATTGGTTAAATTTGTAGGTTGATTCCAATGCTAGACAAGTCTTAAGAGGTTGTGTGGTAGGATAGCTACATGTCTAATCCTTGGGCATTATATCTGAATAGCCAACCAACATGTTAGTAGAAAGGCTAGACACTATTAAGATAATATGCGCATATGCTGGGAAGACACCAGGTCTTTGGCTGTGGAAGTGAATAAGAGTAGAAATGTATAGATAGATGTATATGATGCTAGAGAGATTCTTTAACAAGGATTAACAATAGTAAGAGATTAGACAGATTATTGTATGAGAGTAAAGATAATGATAAAGGTTACATAGAGTAGAGACCAATGAGAGATGAAACAACATGCATGCAAGAGATCAAAGGCTCAAAGTATCCCAAAACCAATCCTTGATTAAGAAAACATGTTTATAATGAGTCTCCCCTTCATCATGTTCTATTTTACCCTGTTATATCTTAAAACTTGCACCAAGTACTAGCTTCTACTCTACTACTCATACGGTAAATATAATCATTTTGTTAGCTTTGAAAGAGGGGTCAAACTCTAGGACACCTACTTAAATTTCTCCTAGATCGCTCCTTCTCCCTCCTCACCATCCGAAGTGTTGTTTGTTGCCAAAAAACTACAATCACGTGTTATGCGAATTCGAAAATCCTTCTTTTTGCATGAGATCTCCAAAAATAGCTGAAAAGCCACTTGCTTTTTGCATGACACCCTATTTTAGAAGTTTGTACACCTTTTGAGGATATTTATAAGAAATAATGTCCAAAATATCAAAAAAAGGCTTAAATTGTCAAAAAATCTCGTAATTTTGAACCATCCATACTATGGACACTAACACTAATGAGTAATATGGCATTGAATCTCTAAATTAATAAGAAAGTCGAATGATGATACACTCAAGAATAAATGTTCGCATAGCAGCACAACATCCACCCCCTTTGAATCTGCACATCCTCCGATATGTGCCACATGATTAATTGGATCAATATATTCATCTTCCATCCTTGCATCTTCATCGTCCTCTTGATCATCTATATCAGCATAAACATGTTCTTCAACCATCAAGTGTTCTTCAATTAGTTCACTTATATTTTGAATCTCGATTCTCTTTCTTGCAATAGAAATATTGATCCTCTTTCCTATAATAGGAATCTTCAAATCTATACCATCTAGTTCACACAAAGAATACATCACATTATCTTGTGTATGCGTCATAATATAATGACCAAATGATCTCTTAGAAACCTTTACGAGTGTACTATGTTGAGTGTCAATACTATTGTCATAGACTAACACCCAATCTCCTTTCTCAATGGGTTTTTGGGTTTTGGATGAAGCCAATGTTTCTTGTCAAACATGTCTTTGTTCTTTAACTTGGCATCTTTTAAATGCATGGTTGCGATCTCATTTTTGTATTTGGGCCTCCTTTCTAGCTATCGAATCCACAAAGCAAGAAGGTCCTCCATGTTCATATCATTCTCCCAAAGTAGCACACTCCAAGTAGTAATAACATCCTCAATAGGCATAATAGGCTTTTGGCTATACATCAACTCAGCGGGCATATATTCAATCATTGTACTATGCGTAGTGCAATTAGCCCATAAAGCATATGAAAGTAGCTTGGGCCACTCTCGAATATTACCTCTGCATGTCTTGGCTAAAGCTTTGATCATAGGCGAGTGTCTGCGTTTACTTTTACCATTGCCTTCAAGGTTGCATGTTGAAGTGAGAGCAAAATTTATACCCAACCTCAAGAAGAATTCCCTAGCCTCTTCTACATCCGACTCTCCTCGATCAACAGTTATCTTTCCAACACAACCATAGTGGCAAATAACATCTTCCAAAATAAATTTACATACTGCACTTGTAGCCTTTGTTCTCAACGCCCAACCTTCAACTTGATTTGTGAGATCTTCTCTGGCAAGTACAATGTATCGCATTTGCCAAAGTCCCATAGGCATAGTCACCAAGTCAACCACCCATTTGTTATGGCTAATGGATAGGTAGGATATAGACCATCACGATATTGCACATTGGAATACTTTTGGCAAGTAGCACAGGTCTCCACGAACTCCAACACATCTTTACACATACCTTCCACTGATATCTTTCTTTGATCTTTGTAAAAGTGGTCCACACACCTCGATGTTGACCAACACATAAACTCTCATGAAACTCTTTGATGATTTGTTGTTGAGTCTTCTTATCACATATTACCCTCTATGGAGTCCTCTTTCTTTGCTTTGGATACTTCCATAGATGGCCATTCTTCAAGAAATACACATATGCTTTTCTTCGAAGTCTCTCGAACTCTTGATCAGTCTATCCCTCATGCTTAGTCAAAGTGCTCAAGTAGGGCCAATAAGCCACACTCAC
This sequence comes from Lygodium microphyllum, assembly GCF_053477565.2. Taxonomy (NCBI): domain Eukaryota; kingdom Viridiplantae; phylum Streptophyta; class Polypodiopsida; order Schizaeales; family Lygodiaceae; genus Lygodium; species Lygodium microphyllum. The sequence goes on from NC_141148.1 coordinate 107,171,312, forward strand.
GATCATATATGTCTTCTAAAAATGTTCAAGAGAATATGCACAACAATAATGATCTCGTTGAATATAAGAAGTGGAGTAGAAATTTGTACTAACATCATCTCCTTCAACAACCATGTCTTCTTCATCATCATACATGGCTCTTGATAATATATCCACAAACAACTCGATTATCTTTACTTGCAATATGGCAAAACCCTAGGTTCAAGGACTTGATGTAAGTAATCCATTGCAATATAACCATATCTGGAGTTGAGCAAGTAGTGATCCTCCCAACCAAAGGTGGACAATCTGTCTCAATAACCACTGGTACACAAATAAAGCATTCTTTATCAAACTTCAATGCAATGACCACTCCCCATAAATCCCTCTTAACTTGTGGGTAATTTTGTTGTCGAGGCCTTAAGACTTTGGCTACAAACCGCACAATATATCTATTCCCCTCTTCATCATCTTATCCAATAAAATTTCATAAGCACTGTGAGGAAAATGGAACTACCCAAAGGCTATAAAAACATGTAATTGGCTCTCATTTCAATGCAATATACAGTACTTCTCTTTTATGTTAATTCAAGACTATGTTTATGAGTCCAAGCTAATCAATCTTGGAATCTAATTCACTTGAATTACAATCTCTCATTCCAATCGCATATCATGTTTATGACTTGCATCCACCATAGCAAATCTAGCACTAGATTCATGTTTCTTAACATGGTATCAAAGTTGGCCAAGCTAGGTAGCCAGTGGGCATACTCTCTCAACCATTCCCTCTCTTATCCTCTTCTCCTATCAACTCATCAAACCATCTACTCCCCATCTCAATCTCCCAAGCTCCGTGTGGTGATTTCTACTTTAGTAAAAGCTTCGTTTGAAGCTCGTATTAGAGGTGCTAAGCAAGGGATGTGCTTCTGTTTCTATCACATAGAGACAGAGAGAAAGTAAAAGAGTTTGAGTAGCTTGTGTAGCCTCCACAAATCCATCATTTGCTACAAAGACGACATCCTTGTATGGATCGAGTACAGTGAGTTCATATCGAGAGAAGAATAAATTTGTGCCACCAAGCTCATGCCTTTCAGCTCACAAAAAGATTTAAAAGCTTTTCTTTACATAAGCTAAGGTAAAGCCTTATCTAATTGAGCCTTTCATTCAAGCCTCTTTCATACTTACTCACTTCTCAATCCAATTCAGCTTAAACCTCATTCACACCCTCTCCCTCACACTCAAAACCTTGTTCACATTGCTAATTAAATTCTCTTCCTCCTCACAAATTGGATGTAACCAATCTTGATCCCAAAAGCGATTCACATTCTTGTGGAATGCTCCATTGATCAAACGCTTGTAAACTCTCAATTTTTTGGGTAAAAGGATAGACACTACCGAAGTATACCATAAACTCCAGATAAGACCTCCTTATCTAGACATGATGGATATTGAGCAAATAGCCAAATTTAATGGTGAAGGTTTCCATGCATGGAAAGAGAAGACCATGCATCATCTCATGTGCAAAGACCTATGGGATCTATTTTAAGATGATGCAGGAGATGCAGATGGCGGGGAAGAAGATACAAGAGGCGAGACCTCTTTGACGAATTCCAACCAAAGACAAAAGAATGGAAGAGAATAAACAGTAAGGCTCTAGGCATCATTGCTTGGGGATTGACCAATGATGTTTTGCATCATATCTCTGGCATCGGGGATTCATGTTAACAAATGATAGGACTTCCATACTCATAATTTACTTTCCTTAGTGTGGGTGTAGAAAACAATAAGTGTGTCAACTTTCTCAATGCCTTTGCATGTGATTCACATTAATAAAACTTTTGACCTTTCCTCAACAATTGATAGAGTGCATCTGCTACATGTGCAATGTGTGGAATTCAATTAAGATAGAAAATGCATGCACCCAAGAATTGTCTCACCTCAATTATGAAAGTATAAGTCTCCTTCATCTTTTAAATGGCTTCAACCTTTATTGGAGAAGGCCTTCGGCCATCAAGCCCACACATATGTCCTATAATCAAACTTCCTTGACTCCAGAAACTAACTTTGGCCCAAAAAGAGTATGATTTGCCTCTTCTAACTTGGCTAAGATCTTCTCACAGTAAGAAATATGATATGCAACAAACTTGCGACACCCCCTCAAATCCACTATCTCATCATTCACCCCTTCTTTGCACCCTTTTGTAAGCACATTATCAAGAAAAGGCATAGTAACATGTGGTATGAAGTCACGAAGAACTTTGTTCATCCCATTCATCATATGTATAACCAAGTTGGTTGCTCCCTGAGGTAAGGTACACATCCTTACTAAACCCAAAGGTGTCCTCATAGTCGTTAAAACCCTGCTATCCATATCCAATTGAAATCGATCGTATTCATAGTAGAGATCTCCCATAAAATAAATTGCACTTCTTGCAAAAGTTTCTATAAACTCATCCACAATTAAACTTGTACCAACATTCCTGATAGTCACTTTGTTCACAGGTTGCATATCCTATATAAACCTCAAAGCTCCACTCTTCTTTGGCACTATGAACTCCTTGTTTGAATATGGAGCACAAGAATGCTCCAAAATACTCATCCTGATCTTTTCATTCAACAACTCAATCAACTTTGGTAAGTGAGCCTTAGGAACATGAATAGGTCTCAAGTTCCAAGGCACATGAAGCATAGTGAAAATAACCATTGGAGTAATAACACTAGGATCCACATATCCAATTTCATGCGGTTAAAAAGAAAAGGTCTTACCATGTTTTGATAGCATCTCCTAGAAGCGCTTTTTCTCCTCTGGTGTAAGAAATCCCTTGCATTTAGACTTCAATTCCTTTAAAGCCTTTGGTGTAAATGTATACCCAATTCTTTGCGGATCTCGTAAGTTTGCTTGTTGAGAGACTTGGTTCATCTTCTCTTTGCTATTAGAAGGTAGAGGTTGAGCAACATGTTTTACCTTTTTAGCAATAGTTTTGTACTCGATCTCCACATGCACTTTTGGTCCTTCACTAACTTTGGAACATATGTCTTCTTTGAAGCCTTCAATCCCTTTGAACATGTCCCACCGAACATACATTGACAACTTCATTACCTTCCTCTAGATTTGAATAAACTATGGCTACAAGATCTCCAATGGTATCAACAAAATAAACTTCTTCAAAAACTCCTAAAATCCCTTCATCGTCTTCAATCACACCCCTTTCCTTCAAGCTCTTTTGAACATTACCAACATGTTGCCATTCCTTCCTTTGTAAGTCTTGAAACTTTCTAAAGCATATGGAGCCTTCTGCTATTAGCCCTATGAATCTTGTAGGAAAAGCTTTCTTACCTTCTAAATTAGGCGATAATCTTTTTCTTTGTGTACCATCATAGCCCCACTTTACAATGGTACATGTAGAAAACCCATCATATCTCAAAGCTCTTTGAACTTGTTACTAATGTTTGATAAAGGATGCTCACGAAGGCTTTCTTGATTTCTCTCATGATCCACACATACGATCAAGAATAGAGCATGCTGCCCCATTACCATTTCTTATTCTAGCATAAGCAGAACCATCACCCATCACCTTAGTCTCCATACGGACCACACTAATATATGGTTGTCCAAGAATCAAAGGGTAAGAAGATATATCTTGTACAAAGAAATTCTACTAATCTCGAACATCCCCAACAGTCACTTTCACTTTAGGATAAGTACCATACACATCCCCTAATGAGTTGTTCGTAGCCTGAATTCTCCACCCATGATTTGTGTCAATCGGCCACCTTCCTTTGGAGTAGAGACTCTTTGACATAAGATTAATTTCTAAACCATGATCTATGAGTGCAACACATCGCTCATCAAGATCATCAACCTTAACCAGAGTCTCTATCATAGCCTTGGCCTAATGATTCCTTGAATAGTGGCTTATGTGAAAGACTTCAAATTCCTCATCATATTCAATTTGAACTTGCTTTATTTGTCTCAAAAACTGATTACAATCCACCATACTTCTTGCATTTTCATCTTCATGTGCATGTGCCCCGTGTACCTCTTGTATACCTCGTATCCCTTGGGACTTTAAGGTCTCTTCATCTCCTTGTGGGTGAGGATTGATAGGATCTCCCAAAACTTGTCTTTTTCTCTTGATGATATCAATGATCTCCTCATGAAACTCACATTTAGCAATTCCAATTGCCTCTCCCAAAGTAAACTCCATCTTGCTATTGAGAATTCTTTCTTCCAACACTTTCTTCACATTTGTAGCCAATTTAGTGTCAAATTGCAAATTGTAAGTTGGAGTTTTAGATTTACCTTTGCTTTGCTCACACTTTTTCTCCCTTCATGCATCACCCATAGGTACTTCGACTGGAGGAACATCATGTGGAGTTGCATCACAAGGTAACTCTATCTCCTTTCTTCCACTCCCCTTGTTGCCCTCTTTGATATACCTTCATTGCCTTCTTCTCATTTGTGCTTTTCGCCAATAATAGCTTCATTGTTTTGGGTCCTAGCAAAGTATGCATACACTAAAAAAGAGTCTACAGGATCATCCCAACGTGTTGTTTGTCAAATATGATGGCCAACTTGGTGCAAAGCATCCTTAGTAGCCTTCCCTCTTTCAGTAGTCTTTACTGCATAAGGCCAAAGCCCATTAACCTATTCAAACTTCTCATTCATTTCAGCCCCTTTCTTTAATACATGTTCCACATGCAAACCATATGTGATAGCTTCCATAATGGCTAAAGCATGTCTAGCTGACATATTATCCATAAGTTTTCTTATACCACCTTTTTCAAAGTTGGTACTAAGAGGTAAACCTATCTCCCACGAATGAATTTTACTATCTTTAAAGAAGACAACACCTTTACCTACTGCATCTCTGAATGAATCACAATCCTTTCAAAAGTGATCGATTGTACTATCACACTATATGCATCTCCAAAACTGAGTCTTCAATGTTGGGACTTACATTTATTGGCATGGTTACTTGCTCCGTTGAAGTAGAAGCTGGAATAGTACTATCCACAACCATCTTGTCCCTTTGTTTCTATCTCTTTGCAAGCAAAGAAACAACATCTTCCACCTCTTTCCAATTAGTTTTTAGTCCCTGTTCAACATCCTTATCTTCCAAAAGTACTTCAAGACTTCATTCAAGTGTAGGGTCAACAGCCTGCAAGAAAAGTTCAATCTTTTCAACCTCAAGAGTCTGTTGTTACCTATTTGATAATTGAGAGTATTTACACTCAAACTCTCATAGCAATTATGTAGAGGCGATAACTCTTTATAGGGTTTAGCAACCTACTCCAAGAAAGTCCTCTTGATTACCAGCTCTAGATCTTCCACAGAGTATTTCTCCTTGAGTGCCTTCTTGAAATTATCCCAATTGTTAGCATGCACATGCCGTATCTATCTAATCCTTGTTTTTATCTTCATAACACAACCCGCTCAAAATTTGCTATCATTTGTTGCCCTGAGACCCTGTTCAACTCCATCTCCTTTGTATATGTCTTGAGATACTTAGACACATCACGACCTTCAAATTGATCTACCTTGTTTACTATCAATTGAAGTGCCCTTGTTATAGATTCTTCTATCCTCTCCACACTTTGTTGTTGTTGCATATACATTGCAAACTCCATAAGCATTCACAACATGTCTTCTTGCCACACAACACCTTCAGTAGTAGTTGGACTTGTCGTAGCTTTGAAGTCCCATCGAATTCACCAAAAAGTTGTCATGATAATTTGCATGTATGTAGGCAAGACATTGAGTCTTTGGCTATGGGAGTGAATACAAGTAGTAATGGATAGATAGATGTATATAATGTTCTTAAGCAAGGATTAGTGGTAATAAAAGATTAGACAAATTCTTGTGTGAGAGCAGAGATGATGATAGAGATTACATAGAGTGGAGACCAATGAGAGATGAAACAACATACATGCAAGAGATCAGAGTCTCAAAGTATCCCAAAACCAATCCTTGATTAAGAAAATCTGTTTAAACGAGTCTTCCCTTCACCGTATCTTGTTTCACCTTGTTATACCCAAAATTTCAATGCACCAAATACTAGCTTCTACTCTACTGCTCACACGACAAATCTGATGGTTCCCTAGCTCTGAAAGGGGTGTAAAACCCCAAGACACTTGATCAAAATGCTCCCCGATCGCTCCTTCTATCTCCTCACCTTTCGAAGTGCTGTATTGCAATTGCACATGAGGTGAATTTGGGAGCCCTTCTTTTTGCATCAGATCTCTAAAACTAGTTGAAAAGCCACTTGCTTTTCACACGATACCATGTTCTAGACATTTTCTACACCTTTTGAGGATATTTATAAGAAACAGTATCCAAAATATCAAAATAGGCTAAAATTATTAAGAAATCCTATAATTTTGAACCATCCATACCATGGACACTAATACTAATGACTGATATAACATTGACTCTCTAGATTAATAAAAGCTGGATGATGATCCACTTAAGGGCCTTTCACTATGTGTCCACGTAGCGGTATGACAATGCTCTCTCCTTGTAGTATGAAAACTAGAGTTTTATTATGGTTAGTAAAAAAAAATCTCTACCTAATTCATAGCCATGAGATAAATTAAATGAAATCACAAAAAACCTTTTAGACAACTCAATGGTATATTTGCATTTGGCTTGTGTTAAGTAAGCCTAATTAAAATACATGGATTCTCGAAGTTAATGTCCATTGTTCCACTTAGTTTGGAAAATTCAAATTAAATGCTATGGACTCTCACGAAATATGGATCATATTGTCCTAGATGTATAATGAAAACATTACTTTTTCAAGGGAAAAAAAGGTTTTAAAGTGGTATTTTTGCATTTGGCTTGCGCTAAGTAGGCCTAATGAAAAATACATGGATTTTCGAGGTTAATGTCCATTGTTCCATTTAGTTTGGAAATTTAAATTTAAATGCTATGGATTGTCTTGAAATATGCATCAAATTGTCATTGATATACAACAAAAACATTGCTTTTTCTAGGGAAAAAAAGGATTTAAAGTGGAGCAAAACCACAACCACCTAATGTCTTGAACTAGGTCTCTTTGTAGCTTCTTGTTGCATGCATGATATATAGAGCACAAGGTCTCCCAATCTTGGAAGTGATCTTCAATCTCAATGAATACATACTTACATTGGTTGGTCTACATTGCCCTTTCTAGGGTCAAGCACCCACAAACATATACTTGCTAGAACCACTCAAAAGGCACATATAAAGTTGGATAGTTATGTTCTCATTGAGATAGAATGCATGTGCAAAAAATGCAACTTGGATTATTATCCACACACTAGTGAAATGAGAAACAAATAGACAAAGATTTCTCATGTCACAACAAACTACCTTGCATATTCCAAATCTATAACAACTTGCAACAATTAAATGGAATCAAACATCATTTTCATGTAAGAAACACAAAAAGAAAGCAAGCAATGTGAACCTCACATTCAATCTCTAACTATGCCATGGCTTGACCTTTCACCACAAGCCTTCTGGCCATTCAACATGTCTAAGAAGTACTGACACTCGAATTTGAAGCATACATTTTCCAAATTAAGAATGTCAACTAAGACATTGTCATAAATAGGTGTTGCTCTCCCCAACAACTAGTATTTCTAGCCAAGATTATTATAACTTGCTAACACTATGAAACCAAAGCTTGCCAAACAAATTCCATTTGTATCAAACCATGTACATCGTACCTCCAAAGGCATAGTAAAATATCTATTTGCTTCTAAAAAACCACACATCAACTATACACATTACCATGGGGGTCATAACTTTCAAAATGCAACAATTAAATTATTTGCCTTTGATCACGTGACACGTCGACACCGTTATTGCATTTCTGTCTTAGGGCAGGTGAATTTCGATCACCTTGTTAGAATCGCAATATAGTCTCATTTCAACTCTTTGTGACACACGCAGAGGCAACTCGCTGCATTTTTCCTAGTCGCAGAAATGAAGGTGGTAGCTCTGGTGAGTGGCGGCAAAGACAGCTGCTACGCCATGATGCGTTGCCTGGATTACGGCCACGAGGTCTGTACGGAGACGCCGTTGTTAAAGAACAGGCTTCTTCTTGCTCTCCGTTACATTTGTTTTTTCCTTTCTGCGTGCAGATTGTGGCACTGGCTAATTTGTTTCCCATGGACGATTCCCTCGATGAACTCGACAGTTTCATGTACCAAACAGTAATATTCTTCCCTCTTTCTCTTGATTGAGATACATTTACAGTGGCAGTCTGAGAAATGCCGTCATACCTTCCTCTCTCGTTAAAGATCAGCCAGTCTGAGAAATGCCGTCATACCCTGTCATAAGCTACATGAGGTTAAAGATCAGTCTCTTCATTGTTTTTGTTTTTCACGGAAAAACCTTACTGTAGGGCTTTGTTTGACAGGTTGGACACCAGATTGTCGTTGCTTATGCACAATGCATGGGTCTGCCATTGTATCGGCGCCGGATTCGTGGACAGTCAAGGTACTTATGTGGTGAGCTTTTGTATGCATTATGATGATTCTTCCTCAATTAGCGCATACTTTAATGCATGTTCATGCACACATGTATGGCTCATATAACAATCTTCTGATTGAAATCTTCTGGATGTTCAGATATGCATTTACACATGGTGCATACCATCCAATGCCTTTATTAGTGGACATGTTTGTTCTTGTTTCAATATCTTGAAGGGTTTTGGTGCTCAAATGCACATCCAGGGCTCAGGATCTTAGGTATGCTTTGACGGTTGGAGATGAAGTGGAAGACCTGTTTTTGTTGCTGAAAGAGGTGAAGGAACATTTTCCAGGAATTCAAGGGGTTTCATGTGGTGCAATTGCATCTGACTACCAAAGGATGAGGGTTGAGAATGTTTGCTCTCGGCTAGGTCTGGTCTCTTTGGCATTCCTGTGGAAGCAAGACCAGGCTACTCTACTACAGCAAATGGTGAATAACTGGTATCCAATTGCCCTTCGTGTTTATTGGTATTTGCTATTGTTTGAGGCTCCTTCAATTATAGAACTGTTTCAACAGCTGTCTTTTTAAGTCCATGGGAAAATTCATAACCTTTGTGACTTGTGGGTTTTGTCAATATATCATGTTCTGGGGTCAAAGATTGAGAGCAAGATTGATGCCATTCTTGTAAAGGTAACTATCAGCATGTAGTAAGGGCCTTACTTTTTACATTATTCTTAGTGAATTATCCAGCTACTCCTTTTGCTTTCCAATTTGAACAGGTAGCAGCGATTGGCTTGAAGCCTCATGATCACCTTGGAAAAACTTTGGCAGAAATGCAGCCTCTTTTGAACCACTTACATAGGTAAAATTCAAACTTCATGAATGGGAGATAAATGATCAACCCGTTGACTGCATTGTGAGTTCATTGTTCAGCTTGGTCATACTATTTTTGGACTACTGATGTAGTTTGGGTTTCTAGCAGTTTGTATGGTAGTAATGTATGTGGTGAAGGTGGTGAATATGAAACATTGACACTCGATTGCCTTCTCTTTAAGGTACAACTATCATCCTTTTAGCAAGACTTTTGTTCTTGTAAGGAATACTTGACCTACATCATGACATATTTGCATGACAACAATAAAAGCTTTAATTGTTTTTTTGTAGTGAGTAAATGCCTTTGGGCTTTTTATTATTTTTGGAGGTTTATATTTATTGGTTATGCAATCTTTTTGCATAAAAAGCTAGTATTTTGGTTGCAAAATAAAGCAAGAAAGGTTGTTTTGTGTTAGTGCACTACTCTAACAAAGGGACTCCAAAAGATTCACACCCAAAAAAAAAAGAATCATAATGTTTTAATTGACATTGACTCTCAATGGATTTCTTGGATCACCCAGCCATATAGTGCTGTTCATATGCATCATGATAATACATGCGTAATAATGTTTTGTGGTTCCAATATTCATGCTTAATAAGCTTAGCCTTGAGTTTAAAAGAGCTTTGTTTTTCAATGAACAAACTAGGGGATGTTAATAAAAAGTAGTACTTGTTTAGACATGTACAAGGGCATCCAATGTTAGTGTCACGAGGAAGTTTGGGCCTTTTTAAGCACAATGAAAGCAAAGTGGTCTAGCCTTCATAAGTAGGATATCATGCTAATATTTTGACTTCTGTTCTATCTGCCATTAATAGTCAAGCTGAAAGGATTGCTATACACATGATCTCAAATGATTGTAAACAAGTAAGTGTGAGAATTTCATGGTTGTGAATCGTCTCTAGAATAGAAAGGGATTTCTTTTCAGAGAACAGAAAAGATTAATAATAAGTCCTTGGAGAAAATCCCCTTGAAGAAAAATACAAAGTACAAGCAACTCTATAAAGAGTAGCTAAGTACATCAAAAATATAATGGTTGTGTGAATAAACAATTTGGTGAACTATTATGCGGGACCATTTGAGGGGCAATATGTAAGAAGGTGCTAGAGTCCATGTCCATAGGCCGGTCTATATCCTCTTCCGTCTCTTGTAGAGAGAGTGTATATCTTTGCTATGGATACATCTTGAAGATATATAGCATAGTTGCATCTTGCGGTCCAAATGTACTAGGTTATAATACTAGAAAAGATGGCAATTTGTGGACCAGTCTCAATTCCATTGATACTAGGCATGCCAAGAACTCCAAAAAGATTGCCAAACATCCCTATTTGCATACCAGGTATCATACCAATGTGATTATACATAGGGTTTTACATGCTAACTGCAATGGTACGATACATATGTTCAAGCATTCTTGGTTGAGATTCAAATGAATTAGTGCCATGCATCAAAAGAACTTGTACCATGACTAGCCATAGCTTGAAACTTTGAACTACCACCAAAGTTATAGCTTGTTGTCCAAAAGGCATAAAGTGCATTTTGAAAATTCTCATGCATTTTTGTACTAGGTCTTGATGCATACACTTGCATCTATTCACGAGATGCACTAGGTACATTTTAAGACACTGTTGTTAGCAGATTAGTCAGTTCATTAGTTCATGGTTGAGTCTGTACATGTGGTACAGTAGGCTAGACACAGAGATATTTTAAGCATTTTATTTTCCAGCATTTATTGTGTTTTGACATTATTTGCAGCCAGTCGACCAGCATTTAATGCTGGCCGACTAGTCATATTTTTGGCATTCATTTGGCCTATATATTGTAGGTTGGGCACATAGATATTTTAAGCATTTCATTTGCCAGCATTTATTGTGTTTTGGCATTATTTGCAGCCAATTGGCCAGCATTTAATGCTGGTCGACCAATCATATTATTGGCATTTATTTGGCCTATATATTGTCAAGCTCCCTCCTCCACATTCATTCATCACTTGACAGTTCTTGGAGAGAGGGAGCAGGTGCTAGTGCCTCCATAGCCGGTGACTCACATTGCTTCTGTACTGTCTCATGTCTTGGTATATGGATTCCATTTCCCAAGCATACATCTGAGTTCTCATATGTATTGTGTTCTTTCTTTCCCTTTCTCTTTTGTCTTGTGTTTCAGCAATTTATTACAGCTTATGTTTACGCTTCCATTGTTGCGCCACTTTTGACATGGTATCAAATTTCAGGATTTGTGTTCTTGCTATGTTTTCTTGCTGATTTCAAGATTGTTTTCACCCTTGTTGATTAGGTGGCTGCTGCTGCTCCAACCAGGTGACTTGTTTTCCTTGCGTTTTTTGCTGATGTCAACATCTGTCCAGCCTGTGCATCTGTTGCAGCCTATGTTTTGGTGCCTCTGCATCTCCTCCTGGCTGGGTGCTTGCATTATTAGGCCGTTTTTACTGTTTTTGGCAGTTTTTGATTGATTACTTGACTTTTTACAGTAGCTTTTGTCTTATTTTGGTTAGATTTTGGGTTATATTGTATATGAACTCTTGTTTTTTGCAGTCTGTGCTCGTGCTTTGGCTGTGTTCCCTCTCCAAATACCTTCTTTTCTCTACTTCTTTTCTAAATCCTCTACAGATGGTTGCTCCATGCACATCCACTGATGATACGCTACATGGAGATTCCCGTGAGGCTCTTGCAACTTCAGAGAGGGGTTCGAAGATGAAGAAGTCGAAGGCCTAGTATTACCATTGTGGCAAGAAAGGTCATTTAAGGAAGGATTGCAACGAGTTAGCGGCTTCTAGGAAGAATAAGGAGCAGAAGACGAAGCGGGATGTGGACTTCTTCGATGGGTCATCATTTGCCTCAGATACAAATTTCGATCCTCTGACCAAGGCGAAGTCTAAGTCGCGAAAGGGCTCTTCTTCTTCGGATCGTGGGAAGGGTTTGGTGGCCTCTTCCTCAACTGCCTTCTAGTGGTGGTGATGAGGTCATTCCTCACGACTCTCAATGCTAGTGAGGGAGTGAGAGAGGGTGATGAGATGGGGCAGCTGTGCCCCATCTATATTTTGATATAGATGCATAGGATCCAGAGAGGGACATCCATGATGCATTGACCGAAGTCTAGAGGTACAAATCCTGGTGCTGGGATTGACATCCAAGTTCATGATGGATTGGTTACGTGATAGAGAGTGGGTGGCTTTTGTCTGGAGCTCACATGAGGGGACACTTTGGCAGTCTGGCCAAAGAAGGGGAATTCATGGTCGTTTATGTGCTGCAACATTGGTGATAGGATGGTTAGGTATGCTACCTCAGAGGCATTGTTGATAGACATTGAGAGCTGTTATGATCTTCTCTATCTTCAGGAGCTGGTACGATTGACATCGACATTAGGTTCTCTCTGAGGCACCTTGGTGGTGGCTTGCGCACCTACTACTTGGGTATCCATAGTTCTACTATGATGGACATGGTTGTATGTACTATGATGCGACATTATCATTGTGTATTGTATTGTATCAGATCACCCATGATTTGAGAGAGGGCGTTAGCAGATTAGTCAGCTCATGGTTGAGTTTGTACATGTGGTATAGTAGGCTGGACATAGAGATATTTTAGGCATTTTATTTGCCAGCATTTATTGTGTTTTGGCATTATTTGCAGCCAGTCAGCCAACATTAAATGCTGGCGACCTGTCATATTTTTGGCATTTATTTGGCCTATATATTGTTAGGCTCCCTCCTACACATTCATTCATCACTTGACAGTTCTTGGAGAAAGGGAGCAGGTGTTAGTGCCTCCACAATTGGTGACTCACATTGCTTCTGTACTGTCTCATGTCTTGGTATATGGATTCCATTTCCCGAGCATACATCTGAGTTCTCATATGTATTGTGTTCTTTCTTTCCCTTTCTCTTTTGTCTTGTGTTTTAGTAGTTTATTACAGCTTATGTTTACACTTCCATTGTTGCACCACTTCTGACAATTGCCACATTCACTTTTGGAGTTACATGCTATTATAACACATTAAGAGGTGCTTTCCCCGTTTTACCCTTGTTGACAAATTTTGGTAAACACATAAATTCAAGAAAATGTGGGTTCTTGGTAAGATGAGACAAAATATTCACTATTGCCATGAGTTTAGGCTTGAGTTGGGGATTTGAATTCTCTTCCTCTTGCCAATTTTCAGCATCTAGAGGCATTGAAGTACCGACTTCATGAACAAACCCAACATTTTCAACATGTTGCCTATGTTGAAGGCCCATTTCATGATGGGCAATACATTATTTCCCTTGTGTTTTGAATCATCTGGCAAAGAGGCATCATCATAATGAGAATTTTCATTGCTTTATACATGATTGTTGAATTTTCATGACAATTGAGAACAATTTGCTTGCAAGCAAGTACCACTTATTGAGCAAAAAAATGCATTACAAACTTATTAGCTCTTTAAAAACAGCCCCAAAACATGCAGATTACCCAAAGTTTCCATAAATGGTGCATAGTCCTAGAGAATGCAAGCGTCCCATGAGCCGATCCACTCATCTATAAATAGAGGGGCTTCCCATCACTTAGTTTCATCCCTTGTTTTGCACGTTACTCCCAATTCATCATCGTGTGGTTGCTAGCTCTTCCTTTTGCTATTGCCTACTCCTTCCTTTGCGACCATCTGAAGGTTGCCCACACTTGCGTTTGGTTCCAATTGTTGTCACCATCACTCTAAATCTCTATTTGACTGTTGCAACCCTTGTTTAAGTGTTTCTAGTTGTTGCCCTAATCATAGGACCTAGTAGACTGCTGCGTTTTCATCCCTACAAGCTGCCTTGCTCATGGAGCACTTTTCAACATTGGCGTGATCTGTGTTTGCATCTACAACATATTGTTTTTTCATTTTCAATGCTTTTCTTCATTAGCCTCTGCTCCAATTGGTGGTTATTGCAGTCGGGGTATGAAACGTCCCCTAGGATCCAACCTACACACGAGATACGACGCAAGCCAAGCTCACAATAAAAGGGATTGGACATCGAACGATTGGACATCGAACTCACCTTCTAGCCATAGAGCCAAACGGGTTCACCTCAGAGCCTGGGAGCTAGCAACACTTCGGGTTATGATCACATCCCAAATGCGTCGGCCAACAGGCCAAGAGTCCAAGAGTGGTGATTACACAAAAAAATGTGCACAATAGGGCCTTGAGTCCTATAAATAGAAGTTGGCTACCCTAACCTTGAAGCATCCTTAGTACATTTGCACTAAGTCACTTCGTAACCACCATGGTAATGTTAGCGGATATGTCAGTACATATATGAGCTTGTGCATGTTCCATTGGGCTGGGCACAATAAGATATTTTAGGCATTTTATATTTGTCATTTTTCATGGTGATTTAGGCATTTATTGCTAGTTGACCCGATCATAAGGATGGCATATTTCTGGCCTATTTATTTAGGCATTGCCTCCTCTTGTGTCATTCATTGTATCACTATAGATTTCCATGGCAGGGACTGGTGGAGAGAGGGAGCTAGTGCTATTACCCATACGGCTGGTGACTCACGTTGTCTATGTACTATCTCATATTGTGGTACATGGATTCCATTTCTCAAGTATCTTTTTCTTTTTGAGTTCTTGTTCATTGTTCTTCTTTCCCTTGTAGTGTTCTTTTTTTCACTTCTCTCTTGTGTTATACAGTCCATTATAGTAATACTCTGTTGAGATATTTGCAATCACACCCACTATGGCCTCTTTGTATGAGGCAGTTTAGGCTCAGGACATGCAGGGAGACTGAATCCCATATGCACAGAAAGGGGAACTGCTACCCATCCAACAACTATAAAGCATTGTCTTGACTACCACTTTGATATATGATGAATGCAATATTATGATGCTTTCCCATTTTAGTTAGTGTCTTGGTCATTGCTAGACTTATACTCAAGATTGTGTTTATGAGTCGAAGTCTCAATCTTGGAACCTAATTCACTTGTGTAACAGGTCAAGTCGTGTCTATGTTATCATGAGCTTAATCTTCCTCTTCGATCCACCATAGCCACTGCCATGCTCTAGATTCCGCGTCTTTTCACATGGTATCAGAGCCATGGTGAGCATGGCATACATCAGTTCAGATCAGTAAATCCCCCTTCCAGCCTCTCTCCAACTTTGCTCAGCCCAAGTTCAACCAATGAGTTCATTTTCTTACTCTATCTTTACCAACCTTCCATGGCAGCCATAGCCAGGCACTACCAACCTTGGTTGGAGCTCTTATATCTCCACATCCAGCTCATATCAACTCTCGATTCCTTTTGGGAACTTGTTTCTCTGCTCAAGGTGTTGGTTCTTGGCACCTCAGAGTGCAACATTGGCCATCATAAGTTTCAACGTTGCTGAAATTTTGTCACACTGTCCAGAACTACGCTTGTATTGATCGTAGGCCTTGATCTCTCTCCACAGTCCGTGATGTTGATGGCCATCATAGGGTTTTGATAGAGCATCAAGTCAGCTTCATTTTCATAAAAAAAGTTTCAAAAATTATGAAGTATAGCTCCTGCAATGTCATAAAAACCGGGCCATTGTCAGAAACCCTAACTGTGACTCCATAGCCATTTTCACCTAAGCTCAAAAATCTCATCATTTTCTCTCTCCTGCCACCTGGAGCAACCCATTGCCACTCTGATCTACTATCCTAGTATCAAATCAAGGAGGGGAAGGACTTGGAAAGATCGAAGAAGAATCGACGACCCCGAACTAAGAAGATTCAAGTTTGACATCAACTTAGACATAGTCTTTACATAGTGTGTTTTCACACTATTATTACTTGTGTCTCTTGACAAACTGTAATCTGCTCTTCCATTGATAAAATTTGAGAATTTTAGAGTTGATTTGCTGTTGATCCTTGGTCATGACAATGACAAACAAGATCTTAATGTGGATGCAAAGCAACATTACTTTTGTTGCTCACTTGCAGTACATAGAAGTCTTGTTTGCATCACTTGTAGGTAATGTTGGAGTTGCCTATACCAAAGAGCAGTCAATGATCTTATCTGAAGACCTTGAAGATGCTTCAGACACACTACTCAGCATGCCAAAGATGATACCTTTGCTTGAGGGGGACATGAACACGAAGACTAATGCAACTAATGCAATCAAAGTCAATAAAGAAGAAGTCCAGGAGAACTTAGAAGAAGAGGACCAAAAGATCAAAGCGGTGGACAATGAAGCTGTAAGCAAGAAGAACAAGTACAAGATCAAAAAGAGCAAGTTGGACTATACCGACAAGAAGACCTGCAATGAATTGAAGATCTATGTAAAAAGAAATGCTGAAAACCGCAAGGACCTCATGGTCCTTGACCCAAATTTTTATTGACTTTTTAAGCCTTGTATTGCCTAGCCCAAAATGCTCCTGTCATAAGCTTGTGAACTCCTCATGTAGCCTTGTACTACAGCCTCTGTACACTTTGTGAGGCCCTTGTTACAGTCTTTGGATGTCCACTATGTTTATGGTACCCACACTTAGCCTTTTTTGCAACAACCTTTGGTGTTTTGCCATGTTTATGGTGTGTCCACACTTTACAGGTGTTGCTCTCACTAAAGCCTCTATACACTTTGTACTTTCTGGTTGTGATTGAGGAGGGGTGTTGAGATATTTGCAATCACACTCACTATGGCCTCTTTGTATGAGGCAGTTTAGGCTTAGGACATGCAGGTAGATTGAATCCCATGTGCACAGAAAGGGAAATTGCTACCCATCCAACAACTATAAAGCATTGTACTTGACTACCGCTTTGATATATGATGAATGCAATATCATGATGCTTTCCCATTTCAGTTAGTGTCTTGGTCATTGTTAGTCTTATATACAAGATTGTGTTTATGAGTCCAAGTTTCAATCTTGGAACCTAATTCACTTGTGTAACAGGTCAAGTTGTGTCTATGTCATCATGAGCTTAATCTTCCTCTTCGATCCACCATAGCCACTGCCATGCTTTAGATCCCGCGTCTTTTCACATATTCTACGCTTTCGTTGTTGCATCCACTTGTGACATGGTATTAGATTTCAAGATCTACGCTCCTAGTGCTACGTTCTATTGATTACATGTCCTTCTCTACCCTTTGTTGCTCAGGCGATCCCTGGTGCCAATCATGCTGTTTACAGTTCGATAGATCTGCCTTTTCTGCATTTAATGGATCGCTAGCCTGCATTTCATACTCCTGCAGCTGTGTTTTCAGTCAGCTTCTCGTATGCTGCCCCAGCAGCTCTTGAACTGCAGGCGATTGCTGTCTTTTGCTCAGCGTACCTGCGTTTTCAGCATTTGCTGTTGGTATTGGATTTCAGGTTGGGCTTTGCTCTTGTTTGGTGATCAGCCATCTGAGGTGTGTTGGTGCTGATTTCTTCTGCTGCAGATCTGCATTTTGAGTTTTTTGATGCTGTTTGGCCTTTTTGGATGGCTGGGATTGTGTTTAGGGGCCTCCCTTCTAGCTTGCTAGTACAAGTGATATAGGACATTCCTCACAATTCTCCAATGCTAGAGAGGGAGTGTGAGAGGGTGGTGAGGTGGGAAATTTGTGCCTCATCTATATAGATATATAGGTGCGCAGGATCTAGAGGGGGATTTCCTTGACTCTTTGATCGAAGCTAGGCAAATTTTCAAACCTTGGAGCTAGATTGACATCCAGGTTCATGATGAGCTGTTTGATAGAGACCGAGCTTGGCTCCTAGTCCGAGTTTCATGAGGGGGACACTGGTGATTTGGCCAAATGATGGGGAATCCATGGTCATTTACGTGTTGTGGCATTGGTGACAGGATGGTTACATGTGCTATTTCAGAGGCATTGTTGACATTCGTAGAGAGGTGCTATGATTCTTTTCTATTTTCAGAAGTTGGTATGGTCGAGATTAACATCAGGTTCTCTTCGAGGTACCTTGGTAGTGACTTGCCCACCCACCACTTGGATATCCATGGTTCTATTTGATGGATATTGTTGGATATACTGCGATGGCTTATTATTACTGTATAGTGTTAGCGGATATGTCAATTTATGTATGAGTTTGTGCATGTTCCATTGGGCCAAGCACATTTAGATATATATTTTAGGCATTTTATATTTGTCATTTTCATGGTGTTTAGGTGTTTATTGCTGGCCAATGAACATGTAATGTTGGTTGACTTGTTCATAGTGATAGCATATTTTTGGCTTGTTTATTCGGACACTTCCTCCTCCTATGTCATTCATTGTATCACTTTGCATACTTTCATAGTAGGGACCAGTGGAGAGAGGGAGTCGGTGCCAATACACATACAACTGGTGACTCACATTGTTTTTGTATTGTCTCATGTCTTGGTATATGGATTCCATTTCCTAAGCATCTTTTTCTTTTTGAGTCCTTGTGTTGTGTTTTTCTTTTCCATGTAGTGTTTATTCTTTTCTCTTTACTCTTGGGTTAACTTGTGCAACGTTCTTCTTTTCCTTGCAGTGTTGGTTCTTTTCTCTTCACTCTTGGGTTATGCAATCTATTATAGGAGTTTATGCTTCCATTGTTGCGTCTGCTTCTGACAGATCAATGCTACTAGCGCCCATGTGGATGTCAAGGGATGTAACACTTCCTCCCTTTATGAATGATTGCTGTCCTCAATAATATTCTCATGAATGAAGTAAGGAAAATGTCTCTTCAGTGTTCCCAAGTAGCATGGGGGGAGGGGGGGGGGGTTTTCCACTTGGCCAAACACTTTGGATAAACGGTTTAATGGGATTGTTTCGTCCTAAGGTCAAGAACCAATTCGGGTTCAAGTGAAATATAAGGAGGAGTATCCTCAAGCTGCAGGACTTTCTTAATGGGAATAATTAGTTCACTTTGTCCCAATCTTTCTTTCAAATGATTCACATAGAACACAAGGTGAACTTGAATTTTTGAAGGTAAATCTAGCTCATAAAATACACTATTTATTTTCTTGATAATCTAGAAAGGATCACAATATTTCGAAGATAATTTATAACACTTACTAGTGGTCATTGAAACCAAGTCTTTTGGGACTTATGCTCTCTTAGAGCTCCTAAGGAGTACGATATTGGTTAGTATAAAACATGGCACAATCTTGGGCTGTTTTAATGCTTTTCCTAGCGATTGTTAACATCTTCTGTATACCATGCAGAAAGTCAACTACGGACTGCAATTTCACTCCCTTAAGCTTTGTGGCAAGTGGTGGTTTCGACTCGTAACCGTACATTTGTGAGAGTGCGCAGCGAAAGAAGAACACGAACACAGAGGAGAGGAGAGAGGAAGCAGAGAATGAAGGAAGAAAATCTGCACTGACTGAGATGAATGCTGAATACACTGGAATGGACAGAACAGTCCCTGCACGCAGCCCGGAGCGTCAGTGAGGGAACCAGGACAGACTGGAAGCAGAGGCAGCACCAATGCCGGAGACGGAGATGGAGGGAGCAGTGCTGAACCTGCAGAGCATGAATGAGTGAATGCTGGACTGACTGGGGGGGCAGCTATAAATAGCCCCCAGCCAGAAAACTGGCCGACCAGCTAAACTGGCGGACCTGGCCAGATCTGGCCGACTATGGCCAGATCTGGTCCGACTGGCCAGTTCTGGTCCGACTGACCAGAACTGGTCCGACTGCCCAAAATAATGGGCAGTCACCCCAAAAACAGCCCAGATCTGGGCTGTAAAATGCCCAGGGCTGCATGCTGACTAAAGCAGCCTGAAAACACACTGACAGAGCTCCTCTGTCTCCTGTCAGACTCTGACAGGAGCTCACAACCAGGAGATGACAGACTGAGACTAAATAAGAGCAGGCTAACAACATTAGCATAAATGTGCTATAACTAGTAGTCGAATGCTTAGCACAATTATAAGAAAACTCAATCTAAGGAAAATAACACTCCGAATTAGTTTGTCTCTCTGAGATATATGCATGTTACATATTCTCCATAATTTTATTCGTCCATTCGATCTATCCATCGGTTTGAGCATTTTTTGAGAATAATATGGATAATTAAGTTTTTAGTTTTTGAAAAACTGTTTGTTAGAAATAGATAGTGAATGTAGAATCTTGATCATTGATATTATTGTGGAATGGATTGAGTCATTTTTGTCAATTGGTCGACCACAATCCAAATTATGTCATGACCTTGATTTACACGGGGTGATTTTTCTACAAAATCCATAGAAATGCTACTCCACTTTTTATCAGGAATTTGTAAATGATGCAATATCCTTGTCTGTTTCTGCAATTCAACTTCATTAAGTTGACATTGCAGGTTCTCACGCATATAACACTGAATGATAGTTTTAATACGTGGCTAACAAAAGTAGCCATTAACCAAGGCCAAAGTTTGATGTATACTAAGGTATCTAGTGCTTGACGCATCGTGAGTTTTATTGCGGATATCTTAATTATCGGGCACACACACATTGCCTTGTTTAAAAAGCAATCCATTACGAATGGAATAGTTTTTTGCCATCTTTCTCTCAGTAGCTAGCTTTTGGGTGTCTAGACCACCAAAGCTTTCCAAGCTACTAGATCTCCCTTGAACAAGTTGCTAGATCTTACTAAAGTGAAAATTGTTTTGGCAACACTCTTTGAAAAAAAGATAGAAATCAATCAAGATTTTAGAGAAGGATAAGCCAATAGCTTTAGGAATTTGACTAAGAGCACCGACAACCATATTAGATGCACCCTAGCCCAAGAAGAATCATAACTGCAAGTGTAAAAACAATAGTCACGGTCAACAAGAAAGGATGCAAAGCTTGTAGCAATAGAAGGTGCATCAGAAATAGACATCCTTGACTGCTTCTTTTTCTCCTTGGCAATGTGCTTCTTACATTTCGTGATGTAGTGACTTGGCTTTTTACAATAATGGCGCTTGCCCTTCTTGGCTTGTGCGCCCCCTGTTTCTTGTTGCTTTGTAAAGTACTTGAGCTTCCGGAACTTTGCGGAGCATTTCTAAACTAGCTGCCCTTGTCCTTCTGTCTAGCTATAAAAGCCTATTTAGAGGCTACAACATCCACCCCATTGTTCTTTCTTGCTCGATCTTCTTCTAGGAGCAAACTAACCAACTGAAGAAAGGTAAGTGGTTGTGGAGAAATTCTCATGGTGAGATTCAAGGCCATGTGAAAGGCCAATACAAGAGGGTGGCAAGGAATTCAAAGTAGTAGAGATCATCTGTGCATCATAATAATACTCATCTACATTCATTAACTGCTTACGCAAGTCTTAAATTTTGTTAAGATGATCCCGCATGGCATCACCTTCAGCCATCTTCACATTCTCAAGATCCTTTTTCAAGAAAGAGATGCGTGTCTCATTTTTTCCAACAAACATTTGCTCAAGTGTGAGCCACATGAAGAAGCAGTAAACCATATATGTAGGATTATGGACTGCTGAACTGCTAATGCAATTAGTGACAATGCTTGAGCATTCCGTGTGTCCCAAGCCTTTTGTGCAACTGATCTTTGGGGAAGTGGCTGAGCTGGAGTTGGCCTTTGACCATGTCCTCCTTGGGGAGGTGTTGTAGGAGCCACAACTCTAGGACAAACTCTTCACCACTAACATAATCCTAGTGATTTTTTGCAATTAGCACATTCTTCATCATGAAGGACCATAGAGAATAGTTATTGCCATCCAATCTATCCATTTTGGAAACATATGTGAATACATCACTTTGTCCTTGATTGGCCATGATGCAAGGGCAAGAACCAAGCTGGAACAACTTGGGAATATGCAAATTTCTAGAAATTACAGTATACACCAAGCTGCAATTAGCAAAACTGTGTCACACTTGATCACAATTGTCCAATGTACAGGCTATCCAATGCAAAACAATGCTCACCAGTACAACAAATGCAAAAACCCTAAAATTTTGCTGTCCAAAATGCACAATTTCAGTCTATTTCAGACAGAATCTTTGGTACATGTGCCAATGTTTGCTAAACAACTAAAAGCCTGAAATTTCAGTCTATTTCAGACAGAACCTTCGGTACATGTGTCAATGTTTGCTAAACAACTAAAAGCCTCAAATTTTTTGACCCAAATCCCAAGAAATTTCTGCAACGTGTGTGCCCAAAAGCACGTCCAGGAGCAGAAATGCACTCGGGCAAAAGCCCCAATTTTGTAGTTCAAATTTTTGAATAAAAAATAAATAAATGTCTCCTCTTACCTTCAATGTTGGCGGCTTCGTAAGGTGGGAGGATGTTAACGGCTTGGAGGAGTGGGAGGATTTTGGCAGTCCTAGCTGACAGGGATGGTGGCACTGACCAAAAGCAGGTGGGTCTAGCGGATAGGGGCGGTGTAGAAGCATGTGGCGGCAGCTTTGGAGACTGGTGACTGCATTGTAGCCGTTGGCTAGGCTGGTGGCATAGGTAAACATGGGGTGGTGCTGTGACCAGTGGGTGGAGCTGGCGTTGGTGGTGGGGGCTACGACAGTTGGTGGCAGGGGTTGCGACTGGACTAGGGGCTGCAGACGGGCAAGCCTGCAGGGTGGCAATCTTGGACTGTTGTAGCTCTGATACAAGGCTGCTGGCGGCAACTAGACAAGCTAGAGGTAGAGGTTGATGACCTTGGAGTGGAAAGCTGGATCGTGCTCAACTTGAGCTCTCATACCAAATGTGAGATTGGAGATGAAAGCTCTCAATTGAAAGTATAGAATAGACAGTAGAGAGAGAGTGTATGAAGACACAACTTGACACATGATGTAATTTCCAAGTGTGTAAGTGAAAGTACAAAGTACAACCCTTAGACCTTAGGATTGTTAAGGTGTGTTTACACCTGAAAGGTGTAAAGTATGGTAAGTCACCGAACTGTGTGACATAAGCATAGAAAGTAATGTAACTAGGGGAAAAACCCTCTTGTAAGGAGAGTAAAAAGTGCTAGAGTGTCTTGTGGATCATCAACACAGCTCTGTGAGCTTTTACTTTAGTTATCTAAGTAGCAAAATATGCCACCACATTGTGAGAACATATAAAAGCAACTTCTTCTATTGTCTTGTTATACAAGTTTCATTACACATAGTTTAGGCATAAGACATAAACCATCAATAATGAAAGTTGTTCTGGTCAATTTCTTTATTACTATCCCCATAAGGATTCTGACTTCCGCAAAGGTGTCTCGTCCTTGCAAGGACTCCTGACCTTTCAAGGTCATTCCACCTCTCGACTAGTATTCATGGTTGTCCATCCCAAATCAATGAAGGGATCACAAATCTCTACATCTGTCATAGGTTGTTGAGGGATTTATTGGCTTAGAGTCTCTCTAAGCTCCTCCCCCTAAGGTAATATAGCAACAATGTGCTTGGCCTTTTTCACCTCTTAGCTCCCGGCCTTGGATACCAAGTAGTGCCCTTTTGGATTTATTTCAATCGCTTTAGCATTCTTGTTACACCTTGGGGTGAGCCGAATTGCTAGGCTTTGTTGATCACACAGATTGAACCACCACTTTTCCTCTTTCTGTTGATCCTATGGATCCAATAGCTACTTATCCTTGTAAATCATTTGCTTAGTTTACAAGCATAATCATAAAATAGGTATACCAACACAAGGTACATAATCTTTTCGTAATACTTTCAACTCAAATAAGATTAAGTAATTATAAAATAAACAACTCTTGATTCTCACGACTTGGTATGAAATGGTTTGTATCCTTGATGCCATCTTCCAAGTTCTTCATTGAAGAGTCTTCCTTGAGTTCTTGAGAAGTGCCTTATCTAATGATCTTCTTAATTTCATGACGTCTCTTAGGGGCCATCGTTTGGAATAAATTTGATAGAGCTTCCACACAATTGTTGAAAAGAGAGAAAAAACTAGGCGGATAAGAGAGAAAAAACTTGGTGGGTTTTAGCAAAGGGAGCACTATGTATTAAGCCTTGGGGTGTGTCCAATTGCTAGGCTTTGTTGACCACCACTTTTCCTCTTTTTGTTGATCCTATGGATCCAATAGGTACTTATCCTTGTAAATCATCTGCTTAGTTTACAAGCACAATCATAAAGCAGGTATACCAACACAAGGTACATAATCTTTTCGTAATACTTTTAACTCAAATAAGATTAAGTAATTATAAAATAAACAACTCTTGATTCTCACGACTTGGTATGAAATGGTCTGTATCCTTGATGCCATCTTCCAAGTTCTTCATTGAAGTGTCTTCCTTGAGTTCTTGAGAAGTGCCTTATCTAATGATCTCCTTTATTTCATGACGTCTCTTAGGAGCCATTGTTTGGAATAAATTTGATAGAGCTTCCACACAATTGTTGAAAAGAGAGAAAGACCTAGGTGGATATCTACAAAGTTTTTGCATGACTTTAGAGAAGAGAGAAAAAACTTGGTGGGTTTCAGCAAAGGGAGCACTATGTGTTAAGCTAAAAAGGATGCTTACGCATTAAGTCTTCATTAGCTCATTAAAATAGCCCCAAAACTAAAAAGATTACCAAAGTTTTTGTGTCCCATAAGCAAACACTCAAAACTTTGGGAGGATCCACATCTATCAATAGGAGGTTGCCTAGCCACTTAGATCATCCATGTATTTGTAGGTTAACCCAGTTCTTCTCAACCTCCATCCATTAGGCACCTCATTCAGCCTATTGTCGTGGTTATCTGTAGCTATTGTCCTTCGGCTTGGTGTACATTTACCCTAGCTTGTTGATGCCATCATCATCTACAATATGTCGTTTTTGCATCTTCAGTACTTTTCTTCACGAGCCTTTGCTCCAATTGGTGATTACCGCACTTAGGATTTGTCTTTAGTGGATGACACACCTTGACACCTCCCTCAGTTCGCTCCCATCAAAGCCATCGGTTGTTGGACAGCTCTTACCTTGAGCATCTTGTACACCTATTCATTTACAACATTCATTCATGTACTTAATTATTATCTTTTATTTTTGTGTTTGTGTTTGAGTTTTGTGTGTTTCAAACATGGTTATACACTCGGTGTTTTCTTTTGTAGACCCTAATTTATCTCTGCATGGTAGAGCCGGTGCTCTTCTAAAGAGTTTACTTGCGGCTATCATGGATTGCTTGGTTTATTCTTGCTTACATTGGCTCAGACTACTCCATCTTTGGATTCTTTGACGTTTTCTTAGATTAGTCCTTCTATGGAGGCTCTGTTGAGGCATTATGGTCTTGATTTGGAGAACTAACCTTCCCCACATCCGCAAGTGTGCCATTTGTTTCTTTGGTCTTGTTGTGTGGGTAATCCCCCCCTCTTGCACATTGTACCACCCTCCTTGATTGCTCAAACACATGAATCCTTTTCTTGTGCTGATATCACTTCCTTCTTTGAAGGACTCAGATATGATGGGCTGTCCGCTTCCAAGGGGTCAAATTATTTAAAATAGGTTTAAATTTAATCTTCTCTCTCTCTCTCTCTCTCTCTGGACCATATTCTCACACTTAAGAGCCATTATTGAGGTGGGTGGAGCCCAAGACAAGAGGATCTATTGTTGCTTTGTAGACTTTCGCAAAGCTTTTGATACAGTGCCTCATACACGCAACATGGAGAGATTGCAGGACATTGGAGTACTAGAGGGTATACGATGGGGTGTCTATGGATTATATGAGGCAGTGCTAGGTCATGTATGAGCACTTGGGGGGCTCTCAGAGAGGATTGACAATACCATAGGAGTGAAACAAGGATGTCCACTTTCACCCACGTTGTTTGGTCTATACATAGATGAAGTGTCTGATTACATAGACCAAGGAGGAGGAGTCGGAGCCAACCTGGCAGGGGTGCTGATACCGATATTATTGTATGGAGATGATATTGTTCTCATTTCAGTTTCACCGGAGGGATTGTAGTGCCATCTAGATGCTTTGCACATCTTCTGAGAGAAAGATCTCACAATGAACCTTGGGAAGACCAAAACCATGGTTTTCAATACTTCAGTAGCATGGGTGACTAGATCTATGTACCGGTTCACATTTGGGGGAGACATACTGGAGCATACGAGGGAATATGTCTATTTGGGAGTCACCTTCTCTGGCCCACGTTTTTCGTTGAGAGGGGCATCAAAGGCATGTTTGGCACATGGATACGCATCACTAGGGGCACTCGAGAGTCAATGTGCTTACATACAGTTTCAAGAGCCCCGCACCAAACTCTGGTTGTTTGACACCCTAGTCACACCTACATTACTGTATGGAGCAAAGATATGGGGTTGCAGCTTGTACCACAGGCGTCTTAGCCCACTCATTGATCAAATTGAAGTAGAAAGGAATTATTACGATGGTTGGGATAGCATGGAAAGGCCATTGATCACGATGATAGCATGCATGATTAGGAGTAAGCCCTCCACCCCACATCCCATTGTCAGAGCAGAGCTAGGGGCAACATCTATAGTTACAGAGGCACTCTTTAGGGCAGTGACCTTTTGGCACAAACTATGGAAACTTCCATGCCATAGATACTCTAGATTGGCACTAACCTCATCTAGACAACTAGTAGCAGAAGGCGAGAAGAATTGTTGGTTTTCACAGATGGCTATTTGGATGAGCCTACATGGTTTGGATATTGATTGTCTTCCACCTTTGGATTATAGCCTTGACTGTCCTACACTTTCTCTCAGACGATCAGAGTTGAACCAAGTGATCAGAGCTAATATCTTGAGGATTGAGACAGCAAAGACATGGATCCATCCACCACTCCTTTGGATCGAGGATGGAGTTCTACAGAGTCATTTCTTGTGCGGCTCTGATGATGGTTTCACTATTCGGCCAGCATATATGGACACCCATCTCTCCTATAGCATACGGGTTGCTATCGGACAGATTCGCACCTCCTCACATAGGCTTCAGATGGAGACATGTAGATGGACAAATACCCTAGTAGAGGATAGGACTTACCAGCCTTGTGGTTGAGAGCTTGAGACGGAGGAGCACTACATATGCAGATGCACAGTATACTATGACATACGAGGACGGTACCACTACCTCTTTCGTGATGGATTTCGATCCCTTCGTCGCGTCATGGAGTACGTGGATCAGAGATGCCTAGGTCTCTTTCTCTTGGAGCTTGAGAGGCGCCGAACTGCACTACTGCAAGACAGGAGGCTAGCTCACCCAGAGGGACACACACAGAGAGCAGCGACATACTTCTTCTACGGAGCCGACCCTACTGACACTACCAGCCTAGCAGAGACAGAGCCACCCCGCCAGACACCTTACAGGCCACACCGTGGAGTCACATTGGATAGAGTCATTTCCCTTCGTCGAGCACAACGGCCTCGTCTACCAGGACCATGTCCGAGGAGGCCACACCACAGTCGGATCAAAGCCATTATCATGAGACATCGCAGACTCACCAGCAAGCATATCAATGAAGCAACTAGGGATTGCATCATAGCTGAGATCATGTGCAGATCTTGAGACCAGCTACAGCCCATAGTCTCCACCACACTTTTGTACATGGTTATATCAGATCTGGTTCTCCTTTCCTTTCCTTTTCTTTTCTATCGATGGAACAACACTACACATGGTTCAACTCTAGTATAGTCCCATCATATAGTTATTTTCAGTATTGTTTCATAGGCCATCCACTTATTTGTAATGTTATCTTTACCTTACTGATGAGATGACATTAGACATGGATGTACTCTGGATTTTGTCTCATAGGCCACATTGGCCTTCTGTAGATGTTAATATATCTTTCTTTCTTTCTCTTTTTGTGTGTGTGTGTGTGTGTGTGTCTCTGCCCCCCCCCCCCCCCCCCCCACCCAAAGCTCCCTCATCCACGTGGTTGGCATCGTGTCGTAGCGTGTTGATAGCTCCACCCACCACCCGTGACATGGTCCCTTGCTGTGCCTTCGGCTACCTTGTACATGCTTTCTAGCTATGAATATGACGTGATGCCCTCAAGATGGGCCCTTGTGCAAACTAGTGTGCGTGTTATGATCCGTGTCGCGTTTCGTGTTGTGTTGGGGTACTGCGTGACGTGTTGAGGGGTCAAGATGGCAGAGTTGGGGGAAGGGTCTAGAGCTGCTTCAGGGCCTAGACGGGGTCCCGTGCAAGTCTCTGAGGGTTGGACCAAAAAAAAAAAAAAAAAAAACCAGAAAAGAAAGAAAAAAACCCCACCTCACATGTCTAGTGGCCTTCATACTTGATATGGAGATGGCTATCTCACAAAAGGCCATGCAGAGGGGAAATGTTGAGGAGTCCAGAAGACTCCGGAGGTGTTCATGTTGATCAAGAAGGCATCCCTTCACCATGAGCAATCGCTTTGTCTAGCCATGTCACCTCCTCATCTCACCATAGTGCCACATGCCATTGCCCAATGGTAATTTTGTTCCTTAGTGTGTGGAGGCTGTAAAAACACAGTCTTAGTAGGATCTACTCTCGATCTCCTTAATAACCTTTGCTCTCTCTCTTTCTCTCGTAAATGCATTAATTACGAGAAACACAAAATACAAGGGAACTATATGATTGACATCACAAGAGTCACAATTGAATGAGATTGAAGAAATCACAGCATTCCAAGAAAGCAAATCATCCCTAGTAAGAATGTTTTCAAGTTGAATGATGCTAAATTGCATATGAAGCAGCCTTCTTAGGCGAGCAATGTGGTCGTGCACTCTAGAAGTAGAATAAAGAATGAATGCATTTCCAATAGTCTAGATATGCCAGCAGTCCCAAAAACACGAAGTGAAAATCCCAAGGCAAGCTTTGCCTCA
This sequence comes from Lygodium microphyllum, assembly GCF_053477565.2. NCBI lineage: Eukaryota > Viridiplantae > Streptophyta > Polypodiopsida > Schizaeales > Lygodiaceae > Lygodium > Lygodium microphyllum. The sequence continues at coordinate 107,200,263 of NC_141148.1, forward strand.
TATCACATGTAGGCTGCAAAAATGTGCCATGTTAGCAGTGTTCACTTAAGTTGTGCCGCACAGCAAGTTGATGCTTTGATATTGATGAAATGCCCCCCAAGACACAAGTTGTACCCATAGCAAAGTACTTCAAATGGAATGGACATGAGGTTTACCTCCTAGCCATAGAGCCAAGAAAGCTCACTCTTGTAGCTTGGGAGCTAGTAGTGAATTAGATAATGACCATGCCCAATGATGTGCATAATAGGACCATGAATCCTAACATAGGACTCAATTGCCCTAAACTCTTTAATGACCATCATGACCAATACTTCTAGCGCCCATTTGGATGTCTTAACAATGTAACAGGGAGCCTCGGCCAGTATAGGGGATATTCCATGGACTATCATATGTCATGTATGTGGATGGTGGCTGGTCGATTGGTCAGACCATATGACTCAAGGCAAATGGCTGGTGTGGGTCTCTGTCCAGTCAACCTTTGATACTATATACATAGGCTATGTTACGCTCCAGTAAATCATAGCTATTTAACACTCATATCTTCTGCATTCACTGCCCTTCATTTGACATCTGTTTAGATCACCATCTCTTTTTTTTTCGTAAATAGATCACCATCTCTCTCTCTCTCGTGCTGGCTGAGGGATGCGGAATGAGTGACTTTGTCTTTGACAGATCTTGAGACTGAGAAGCCAGCAAAATGTCAATATGGATGAAAAAGTATGACGCAGGAAGCAAAACACCGGGGATCTGGCTGATAGGCTGCGTGGCAGCAACCAGCAGCATGAGGGTGTAGACCAGGAAAATGCAGCAGTAGGATGTCTGTGGAGCAGTTGCCAAGCCTGTGTTCTTGTAGAGCAATAGAGGCAGGATGAAGCAGTAATGACTGCTGCCTAGCAGCAGCAGCAGCAGCAATCACCTAGTCTTGTCTTTTTGATTCGTTTTGGACTATGCTTCCTCAGTCTCTACCTCATGTTGACTACTCAATTGTAGGTGTGGATTTTAATATGGTTGAGGCCTTGGAGGATAGAAGGGGCAGATGCATAGATACTACGAGAGTAGGTAGCATTGGAGGATTTTATCTTTTGTAACAGAGGACAAGACCCTTGGTTCATGGCAGAGTTTGGAAGTTTTACAGGTTCTTTGCAATACTCTAGAAGAGATAGGAGAACTAGTGCCAGGATTTTTCTATTTGGACAGATTTTATATAGATGATTGGGCTTGTGACAAGGGGGTCTAGTTGGTATTTTTCCAGGAATCACTTTATCAAATCACTCACCAGTATAGTTGGTTCTTATGGAGAGAGCTCAGGAACAACTAAAAACATAAGAACTCCTTTATACGTGTTATATGAAGAGGAATTGAGGGAGGATATTACTAGGATTTGGAGGGCCAAGTCATGTTTAGTGGCCAGGGAAGCTAGAGACTTCGATGAGATTTTGCAAGAGGTGAGCTCTTTTCTTAATGAGAAGGCTAGGAGAAAAAGGGAAGGTCTCTTAGAGAAGGAGGGGGTTGTTAGAGGCTCATTGGTAGTACTTCAAAGGGAGGAGGAGAGACATCCAAGATGTAGGTGGACGGCAAAGAGGATATATCTAGCCAAAGCGGAAGTAGATGTTATGAAGGAAGTGACATCAGAGCATAAGCCTCTTTTTGGACATAGGTTGGAGATATGGTGAACAAAGAATTCTTTTGCACCACAAGCCTTGGACACCCTAGACAAGGTGTTAGGCGACTTAGAATAGTACATGGATCCCTTGACCAAGGGAAATAGGAGGTTAGTTAGTTGGCCATGGATTAGTACATTACTTTGTTGGGCATGACGATGAGGCCTCCAGGATTGAAGAGAGATAGAGATATTCTGTGGCAGAGTACCAAGAGATGGTTACAGAGAGCATGAGGATACATTTGATGGCCCCATTCTCAGAGAAGGAGATTGTTGAGGCCTTGCTAGCATTACCATTAGGGAAGTGCCCATGAGATGATGGATTGGACAAGGCTTTCTTCCTAAGCTATTGGAAATTGATCAATGCAGGACTTTTAGCAACATTTCAGGAGATTATGGCATTTGGAGATATGTTGGAAAGGATGTTAGAGGGATTGATTCACCTTATCCCAAAGGGCAGCGGAGATAGATTGGAGATCACCTAGTGGAGACCAATTGCTTTGCTTGGAACAACATATAAAATCGTAGCCAAAACAAATTGCCTCAGACTCTCTGTTGTTGCTAGACCTCATTCACCCTACCCAGATTGGTTTTGTTTAGGTGTGTAGCTTCCTTGATAGTATTTTCACCTTTTGGGAATCCATAGCTCTTGCACGATGTAGGGGAAAAACTCTCATTGTTTTACTTCTCGATTTCGAGAAGGCCTATGATAGAGTTGGTTGGGAGTTTCTAGGTGGCACCATGTTGAGGATGGGTTTGCTAAAGCAATGGATCAGAAGTGTTCGACTCTATTTTCATAAGCTCATAGCCAAGTCCTCATTGGCGGGACCAAAAGTGCCAAATTCAGTATTCAGAGGTCAGTGAGACAGGGATGCCCTCTTGCACCTCTCCTTTCCTTATTTGTTGTAGAGGCTATGAGCTCCTTCTCGAGGGATAGGAATATTGGTTCTTGAGGTATTAGACTTCCCATTCTAGAGTTTGAGGAGTTGTTGGATGTAGAGTCTGCAAATGACACATTTGTTTACCTGGATGGGGATGAGGAGTATTTTAGGGCCTTTGTAGCTGCGATGGAGGTCTTTTGAGTTTCAAGAGTTCTTATTATAATTAGCCAAATCCTACAGGTTTTGGGTTTGTGATACTCGGTAGATAGATTGGACACCACATGGGAATTTCGCTTGGGTCCCTGTGGCACTTTTGTGAGATACTTGGGCTGCCATGTAGGCATTGATATTTCTTTAGAGAAGCAGCTAGCGCCCTTATTACTTAGCATAAGACAACAACTACTATATTGGAGCACAAGAAGACTATCACTAGCAGGCATGGTGATAGTTGCAAATCAGGTTCTGTTAATCACCATGTGGTACATAACTTCTTGTTGGGCTTTCTCTAGGTCATGCATTTGGCCAAGTGAAGTGACTTATCGGGAATTTCATTTGGTTAGGTGGAGATGGTTGTCCTGCGAGGGATAACACCGCTTGGGATGTTATCATCTAGCCTAGACCGAGGGGTGGTTGGGGGGTTATTGATCCAAATAGTCAGAGTAGAGCATTGATTGTAAAGCTCATTTTTAGGGGCCTTCTTTTGAGTGAGGAGCCATGGAAGAAGTCACTATTATGGAGATTAGAGACCATTGCTCTTGCTCATGGAGGGCCGTGGCAGCCTAGCACACATTGGCTTTTTCAACATACCCAAGCTACAAGGCTTGGGAAATGTTTTGAGGTCAGATTTGCTGCATGTATTATGCGGGCATGGAGATTAGTATCCACAGGACTTCATTAGATTGACCCAATGAGTATTGAAGAGAAGTTGAGGCAGCCACTTCTTTTTTATCAGATACTCAAGACAAAGAGAGGTCACACCATTGGAGAGAGGATCCTCCTATCTTACGGGAGGTTCTCTGCACAAATAGCTTCTACAATGGGCGAGTGGTTTGCCTTTATGGAGTTGCTGGCTCATATACAAGGGCGAGAGTCACAATGGAGAGCATTAGGGAGTTGGTACCCCTTGAACGGAGGAATGACTCAATGACAGCATGGGTAGGGTTCTTTACTAGAGGGGAGATCCTTCTTGTAGTGGTAGCCACTAGTGGAGAGAGAGAGTTCACTTTTTTAGTAGAGATGGATGGCATACTTAGGTGAGAGGATCTGAATTAGTTAGAGTTTATAGGATGCTCTCGACAAAGGATTAGAATTTTGGCTCATTGTGATAGGACTTGGTACTTAGACCCACACCCTCAAACTTGTATGGAAGATGGATGGAGACATTGAGCATATAGGAGAAGGTCGGTACAAAGACTTCAATGGGATCCTAGGGAGTTGGGTATGGAGAGATCCATTTATAGAGATATCTCAAGATGTGCTCTTCTTTGGCTTTACCACTAGGTTGGGGAGGAAAATACAGATAGTACAGACTGCAGTCGGACAGTTTTTAATTATTTTTTTTCTGCAGTCGGCTGCATTTAATGCAGCTGACCTGGTGCTGGGCATTCTTTATTTCCTGGCTATTTATAGTCAGGTTGTGGCACACTCTCCCATCTATTCACTTCAGATTCTGATCTTGAGATCTGTTGGCTGAGACAGACTGTGCTCAGGTTGACGGAGATCGAGGTCATCAAGTCGGCGACATACACAGATATTTCCTCTGCCCCTTGTATATTTCTGCACTCTTATACAACATACTACACTGCAGATTTTCTGCGTTTACATTGTCTCCTTTTCTCTCTCTCCTCTCTCTGTGTTCACTCTCTCTCAGTCTTTGTCCTACGCTTCTGCATTGCTGCACTCTGACATGGTATCAGAGCGGTGAAGATGGACTGATTGAGGGCTGAACCTATCTGAAGAGGAGATTTCAGCGCGACACAAGGTTGTGTTTCTAGGATTCGAGGGCGAGCGGGAGGGCTGTGCATCAGATCAAGGCTGAAGCGAGCATGGGCGTGCGGGAAAGAAGTCTAATCGGTGAATTTGCTGTAGGTTATTGCTGCTTGAAGGGGAGGAAGGCTACGTTTGAGGCCTTCCATTGCAGATTTTACTTTTTCATCGCCTCCGGCAGGTGAAGAAGGTTTGGGCAGTGAAGAAACCAGCCCTAGAAGGCTGCATTTGCACAGTCAGAGGGGGCTGATTTTGTGTTTGTGCAAGTATTGCAGGTTAACATGTCTACAGAGACTAAATTGGAGTTTCAGGCGATAATGGACAGGAAGGTGCGTGTCTTACCGGCTCTTCCATCGGATCAAAAGCTTGATGGTGACAATTACCACATCTGGCGGGTGATGATGTTGGCCATTTTGGAGTCTTATGATTTGGCGGGACTGGTGATGGAGGAGATTAACAGGTCCTTGGTGAGGGATGAGTCCAAACTCTCTTCCAATGCTCGTGCGGAGTTGACCAAGGCCCAGTCTCATTGGGACAAATTGAATGCCAAGATTCGATCTATTCAGTTTCTATCTTGCACTATAGTCGTGATAGCTCACATCGAGTACTTGACGGTGGCTCGAGAGATATGACTGGAGCTTGACCAAATGTACAACAAGATGATCCTAATGAAGAGGGTTTCATTGGAGGTGCAGATGCAGACCTTGTTCGGGAATAAGTCTTCTTTGCTTCGAGAACACATCGACAAGCTTCAGCAGCTTCAAATGCAGGTTCAAAATGCGGGAAGTCTATTTCCTCCGAAGACATGGCGATCACTTTACTGTTTCAATTGCTGCTACGATTCGATACCTTTTATTCCGCCCTTATTGCCTCAGGGCAGGAGTTGACTCTTCGGTTGGGAAGAGTTGGTTCTATGGTCTTGGACCAAGAGGAACAGCTAAAGGGACATAATGCTTCCAAATTGGAGGCTTTGGTTGGTCAAGCCTCTCAGAAGAAGGAGAAGGATCAAAAGAGGAAGAAGGAGGGCAACAAATCCAAGAAGGACATGGAGAAGGAATTGACTTGCCATATTTATGGTAAGACTGGTCACTGGAAGAAGGATCGCCCCAACAAAGACAAGGATACCAAGAAGAAGGACACGAAGGATTATGGAGCGGTGGTTGCACCCTCATCAGTTGCTTTTCTACACTTAGCAGTCATTGAGGACTCTATATCGAAAACTTTTGATACTGCGATGATAGTCCCTAGGCTCGAGAGTGGGTTGTGGACAGTGGTGCCTCACGGCACATGACTCCTTCTTCCGATGGTGTTGCCCATTTGCGACCTTTGCGTGGGCAGATTCTCATTGGAGATAGCTCTTCTGTGTCTATTGCCGTGCGGGGTGAGATGCAGCTTATTCCAGGTGGATGTGGTGGTACCCACACTTCCAAAGTGTTGCATGTGCCAGGCTTGGGGTATCATTTGCTTTCGGTCCATAAGATTTGTGCTCTTAGTCTCTTGGTGGAGTTTGACAGTGATACTATTCGCGTCCTTGATCGTGGATCGAGAAAGGTTTTCTTTGCAGGGTATGAGGAGGATGGCATCTACAAGTTGAAGTCTTCCCCAGCTCTTACCTCTTTTCTTCTTACTTCTCAGACATAGTCCGAGCTTTGGCATGCTCGGTTTGGTCACTTGAATTATGAGTACCTTCAGGAGGCGTCGCGAGGGTCGTTTGTCCGAGGATTGCCGGACATAGTGGTGAGCCATCAGACATGTGTCTCTTGCATTTGTGGGAAACAGCATCGGGATGCGATTTCCAACAAAGCTTCTAGGTGGTCTACTTCACCCATGGAGCTTGTATCTACGGATCTTTGTGGCCCGATGAGGACGGAGTCCCTGAAGGGGAGCTTGTACTTCATGTTGATCGTAAATGACTACAGCAGGATTACTTGGGCCTATTTCTTGACTTTGAAGTCGGATGCGTTCTCTCACTTTAAGGATTGGCTTCTCTTTGAGGAGAACCGTTCTGGCTGGCGACGACTGAAGACCTTGCGTTGAGATAAGGGAGGTGAATTTATGTCTAATGAGTTTGCTCGTTTTTGTGTAGATAGGGGCATTCACTAGGAGTTTGCTAATACCAACACTCCCCAAGAGAATGGCATTTTGGAGTGGAAGAACCAAAGTGTGATCGAGATGGCGCGCACCATGATGGAGCACCGACAAATACCTTAGCTTCTGTGGGCCGAGGCAGTGGCTATCGCAGTTCACATCCTCAATCGATCTCCCACTTCGGCCGTTGACAGGATGACACCTTTTGAGGCTTACTTCGAGACTAAGCCTGATGTTTCCTATTTTAGGATCTTTGGGTGTGACGCTTATGTGTACATTCCGACGACGTAGCGTGATAAGTTCAAGGCGGCTTCCCGACGACAGGTTTTCGTTGGCTATAGCTCCTAGTCCCAAGGTTATCGTTTGTTTGATCCCATCAAGCAGGATGTCTACACGGGCCGAGATATGTGGTTCGTGGAAGTTTCGGCCACAGAGAGGAGTGAGAAGCACCCCGTTCTTGGAGACCCAGGGGAGAGTTGGGCTCACGAGACAGTTCCTTTGGAGCCCAAGCCTCTTGACGGAGATTCTTCTTCTGATTCAGAGCCTTCTCTTCCACTGGCCACCCCCGAGGAGCTTCGTTGATGGATGTACCCGAGTCTTCAGAAGATGGAGAGTGACGGGGAGAGGTTCGTTCTCGTCCTCATTGGGCCCGTGACACACTCCGAGATTCAGGGATCGAGGGGGTCCCTAAGGAGTGGGAACCGTAGGATGACCCGTGGAGGTTACGGAGGAATGATGCACATTCTTCGGAGCTTGTTTGCTCCAACTATTGTTTGCTGATCCATGTTATGCAGGATCATGAGCCCACTTTAGTGAAGGAGGCTTTGCAATGTGATCATTGGTGGAAGGCTATGGAAGCTGAGTTGGAGGCTATTAAGAGGAATGACACTTGGTCTCTTGTGCCTCGTCCCTCTCACAAGAAGGTGATTGGTGTCAAGTGGGTCTTCAAGACCAAGTACCTTAGCGATGGTTGTTTGGACAAGCACAAGGCTCGCCTTGTTGCTAAAGGTTTTGCTCAGCGCCCTGCATTGATTTCCATGATACTTTTGCCCCCACTGCTCGTATGGTGACTATTTGAGCTATTCTTGCCTTGGCTGGCCATAGGAGATGTCCTGTCTATCAGTTGGATGTGAAGTTGGTCTTTGTGAATGGTGACTTGCAGGAAGAGATCTATGTTGAGGAGCCTCTTGGCTTTGGATCCTCGGATGGGAAAGTTCACAGGTTGAAGAAGGCCTTGTATGGCCTCAAGCAGGCTCCACGTGCCTGGAACGAGAAGATTGACTCGTTTCTTCAGTCGAACTTGGGATATCGGCGCTCCAAGGCCGATCCGCAGCTTTATGTGCACACTTTCGAGGTTGGTTGTGTGTTGTTTGTGTTGTATGTTGATGATTTGATTTTGACAGGGGTTCATGCACAAAAGGTCCGAGAGACCAAGACAACTTTACATTAGACATTTGAGATGACGGATTTGGGGCTTCTTCATTTCTTCTTGGGTCACAAGATTTATCAGTCTCAGAGGGGGATTTTCATCTCTCAGCAGAGGTACATTCCGGAGCTCTTGGTGGCTTTTGAGATGGAGACTTGTCGGCCCATTACTACTCCTATGGATCCGAACTGGAAGGCCACTTCATACTCAGATTCTCTCGTGATGGATGCTTCCCGCTACCATCAGTTGATTGGATCCTTGATTTGGCTTCTCAACACTCGTGTTGATCTTTGTTTTGCTGTGGGTCTTTTGGCAAGGTTCATGATTGAACCCAAACAGGTGCATTGGCAGGTTGCCCTGAGGATTCTTTGGTATTTGAGGGGGCCCTCTGACTCAGGGATTTCTTATCCCGTAGGTACAGATTCTTCCGATCTGGTTCTTGCAGGTTGGAGTGGCTCGGATTGGGCTGGCGACGTGGACCACCGACGGTCTACTACAGTCTATTGTTTTGCCTTGGGTACAGGTGTTATCTCTTGGAGTAGCAAGAAGTAGCCCACGGTAGCCCTTTCTTCTACTGAGGCGGAGTATCGGGCTGTCTTCCACCAAATGTGAGGTTGTGTGGCTTCGGAGATTGTTGGAGGAGCTTGACTGCCCCCAAACTCGTCCTACTCTTCTGCGGTGCGACAATGAGAGTTGCATTGCCTTGGTATGGAATCTTGTATTCCGTGCCCGGACGAAGCACATTGAGATCGAGTATCATTTCATTCTGGAGAAGCTTTTGGATGGGACCATTGATTTGTTTATGAAGGCGCTTCCCCAGGCTCTTCTTCGGCAGCATTCCAGATCCCTCAGTCTTTTGACCAATCCAGGATCTGAGAGGGGGTGTTAGACAGTCATTTCTTGGACAATTGGTGGATAGGAGAGTACAGCAGAGTGCCACGTGACAGTCATTTCCTGAACAGTCGGTGGAAAGGAGAGTACGGCAGAGTGCCACATCAGCAGTATGGATGTCAGCAGCCACGTCAACAGTCTGTGCAGGTGCCACGTGGCAGCTTGCAGTCAAACAGTTTTTTAATTATTTTTTTCTGCATTCGGCTGCATAGCCAACCTGGTGTTGGGCATTCTTTATTTCTTGGCTATTTATAGTCAAGTTGTGGCACACTCCCATCTATTCACTTCAGATTTTGATCTTGAGATCTGTTGGCTGAGACATATTGTGCTAGGGCTGACGGAGATTGAGGTCATCAAGTCGGAGACATACACAGATATTTCCTCTGCCCCCATGTATATTTCTGCACTCTTATATAGCATACTATTCAGCAGATTTTCTGCGTTTACAGTCTCCTATTCTCTCTCTCTCTTCTCTCTGTGTTCACTCTCCCTCAGTCTTTGTCCTACACTTCTCCATTGCTGCACTCTGACATGGCTATGGTAGAGACCCTATTCCTTGCGCTAAATGTAGGGAGCATGAGGAGACTCAGAGGTATTGTATATGGGATTGCCCATGGGCTTAGGAAGTTTTGAGGAGAGCCCTTAGGATGGCATTTCATGGCATTAGAGATTCTATAATTGCTACGTGAGGGATAATTGCATGGGTCACTAATAGAGGCCCAGCTCATGGGTATGAGGATGTACAAGGGTGTCAAGGCTTGGAGCCCTTAGGATGGTGTTTCATGGCATTACAGATTCTATGATTGCTACGTGAGGGATAGTTGCATGGGTCACTAATAGAGGCCCAGCTCGTGGGTATGAGGATGTAGAAGGGTGTCAAGGCTTATCTCATCTTGGGGCAGCTTGTGAGCAGGATTTCCACACCAGATTTCTCACAGACAGTATGGACCGAGGGGCATTGTCACAGATGTGAGCTCGCAGTTAGCATTATTGCTTGGTACGTATGGACAGCCAGATGCAGCCAGGCCATTGCTTTTCTGGACAGAGACTGCATACCCTTTGTGGGGGATGGGAGAGAATGCAGGGCAGTGCAGAGACTGCGAGGAAGAGAAGAGATGCTTTTCTAAGGATGTGGGATTGTGGCACCTTTTTCCTCTTTCAGACCCACATGGTTTGGCGTTACAAACCTCCCAACTGGCTATTCACTAAAGCTTTGTAATAGACTTCCCCTTGTTACATAATTCTTGATATGGAGGTCTGTTCCAAGGCTGGTTGTACTTGGTTTTTTGCCTTGGGATGCTTTGTTCTGAGGCATGTTAATAGAATTTTTATTTCTCTGAAAAAAAAACATATTTGAAATTACTTCCAATTAGTAAGCTACACTTTTGATAATCCATGGCCACATTATTTAGGAAGACAGAATCTTTGGTTAGGACTTCACGCTCATAGCCAACAAAGTTGCATTTTCTCAGGATCTTTGGTAAGTGTTTTTCATTATCTACACTGGCCTTTTATGTATGAGTCGGGCACAAACTGTGGCAGCCCTTTTATTGGCTTTATCATGTTCCTCATCAGGACATATGCTGTGTGTTGTCACTATGATGTGGCTTCTGTAAAAGGCATTGACACATGCACATTGAAGTGTCTGCTAAGGTGTCATTAGACACTCAACCACGTAAGCCTGTAAGGACACACACACACTCAATGTATAAGCTTCCTTTTTGTGCTCTCTTATCATGTGTATTGTAAGATGGCACTCATCTGAGAGTTGAGAATTTCTAGCCTGCCTTTGTGTGCAATATATAACTTAAAGCTTGGTGCCTTGAGGCTGACAATCAAGAAAACCTGTAAGTTGGCTAGAGTAAAAATTACAGATTCTTGGTTATGGATGTAAGCTGCTAGGCATGCATTTTTCTGAACAAAGAACAGCTTGGTCACTGTGACTGCTCTTTTTGTGCTGCTATCTGTCATTGGATTAAGTTGAAGCACATAGGTAGGGCCTTCCTGATTCTCCCGTTTCACATTACTCAGTGATGGCTCAAGTTCTAACATGTGTTTTTCCCCCCAAAGGAGACAAGTTCTTGCATATTTCTGCTTACATTAATATTTTCCGAACTTTCACAAAGCAATGTAATTTTCAAAAGGGCTGAAAGTTAAATAGTTTTTAAGAATGTGAACATTTCATATTACTCAGCAACAATAGTGCAAGTTCTAATGTGCCTTTTTTACCCCCAAAGGAATTTTGCATATTTCTGCTTACATTTGACATTTTCTGAAGGGTTAAGAACTTTTTAAGAAAGTGAACACTTGGAAGGATTCATGCACAGATTGATCTTGTGCTGAGTTGAACTTTGGAATCTGGCTGTTGTGTTGTGCTACAGAACTGCAAAATAGTGCTGGACGATTATGACATCTTATTGCATTCATTGGATAACATTGCACCTGTTGGTGTGCTTCATCCCAGTAAGTTTCATTTAGAATGCAAGGCACCTGATATGGCATCAGAGGTAAATCAAGTACCTCTGGTCAAAGAAGTGGACAACAGCATGGAGAATTGTACTATGCAGCAACAAAATAGTGGTGGATGCAACCCTGTGTCGATTAAGCAACTTCAATCAATTGATAAATTGAACATTCACATTTCGCTCAGAATATTGAAAGGAAGTGTGTCATCTGTATGTTGCTGGATAAGGTCTTGCCCTGACACTTACGGTGAGCATTGAAGATCTGTTGTTTTCTCCCTTTTGACATAGTCTTAGGCAAAGATTTAGTCATCTCCTTTTTGACATGAAATACTCTTACTTTAGTATTAAACTCTATTCTCTCTCTTTCTGTAAATGGTTGACAGGTATAGGCAATGAACTGGGTCTTGTATTGGCATCGATCAGTGCAGAGCTGGAAATAATTGATCTCAGCTGGGCAAATGCCCTATATGTACACCTTTATGTTCATGATATGGGAGCCTTTGCCTTGGCTAATGAGACTTATGTACAATATATTACTGAAGAATTATGTGTCAAGGGAGTGCCCTCTAGAAGTACTGTTGGGTTGGCATTAAAAGAGAGCAACTTGGGAAGGGTAATGGTTGAAGTCTTGATAGCCAAAGATATGAACAAGAAGGTTCTACATGTTCAGAGTATTTCTTGCTGGGCACCAAGCTGTATTGGACCGTATAGTCAGGTTTGCCAAATATGTGGCCTTCTTGAGTAGTTTAAACAAAAATTTGTTTTTGCCTGCTTTTCCAAAAGCTCTGTTTTGCAAGCTAGTTTCTTGAAAATTAGCCGATCATTTTGGTGATTTCCAGAACTATCTCCCAAGTACCTCATGAATTTCAGAGTGTTCAACAACTGAGCTAATTTGTATCTGGCTGGTGAGTGACACGATATCAACATGATCAGTCTTCTGACTAGTGTCTGCTACATCTGCAAAACCCCCTTTAGTTACCTTCCATGTTTGTGCAATATTCTTGATTACTTTTGTAGATAAGGCTTACTGCTGATAACCAAAAACAAACTAAAGGAAATGTTCAGAAACTTTTCAAGTTTACAAGTAGACTGCAATTATCGTAAGGAATCCACCATTTCAGTGTCTTGTGACCTCCACACGCTAGTTGCTTACAAATACAATGGGGCATGTGTCAGAAGTTGGTGACCTTATGCTTCTTATTCCTATGAATTCTGGCTGAAGTGAACCTTAGCCTTTGGTTTCAACTCAGTTTTGTCTGAGCTCGAGTATTTTCTAGCTTCCTGAGCCAATTACATCTTGAGGCTGTGGGGTGATGTGGCAAAGTGAATATCAATAACTAATCCCAATAGGCACTGCATGGTTTTTGTGAGTTGTCCCACACCTCTCTAACTAGCTTTCCTTGTTGCAATGAGCGAACACTTTCGTTATGCTCAAGCAGGTGTATCCCATTCTTATTTCCCTGTTCCTCCTTTCTTGCCATTGCTCTAGCTGTCATTCTAAGGGTATGTCTTTTGATTTTGGTGCAAATGGGCGAGTCTTTTGTGGCGCTTATGCTTAGTATGTGCCAGGACTCTTAAATGTGGACCTCATACAGGGCAGCTCAAAAAATTGTCCCTATCTCTAGTGTTTCGGTCCAAATTTGCTTTTAAATTGAAGACACTTATGTTTACTATGTGCCAGGAAGCTTAAGTGAGGACCTTGTAGAGGACAGCTCAAAAAATTATCTGCATCCCTAGTGTTTCAGTCCAAAATTTGCATGTTTTTAAATGGAAGTTATTGCACATGTATTGCTCAAGTTTCTACCATGTATTGCAGTACTCAGTGCTTTGTTTAGTCAAATTGCATAGATCCTTAGGTGCTGGTTTAAGTAGTAATGACTCACACGTTAAATGGATTATGGCATGTTAATATATTCTTGATTGAAGCCATAGTTACCACCACATATGATTACCTGTGTAGAAGGCTGTTCTATTGGCTCTTCAGTTATACCCTTACTTGTGCAGGCTACCTTGCACAATGGCTTTCTATACATGGCTGGTCAGCTTGGCCTTGATCCCCCAACAATGGCTCTTGTTAATGGGGGAGCTGGTTCCGAGTTCAAACAGGCACTTCAAAACAGTGAAGCCATTGCACAAGCTTTTTCCACGAGTTTAAGTACTTCCCCTATAAGCATATTGTTGTACTGCTCACCCATCGTTGGTATGTCTGAAAGGGAGGAAACTGAGACTATACTTCACAACTTTTTGAGGCAGTATGATCAAGGAGCTGATCTTTTGTCTTATGTTCCAGTTTTGTATGTTCAAGTTTCAGCTTTGCCAAAAGGGTGAGTGCTGCTCTTCTCAATACATGAACCTGTTGGCGTATAGGAGTAAGAAAATGTTTTGCTTACAGTGCTTGGAATGTTACAGGGCAAATGTAGAAATTGAGCCTTTCCTCTATGTGCCTGATCAAAGTGGAAGCTGTGATTATGAAGGCATTCTGCTGCAGAGAGTGAGCTCATCTGCTAAAGCTTGCCAAGCTTCTATTGTCAGGGAGTGTTTGTGTAGGGCCTTCTTTTCTATTGCCAAGAATATCTCTGGTCATACTGCTGAAGCTCTTCCAGATATCAAAACAGGATTAAGGACGTCCTTACAAGACTTTTCTCAAATGCTGGTTAACACTGGTCTATGCTGGGAGCATGTTCTGGTATCTCTCTCTCTCTCTCTCTCTCTCTCTCTCTCTCTCTCTCTCTGTGTGTTGTTCTTACAGCCTCCGCCCTGCTCGAGTGTATGTGGAAGTGGGGTATGGTACAAATTTCTGGCTAATCCTTCTTTGGATTCTACAGGCATTACGCATCCTGTTTGTCGCAGACCTTATTTCCATGGAATTTTTGTTTGAAGGATGGCAACATGCAGTTATGCAATTTTGTGAAATTTCAGTCCAAGAAGCAGTTCCTCTATCTAATATGTCAGCTCTGTGTTCCCTCAAGCCTTTGTTTCTTCCTGTGCTAGGGACTGGTTTAACACCTAGCATGGAAGATGTAATTACTCTGGATCTCTTGGCTGTGTCTCAGCCCCCCAACCATTAGAAGATGCTTCAGTTAGATACAGATGCTGTCCACACTGTCTATCTCCCTTTGAGAAGCCACACATCATGCAAGAACTGCAGGTTTTTACCTGTTTGCCCTCTTATTCTATGCATTGTGTTCTCAAATATTTGGTCATGTCTGGTGTAATTTCAGCTAAGTTTACAGCTTTTTAGTTTTTGTCCCTGCATGTTCTTAGAGAAGGCTGTTTATAACCTTCCAATAAGAAAAGGACTAGATTGCAATTGTGTGTTATGCAACAGCTCGTTGCTTTAATGTGCAAATAACAGCTCTGAGGCCATCGAATCAAAATTTGAAATTTTGCATGGTTGCGGTGGGATATTCAACAATGTGCTGTGTAAAAGATGTGAAGCAAAGCTCAAACAATAATGTTGATACAGTTGTGCCACACATGGCTCTTGCAAGACTTTGTGGAAGCCTTGAAACTAAAGTCGACATAGGCTCTTGCAAGACTTTGTGGAAGCCGTGAAACTAAAGTAGACATAGTTTGCATGCTCTTTGGCCTTACTAAAAATGTGGCTACATTACTTGCTAGACTCTTGAAAGTCTAGCTAATGGTTGTGGTGGGATATTCAATAATGTGCTGTGTAAAAATGTGAAGCAAAGTGCAAACAATAATGTCGATGTGGTTGTGCCACACACGGCTTTTACAAGACTTTGCAGAAGCCTTGAAACCAAAGTAGACAGTGTGGATGCTCTTTTGCCTTATTAAAATTGTGGCTACATTTACCTGCTAGACTTTGGAAAGTCTAGCTAAGTGTCTGCATGTAGTACAAGAGCAAAGATTTGATTGGTTCCTAGAATTTATTCCCTAAATTGAAACAGATTCCAAGAGTTTTGACTAACAAACAGTTTGTGTTGATGCCTTATCAACCGATTGTAGAAACCCAAGATTTATGGCTCTCTTTTGAATAGTGAACAAACTATGCCCCTTTAATAGTAACATTCAAATTCATCATGACATCTGAAATGTTTGCTTGTGAAGTTGCTACCTACATAATAAAAAACGTTACAGTCCAAAGTTTGATTTAAGGCAGCATCAAAAGGAGCTTTGAGAGGTAGAAGACCAAAACAAGTTGAGATGTTTATGAACTCATAAACTAGGTTGACACGTGCAGCCATGCTTAGGTTTTGGGATGTTTATTAGACAATATGAGGTGAGGATTGTTAATTCCACCTATCTTTTTGGGGGTCTTTGCCAAAGGAAGAGGAAGTAGGCATGGAGAGGGGGGGCCTTTGAAATGACAATCTCACCATTGCATTTAAGAATCTTTTGTAAATATTTTTTTCATGGGTATGTAAGTCACTATGCCATTCTTTTTCAAATTATCATTGCGAGCAATTGTTTTAACTTCTAGGACTTCTCAATCCCAAAGGTGAATGATGATACACATCACGAGGTAAAGGTATGTATATATTGTTACTTGTGAAGAGAATAGTTGTGCAATAATGTGACCCATGGCTCCTAAGAGACCCAATTGGGAACCAATGCATTGTTGGATAGCCTCACTTGTAGATGTGCTTGGTGGCAAAGCGATAATAGGGTACAAGGTGACATCCTGTTCTACGCTCATTCTATTTATAGTATGAATAGAGCCTTCATTTAACACTTATTTGACTTTTACTATTGGGTATGCTAATTGAGTGGTAAAAGTGAAAAAAAGTTCCTCCTTTCCTTGCCATTTTCTCTATTTTCTTCTCTTTCAACTAGCAAGCACACCAAATGGCTAAACATTGTTTAATTATTCATAGAGAACATTCTTCTATAATATACAAATTTCTTTTGGGAGTAGTGTCTCATCACGTTCAAAAGGTGTAGATAATCCCTTGAGAACATTCTTCTATAATATTGACTATACGATTCTCTTTTGGGAGTAGTGTCTTATCACTTTCAAAAGATAGGGATATCCCCTCCTTGAGAACTCAATGTCTTTTTTAATTTATGATATTAATATTATTAAATTGAATTTGTTTATAACCATATTTAAGTAGAATGAGATGTATTTTTTATAAAATGAAATAGGTGAGCAACACTCAAGTTTAAGGAATGAGTTAGATGGATTGCACTCAAGTTTTTCAAGCTAATGAGATTTGGTCGAAAACTTGACATATGGCATGAGGTGTTGATAAAGAGTACTGTGCAAAACATAAAAAAAATTGTAAAGTTGGTTAAAGTCTAAGATATGGCTTTCACATTTGATTAAATTTTTTGTTAAGGATTAGATTATTATTTCGGAAAAGCACAATAGTAACGCAGGAAAACATAAACATGCCATTCTTTGGTCTTTTAAGTAGATATGCACTTCACTTTGATTTGATTATGACAAAAAGGAAAGTAGGTTAATTCTCACCTAGTGAAATATAATATATATTTGGATTGTAGTTTCTTTTACTAAAGTGAACCTTGTAATGATAAGACAAAACTCAAGGAAGAAAGTACATTAATTCTTGAGTTCAAAATGCAGTATTGAATTAGTTGTACCAATACACAAAGTAATTGTAACATGATACACAAACTAAATAACTAATTCACGGCATCAATAAAACTACAATTTACTAAAGGTATCATAGACCTATAGAAGTATAGGGGTAAACTATTAGAAGTATATAGTTCATTAAGTATAGAAATCTAGAACTAAACTATACTAATGACATCATAAAACGATAAAATTATAGAATTGGACTATTAAAACTATATAGTTTATAGAGATATGGAACTAAACTAATAAATAGAACTTAACTAATAACACTACTATATAGCTTATTAAACTATAAACTATATAGTTTGTCGACGGTTTATTTTATCTAGAATATATAGTTTATTAATGGTCTATTAATACCACTATGGTGTAAATGGCACTATGGCATACTCATCCTTGTCCTTGTGAAACGCGATGACAATCTCAAGTCAATGCATTGATGTACCAACCTTGAGATGCCAACCTCCAATTAAGTCCTCTGACTACACAAGTAGCAAACATGTGTAGCTTGTTGAGCCAATCATGCAAGTAGGAGGGCGTTGACAAAGGCTCATATTACTCCTCTCTTGTACATTGTCTCATCTTTGAATGTCTCTCTCATGTATGTCTAGTGTCTTTTTGTCTCCATCTTTCTCTCTCTCTCTCTCTCTCTCTCTCATCATTTCTTCAATGCTGCAAAAGTGGAAAGTTGGTTATTTGATTAGCTGATATGATGGATTATTTGTTGGGTGATGGGTTAAGGTCACCCATAATTCTGGGTGGGCTCGAATAGGAATCCATTGTCAACATTAGAATTTCAATATGTAGTTGTTCGGAAGCTAAAAAGTAAGTTTTGTATAAGTTGATTAGTTAACCTCACAAACACAAAATCATGGGTGAACTAGTGTGTAATCGGATTAAAAATTCATATTTCATATTTTGAAAAAAAGACAAATCATGACTTTGATGTGAGTATATTGTAGAAATGAAACCCATTTGACTGTGATTTCTGTAACTGTCAAATATAGCGTGAATGACTCGCAATCTATTGACTTGTGGTGGTCATATTACTAAGGGTTTGTTCTATATTGTTTGAAGGGTTAAGGGTTAGGGTTAGGGTTGTGCAAAAAGGGTAGAAATGGTTCTCCTTTCTTTGAAGAAGTTGATATAAACATGCATCACACAAATGCTCTAGGTACTATGAAGAAGTCTTGGATTGAAATTTTGTCAATCCTTCAAGCCTGTGTGGCCATGAGGATTCCCAGATTGCGCTTTTGAGTACATGTGTGCAAGCATAAAGATGGTCTCTCTTTTGTTTTGTGTGGTAGATTCACAAGTTAGGCATGCCTTACCAAAGTTGGAGCTGTTTGGTCATGATATTCTTTGAATGCTAACATGCCCAAATTGAAGCTTCGTAGCTTAAACTCATGTCTCATTAGACTAATTGATTATCATGGTTCTTTGAAGAGTTGGAGCTTGTGTTTGCCATTCTTGTCTTTGGGATTAACAATAAGAAACAACTAATCAATTCTTTTCTTTGATGACATATATGTCTGTGGAGAGGGATTTTTTGATTCCCTCTATGAACAAGATAATCCTCTAATAAGTGCTCAACAAGCTCATTGCTTGCAGTGATGATACGTACATCTTTGGAGAGGGATCTTTTTGATCCCTTTGGTGAATGGGAAAATCTCCTAAGAAGTGCTGAGCAAGCTTATGTTTTGAACGCGTGTTTTCATTCAGTTGGCCAAGTAAAGCAAGTAGTCATGGATGACACCAACTAAGGAAAGATGGTAGTCAAGGATGTTAGCTATGGCCAATGAGCCTTGGTATAAGATGTGCAATTGCTTTTGTTTCCTTTGCCTTGGTTTGCTCTAGAGCTAAGATTAATGTGCCAATGCGCTAGGACCTCATCGTATTCCTAAGCCTTAACTTGTTGATGTATTATCTAATTTACCTTTTACTCCTTTCAATTTCTGCATATTCGAGGAGGATGATGAGAAGTGATAAAGAAAAAGCTAAAGCTATGAATGCTACTTTTATTATTCTAAATACAAAGAGAAAAGAAAATCTATGATTGGTTTTTATTATCATTTTTTCGCTAGAAATTGAAAAAAACAAGAAAAATAGAAAAAACTAAGTTTCTATAACCTTGTGGCTCTTCTCCTTCCTCATCCACACTCCTCCCATTAGGGATTATCAATGTAATATAGTTTATAGTTTATATCTTATTTATGTGATTATATCATATAATTTGGATGATTATGCAATGCATTCTCTTTACTGATTTTATATATGCTTTGTTGTTCACAATTCATTTGTCCAATTCATCCCACCTAGTCACACAATTTGTGCTCTACTCGTTTTGCAACTCATTTATCAAGTTTGGGGAACAAAAAACCAAAAATCATATCTTTAATGAGATATCATGTAAAGCAATCCATTATATGATCTCATGAGAAAAGTTGTAAGGTTTAAAACAATGTTTTAAAGAGAGAGAGAGAGAGAGAGAGAGAGAGAGAGAGAGAGAGAGAGAGAGAGAGATGAAATGATATATTAATGTCTACAAAAGGCCAAAATGACCTATAAGACCATGAGTTACAATCATGTGTATGATGGTACAACGGTTTGGGCAATATGTAGCACAAAGCAAAATAAGAAAAGAAACTAACTATGGCTATGTGTAAAAACATAGAGCTCTATCTAGTAGCAATGAGCTCTAGATGGTATAATCTCATGTGGATATGGAGGGCCTAGCTCTAGCCCTAGCAATAATCCCTTGTATCCCCTAGGACATTTGGATCGGCTAAGGGGAGAGAGAGTATACCAAGGTATAGTTAGAAGTGCTTGACCAAGAGAAAATGAGTATACAAATCGTGACGATAACGATGAGATTTTGGGAGATAATAGCAACAATGACAATCGATGGAAGGCTCATGGGGCTAATACTCATCACAATATTGAAAGCTATGGATAGTGGCTTGGTGGGGGTGGTAGCCATGATCATGGGGCGGAGGTGAAAGGAGAGGGGAGATGTGATCATGTGGCCTCCATTAAGCATGAGTTGATTGCCTATGCTCGAGTGAGACATAGTCTAGACCATGAGGGAGTGCTCGATGTTCCTTGAGTGGTATAGAGACCTACCTACTCTCCTTGGGCATCCCTAGCTTGTGGTCGAATCCCATGGGGAACAACACCCATCTCTCTTCATGCCTATTCCCCAAGGCTGTGCTGACGCAGCGCCCATTGGAGGTGGTAGATGCCTTCCTAGTGATGGTATCAACGAGGGCAATTCGCACCATGAACGGCAATGTTCATGGCCAAGAGATGGGTCGCTTGGGCTTACTGAAATGGCAGAGCAGTAAACCCGGCATGATGGCACCAAGCCTTGTGGCACGTTATCATTGTTTCCAGGTAGGAAGACAACGGCACACTAGCAGAGAGGGCCCACAAGGTGCGGCTCAAGAGTCAAATGGGCTCTATTTTCACAGCATCACGCCGCGGGCCCCCATGTGGGACAGGTATGTAAACACTTTGTCCCATGATCAATGTGAGAACGTCCTAGTGCTTTTGGCAATCAATCAATTTAGCTCTTGCAAGCTCATTCTCCACTAACTCAATACTTGTGACGTGGCTAGATTCTAAAAGACTTTTCTTGGAGAACTTTCTTTGTAGCGCGATTTTATTATGTCGTTCTTGTATTTAAACCCATCTTGAGTACAATGAAATTGGTAGGGTCCACGTTTTGTACACTATGGCCTACCTTGAACACTTGAATACTAGCACTGACTACACTATTCTATGTTACCAAATTGATATATATTATATGTCCAAATAGAGTGGTTATGCCAGACCTATCTTGAGCTATATGTTAATGGACTTCCTGAAAGTCTTGATTACCTTTGGAGGGCAGAGATCTACAATGTTTGAGCAATTCCCATAGTTTTCAATGTAGAGACCCATTTTGACGGGCAAGGTGGTTTATGATATTTGAGCAATCTCCACAACTTGCCATATGTGAAGGCTTATTTTCAATGAAAACATGCTTTAGGTCTAATACAAGAGGTATGATTTCAAAAACATAAGCGATGAAGATTAAGAGAGGCATTGCTAAAGGCGACCCCCTTAGTTTGATTATATGCCTTTTTAATTGTACTATAATGGAGTAGATGTGTTATGTCTTTACTTTCATATGAATATTTATCTATTACATGCTAGGGTTTGGTCTTGTAGTCCATGTTTTACTCTCGTGAAACAACACATTACAAATGCCACATCTCTACTTCATGCATAGTCAATCTTGCAACTGATCCTGATAATTGGTCATATGATTTTCTCCTTGGATGAAAGTTCATGCTACTTTACTTTATATGTTTGTAGTCATATTTTATTTGGTATAAAACATGTACTCATATGTATTAGGGCATGGAGTACATGCTTACCTATGTTTCTCTTATATGTCGCTATTACTATTGGTGTGTATCCTTCATAATAGTGTGCACCTAAAGGGGTGGGACACAATTATCATTTCACTATGATACTGCTTGGCAAGTGGAAAGAACAAGACCTTAGTAAAATTTTTGTGGTATCTTATCATGTGTTGGTTAAATTGCTTCGTGTAACATGTCTACCTAATATCACGTATTTTTCAGCCCATCAAGAAATAATCAAGATTACTACAGTTCGAAACTCATTTAAATAACTAGACATTTGTAATCTTGAGCTACTTGAGTCTACCCTGTAAGGCAAGCTTTGGCTCAACCCCCACAAGGATTTAAATATTAAAGTTTTTTATTAGCCATCTAGTGGTGGTTCTAAGGTGATAGCATTGCTATGATCCCTCAAATTAAAGCAAACCATTGTTGTACTTGGTTCAAAGAGAGTGGGAAATGAGGGAGAGCAATGCACATCAACCCCTCTACCCATCAGGTAAAGTCTCAGCCCCAATCCCTTGAAACATCACTAGTTGGGTTCTATTGACGACGTGTTAGGATGGTCATCGTTTAGCTCTTTCTAAAGTTGCCTAGGCTAACACAATTTGTGATGGAAGTCTCTTGACAAAGTGAGAACACTCTGCTATTGGTAAGACTCATCAGGAATCTAGCCACCCGCTTCCCTCTAGGGTTTTCTTTAGTTTACTAATTATTTCTCACACAATTTAGTTTAACACATGGCAACCAACTTCCTTAATTATATTGTTAAAATGATATTTCTTCATGTAAATTAGGTATTAATACAAATACAATTTCACATAGGCTTTTGCTAACAATTGCAAGCAATACATTTATCTGCATCTGCTCTAAGGTGCAATGCCATAGCATTTTGTCCCTTATATTGGGATTCATATCCAAAGTACATGCATACTTGTGCATGGGCACAATCTACCAATTCACCCTTATATAGTATCAAGGCCTTTCGAGAAGACCATCCCAGGCTTGTAGGGATTAGGTTAGTCCTTGACACCCAAGGAATTTACAACTAGAGCTCCTCAGTACCCTTATCGCTTTCTAGCCTAATGTTCTCCCTACAGAGAGACCTCTCGTATCGAGGTCCGGTCTTGGCATCCGTTGCAAACAAATCCAACCCCTTGGTGAAGGGCTCCACCACAAGTCTTAGGGGAGACCTAGGGCCATCTAAGAATCTTCCCATGTGAGCATAATATCACTTTTCAAAATCCACAAATAAGGTGATTAGCTTATTCCCAACTAGGGAAACATCTATTTTCCAACCAACAAGCTTATCTTAAAACATCTCATGAAAACCAAAACATTGTCCTTTGAATATCCCACAAAAAAATACACAATTTGTGACTTATCTATCATCCTAACGTACAATTGGATAGAGCAATACATAAGAGCCCTAGTGTTTAGGGTGCAATACTTCTCAACTTCCTTCTCGTAGTTTTCGAAGCTCATAGGTTTTTCTCCTAGATGATATAACAAGCTAGCATGCCACACTTTAACATGCAAGAGCAAGGTATCTATCTCTATTACTAGTAGTTCTGTTCTTTGAGGGATAATTTGTAATTAGTTTATATTGGAAATTTATTTTCATATTCTAAGACGTTAAAAGTTGTAATTTCCTCCTAAATGTGTGGTAATTGAAGGATAGTCAAGGACAATAACTACTCTTTATCCTTCATTATCACAAGTACTAACAATAGCCAACTAGGTATAAACTAATCTATTAATCAATCATTTTGTTACTTCAAATCTATTCAATGGCACATGAATAGAAGTTGGTGTGGATGGGACTTTGTTCACACATGCAACCTCTTGTCCTGTGCCATCTCTCTATTGTTTGGGACCATCGTTGTTGCTAGAACTTTCTTAATTCTACTTTCTCTAGTAGGCTTTGTTGGACTTAAACTTCGAGCCTGAAATTGTAGGAGAACACATGGAAAAGTATGAAGGGGTTTAAGAGGTTGGGGAATTTGACTTAGGAGGTTGGGTTGTGTAATGAAAATCAGGCGAAGTCTTTAAAGTATTTTGGTGGTGTAATTTTGTAGGTGGGAGATATGATAAGAGTAGATGATTGAACAAAGATAGTTAGATTGCATCAGGGTAGGTAATTTTGGGCAAAGAGAATGGTGAAGTACTTTGGCTTTTATCTCCCTGCCCTATTGTTAGCCCTTGCGATCCATTCGTACCATCCTAAATTCCTTCTCTTTCTCCTCCTCCTCCTCTTCTTCCTCTCTCTCTCTCTCTCTCTCTCTCTCTCTCTCTCTCTCTCCCCCTCTATGTCTCTCTCTCTCTCCCCCTCTGTCTTCTCTCCCTACTCCTCTTCTCTTCTCCTTTTTCTTTAATTCTCCCTCCCTCCCTCTCTCTCTCTCTCTCCTCTAGTATTCCCCTCTATGCTCCTTCTCTTCTTCTTTTCCTCCTTCCTCTTCTTCTTCTTCTCCTGTCTTTCTCTCTCACTCTCTCTCCCTCTCTAAACCTCAATATTCCTTCTCTCACTCCCTTTCTAACTCTCACTCTATTTGCATAATACCTCTCTTTCTCTCTCTCTTTTTCTCTCTTATGGCCAGCCCTAGGATAATAGTAATTCCTTCTATGGCTTATTCTAAGGCTTTATATAGCCTTCGAAGTGGCCGATCATCCATCCTGCTTTATTCTGCCACATCTTCATCATCGTCTTCATTGTGTAGGCTTTAGGCAATTGCCATAATGACTTTTTGGGACTAATGCACATGAGAATGAGCTCAATGATGCTATTGCAATGAATGATTATATTGCTTTTGAGATATTTGGATGATGGACATGATGAAGACGGTATTGATGGTGATATTGGTAGTCGTTTCTAACTTCTTTTTTCATGTTTGAATTTTTTTTCTTTCTTCTTTTAACGTTTTGAAAGTTATGTTCTCTCCCCCTCAGAGGAATTGAAATGTCCTCATTTTGAGAGAAACTAGGATTAATGCTCTTTTTGTGGTAAGTTTGATGATATGTCTTATGGATTAGGACCCACCATGCTTTCACTATGCTACTCTAATACATGCATTTAACTTCAAAAGTGATATTATGAATTCAAAGATAGGTTTCTTGCAATACGTTTGATTGAATTTATTAGATCTCTAGTTGTTAGATCCAAATAGCTAAGAGCTTTTCTTTGGTCAAAACTTCTTCCCATGGAATCATGCTCTATATAGTAGTCATGATCTATGATCTATGTAGGCATCATTGGTTTCTGCCCTATTTCCCCCCATATGACTCTATGTATCATAAATTCACCAATCACTTGAAATATATCCAAATAATTTACATGTATGATGTTAAATCCAATACTATAGTCTATTTTCAAGGTAGTTGAAATCTCTACAACTGTGTTTGCAAAAGATACCCCATCATATAATCCTATAATCCTATTATCATCTCGCAATAAACCTTGCTCTTTCATACTCTTTTCTACCCTACAAACATATGTTTAGAAACTTTGTTCATCTCTTCAATCCTCTCGAATTTCACAGAAGCTCTTGCTGAGAATCCTGTAAAGGCCGAAGTAAAAGAATCTTTAGCCATAACTATAGGTGACAACTTTATCCTGTTAGTACCACCATAGTCGTGCATTACAATATGACTTACTAAAAACATGGCTCTCAAAACTCTATGGCATTGGAAGATGGTGGTATCCCAATTTCTTACATGATTGACACATACTATCATAAACTACAATGCTCTTTTATTATCTTTGGCTTTTATTCTTGCATAGGTAGAACCATAATCCATAACTTTAGTCTCCATCCATGTTGTAGTAATGAATGGCTTTCCTGAGGTCACTTGGTATGATGAAGAATCCTACACAAAGAAATAGTGATTATCCAATATATCCCCTATGGTAATCTTCAAGTTTGGATAGGCAGCATACATGCCTCTTGCAGAGTTGTTGCCTGCTCGCATCCTCCATCCGTGGTTAACATCCGTGCACCATCTTCCATTCTCATAAATAATCCTCACCATGATATTTATCTTTGAACCATGGTCTACCATGGTCTATTAGTGTAACACATGGAGTTTCTAATTGTCCAACCTTCATTATAGTCTCCATGGTATCATGGGCCCAATGGTTCCTGAAATAATGACTCCTAGATATCACCCCTAAAGCCACTTCATCCTTTGTATAGTGCATAGGCCATACATCTCCTGTATTTTTATCTCATATCATAGTCTTCTATGTAACATTGTTCACTTTAACACTATCTATAATAAGCTCTTCTGCTTCTTTACAACAAGCAGCCTCTACATCTGTATCATCTTTAAAAACCAACTATGTGCCCTCTAAACCTATTTCTTCTTCACTTTGTATCATAGTATGAGCCGACTCACCCACAAATTGTCTTTTTTGTTTTATAATGATGAGCTTAAGTCCTTGCATATATATAACTATTCCCTGTGGGAAAATGACAAACTTGGAATGGATTGGAAGATACAATGAGAATATGAAAGGTCACACATTACCCTAAGGTGATGCCTTGGCATTATTAGTCTAGGATTAAAGCAAGGGGAACATACTTAAGCTTGGTACCCTATGAAATATGACTAATTAATATTGATGGACTATTGCTTGTCAAAGTAGAGGATTGCATGTAATGATGTAGTTGAATAATGCTTAAGGTTAATGCAAAGAGATGGATCTATTGATTAGCATCAAGTGCTCATTTGATGGAATTCTATGTGATGATACAAGTCATGTAATGGTATCACCTTAAGAATGTTTATGCAAGTGCACTATTATAAGTGATTTACTTAGATTCAATGTTGAAATACATGTTTCTGCATTGGTATGACTACTCTTGGTTGTGATTGTTAGAGTAGGAAGAACTTCCATGAATTACAAATAAATAAAAAATGGGATTATTTTTGGTATCATACTTTCCCTCTAAGTCTTACAAGGTTCTAGCTAGAATTCTAGCATAATCTAGATTTGGACTGAAACAATGGGATTAATTCTGGTATCATACTCTCCCCCTAAGTCTTGCAAGGTTTGGCTATCACCTAGCTTGAATTCTAGCATCATCTATATTAGGACTAAAACAATGGGAGTATCATTTGACTAATTAATATTGATGGATTATTGTTTGTCAAAGTAGAGGATTGTCTATAATTATGCAAGTGAATAATTATTACTATTGATGCATAAGAGATGGATTTCTTGATTAGCATTGAGTGCTCGTTGATGGAATTCTATGAGAAGATAGAAATCATGTAATCGTATCAACTCAAGAATGTTTGAGTTTATGCAAATGGATTGTTGTAAGTGAAATACTTAGGTTCAATGTTGAAAGACATGTATGTGCCTTGGTATGACTACTCTTAGCTGTGATTGGTAGAGTAGGAAGAATTTCCATGGATTATGAATAAATAAACAATGAGATTATTTTTGGTATCATACTCTCTCCCTAAGTCTTGCGAGGTCTAGCTATCACCTAGTTGGAATTATAACTGCCTAGAGTATGAAGACCTGCACTTAGGACAATGAGGTTATCTATTACAAGAAGGTTCCCTCTTATGTGTCAAAAGTGGTGCAACAATGGAAGCATAGACAAGTGTCGAAATAATGTGTTGAACGCAAGACAAAAGAGAAATAAAACAGAAGAACACTACAAAAGAAGAGAGCTCAAAGATGTGCTCAAAAAATAGAATCCATATACCAAACATGAGAATGACGCATACAACAATGAGTCACTGGCTGCATGGGTACCAGCACCAACTCCTCTCTCCAATAGGAAGACCACCTAAAGAATGATGATGATTGAATGAGGAGGAGGACAAGCCCCTGAATAAATAGGCCCAAAATATGCCAAATATGACAATTGGTTTAATGCTATCTGACTACCACAAATGCCACACAAAAATCACTAAAATAATTCCTAAATAATGACTAGTGTGTCTAGCCCAATTGGCATGCATAGATGCACACATGAGTTGACAATCCTGCTAACACCCTCTCTCAAATCATAGGTGACCTGATATAATACAATAATAATGACTCATCACAGCCCAGATAACATAGAAGCACCAGAGTAGAACCATGGATGCCCAAGCAATGGGTGATCAAGCCACCACCAAGGTGCCTCGAAGAGAACCTGATGTTGATGTCGATTGTATTGACTCCTAAAAATAGAGTTATAACGTATGTCTGTGTCTGTTGACAATGTCTCATAGTAGCATACAAGACTAGCCTATCCAAAATGCCTCTAAACATATGTGACCATGGATTCCCCACCATTAGCCAATACTACCAAAGTGTCCCCTCATGTGAGCTCAAACTAGGAGCCAATCCCACTCTCTGTCAAAGAAACAACTCATCATGAAATTGGATGTCAGTCCCAGCTCCAAGATTTGAACGTGTCAGACTTCAATTGATGCGTTAGGAATGTCCCTCTTTGGAACCTATGCACATGTATACATGTATAGATGAGGCTACACTACCCCATTGCACCACCCTCTCACACTCCCTCTTTTGCATTGGAGAGTCACGAGGGATGACCATATCACCCGGACTAGAAGGCAACGGAGAAAGGGATAGTCATGCCCTTCCCTCTATATGAAGAAGTGGATCCCTTTCGTGCCTTGGACTTCACACTAACCAAAGGATTGGAATCAATGTCGACGGAAGAGAATGACTCATTGAAGGAGTCCACATCCCACTTCCTCTTCTTCTCCCTCGTCTTTGGTAAGTCTGTTAACTCCTTGTAGTCCTTTGACAAGTGTCCCTTCTTACCATAGTGATAACATTGGGCCTTTGACTTCTTCTTCATATCACCCCTCTTGGAAGTTGTGAATGCCTCATCGAAAACTGCCATAATGAGATGAAAGCCTCCCTTGTAAACACAAAGATGCCTCATGCTCAAGTAGCATCAAGGACATATGTGTAAAGTTCACAGATGTAGAGGATGTCTCTGTCCTCAAAGCATTTGCCACTCCATCAAACTCTGTAGGGAGATTATAGTGTAATGTTACCACTAGATGTGCCTCTAGAAGGGCAAACTGCATGTGTCGAAGCTGGTCATGTACTTGTGTAACACAGAGAAAAAAATGATTGAATGGTGTCCTTTGGTTCAAACTTCATCTACTCATCTGTTGAAGTTTTCCATAAAGGTCATAACACACATGGGGGAAGGTGCCTCATACAACATTTGAAGTTGCGACCATATTTCTAGTGATATCGTGCAAGAGGTAATAGTCAGTAAAACTTCTTTAGAAATAAACCAAAGCAATGCAGAATATGCATGTGCATTGTCCAAATCCCATGCAAGTACAACTTCCTCATGGTTATCCTCATCAAAATCTTTTGGATGATGTTGAGGCTGAGGAATAGCTCCACATATAATGTATCAAATCCATTTTTGCACAAACCGAGCTTTCATCACATAACTCCATGTAAGATAGTCAGATCCATGTAAGTTATCATATGTAGAAGTGCATGGAGGAGCCATTTGGAGAGGAGAAGAAGAGACAATAAAGGATAAAGGGTATACAGAGAGGGAATACAACCAAACCAATAGCAAAGACTTCACAAGATGAGAGTTCACATGCAATTGTAACAAAAATCTAATCAGAAATGAAGACCAATGGTTGCAAAATGAAGAAAAACCACTCAAAAATGATCAAAAATAGCAAAAGTGACCTATACAAATAGTCACCTAGCTACGTTTAGTGGTAGAAGATGAAAAATGTAGGTTGAGGGAGCATTTAATGTAGCAAACTGATGATTGTAGGTTGGAATCAAAGTGCAAGTTGAAAACACAATGTTGATCTAAAAAATGCAGGCCTATTCGATAGGGGGAGAATGACCTATAATCAGTAGAAAAATCACAACAGGAACCTAGATCCTATAATTTGATACCATGTTAGAAGTGGTGGAACAATGAAAGCATAGAAAAGTGCTGAAACAATCTGGTGAACACAAGACAGAAGAGAAAGAAAACAAAAGAACATTGCAAAAGAAGATAACTCAGAGATGTGCTCGAGAAATGTGATCCATATACCAAACATGAGACTGATGTGTACAATAGTGAGTCACTGGCTACATGAGTATCGACACTGGCTTGTCTCTCCAACATGAAGACCACATGAAGAATGATAATGATTGAATGAGGAGGAGGAGGAGCCCCTAAATAAATAGGTTCAAAATATGCCAAATATGGCAACTAATTGACCAGCATTTAATGTTGGTCGACTAGCATAAAATGCTACAAATGCCACACAAAAATCACTAAAATAATGCCTAAATAATAACTAGTGTGCCCAGTCTAATTGGCATGCACAAATGCACACATGAGTTGACAATCCTGCTAACACTATGGTAGTGTGCCAAATGTGGGCACACATTGTGCTAATGATAAGCTGATACTTGCCTATAATGAGAGAATAAATCCTTGGCAAGCACACTTTGTGGGCACCATATAGACCTTGACTCTAGAAAAGGACAAGGATATAACTTGAGGTTGGTATATCCAATGATAGGATATTAGTCTCAATTTAATGTTGCTAGACTTATAATTTAAAATTACTTTAACTATTTGAAAAAGATGGTTTTCAATTGTGCTTAAAGGATGTTTAATAAACTGTGTAATGGAATAATTAAAGAATATGTTGCCATTGTCTTCATAATGTGGTAGGACCCTAATTAATTAATTAAAGCTAATGTGTTTATTGGTTAGAAAGTGGGTGGATATTTATCTCAACAATGTTGTTCTATAGATGGGTGGACCCAATTTGTTGCATGTTTTCCTAACGAAATTATATAGGAGAAGAGCGAAATGTTGACTACCTAAAGTTGAGTCTTAGAGCTTAACTAACATTATTTTAGGGGATCTAAGTAAGAGCATGCTAAGGTAGAGGCATTGATGCTTAACCCCCCCTCATTTCTCACTCTCTTTGAACCAAGTGTGATGCTAGCCTATTCTTAGTCTTTATTGGTTGCAAAGTGACCCATGTTGAATGGGTGCTAGATTATTGATAAAAGATCAAGACATCATATGACCCTCATATAGATCTTAATGGGTTAAGGCCATGATCTTTTACTATAAGATAAGCTCAAAAGTGATTTGACTAGCTAAGTCTGTGAATCCTAAAGGGTCTAGATGGTGCTACTTAGGAAAAGTGTTTGACTGATTACCAAATGTGCGCATGCTAATGGGATGGAGCTTAGGGTGACAGGTCTAACCACATGCGAGTATTACCTCCCTGGGCGTGTCCTACCCTTGATGTGCCCTAGGCATGACGTGGGGGATCAAAATGAGGCTAGGGGATTAGGGGTAGAGCCGGCCGACTGAAGTCACCGGATGCTCCTAGCTTGAGGACCCCTAGGTGCAGTGGTTGTGATCGATGCGTTTTTTTTTCACAAGTTACATAGTTATGATAGAAGTTAGTCCTCATCATCGGAGTGAGGTGGGGAATGAGGCTTGATAGATTTACTAAGGAATTGGTACCTTTGGAGATACCCCTTGAGGTTTAGGCAGACTTGAAGGTGGTAGTGGAGAGGAATGGATGATTGTAGCAGGTGAAGCAGCTATCATTCATGTCCTCTAGTAGAGCTAAGCAAAATGAAGGCAATAGGGTAGCTCACATCATTGGGCGAGCCATCGTGCAACTATATATAGCATTAGGATCAAAATGGAGTACGGGAACTCCACTCTCCTGTGGGGTGGGATCTTGCCTAAGGAGTATCCTAAGTAATCTAAGGTAGTTACAATTAGTAATATATGTGGGGTCACGACATGAGGAGATGTGGGAGCTTTCACTCAACCGCCAAGACCCACGGACTGCTTATTGATTCAAGCGTTCCAAGCCGAGCACTAATGGCTACCTCTCACATAGCCGACGCGCCATCCATATCTATGGGTGTAGTGAGCTTACCTTGATGCCGTTCGAGTTACCTCGTCTCCCGCACACTCCGGTAGCTCCACGATCCAAGTGCAAGCTTCAAGCAAGCTCCATCCTCAAGCTCCACGCTCCAAGCTCCATTGCCGCGAGCAAGACAAGAGAAGAGAAGAAGAGAGGAGAAGATGGAGAGCTTCTCCTCCTTGGTCCCTCACCCTCACACATTCACTCCCTCACACTCTCACACTCCCTCTCTCAAGCACAAGCTCAAGCAAGCAAGAAGAAGAAGAGGAGAGCTACTTTTGGCCACACACAAGAATGAGCTTCTCATTCACTTTTCAACTTTATATACAAAACCCTAAATCCCTTTTGGGCGGCCATCCCCTTTTTCCCTTTTTACATGGCCGGCCGTAGCCTTGGCCCTTTTTCCCATTGTCCTTCTATCTTCCTATCTTCCTTTCCACCGCCCGTCTACATTTACAAATTGCACGGGTGAGAGCCCGGCGCTCTTTTACAAGATTTCAAGGTGCGCCTTTTTATTTTAAAATGCGCCTTTCTCCTTTTGCCTTTGCCTTGGACTTTTAAGGTTGCCCTTGCACTTTTGGCCTTTTCTCCTTTTCTTTCTTTAGTCGGGCTACCTTTTTTCCGCCTTTGCCCTGCGTCTTTCCTATTTCTTTTTGCTTTCTTCGTGTTGGGGTTGTTAACATTACCCCCCTCCCAGACGAGTGCTAGTCCCATGGCACTCACCGTCGTAGGTAGCAGGCTGTAGCATGCATCGAAGACGTGGGTAACAAGGACGCCTGTGGTTTCCATGGAGGAGTGTTGGTGGTGGTGTGGCAGAAGGTCTTGGGGCCTGTTGGTGGCTCAGGTGGCTGGTGGAAGGTTGTTGGAGTTGGTGGTAGGGCTATGCTGTGTTGGGGATTACATTGATGGCCAGCACAAGTGTTGGTTTGTTAGGGATTCTGCACATGACGATTCTTTGCGGGCTTGTCGGATGGTAAGGGACAAGCATTCAAAGTTGAGTGTTGATGAAGAGCGACCAACATTTTATACCTGCAATTGGAAAACCTCACATGTGGTCTCTCCTTAAGGGGTAGTGCTAGTCTTCTTATCGTGCACAAGACATATTTGATTAGTTTGGGAGACAGGTCGAACTCTAAGCAAGCTGAGAGTATTGCCCTGCACTTGAGGACCCAACTGTGCATATACTTTGGTGCAGATATTATGTAAGTGCTTGTGCATAGTTAGATATTACGTAGTTAGAAGACCGTGGGCTAGTTTCTCATAACAATGTGTGGATGAAGCAAAGTTGTCTGTGTTGAGAAGAAGTACACGTGAAGGTATATGAGACATCCTTTGCATTGTGACTGCACGATGGAGCATAATTGAATACAGGGACACCGCACTTTCAGTAGCTGGAAACTATTGGACTTGCTTAATGAGTACGGTGTACTTTTCATGGCCAATCGTGCGGTGCTTATCACCACTGATTGCAATGGTACTAAGGCAGAGTGCAAAAGAAAATTGTGCAAGTGGGTTAGGGTGACAGGTCTAACCCTAGGCAAGACAAGCTCCCGAGGTATGTCCTGCCCTTGATGTGCCCTGAACAATTGTGGGTGATTGTAGGGGGCTAGGGGACTAGGGACGAAGCCGGTCGACCAAGGTCACCAGACATACCTAATTTGAGGACCCCTAGGTGCTGTGCTGTGATCATGGGTGCTTCTTATTTTTCCATTCGTTTCTTTTCCTTTTCTTTTTCTTTCTTTTTGGTTTTTTAATTTTTCTTTCTTTTTGGTTCTTTTTTTTTTTTTGGCCTGAGTACAACCATTACAATATGTTGAGGCTATCAGCCTTTCCATGGGTTGGAAAATGTCAAGTTTCGAAGGCTTCGAAAATGAATAGTACCAGGATGATGGTGCCCTAGCCTCGTTGTTAGAGAAGCAGTTGGCGAAAGGGGGAGATACACTTGAGATATTGCAACCCTCCTTGCGGCACATGCGATGTGGGTACAATTGAGGTGACGACTGCCGTGAGCCAACTATAGAGCTTGTCCCAGAAAGGGGGCGTGGCCCAGGAATGTTTTGTGGGCCATGCAATGTGGGCGATTGGCAAGGGTGCTTTCGGCAGCGTGGCTTTGCCGCGGCTTGCTGTGGGGTTGTGGGTGTTGCGGTGATTGGGCATTGAGCATTTTCGCACAGGGACCTGTATTATCCTGCATTCACTTATTGCTTCATGAGAGCATATGCATTGTGTATGCCGCAACTATAATAAACCAGTGCAATGCAAGGAGACAACACTTATTTGAATTCTATGGTATTGACTAGACATTTCTCACCTGCGCTTGATTAGCTTTTTCTTTTGCTCAAGGCATAGCATATATTAAACGCAGATATGATAAGTTCATACAAGTCAGGAACATGTCAACACTTAACAAGTCGGGAACACTCAACCATTTAAAACAAAAAGTCCTGGCCAGTTATCATTTGATAAGCTTCTTATGCATTATGGGCTACTCGATTTGTACGAGGCGGGGCGAGTCTAGATGGCCGGGTGATTGGGGCTCTGCTGGTGTGGGACTCCCGTGGGGGTGAGTAGGAAACATGTCGGCTGGGATATGAATGGTGTAATCCCGGATCGCTACCGTCTCTAGAATTTCTTTAAATAATTCATTAAATTCTTCTCGTTCCCGAGCTGCCCTTTCTGCCTTTGAGCGTCTGGGGCCCGAGCGGGAGCTGGGAGTGCGTACCACTAGTGCTGCGGCCTGTTGCAGGTTTCGAGTCTCGACTTTCTTGACTCGAGGGTTCTTCGGCCTTCGCCCTGGCCAATGTCGCTTAGGGCCCCGCTTCTTGGCATACCTCTTTGATGGTGGGCACATAGCGCTCAGGTGGAGGGGCGCATGCCACATGCTCCCGCCTTCTGCAAAGAGCGTCTTTACAAGCCAACTCTCCATGATTCTCCATGAGTTCTGCCAAAAAAGGAAACCTGCAAGGTGCGAACCAAGGGTTAGACCTTGATACAAGATACAATTGTTCGCATGGAAGGGATTTTAGTGTGGTTTATCAAGCGCATATGACAAGAAGGGGAGGGGTGAGGCATGCAGTGTTTTGTCATAACGGAATGGCCCCCATGATGATGTTCGTTTTGCCTCCAGCCATTAGCCAATATTGGCTTATGCTAAGTTGTTTGGACTGGTTGTCATGGAGTGGGATAGGGCACATTCTCGGAAGGATAGACCAAAAAGGGAAGAAGGTGTATAGAGAGGGACTGCACCTTGTCTACACCATCAGTGTTGTTGGTCAAGGCTTCCTATGGCGGTAACGTGGGTTGCATGCCCTTCACTTGGAGGTGGGAGCGGTCACACGGCTTTTAAATGTGTGATGAGAAGAGGACTTGAGGAGGTTAGCCTGTTAGAACCAACTCTTCTCCCTGCGCTTGACTATCATTGCTTGTGTGTGTTGATATTGTTTATACATGGTGACACAAAAATCAATGTTTATTTATATACATATCTATGAATCCATGTCACATCACGAGGATAAGAACCAAGTGTAGAACTCGGGGTTGTACCGGAGCATGGCACACGCATCTAGTATTCGTGGCAGCTGACTTAATACTGATAGATATTTTTCCACGTCGAGTAGCATGGAACCTTGACCGAGTCTACTGGCAATATGTAACTCCTCTTCGGTGAGAACCTTATCAATCAAAGGGCCCTGTAGCCTAGTCCCAGCCAAGTCCGCACCCCGAACGTCAGTGAGCACTCGAAGGGAAGTTGGTGCCACGTAGGCTGGGTCTCTTTGAGACCGCCATTTGGCCAATCGCTCTTCTGAGACCGTCATGATCTGAGCCCCTAGTTCGGCCATTATGACGCGGCTTTCGCACCAACGCCGCTCAAATTGACTCTGGCCTGCTGACAGTCACTTTAGTAGCTCTATGTCTACGAGATTCGGTCGACAGAGCACTTCATTGAACGTGACGGTTAAGCGTTGTTCGTCAGCCTCCTCGTCAGGGATGAGTCGCATCTGTTCATGTAGGAGCTTGTCGTAGTGCCCGTTAAGATGTTCTTGTTCTTCCCATGATAGAGGAAAGGTCAAGTACTCTCCAAGCTGCTCCTTGGGGATCGTGCCCACGTCCGCAAGGACGTAGACACGTGCGACCACTTTGAGCTTAGCCTCTAACTCAGTTAAGCATTCTGCGACATTTCTATGTTCAACGAGGGCTTGCTCGGTTGCTATCTCATGCAAAGTTCTAAGAGTTTCCTTAGGCTTTAGCATGGCTGGGGGCTTAGGCCTAGATGAGCAAGATTGGTCAACGCTAGGATTCCTTGTGCTCTTGGGGTTCTCACGTTTCTCCTGAGGTTTTGTTGTTATTTCATCATGGTTCTTCTCGGATGTGACTGGTATAGATTTGTCATCCTGTTGTGACAGCATTGTATCCACTCTTGATTGATCAATGTGAGTTCTATTGTCAGTGGATAGAGTGTTGCAAGCAACTGTTGATGGCAACGGTTGCTTTGGTTTCTTAGAACACACGGATGTGTCTGGGGTTTCACCGCTATTCGAAGAGTTGCTGTTTTCTCTGCTTTCTCCTCTTTTTCTTGGTCAATGAAGGTGCCTCTCTCGACGAATCAGGACCCTGGGCTATATCGACCGTTGATGTGCTTGGTCGGACCTCAGCATTTCCCTTCTCTAGTGTGTCCTTATGGGACATAGCCGCGATTTGCTGAATAGCCTTGCCCGGTTGTGAGGGCACAACTGCTGCTCTTTTTGGAAAGTCTAGCTTTTCAACCAACTCCCTTGCATTTAACTCCTCCGTCCTAGGCTTTCGGCACTTTGAAAGTGCTGGAGTTGTCGAGGGATTTGGTTGCGACATGTCCTCCACATGTAAACTACTAAGGACACGTTCCACAAGGGGCATTGTCACGGCCAAGGGCTGTGACTGCTGTGATTCCGGATTGGAAGTAGTAGCAACTAGTTCAGTGGGCTGGCTACCCTTGGTGGATTGTGATGTCAAGTCCTTAGGGCGATCAGAAGTGGTTGTGTCTTTCGTTGGCCTTTGAGCACTCATTTGTGTAGATCGAACATGAGTTGATCTAGTCGCATTAGGTGGCTCAGGCATATCCTTGGGTCGAGAGCTATAGATGGCATCATGTCCCACCTCTTTGACGATTGGAAGCTTAGATGGAGATAGAGATTGGAATTGAGTAGTCGCCCTTGACAACTGCTGTAGTGCTTCCTGTGTCTGTTTGGGAGAAGAGGGCGTAAGAGATCTAGGACTCTTGGGTGGACTTGGCACTCGCTGAATGATCTGCTCGAGGTTACTAGACGATTGTGCCATTTGCTTTGTTGAGCGATCAGCCTTGCCTTGAGCAATGTTGTGCCCATGATGCTTGTTCTCCCCTTGGGGAATCAAAGGCTCATTGGGCACTAATGGCTTTTGTGCACGCTCAATGGTTACATATGACATCTGCTTATTAAGCATGCTAGGTTGAGGCTCTTCCTTTTGAACACTCATGTCCGGTTTCTTATTTCGAGACCTAGAGTTTCTCTTAGATTTCCTCCTGTGCTTCGTTGCTTTTGATGCACTCTGGCCTTCAGATGACCAGGGAGGTCTGGCAAGGGGTTTTGGCACCCAAATCCATCAGTTGCCTACATAATACCCTTGAGCCCGAAGCAACGCCTTGGATATCCATCGTGGCGTTGTGCTGGCTCTCCATTGACGCCTCCGTCTATAAGGCTTGGGCTTCTTTTGGGGTCTTCTACGATATTTGTAAGTCCAAAGCCCGTCCTTGGCATTGTCTCTTGACCTTCTTATTTCAGGCCTGGCCTCACTCACTGGTTCTCGTTGTTCGACCTGTGCTTGTATCGGTTTTTCCAACAAGTCCTTGCTCTCGTCAGTAGGTTTGACTATTACGTCAGCACCTTCCTTGCCTTTCCCTTGAGGTTCGATGAGGTCACCTTTGCTAAAGGTGGTGACTATCCTCACACCCGGTAGTGTTAGGTGTATCCTCTGTGCTACATAGTTAGCCTCGCATTTGGTCGCCCTTTTGAAGGGTCTTCCTAGGAGGGTCTCTTTCCTGCAGCTAGCACTTTTTGGAGGAACATGAAATAGGATAGGCAAGCTTTCCGTTTCAATTGTCGTAAGGATTTTGCACTTCCCTATGAGTGCTTGTGGGTGTCCCCCATAAGGGCTAAGAGTTGCACTAGTTGGTATGAGCTCTGGTTGGCCTGGTAGGGTCCATGATTCATAGGTCAAGATGTTAAAATCTGCTCCTTCATCAATCAGAGCATCGATAGTATGCTCTCTTTTCGCGGTGAGTCTGACCCTAAGATAAGCAGGTGGTACTATTTCTCCATCTTCCGGGTCTTGGCCTGTAAATTTAAGCCTTCTGACAGATGCCCTTGAGTTCTCGACTGCACGACCAGATGTGGATTCTCCACTACTGTCTTAGATTGTCAGTGCAGTGCTATTCAAGGTACATCTCTCGTCAAGAGTGTCATGTCTAGTCATCTTTGCATTTGTAGCTTGCTGAAGTTGCATTTTGCTCTGACTAGACACGGTTTGAACACAATGTCTTTGTGTTCTCGTGGTGTGGCCTTTTTGCCCTTGATGGCTAGATTGGCCCATTGATGTTCTAGGGTCTCTGTTTCTCTCTGTTCGGGCATGGGCTTTTGGTTGCTCTATTGCAAGTGAGACTCCATGCTGGTGTAGAGCCATTACTTCACTAGGGTCCAATTTGGAAGACCTGTCACGGCGCGCGTTTTTTCTCCAACCTACTTGGGGGAGGTGCGGAGGGGGCAGAGCCCCCTCTGCGGGGGTCCGGGGGGGCAGTCCCCCCGGCCCGCAGGGCTGTTATGGTAGACGCAATATGCAATTTGGAGGATTGGTTATAGCCAAATTTTGAACTACGTGCTCTAAATTTTAGCCCGGTTATGGATCTGTGATATGCCTTCAGCTCTATGTAGCCTTAGGGGTCAATCTCGGGGTTTAGATGTATCAAAATTTGTGTTCTAGGCATGTGCCCGATTTTGACAGTTTTTTTGTCCGATTCTCAGATGTCCGATTTTCACGAGTTTGATTATCAAAATCGGACGTCCGATTTTGGGTGGGTCCGATCGGACCACTGGTCCGATTTTGGTCACGTCCGATTCTAGGAGTCAGATCAAAAAGTGGTCCGATTTTCAAGTGGTCCGATTCTAGCCTGGTCCGATTCTGAGTTGGTCCGATTCTGGCTGGTCCGAGTTTGGGACTCAGACGGCCTGGTCTGATTATGGACTCATTCGAGTGTCCGAGTCGGATGGATTGGTCCGAGTGGTCCGAGCGTCCGATTCTCAAAATCAGACG
Source organism: Lygodium microphyllum (assembly GCF_053477565.2). Taxonomy (NCBI): domain Eukaryota; kingdom Viridiplantae; phylum Streptophyta; class Polypodiopsida; order Schizaeales; family Lygodiaceae; genus Lygodium; species Lygodium microphyllum. Next base: position 107,238,873 of record NC_141148.1, read on the forward strand.
GGTTGGTCCGAGTGCCACGTGGCACGTCCGATCGAACTGGTCCGATTCTGGGAATCGGACGGTCCGACTCCCGAACTCGGGTGGTCTGATTCTGGGAATCGGACCACAGCGAGTTAGTCCGAGTGCGTCGGCGGCGGGCGCGATTCCAGTGCGTTTGACCCCTCCTCACTGTCTGGTGCACACAATCACCACAAACTTTCTAAATCTGATCAGGACACTTGTTGGAAAATATCAGACTCACTTGGAGCAGCACGAATCATCGATGCCTAAGAATCGGGGCAGCGCTTCCTCGTCCTGTGAGCCAGAAGTTCTCTCTCTCTCTCTCTCACACACACACACAAGGCAAACCAAGGAACTGAGGTCTGTCCTGGCCTCGCAGGCCTCTTAAGGTCCTTTCCCAGCACTGCAGAACCTCACAGCTAGTTCCCTGTCCCTATCTCACCCAGAACTTAAATCTGGTCCCCTGTTTTCCTGTTTTAGCCTGTTATACAGCAACAGAGAACCCTGCTGTTTGCCTATTTTTTTTCTTTTTTTTCTTTGTTTTTTTCTACCCTAAATGCATCCAAATCACAAAATAAATACCTATACTACTCCATTCCACAACATAAATCTCAGAAAGCAGCAAACCTACTTGCCAAGGAGATTGAATACCATCTTCAACCCCCTCGCTTCCTACCTATCTACCTCAAGCACCGGTTCGGGGGAAACCCCTTACTTTGATGCTCGATTCGAAGCGCGCAAGCGCTCAAGGCTTGAATCCGTTGGTCTCGGCAACGGAACCAAAATGTGGGAGCTTTCACTCAACCGCCAAGACCCACGGACCGCTTATTGATTCAAGCGTTCCAAGCCGAGCACTAATGGCTACCTCTCACATAGCCGACGCGCCATCCATATCTATGGGTGTAGTGAGCTTACCTTGATGCCGTTCGAGTTACCTCCTCTCCCACACACTCCGGTAGCTCCATGATCCAAGTGCAAGCTTCAAGCAAGCTTCATCCTCAAGCTCCACGCTCCAAGCTCCATTGCCGCGAGCAAGACAAGAGAAGAGAAGAGAAGAGAAGAAGAGAGGAGAAGATGGAGAGCTTCTCCTCCTCGGTCCCTCGCCCTCACACACTCACTCCCTCACACTCTCACACTCCCTCTCTCAAGCACAAGCTCAAGCAAGCAAGAAGAAGAAGAAGAAGAAGAAGAAGAGGAGAGCTACTTTTGGCCACACACAAGAATGAGCTTCTCATTCACTTTTCAACTTTATATACAAAACCCTAAATCCCTTTTGGGCGGTCATCCCCTTTTCCCCTTTTTACATGGCCGGCCGTAGCCTTGGCCCTTTTTCCCATTGTCCTTCTATCTTCCTATCTTCCTTTCCACCGCCCGTCTACATTTACAAATTGCACGGGTGAGAGCCCGACGCTCTTTTACAAGATTTCAGGGTGTGTCTTTTTATTTTAAAATGCGCCTTTCTCCTTTTGTCTTTGCCTTGAACTTTTAAGGTTGCCCTTGCGCTTTTGGCCTTTTCTCCTTTTCTTTCTTTAGTCGGGCTACCTTTTTTTCGCCTTTGCCCTGCGTCTTTCCTATTTCTTTTTGCTTTCTTCGTGTTGGGGTTGTTAACAGGAGAATTCGTTAGTGAATTAAATTAGGGCATCGTACATGTTTTCTTATGTGAAGACGAGGGTGACCTCATATGTAGTACAATGGGGGTTATAGATTACAAGGAAGTCATAGTAGCCGTGGACACTAGGGTCAAAATCCACTCCGACCCTTTGAGGATAGGGCATAAAGGTTGGGTCATTCCTCTCAAAAGGTTGAGTTTTGCAAAAAGCCATCCAAGTGTCTAGGTTAGTGTCATAGACCCTTCTTCTCCATGTTGGTTGGCATTCATAGCCAGACACAGACCTGGGTACCTCAAAAACTTTATTTTGTCGAAATTCAACATCTTCTATGGCCCATAATGTGGGGTTCTGCTCTCTCTTCTCCAACCATCTTTTTTTGAGCATGCTTTCAATGTTAATCACTTCCTCCACTGCCTTGATGGGTAACACTCTACAAGGGTGGTGGGGAATTGGAAGTTGAAGTTGAGGGCCATTTCTTGTCTCTCCGAGATTATAAGATCGACATGGAAACTTGATGGGTCATCATTCTTGAATGGTGGGATGGGTGCCTGGGGTGCCCTCACTCCCTTGGCATTCCATTTTCTCCTTGTATCCTCTAGCATTTGCTTCCTTCTTTCTCTCAGTGCCACCTTTCTTTCTATGTGGAGGTGTCTGTGTGTTGCTACTCTTCGGGCCTCGAGGATGGAGGCGATGGGACAAGCTCTTCTTCATGTGGTCCCATTTTAAAGTTCATGTCCACCTCCTTGTGACGGCTTGGCTCTTGCTGCTCTTCTTCAAGGAACCTGAGTGCGTCCACTTCTTATGCAGTTAGGCTTGCCAATAGGAGATAATGGCATTATTCATCCAAGCTTGGGCCCACTCCACTAGGTTGTGGTGGCATCTGGAGTCTGGCCTTCAATGCTCTATGAGCCATTCCTAGTTTCTTCTTCACGGCCAGCATGGACTCTCCCTCCTCTGCCTAGGTGATGTCCAGCAGGGTATTTAAGAAGCCACGCAGTTGCATTTGGAAGGTCATCTGGGCAGACTCTACTTTGCTTTCCGCAAGGGTTTTGTCTTTCTCAACTTGATCCAAGCGGCGTGCCAAGGTTCTTATCCATTCTTCATCGTGAATTGTCCACTCTTCGGCTCTCTTTGTCATCTTCGTGGAGCTCTCCCCTTGCCTGCGTACTAGGGATGTTATGATTGACTCCCATTCTTTCCCTATGTGAGTGAGCTCTTCCTTATATTTTTCCAAGTGTTCAATCTCTCTTTCCAACCTTTCCTACTCATCTATTTTTAGAAATATTCTGATGAAGAGGTCTTCGACCTCTCGGTGGTGCTCCTCTCATTCATGTTCCCTCTTTGTTTCTCTTTCGGCTTCCTTGCCTAATTAGACTCTTTGCAGTTGGGCTTCCAAATCCTGGTGCTGCAGTATTAAGTTTTTATATTCATGCTATAGTGCCACCAGTTCCTGACTTTCATCTTCAAGTTGTTGCCTCTAGGTTTTCTCCTTTTCTTCCTTGACGCTAAGGCTGGCCTTTAGCTCACTTATCTCTTTTTGGTACGTGGAAATTTTCCGAGTCTTTTCCAGTTGGAAGGCCGCCATAGACTCCTCGGCTTCCAACTTAGCCACCACTATTCTTTTTTCCTCCTTGGCCTTCTCTAGTTGGGAGAGGAGCTTTGTGACATAATGGTCATAGTTAGCAGATGGCGTCATAGTTGTGGGGATGGGAGTCGTGGAGGTCTCCACCCTTTGCCACTTAGGGTCCTGCCTTGATTCGGCATTTGCTGCCATTGCCGGTCTCTTCTGCCCTATAGCTGGGGCTTCTATGCTTTTTGACTGAGCTAGCTCTTTGTTGACAAAATATTGTACCCAAGCCATAAGGTTAGTGGCATCTACCATGGCTGGGATGCTTGGCATTGCTATGGTTTTCGGGGTAGTGGGCAAGAGGGTAGACGGGGCCGGGTAGAGTGCGGGTTTGCCCTTTCCTTCAGGGACAGGTGGGGGTAAGTCTTCTGACGCTTGGGCACTGGTTCTCGGCGTGTCCTGCCTAGGTGGACTCATTGCTGCTAGCTCCTTCTGCCTGCACTGTTGTTCTGTGGACATGTGCACCGCTTGTGCCAAGTCCTCCTCTTCTTTCTTTCTCAACTCCTCCTCTTGTTCATCGGCTTTTCTTGTCCTCTCTTCCTTGACTCTTTTTGACTCAGCTTTGGCTTTAAGTAGGTCCACTTCCTCTTTTTTCTTCCTCTCTTCCTCCTTTGTTGTCCTCTTTTAGGCGTCTTCATTTTCCTCTTCCTGGATTGAGATTTTCGCTCGCCCTCTTCTTCACTGACTTTCCTTTCACTTGATTGTTCTTCTTCTTGGCAAGGGGGTGACTTATCAGGTGTTTCATCTGATCCCTCTTCTCCGTCTTACGCCGTTTCGTCGCCTCTCTGATAAGGGTGGTCAAGACTCCTCCATACCCTATGAATGAAGCCTTGGCTGAGGGCTTTTTCCTATCGATTCCCTTCGATGCTAGGGATTCTCCACCTACCGATCTACTTCCAAGGGCTAGTGTCATTGCTGATTGATCTATGGTTCATGCAGTGAATGAGCCGCCATGCTCTCTAGCACGGGCACACAAATTCTATGCATGAGGGAATTGTACCTTAGGTTGGAGAAGAGGGTGTGGATTACCTTTGCTTGCAATCTGATCTCCACATCGAGAATATCTTGGATACTTATAACATCATTTGTTAAGACACTTTCCTTCTTCATCCCCAGCATGGCATAGATGCCTCTTTTGTGCCTCTTCTCCACCTTTGGTTCCAATCCCAGTGCCTTTTCCACTAAGGTCTTGCTGAGCGAGACCTGCACTTACTTGGTTCCTTCCTTGCTTGCCAAGGACACTGTCCCACTCTCCTTATCAGTGTCATAAGATCTCAGGAATTCCACATACCTAGTGTGGTTAGGAACTTTTCGATATATGTGGTGAGGTTGCACTAATCCACAATCCTCTTGACAGCTTCCTCGCAGGTCACCACCCCTTCGATGTTGTGGATGCTCCTAAACCTGAGCTAATTATATGCTCAATTTTCAAGGGATAGGCCGTACTAATTCACTCTTTCCTCTTCCATGAAGGGTAGGCGATGGGCTAAGTCTTGCTGCGACATCTTCAGCTTGTCATAAGCCATGGTTTGCCATTAGTGCTTTTCCACCTAGCTATTCACTGAAAGAAAATACTTCATGCTTGGCAGATAAACTTATTTTTAGTACATAATTAGAATTTTTTCTCCAAATAGTCTAAGTCCATTGCTTTCAAATTTTATTCTCAATTCCTCAGTCGCTAGTTGCTTCGTCCTACCATTGAGGTCCCTCATGTCCCGCATGTGTTATTTTCCTTTATGGTTCTTGTCATATGTTTGGTTTGTTTCACCATGCCTCTCCTCTTTGAATTGAGAAGAATCCTTTCTAGAATTAAAGGGTTAGAGGATGACGGCTGTTCAGCACATAGTGTGAGTGCTTTACCTTTGCATGAGCCATGCATAGAAATTTGGATTATACTTGAGATTAGCATAGCTATCCATGTCAAAAGGGCAGATGCCTACGTGCGTAATATAAGTGAGGGCGTCAAGCAAGAAGTCACCGGAGTCCATTCGAGTAGCAACATGCAACTTCTCCTCAGTGATGATGCGATCTAAATATGGATGTCCCTCAATGTGTTCTTCTAGGGGTCGGTTACGAATAGAAGTCAACACCCTATAGGAAGTTGGAGCGACATAGGTTGGGTCATATTCACATGCATTGATTGTGAGTCGCTATTCAGTGTTGGTCATTATTTGGTATCCTGCTTTCTCCCATTGCAATCTTAGAGCGTACGGTTTTCGCAAGGAGGAATTGTGGTCGGTGAGCTATTTCAACTCCGTGATTTCTTGATGTGTGGTCGGGATTGTATTCCTATTATACAACGTAATGAGATGCTATTTGATGGCTTGCTCATAGGATATCTCAGTTGCAATTAATTCATGAGCTGCTTCAAAAGCTTGACGAATACAAATTCCGACTCCTCCCAAGAGCAAGGGAGTGTGTGTACTTCCATTGCTATAGGTTCTTCCAAAAGGCTTAAGTCTAGTCGTTCATAGCATTTAACCAAGGTCATGAAAGTAGCGTCCAAGCGTCAGAGGTAAGCATTCAAGTCGTCCCCCATATTTTTAGCTAAGTCTACTGCCAAATTTAGAATTAATCGTCTCTCATAAGAGGGTCGAAGGTCGGGGGTGGTTGAGGCTTGACAGGACTAGATAATTCAGCTTGCTAATGGTCGCGACATGGTTTGCTTTTTAGATTGGAGTTTGGTTTCCCATCCGATGATTTTGGTGGTGGTTGCGGTTGTCGTGCTACTAAATGCATTTGAGATCTGAGTTGCACCATGTGTACTAGAATTGGGCATTTTGTTAGTAGCAGGCTGCAATTTTGGGTGATAGATTGGTTCAGGCCTTGCTAAGCTAGGCTTTGGAGGTTCTATGGATTTAGTGGCCTGATTCGCTTGTGGTTTGAATGTTTCAGGTATAATATTGTGGGTGGTCAAGCTTGAGGGTGGCGCTTACGTAGGGCCTTTGGTCGCTCTGGCTTTAGGCATCCAAATGCAGGTGTTACCCTCATAGTAGCCTTGGGTGCGCAATAAGGTCTTAGGGACCCATTGTGGCTTGACAGTGCGTCAATGTTTATGATTCAACCTTGGCCTCCTAGGTTTTGGGTGCGGATGGTTAGCCTTGTGAGGCCGTGAATTTCTATTTCTAGGTGGCTCTCCTTGTTTAGGTACCCATTTGAAATGGGGTTCATGGGCTTAGGGGTGGTTCTAGTGGTTTGTTGGCGTCAAGGCTGGATAGGTTGCGACAAGTGATGACCGCTCTCTTGAGACTTGGTGGTGGGTTTCTCTACCGGTGGCTTTGTGGACTTGGAAAGAGTCACACCACCCTTATTGAAAGCTATAACTATGCGAATGTTACTCGGCTAGGTGGATGCGCTGCGACTTGTAGTTGACATTGCAACGAGATTGCTTCTTGAAAGTTCATCCTAACAATGATTTTGTGCTTGCATGCTTAGTGTTGGAAAATACATAGAAAATTTTCGGCATGCTCTTAAACTCGATAGAAACTACCACCTTGCACTTTCCTAGAAGTTTGTAGAATTGGCCTCCATAAGGGGCGAGACTAGCATTAGTAGGCTGCAATGGTGGTTTGCCAATTTGGGTCCAATGGTCATGGGTTAAGATATTAAAATCAGCTCCCTCATCAATCAATGTGTTGATGGTACATGTGTGCTTAGTGGTGATCGTCATGTTGAGGTAGACTGGTTCTACTGCTTCTTCATCCTCATTGTCCATCTCAGTGATGGTGGCTACTCGCACATTAGGGGTAGCTAGCATTGGGGGCTCATGCAATGGGTGTGTGGGAGGGAAATATTTCTTTATATGGTTGCCATTGAAAAAGCCTATGCCTTCACCCTCTAGGGTTTCGAGTTCTATGTTGCCAATTCGACTGATGGTCCAAACCCTAAAAGGTCCTAGCCCCCAAAACTTCAATTTTGCTTATGTTCTTTGACTGACTATAGCAGCACTAAGTCATCCTGTTCAAATCTGCGCTGTTTAACATGCTAGTCAAACCAGCTTTTGCGTCTTGCCTTCTCACATATGAGCGCATAGGTGGCTAGAAGTCGGGTTTCCATTAAGCATTCGAGTTCAATCAGGCATTCCGTCCATACCCCCTTTCCATCCCATCTTTCTTGAAGGGCGATCCTAAGGCTTGGTATGAAGAATTTCGAGGGGAGGATTGCCTCTGTGCCATATGTTAATCTAAAGATGGTCTATCCTACAGCTGTCTTGTAAGCTGTGCGGTAGGCCCATAAGGCCGCCATCAACTTGTTATCCCAATCATTGCATGAATTAGGATTTTATTTGATGATTCAGCTTGACCTTTTGCCTATGGGTAATAAGGGGAGGATTTTTGATGGATGATTAGGAAGGAGGATATGAGATGAGCTACCACTTCATTGATGAAGTGGGTGATCAGTTTCTCCCATAGGAACTTAGCAGTGGTCTAAGCGTCATTCTTTCTCGTAGCTTGTGCTTCTGCCCACTTTGTTAGATAATCGGTAGCTACAATGATGTATTTGTCTTGTGAATACTGCGCTATAGGACTAATGGGTTCGATGAAGTCAATCCTCCATTTCTCGAAGGGTTGTCATATGATAATTGGGGTTAGCTCCATGTGATCCTTACGAATCGGGACTTTGGTCCTTTGGCAGTCATCACAATGCTTCACAAAGCATGTAGCATCTCAGAAAAGGGTAGGCCACCATAGCTAGGACTGCAACACTTTTCGAGCTATAGCGTCTCTGCTAAAATTTCCTCCTATGATTTTATCGTGTGCCTCTGTCAGCACATCATGCATCTCATGTTCACATATGCATCTGCGTAGTAACCTATCTTGTCCCAACCTGTAAAATTGGCTTTCAGGATGAGCCACCTAAGTCAAGCCTTTTCCATCAGTCATTCCGGTAGTCCATGTTTAACTTGAACTATGTCATCAGCCCAATATGGCATCATGTTAGCTCTAAACAAATCTTTTTCATTAGATAAGCAGACTATATGCACGTATGGCAGTTCGTCCATAATGCCTTGTCTAGCCACTTCTCCCGTGGGGATACGAGACAGATGGTTAGCCATGTAATGCTACCTTCCTTTACGTACTACCACGAGAAGTCAAATTCCAAAAGCAAAAGTAGCCATCTAGCGATTCATCATCCTGTAGCCATGGTTTATTAACCAGATACAACAACGCTTGATGGCCAACAAAGAAAGTAAAAGGCATAGCCAAAAGGTAATGTCAGAATTTCTTCACGAAAAATACCATGGCCAAGCCCTCTCTCTCCATTGTTGAGTAATTCATTTTAGTCTCAGTGAGTTGTCTGCTAGCAAAGCTCATTGGATAATCCAGGTTTTCACTAGGTTGACACAACACAACTCCTATGGCGAATTTCGAAGCATCGATGTGCACATGGAACGTGAGTGTCCAATCTGGGGCTCATAGTATCAGAGCGGTGGTTAGAGCCTTTTTTAGTTCCTCATACGTGCGTTGGCATTCCTCGATCCATTTGAATACAATCAATAGCTTGTATAAAGGTTTATCAATCAATGCATAGTTTAACACGAACCGTCAATAATACATTGTATGTCCCAAGAAACACTAAACACCTTTGTAATCAGTTGGGGGTGGCAGTTTGTCGACGATGGCCTTGACCTTTGAGGAATCTATGGCAATGCAAATCTTTGACACCATGTATCCTAGGATGCATCCATGTTTCACCCAGAACTGGCACTTCAAGGGGTTCAATGAGAGGTGATATAGCCGACATTCAAAGATCGCTCGAAGCCTGTCTAAGTGTTCTCGCCAAGTAGAGTGAACACACGGGTCATCCATGAAGACCTCTAACTCCTTCCTTAGCATATCCTTGAATATTGTACACATCAGTTGTTGGAAAGTGGCTGGCACATTAGTTAATCCAAAAGGCATGACTATGCAGGCAAAGACTCCCCATTTAGTGGCGAAAGTAGTCTTATGCCTATTGTTAGGATGCACTTGCACTTGATTGTATCCAAAGAAACTGTCCAGAAAACTGTAGGCCTCTTTGCCAGCGACTCTCTCGAGCATGTGCTTGGTGTACAACAGTGGATAGTTATCTCTCTTCGTAGCTGTGTTTACCTTCTTGTAATTGACACACACTCAAATCTTCCCATTTTCTTTAATACGATGATTGTGGGAGAAACCCAGTCCGTGTGTTCAATTTCATAGATGAATCCTACCCTCATTAACTTATCAATTTCTTCCTTGATGGCGTGGGCGTGCTTTGAATTCATGGAATACAGTCGCTGCTTGATTAGTGTTGTGTTGAGTGTCATGGGTATGCTATGATTCACCACACTCGGGTCTATCCCCTTGAGCTCTTCTAGGGACCAAGCAAAGATGTCTACATACTCTCACAAGAGAGTAATGAGACTTGCTTCATCTTGCTCAGCCAAGTCATCGGCTATAAAGACAAGTCGTGGGGTCTCCCCTTCCCTAGCCAACTCGACCTCCTTGACCTTGGTGGATCCCTCGATTGGTTTGCTTGCTTGCCCTTGTCGTTTGGCTCCCAACAAGACCACCAACCTATCTCCCTTTTTGAACCTTGTGAATTGTTTTGACAGGTCTTGCGGTTTTTATTGTTCTTCTGACTGCGTCTCTTAGGTAGCTTCTGTCGTTCCTCCCTTAATCGTTGGCGTCTTTGGTGGATGGGTAGGTCCCCCTTGGTGCGTCTAGTCTTGGGGGATCGAGGTATTTCAGGGTCACTATCTAAGCTGACTTCTGATTTGGAATCCAACTTTTCATCTTCACTAGAAGAGGCGCTCTTCCCTAGAGATCTTTGCTCAGAAGGTGAGTCCCTTTTGTAGTAGTGGTGCATCACTTGGCAGAGCTAGGCCTGCCTGCTCATAGTCGATTGCACCTATGTGCTCCAGCCAAGTTCGGTTGCAGTCCTTGTGTTTGATTTCCTTCTCCACTCTAAGTGATCTTCGCTTGTGCAATCTGGGGTCCACTTGTATTTGTTCAATTATATGCCCCCCAGTGTCGTACTCTAGGGTATCGATTTCCTTTTCACTCTTATCACTGAAGGAACAACAATCCTCATATTCGTAGTCAGAGCTGTCTTTGTCCAGTTTCTCTTGATTTTCCTAGTTCTGACAATTTCCTTCTTGTTGGTCAAGGAGCAAGGCCCAATTGTACTTCAAGTTCAAATCATGAACCTTAGATCATCGCCGTTCAGGCTCATCCAAGAGATCTTGGAGTGGCTTAAGGTTCGTCTCACTGGATTGCCAACCAACTTGTTGGTTAAGTATCCGAGGATCTCTTGGAGCTCGCGTCTATTGTTTGGGACTCGAAATGCGACACGACTGGATCTTCCACGTAGACTCTTGATCATCATGCAGACTGGCACTGAAGGTGTATCCTTGAACTTATCAGTTGCCTTGACGTCTTGTTCGTACTCCTTAGCATCATCTAACGGTAGGTCGATGGTAGCAAGAATGTGCATCCAATCTCACTCGTCCTCAGGATATGGGATATACTTGGTAAGAGCCCCATAGAATCCCCTAGTCTGTCCATCGCCCTTCAGCATGGTGGAGATGGCATCAAGGTTGACTGACGTAATCTTCCACGTATCTATCTCTACTCTCATAACTTCTGTCGATTTCCTAAGAAGATAAGACCATTGTCCCAGTCTTCTATGACTCTCGTGTTGTGCATCCGGGGTCGGCCTAGCAGGATGTCATAGTCCACTCCCTTTATGACTATGAAGTTAATAGAGAATTGGATCCCTGTGATCTTTACTGGCCAAATTTTCAACACTTTGAATTGCTTCACCTTCATTCCATTTGCTAGTGTAACATTAAACCTAGCAGTCTCGACTGGTGGGTTACCCCAAGTTTGGAGTACTGCATGGCTTAGCACACTCACTCCTTGCCCTGTGTCCACGATTCCCTTTCTGGTGACATCCCTTAATGCTAAGACTGGTAGGACTGCATGCATTTTCGTGCCTTCCCAAAAGGCATTGACGTGTAGGGATTTAGGCATAGAGTGCAACGTCAGACTTGGTATTTGGGTTCTGCATCACACTTAGGCAAATCTATGGCAACTAGGTCATTTGGTTCTTCAACCCATTGCTTAAGCTCTTGCCATAACGTTGGGTGCTCCCCTGATTTTGGTTATGGGAGAGAAATTGGGGTGCCTTTGCTTGAGAAATCATCGATCTTGTCCTCCAGTATGGGCTCAACGTTCTTTAGGTGCTCTTGGGCCTCGCTTTGGGTGGGGTACTCCCCGACCTTAGCACTTCCCTTTTCGGTTGTTTGAGGTGCTGACATCTCTTCTTCTGCGTCAATGACTTTTCCTCCAATCGGTAGAGTCGTGGCACTTTCAATTTTGAGGAGGATGACCTTAGCGTCTGGTCTCTTCCTCCGTCTCTGACTCTTCTCTCCAACTGAGGTTGCGTCAAGGGTGCTAGGCCCCGGCAATGATATGCCGGCCTATTTTGTTTGCGCATGGGTCATGACATGCAATGGGATAGACATAGCCTCTCCGTCAAGTGTCTCAACATCGAACAACCCCAATGGAACTGATGGCTCATTTGCTGAACTAAAGGATGTCCTTTGCCTAGGGAATCGACAAAGAGATGAGTGATCCCACACTTAGCGCATCTTAGGTCCACCTTATCTCTATTTTCTTGATCCCTCTCAGGATAGCGTGAAGAAATATGTCCGAGGTGACCGCAAGTCCAACACACAATTGGTTTTTGGGCTTGCCCTTCTAGGCCTCTGCCTCTCCCTCTACCCAACACCATCACCGGTAATGGTCGATAGTCCATGAGGATAGCGTTGCCTTCCTTATTGTATGAAACGTATGGGTTTATATAAGGCTCATTGTTGCTAGGCTTGTCCACATAGTGGACTGGAGTATCACTCGGTGAATGGGTCACATAGGGTCCAAGAAGTCTAGGGATACCTGTAGGATTGATTTCCATCATGGGGATGGTTATTTTAGTGTCATTAGGTACCGAAAGAGCCAATTGGGCTCCCCTTCCAAAGAAGTTCGGTGGCTTGTTTCGCAAGGTGGGGTTGACCCGTAAGGCTACATGTATGGGAGCCTCTGAGGTAATCGACAGTGCATGGTGTCATGGCCGAATCTACCACAATTAGCACACGATTGTGTCCTAAGGTCCTAACACTCAACTGCCAAGTGGTTTCCACCACAATGCACACATTGGACATGTGGGCGTGTTGGTCGTCTTATCATCTCCTGTAGTTTGGTTATGTCCATCCTAATCTCTGCTAGCTCTTGTCCCAGACTCAGTGCCCTTCCCTTTGTCCTATGTGCTTGGGTCTGCTCTCACTCGGCATTGAGGCTCTCTCGGAACTCATGGCACTGGACTCTTCTTGATTCAAGCCTTTGGAGCCTCTTTCCTTGAGCTGGTCATCCACTCTAATAGCTTCTTCAAAGACCCTTACCAGTGCATCTTGTTGTAAGCTTGAGTTGCTGGCCAAGGCTTTGTAGAGCTCTTCGCTTTGTATTTCGTTGAGGAATACCGTGGATACTACCCTTTCGATTGGTCTCTCACGCATGGGAATTCTCTTGAAGAGGTTTCTTACGTGGGTCACATAATCTCGAATATCCTCTCTCCCTTTTTGCTTGACATTCATAAGTCACACTAACAGGTTATCAGAGTATCCATGTTCGGAAAATCTCTTAATGAAAAGACTTTTCAAGCCATTGAAATTGGCACACTCTGCAGCATCTAGACTTGTGTACCAGGTCCAACCCTTGTCGCCTAAACATAGTCCGAAGGCTTGGGAGCGTTGAGTAGGATCAATGAGGCCTTTGGCCTCATAGACTTACTCAAAATGGTCCACAAAGCTGTATGGATCGTCGGTTGCTTGGTAGCTGCTTTGCTACCACCAGGATTTTCGATTGGTCCTTAGAGCCTTGGTTATCTCCCAGCCCTGTCAGTAGCGATGTTTTCAAAGTTGTGGCACTCTTTTCTGCAGTTGTGTTATCTAGCAATCGCTTCGTTAGGAGCTCACTTAGTGTAAGGTCTCCTTCTAGCGCTCTCTGATCGATTTCTGCCTACTAGGGCTAGCACTCTCTAGATCTCTTGCATTTCTAAACTCTGGTGTAAGTTCCTAGTTTGTTGATCCTGGTTGTGCACAGCTAGGCCTTGCAGAGCTCTACGGGCCAATTTTCTTTCCTCCTTTAGGTTTGCTATTATGTCCTTGATTGGTCTAATGCAGTGTTTTAGCCGGGTTTGAGTGTCGTATTTGCACACTAATTGTTGGACAATCTCAGGAAAGTCTCCTAGGTTAAGCTCCTTGTCACTTCTACGGCTTGAGCTGCCCTCTTCCATGTCTAGGACTTCCTGCTCTGCCAAGTCGTTGATCAAGTCGATAAGGTCGAGTAGATCCACTTCCACTATAGCACACGTCAGGTTTTCAGCTTTATTCCTCGCTTGGTCCTACCTTCAGGGATTCGATCACCCGTCTATGTCTTTGGGTCTTCTCCTACTGGTGGATTCCTTCAAGTTCTTACGTTTGGGTGAGTTCCTTATTAATTACAACCAGTCCTTAACTTACCCTCACTCTGTGCGTGTGTGCATGTATGTACTCTTTCCTATGCACTGTGTGAAGTCAGGCTTTTAACTTTTCTCATTTATGCTTAGAGGGCTAGAATTCAGAGTGAGTGAGAAGACAAGTGCCTAGACAACTCTATCACTCTCGTCATGGGTTTAGCCTAATAGGCTTATATGCCCGATTTTTGGCCGTCCCCGCTAGTTTATAGGGTTCTCTACTACTCTCCCTACTCCATCATGATTTGATAGTGCTTTAAGAGTCCACTCGATGCTGCTGTTGGGCTGAATCGCTAGATGCTCACCTGGTGTCGCCTCTATGCCTGAGTCTCACTGATCCCTTTGTTCCTTATGCAAGAATGACTTCTTGAGCGTCTGTATGGCCTTCGGATACTCAGACAGTGAGTATCTAAGGAGTCTGGTCCAATGTTCAATAAATTTTGGAAAATCAGACTTGGCCCAATAGGTCCAAATTGCAGGGGCCGAAAGTTCGATTCGGCTCGTTCAATGGCCGAGGGCCGAATGAGAAAGGGTCGAATGCGACTGATCCAAGTGTCAAATTCAGCCTGTCTAAATGTGGTTGTTCGAGGGGGCCGAATGGCTGAACGGCAGTGGGCCGAATTTATTGATCTGAGGGCCGAATTTTTGAGTGTCCGAGTAAGATGGGCCGAATGCCAAGTCGGTCCGAATGGTTGACTCGAATGGGTCAAACGGTGGGTGTCCGAGTCAAGTGGGCCGAATGGCCAAATACACGGTGCGCCGAGGGCCGATTTTCCTTGGCCTTATCGTCTGAGGGTTAACAATCTCTCCCTAACATAATGCTAGTGCACTTCAATGTGCTTAATACGTATATCAAAGATTCCTCTTTGCCTAGGGAAGAAAAAAGGAATATTTTGTATAACTTCATCAGAAAATGGTAATACGTCCTAGGCAAAAAGGAATATTTAGTATAACTTTATTATCCATGATAATGTTGGGTATTTCACTTACGCCTCACTTATGCCTATACTCACATAGGAGTGTCAGTGATCAATAGGACACTGGGGTACTTTTTACTCTTGGTACGAGAGGTTTTTTCCCCCAAACTTATTGTCTTATTTCGTATGTGCTTATATCACACACTTACGAGCACTTATTGTGTTCGGTGTGAACACCCCCTACAACCCTAAGGTTTAAGGGTCGTTCCTTGTACTTTCGGTCTACACTCTTTCAGTCTATTGCATTGGGTGTCGTGCTTCGCTCTCACACTATCTACTGCACTCTAAGCTGAGCTTCGATCCTCTCTCCATCTCACATTTGGTATCAGAGCATTGGCTCTATTCAGCTCACTGAGTTTTTTGCTCAGGTTCACCTCTGTTCCCAACACCAGTCAGCAAAGGATCTCGTCACCTAGGTCGTCCTATGCTCAGACTGCCCACTTAGACTGCCTGTGCCAGACAGCCCGCCACTAGCATGACGTATCGCGTCCTGTTCCCCAACGACTGTAGTGCTGTCGCCTGCACCTACAGTCCTACCTAAAGCGCTGCATGTTCACCTTATGCCCATCCATCAAGGTTCAGAACCTCATCAGCAGTGTTGCTTGCACCAAGACCTGTGCCACCTATCCTCGCATGCGACTAATCAACCTACACCTTCCCTGCACCACACCCGCCAGCGAAGTCAACCCATCTCCTACTCCCCCCGTCTTGGCAACACCGCCCACCAAACTACTGAACACTTGTCTCCTAGCCATTGTCCTTGTGCCCCACTAATGCCTCGCCAGTGCTTGCATCTAGCCCGAGGCCTACGACTAAGCAAGCTCCCGCAAGGTCTTTGACACACAGCCCGCCACCATTTTGACCCTGCGCTTGCGCTTGAATCTACACCTGGGCCATGAGCTTCTCTGGCCAACTACTTTCAAAGGTAAATTTTTTAAAAAATTTACCTTTTTTATTCGAGAATTCATCTCTGGACAAGACGGCTTCAGGCACAGAATTGGGAGTACATGCCTGGGACACAGTTGATGCAAATTTCTGGGAAAATTTATCAAAAAATTTGGGGCTTTTGACTTTTTTGCAGACATTGGCACATATATTGCAATCTCAGTCAATGATAGACTGTTTTGGATAAATTTAGGGCAAGAAATTTTAGGGATTTTGCTCATATAGTGTTGCTGAACACTGAATGCACCTTGGAATGCGTGCATTAAAGACAGTTTTGTTAGAGTGCACCTGAGTGTAGTTGCAAATTATTTGCTATAATTTTTGGAAGTTTTGAGATTTTCAGTTTGGTCTAGCTTGGACATTGCATGTTTGCTTCTTTTGGTTATTTATTATCATGGAAAATCAAGGAGGAGGTGTCTTTACATATGTATGCAAGGAGGACAGATTGGATGGCAACAACTACTCACTTTGGTCCTTCATGATGAAGAATGTGCTTGTGGAGAAAAATATTTGGGATTATGTCAGTGGAGAAGAAGTTAGACCCGAAGTTGTGGCTCCAGCTACTTCTCCTCCAGGAGGACGTGGGCAACGGGCACCTCAGCCTACTCCACTTCAGCCACTTCCCCAAAGATCAGCAGCTCAAAAAGCATGGGATACACAGGATGCACAAACTTTGTCGCTGATTGCATTGGTAGTTTAGTGGTCCATCATCCCCCACATTCGTTCTGTAGCTTCTTCACAAGATGCTTGGCTAACTTTGGAGCAAATGTTTGCAGGTAAGAATGAGACTCGCATCTCTTTCATTCAGGATCACTTGAATAAAATTCAAGATTTGCATAAGCAATTTATGAATGTTGATGAGTACTATTCAGATGCATAAATGATATCTACTACATTGAACTCATTACCTACTTCATACTTGGCTTTTCATACGGCCTTAAACCTCAGCATGAGGATTACCAGACAGTCCATCACTTTTCTTCAATTAGTCAGTTTGCTTCTAGAGGAGGAGCAAACAAGAAGAAATAGTAGTGTGAATGTCGTAGCCTCTGAGCAGGCTTTTATGAGTAGACAAAAGGGCAAAGGCAGCCAAGTAAAGAATGCTCCGCAAAGCTTTGGAACTTTTGGCACTTCACAGGGAAGTAAAAAAAAAGGGGGCATGCAAGCCAAAAAGGGCAAATGCCATTATTGCAAGAAGCCAAGCCATTACATCACCGAGTGTAGAAAGCACATCTCCAAAAAAAAGCAGTCAGTAATGTTTGTTTCTAATGCTCCTTCCACTGCTACTTAGTCCACGTCCTTTGTTGTTGCAGACACAGACTATTGCTTTTACACTTGCAATTATGACACTTCTTGGACCGATCGAGCATTTAGCTCTACTGAGGATTCAAGCACTTGGTTTTTTGACAGTGGTGCTTCTAGGCATATTACAACTTGCAGAGATTTATTTGCTTCTATTGGTGCAGCTCCAGTTGGCAAGTATGTACAGTGTGCCAACAATGCATCATACTCTGTTAGAGGTATTGGGGAGATTGTACTCACAGCCATTGATGGCTCTATTCTCCGCCTATAGGATGCTTTGTTTGTGCCAGTCATAAAGAAGAATCTGCTCTCTATTTCTTCTTTGGCATGTTGTGGATTGCAAGTCACATTTGATGATGACAGACGCATGGTGAGAGACAAAGAACACATGACTTTGGTCTTGACTGGCACTTTATGTCATGGGTTATATGAGTTGGATGCTCTTTCAATTAATCAGTCAGTGTACTTGGCATCCACTCTTACTCCTGCTATGATACATGCAGAGTTATGGCATGCTCGGATGGGACATGTGAACTTTGGTAGCTTGATGCTCTTACAGCATACACAGATGCTAGATATATTACCTCTATTGAAGAGACCTCTTGAGCACTTGTGCGAAGGATGTATTTTGGAAAAAATGCATCGATTTTTGTTTCCCCGTGATGTTGCGTTTAGAGCAACAACCATGTTGCAGTTAGTGCATTCAGATCTCTGTGGGCCTATGTAGACAAAGTCATTGGGAGGATGTTAGTATTTTGTGACTTTTATTGATGACTTTACACGATTTTGTTGGGTCTATTCTTTGGTAAAAAATATTCACAAGTGTATGATGCATTCTTGGCTTTTGTTGCACTTGTTGAGAACCAATCTGGTTGTAAAATTAAAACTCTCCGTTCGGACTGAGGAGGGGAATACATGTCCTCTATGATGAATTCTTTTTTGAAGCAGAAAGGCATTGTCCATTAGTACACTACTGCTTATACTCCATAGCAAAATGGGGTTGTAGAGAGGAAGAATCGGTCACTCATGGAGATGGCCAGATGTATGCTGAAAGCAAAGATCTTGGCATACAGTTTTTGGATGGAACTTGTCATGTGTTCTTGCCATGTTTTGAATAGATGCCCCACCAAAGCATTAAAGAAAATTACACCTTTTGAGGCTTGGAACGTGCGAAATGCATATGCACACATTCCAGAGGTACTTAGAAAAAATTTGAATAACAAGGCTGTCAAATGCATTTTTGTGGAATATAGTAGTGAAAGCAAAGGCTACATACTATATGATCGTGTCTCTAAAAAGGTATTTGTCAGTAGGGATGTACTATTTGATGAAAAATTAGAATTATCCCTTGCTTGTTTAGACAAATTCAGCCTGCCTGTGATGTATTTGAAGGGTTTCTGCCCATTACATTTGGTGATTCAGCTGGAGTTTCAACAAGTAAACTCAATGTTCAACTAGCTGCTCCATTGCAAAATGTAGAAAATCAACCATTGATTGATCTAAACATTCAACAAAGTGTTGAAACTGAAATTTAGCAAGAGCTTATGCATAGTGAGGAGGCAAGACAAATGCCTAGATGGTATTTACAGTGTATGAAAGATAGTCATCTAGATGCACCCATGACTAGTTGTACTAGAAGGCAAGCTCGTATGCATGATACTACACATACCATGATTTTGTTATGGTAGCAAGCACACGATCATGAGGAGCCTGAATGTTTTGAGGATGCACAATGGAGTATGCATTGGATGGCAACAATGCAAGCTGAATTAGATTCTATCACTAAGAATCAAACATGGGATTTAGTGACTTTGCCCTTTGGGAAGAAAGCCAATGGAACAAAATGAGTTTACAAGCTGAAACGGAATGCAGATATCCATTGAAAAATATAAGGCAAGGCTTGTAGCTAAAGGCTATGCATAGAAGAAAGGCATTGATGATGAGGAGACATTTGCTCCTACTTTCCACATGACGACCATCAGGTCTATGGTTTCTTTGGCTGCCCATTATGGATGGACTGTGCATCAGTTGGATATTAAAACTACATTTTTACATGGGGAACTTCATGAGGAAGTATATGTACAACAGCCCATTGGCTTTGCAGTTGAAGGATCCGAACACTTGGTTTGCAAGCTGAAAAAGGCTTTTTATGGTTTAAAAGAAGCTCCTAGAGCTTGGTATGCAAAGATAAATGCTTTCTTGCTTAGCCAAGGGTTCATAAATAGCTCATCTGAGTCTACCCTTTATGTATGTAAAGAGGGGGGATCCATGACGATCATTTGTCTATATGTTGATGATCTCTTGCTTACATGGACACATGTTGATCAAATTTCAGCATTCAAACAAAATTTGCAGCAAACTTTTGACATGTCAGACTTGAAGTCTTTGCATTATTACTTGGGCATTTAGTTCATACATGATGCTAGATGTATTGGTTTATCACAATCAAGATACATTGGTAAACATCTTGAGAAGTTTGGCTTATAGGATTGCAAGCTAGTCTGTACACCAATGGAACCTGGACTAAAGTTGTCATTACATGATGATAGTAATTTGTTTGATATACACACATATGTAACAGCAATTGGATGTCTTATTTACCTATGCAACACTAGGCCGTCGAACATACAATTTGCAATCTCAACCCTGAGCAGATATATGCATCAGCCATGCATGTCACATTGGCAAGTTGTTAAGCGTGTCTTTTGTTACTTGCAAGGTACTAGAGCTCTTGGATTGCTAGATGTATTGGTTTATCACAATCAAGATACATTGGTAAACATCTTGAGAAGTTTGGCTTACAGGATTGCAAGCTAGTTTGTACACCAATGGAACCTGGACTAAAGTTGTCATTACATGATGATAGTAATTTGTTTGATATACACACGTATGTTCCAACAGTTGGATGTCTTATTTACCTATGCAACACTAGGTGGCCGAACATACAATTTGGAGT
Source organism: Lygodium microphyllum (assembly GCF_053477565.2). Taxonomy (NCBI): domain Eukaryota; kingdom Viridiplantae; phylum Streptophyta; class Polypodiopsida; order Schizaeales; family Lygodiaceae; genus Lygodium; species Lygodium microphyllum. The sequence goes on from NC_141148.1 coordinate 107,258,826, forward strand.
CTCAGCCCTGAGCAGATATATGCATCAACCATGCATGTCACATTGGCAAGCTATTAAGCGTGTCTTTCGTTACTTGCAAGGTACTAGAGCTCTTAGATTGCTTTATGCCAAGGGGGGACCATTGCAGTTACATGCTTACAGTGATTCTAATTGGGCTGGTGATTATGATTCACGTCACTCCACTAGTGGCAATTGTTTCTTTCTTGGCTCATCTTGCATATCTTTGCTTAGCAAGAAACAATCCACTGTTGCCACATCGTCATGTGAGGTTGAATACAAGGCAACTTTCACTACCACACTTGAATGCGTATGGATTAGATGCTTGCTAGCCAATCTGGATGTATCTGTTAAGGAGCCTACCCCTTTGTTCACTAATAGTCAAAGTGCCATTGCTCTAGCATGGAACCTAGTGTTTCATGCACGCATGAAACACATTGAGATACATTATCACTTTGTCAGAGAGAGGCTACATGCAGGTGATATCAACCTTGTCTATTATCCTACCACCAGTAATGTGGCAAACATCTTCACCAAAGCTCTTTCTCGTGACAAATTTGAAGCATTTTACAATGCTTTAAATTTGATCTCCTTTGGTAGCAGATGATCCTTGTACTCTTGATCACTCTTCACTCCCCAGGGGGGTTTGTTGGATATTTCATTTACGCCTCACTTACGCGTATGCTCACATAAGAGTGTCGATGATCAGTAGGACACTAAGGCACTTTTTACTCTCAGTATAAGAGGTTTTTCCCCCCAAACTTGCTTATATCACACACTTACGGGCACTTATCATGTTCGAGTGTGAACACCCCCTAGGACTCTAAGGTTTAAGGGTTGTACCTTGTACTTTCAATCTACACACTCTTTCAGTCTATTGTATTGGGTGTCATCCTTCACTCTCACACTGTCTACTACACTCTGAGCTGAGCTTCGGTCCTCTCTTCATCTCATAGATAATATTCCCTAGGCAAAAATGAATATTTTGTACAACTTTATTGTCCCACTTTCAAACCTTAATAACCTATATATCAATGGAAAGCTCTTGAAGAGTAGATTCTAAAGATGTAATCTTCGACACCTTTGGAGTTCATTTGCAAACAAAATATTGCGCTCATTTTTTGAGGAAATATTTTGGCCAAACTCTCTTACAATGCTATTTTTAAATCTCAAATTTCACCTAATGGCATAGTGCTTGCTTGGACTATGCATAAACCTTCTTATCTATGAGATTTCAATGTCAAGACCTTGTAATGCATACATAAATCAAGCATCCAAAAACCTGTTGGTAGAGGAAGACACCAAACTATCTCTGGCATCATGAAATCTCAACTTCAAACTTGTTGGGATAGAGATAGTAATAGGCTTGTAGTTCTAAACTTTGTGCCTCTTCAAATGATATAGACCCATCCTCATCACACCACAGACTAGAAGTATACAATGCATAATAATTGATACATAAGAGATACTATGAGAGCTTCAATGAGTATGACTAGCTAATGATGTATCCAACTTATTGTCACATAATGTTTGCACTAGAGCCACTTTGGCATAGTCATGGACTACTAGATCTCTACTCTCTCATCCAAAAAGCGCATCATTCACATCCATATAAAAAATAGGATGATCTCTATTATTATCAAATTCTATATAGGCTCAAAAACTATCTCATTTGATATTGTATGTGACTATCCACCACTAAAAAGAGGCAATAAAGTGTCACAAATATCCTATGAGTATACATCTGTCTCTTTCATACATGAAAGTAAAGTCTGAACAACATCCTCCACAAAGATAACATCACGACTGATAAAGGTATACTTACTTTGTCGATGGTATAACTTATAACTTTTACTTTCATTACTATGCCTGACAAAAATACATTTTACAGCCTTGTTACTCAACTTCTTACATTGCTGCATTGGAATCAAAGCATAAGCCAAGCAATCAAAAATATGCAAGTGAATTATAAATGGATTATTTTCATGTCAAGCCTCATACAGAGGGATAGACTACAAAGCCTTAGTGGGACACTTGTTAGGTATATAGGATGTACATAAAATAGCCTTAAGCTAGAAACTATGTGCAAAGCTCAATTCTTAATCATACATTATGCCATCTTCATGAGTGATTTGTTTTTCCTCTTAGTTGTTACACCATTTTATTATGATATATAGAGCGTTATATATTGGTTTTTTATTTCACATTCAAATAGATATACATTTACTTAGAAATATAATCCTCCTTCCCTCAATCTAAATGGAGAGTGACTACTTAATGTCCCGATAAATTTTCAACCATGCCAACATATTTTCAACCAACTTAACATCTCGACAAATTTTCATCCATACTAATAAATTGTTTGAAATACAAAAATACTTCAAGCTTGACTTTTCAAAATATACACCCATATATGTCTAGAATAGTCATCAATGCAAGTCACAAAGTACCAGTTGCCAAAAGATACTCTTTGCATTAGACCACAAACATCGATGTGTACAAGCTATAGTTTGAAAAGCTCTCACTAGAACTACCTTTGAAAATGAAGAACACTATATTTTGGTCAATACACAACCTTCATAAATGTGTTTTCCAAGTGCCTCAAGAGTAGGCAATGAAGACACTATATTAGATTTTGCCAAACATGTCAAACTAGCAAATTTTAGATGACCAACACGTACATGCCAAAGTTTTGCATTTGAAACTTCACAATCAAGCCAAACTTGGAAAATGTAGAAACTAACGACAAATTCTTTTTTCTCTTTGTACATACAAAGCATCCATGAGTCTGAAGTACTACCATTTACAGTAGTTAGCACAAGTTTTTCAACTTCTTTAACAATAGACATACATGAATCATGTAAAGGAGGGTCGTAAGTGCATTGTGCACTAAATGTCCACTTTATATCCTACACAACATTTGCAGATTTTGACTTAGAAGGAGAGGTATTTGCAACAAAATATTAGCCTCTTCCTTTTTAGCCTCTTTTTGCCAATTTACAACAGTCTTCAATGACATAATATTTTGCCTTATAGTACTTGCAAAACATCTAATTCTCTTTTCTCTTCTCAACTTTATCAACCTTCTTTGTATGAATTGCATTAAGGAAGCTTTCACCTTTCTCATTTGCTATAAAAGCTTAATCTGCAATGCATATAATTGACCTATTTTGCTTAGATTGTTTTGTAAGAAAACAAAAACTAACTCATCAAATGATAAAGAATTTGAATTGCCTTTCATCGTCAAACAATGAGTAGATGCAAAACTCTAATAAGAATCAGAAAGACTATTGAAAACAATCTACACAAGTAAACTCACTAGCAAAATCTCATATGCACCAAGCAATTGCTCCTTAAAATCTTTGACTTTGTCAAAAAATTATCTATGGAGTCTTCTTCATCCATATGTTCACTCTCTAATTGCTTACATAGATAAGTAACACAAGCATCATCTCTTCCTTGGTACAAACATGCAATTATATCTCAAGCATCCTTAGCTATCTTACATGAGCAAATATCTAAGACCATGATATGTTTAATAGAAAATGCAATCTAAGCATAAGCCTTTGCATCTCTGCCATTCCAACGAATCTGGTCAAGAGCAGATGGTGATGGTGCTCTAGCATTAACTCAAGGAAGACTTACAATATCCTCAACATCATCTATTTTGTCATTTCTTCTACATTTGCAGCTTCTAAATAAACGTCCACAAAATCCCCTTTTCAACCAATACATAGCACATCCAACCCACAATGGATATTTGGTTCATCCAACTTGTTCTCAATAGCCAACATACAGAACATGTCATTATTGCTAGCCATAGCCATTGACTATGCTTAATGCAAAAGTTTTGTGTATAGAGGAAAATATACACAAGACCAACATATGTTATGTAGCACAATATGAAGAAGATTTTAAGGACTATTATGTGTAGAATTAATTAATGTCACAAATTTTACACAAAGCCATGAAGTATCATGTGCAGAACTAATAATAGTGCAAATGGAGACTTAAAAATGCTCATCAAATCTTGTCCTAATGTGAGAAAATCAAGTTGAGGTTATTGATGATTTCGCCCAATTGGTCAAAGCCCAGCCTAATACCAATTGTTGGATTTAGGGTTACAAGAATGCAAGTAGATAGCTAGAAGAAGATAAAGCTTGAGAGAGCACAAATCAAAGTATATCAAGAGATGTGGAAGAAGAAGATTAACAAGACTAAGTATGCCCTAAAGTGAATAGATATATATACAAGCAAAAAAAAAAAACCCAAACAACCCTCTTTGTTTTCACACACATCACTACCAAAATATGGCAGTAAAACTAAAGTTTGAAACTGTACCATGTAATGGGTGATGTTGGTTTCTCCCTATGCATTCATAACTAGCTTTGTAAGATCACATTATGTAATTTAGCTTGAGTTGAACAATTTGTTGATGGTTTTAGCATTATGTACCCCAGTTTATCAAAATAATGCCAAACTTTGACATGAGAATTCTTAAGGTTGGGATGTCTTTCCAAATTTGTACTACATAAATATTTTCAAAGTGTCCATGTTAGCTTTAGTGAATAACAAATCAAAATTTTCAGCCTCAAATTCTAACCTTGTAAGCCCTTCCCCTCATGGTCCAAATTCTCATCAATCCTCTCTTGTTCTCTCGATCCCTCAAGTCTGTCAATAAAAACTCATATTTGCTTCCCTCATGCTCTTAAGATTGTCAACAAATCCCTCCTCCTCATGTGACTCACTTGTGATACCACTCAAAGAATCTAAGCTCAATGGGTAGAAGCTCCCATTTCTAGACTCTTCAATGTGCTCATATTCTTTCAAAAAAACCTCTTTCTCTTCAATATCTCTTGGGATTTCCTCCTCACAAACTTTAGTTAGTTCCTCACAAGTCGACTCATCCCCTCCATATACAGGATGATAGTGTAATGCTTTGTTGGTCGCTAATGGTTGATAATAATAACTATCGTGTTTTGTTTCCTTGATTATTGAAATTGTTGATTATGAATTAAATATTCATGAATGCTTTCAATTATGATTGATGGAAATTGTGTAGAAGCTATGGTTGTATTAAATTCATGTGTTTCAACAAATCTATACATTCTTAGATTTTCTGTTATGGTTCCAAATACCCAAAACACTTTGGCGATCTTACCAGTTTCATGGAAATAATTCTCCTAATTTAGACATCAGGCCTGGAACCAATTCTCTAAGATCAAGCTGCAAGATTAGGCTATAGAAGTACTAAAGGCATTAAGGGCATATTAGGTGCTTGCTATGGGCAGCATTTATGCCAGACAACTACCCTTATTTCTCCAATCCTATCCTTACCAGGAGCAAATCCCAAGAATTCAAGGAAGCCTTGGCAAGGCAAGAACATCAGCGGGCTGCATGCTTGAATGATAGGAGTGGAGCAAAAAAGGGATTAGGCATGTTGGATAAAGAGCAGTTTACTGATGCCATGCAAAACCTTCTTGGAGTGCATACCTCTGCAAGTACTTCAACAACGTATCACTCTCCTGCGACTTCTACAGAATCCCCTTTAGCCTCTAACTATAGTGTAACATATAGTGTAACCCTCTAACATATCATGATGAAATTGTATTACCCTCTAACTATCAGGATACTCCTCTTGGTCAAGCACTTGAAAGATTGCAACATATAGTGTTAGGGAGAACATTCACTTTGCATAGTGCAAGGATTCCAACTAGAAAATCTTTGACATTTAATCCCTTACCACCTCATTGGAAGTTAAAAAAGTAAAATAGTGTGAATCTGAATCAATCAGCTAATCTAAAAGTGCGAGCATCTAAATTTTTAGGTGAGAAGAAGACGAATCCTGACTATCATGTTGCTCAATTTGAAACTACATGGACAACCACTGTTTTAATCAAATGTATGGAGATAAAGTTAAGTTGTAGCCACTCTACAAGGAAAAGCGATGGATTGGTTTTTCAGGTATGGCGTGGTAGCATTTAATACATATGATGACTTAAGGATTGCATTTTTTTTGTAGGTTTCAAAGGGATAAAACCCTTGGAGATATATTGAGAAAGATCAAGAATATAAAGCAGAAGAGTATGTTGGTTAAAGATTATACCAAAAGTTCAAGAACTTGCTAAACAGGTTGAATGTTGTTGATGCACCATCAATGGAGATGCAAATAACTTATTTTATTAAGGGCTTGAGGGGTAAGATCAAGAACCCCATTGCAAATGTGGAGTTAGGTCCAAATGGTACATTAGATACTATGATCAAGGCTGCTATGAGAGTTGAGAGAAGGTTGGGTACTTCACAATCAAGGAGTCATAAGGATGATGATTCTTCAGGATCAAATTCTAATACATATATAGATTTTGAATCAGAAAGTGGCACTAATGATCATGATAATGATTATAGCTCAGAATCAGAGGATGGTTCCACTGATTCAGACGACGAGTCTAATAGAGGGAAACATAGGAGGAAGAAAAAGAATCCAGTTTCAAACAAATCTAAGAAGAAGAAATCAAAAGATAAGTCAAAGAGGATGGTACGGGAAAGCAAACTGGATAAGAAGATTAAACAAAAGTTAAAGGATTTAGGTCTTTCTGACACCAAGAAGAAAGAAAAGTACTATGAGATATGCCAAAGATGCCAGTGATGCAGCCTAGGCCAAGATTTGTTTAGCCAGTTGCATTCAATCAGGTTACTACTGACAAAATGCCTCAAAGGCCCTTCAAGGGACCTAAAAGAATGCAAGCAAGATAGCCTTGGGAAATGTCCATACATAGTAGCAAACTATCCAAACGAGAGCATGCCATTATTGTGAAGGTCAAGGACACTTTGCCAAACCAAACTATGAACTTTGGGTAAGGCATAGGACTAAGAGGAATGCCAGTAGCAAGGACCCGCAGTGACGGAAGACCTGCACCTCATCCACAACATCCACCTGCCCTAGTTGCAGTAGTCCTTACAGAATTACCTGACCAAGATGATCAAAGGCAATCGCCTGGTGTTACACGTGTTGCTAGTTATAAACAAATTCAACAAGAATAGTTTCAAGAAAATGGTGAGGTGTCAGGTAATTTGAATATTGTAAGTATGCATGTTGAATGTGATTGTTCTAATTATATTAAAGTTGAGGATTTTCTAGACAGAACCTATGGTATTAGCTATTACCAGAAGTCAAGAAAGTCCCAAGTTTGATTGCCATGAACAAGAGAAGACAAGGAAAAAGGCAACAGAGCAAGTTAGGAATTTGCAAAAACTTGTTGAAAAACCAGAATTTGATCAATTTGATGATATAGGGGATTCATGTATTCAAAAGCTTGAACTACAGGAGCATCTTCCTAAACAACAGAAGCATTTTCCTAAACAGTAAGATCAATTCTTTGATCAACAAGAAATGTTCCTTGATAGTGCAATTTGTGGAAAGTTACAAGAAGGAGGTTCAAAAGAGCTATTTAAGCTCTAGCAAAGTGCTCTCTACAATTAGCCCTGGAGCAAATTGTTGAGATATCGAGCTCCACTCGTGATATGCCAGGGTGACCGTTGTGCATTTATGTCACCGACTTGTCAGTTGTAGACGCGGTTGGTACACCGCCCATGAATAATAGCTAGATGACAGCTATCCTTATCTACTCTAGTTCGTGGCTTGGTTAGTATGCCACCTTAGTTAGTTGAGTTTGGTTTGAGACCCATATATAGGGTTCTTCTATTTATTTGTATAAGAGTTCTTTTTGGCTTACACAACTAAGAAGAGGAAAACGGTTTTCAGCCTCCACCTCTGTGTGTATTCCCCCATTGTGCAAGCAAGAAAGCTATAAGTGAGACTCCTTCCTTCTCTCCCACAATCTTGACATGGTATCAGAGCCTTGTTCGTGGTAAGGAGCTCAAGAAAGCAAGCCAAGCTCGCGATGTTCTGGTAAGAGGAGCAGTGTTGCTTTCATTTTCTGTTTTGGGAGCAGATCTCTGCAGGTAGCACAGCCGGAAAGTGCAGGAGTGCATTGTCTCAGGTTGAGACGCCCTTCGCGGTGAAGCAAGAGGGCAGTATATGCTGTGGGCAAGGGCTTTAGCCCTTGACGACCTTATTTTTTTGATTTGAGGCCATTTCGGGGCCTGTTTTGGAGGCGGAAGTTTTCTGCACGCACTCAGGAAAAGGCCCAGTTTTATGCTGTGCAGCCACTATTTTACAGGTCGGTGAAAAGTTACTGTAGAAATTGCATCGTATGCTTGTGCGCAGAGACATTGGGAGTTACAGAATCATCCTTGTTGCCTGTTGATGCAAAATCGTCACTAGGAAGTGACTGTGTGGTCAAATACCACTTTCGTCAGTTTTGCAGATTTGCCTTTGTGAGGCTGAAGCTGTGTTCTTTGCAGTGACAGAACTTTTTGCAGTGTTCTGTAATGGCGTCTGATTCTCTCTCACAGATTGTCACTGAAAAGCTTAACAAGAACAACTTCCAAGCATGGAAGTTTAGAATGACGAATTTCCTTATGGAAAAATGATATTGGGAATTTGTTGCAGGAAATGAAGAAGAACCAGTTCTTCCTGATGTTCCCAATCAACAGCAAATGCAGGCATTTAAAGCATGGCATGAGAGAGCCATGAAAGTTATGTACTGGCTGTCTATCAGTATTTCAGACTCTATGATTGTGCATATTCAGGATGCAAGTACGTCAAAGGAGGCATGGGATACTTTGTCAAAAATGTATAGCACAAATACGCAAGCCAGGAAAATGCAGCTCAAGCAAGAGTTGCATAATGTGCAAAGAGAAAGTATGAGCATCAATGACTACCACATGAAGGTGAAGAAGATTGCAGATGCACTTGCTTCCATTGGGTCGCCAGTGGAAGATGATGATTTAGTTTCTGTGACCTTGAATGGTCTAGGAAAGGATTATGCACAGTTTCGGACATCCATTTCAGTTCGTGAAAGATTTCCTGATTTTGAGGAGCTGATTGCTCTTCTAATTTCTGAGGAGCAGAGAAATGGTGGTGCATCTTCTTCAGGAGGAACTTCAAAAGAAGCTGTCTTCTACTCAAATACTGGAAGAGGTAGAGGCAGAGGTAGAGGAGGCCGATTTGGAGGCCGTGGTAGAAATCAGAATATGCAGCAAACTCAAGAAAACCAGTCCTATGGAGGAGGACGTGGTAACTCTAGAGGCAAGGGGAGCCAAAGAGGTCGTGGTGGATGGCAAAGAGGCCAAAATGCAAACATCAATGTTGAATGCTACTACTGTGGTAAAATGGGTCATATGGCTAAAGACTGCTATAAAAAGCAAAATGACATCATGAATGGAAAATTGCAACAAGGAAATTATGCATCTTCTAGTAGACAGGGTGATGACAGAAATGAGCACTTGTTTATGGTGCAGCACATAAACAATTCTGTGACAAGTGTAGAAGAAAGAAATGATGTATGGTATGTTGACTCAGGTGCATCAAACCACATGACAGGTCATGCAGAATGGATGGAGGATGCAAGGAAAATGGAAAAACCAGGATTTGTGGAGACTGGTGATGATACTGCACATCCTATTGTGCAGATTGGAAAAATTCCTTTGTCTATGCAGGATGGGAAAAAGAAATACCTGTCTGATGTATTTCATGTCCCGAATATCACCACGAATCTGGTTTCTGTTGGTCAAATGGTTGAGTAGGGCTTGCAGGTCAGATTTAATCCTCATGGATGCTTTATTGAGGATATGAAAAATAAAGGTCGCTTGATAGCAAAAGGAAAGAAGAAGGGCAGAATGTTTACGTTGGATGCAGCCATGTCTGAATTGAGTGCAGCAATGTTTGCTCATGGGACTGGTGTAGTTTGAGATATTGATATATGGCATAAACGCATTGGTCATGTTAATGTACAACGACTTAAATCAATGCAGGTCCAAAACATTGTTGCAGGATTGTCTAAATTCAAGGTTGCAGAAATGCATAAGGTATGTGAAGCCTGTCAGTTTGGAAAACAGGCAAGGAAGCCATTTCCTAGACATATTCAAGAGAGTAAAAAGCCATTGGAATTAATCCACTCTGATGTGTGGACTACTAAAGCTGCATCTCTTGGAGGCTATCATTATTTTGTCACTTTTATTGATGACTATAGCAGAAAAGTTTGGATGTATTTTATGAAAAAGAAAAGTGAAGTTTTTGGGTATTTCAAAACTCTTAAAGCTATGGTTGAAAAAGAAACAGGTCTGCAAATAAAATGCCTAAGGTCAGATGGAGGGGGAGAGTACCTCTCAAATGAGTTTGCAAGATTCCTGCAGGAGCATGGCATAAAGCAACAACATTCATGCAGTCATACCCCACAGCAAAATGGAATTGCAGAAAGAAAAAACAGGCATATTGGAGAGGTATCTCGTGCCATGCTTAATGAAAAAGACCTGCCAGATTTTTATTGGGCTGAAGTAGTTGCTACAGCAGTCTACATAATGAACAGGACTCCCACTGCAGCAATACATGGAATGACTCCAGAGGAGAGGTATACTGGTAGGAAACCAGATATTTCTCATTTGAAAATTTTTTGTTGCATTGCCTATGTACATGTGCCAGATGAGTTGAGATCCAAGTTGGATCCAAAAGCTGAGAAGTGCATCTTTATTGGTTACTCTCTGCAGCAAAAAGGGTATAGATGCTATAACCCTTCTACTCGTAAGTTTACAGTGAGCAGAGATGTTTTTGATGAGATGAGTAGCTGGTATAAACCAGTAAATGTGATTGATGATGTAGATGCACAAAACGGTAATGCTGCACAGAATTCACATCAGCAGTCACAAAATATTAGTGGACCTGGAGCGTCCTCTAGCAGTGGTTCACATACTTCACCATGGACAGGCAGATTGAGATCAAGAGAATCGTCTCAAAGCAATGCAGATAGTGGTATTCAGGTATCACGAAAAGAAAAAGAAAAGGTAGATCAGCCCATGTTTGATGTGAATGCAGGTCACTCTTATGTGGATGGTGAATCCAGTGGCTCAGAACAGAGCATTGATGATGAGTTGGGTATTCCTTCTATTGTTACACCTGGAGTAAGGAAGACCAGGGATGTTTTGAGAGCACCTGGGAGTGAACCTACTTTGCGCAGGTCTACGAGAGCTAGATATCCTGTGGATAGGCTGAAATATGATAGATTTACAGCCATTCACTATGCATATATGGTTATAGTGATACAGGAACCAGAACCCACTTCTTTTGAGGAAGCCATGGGAAAAGAAAAATGGGAGAAAGCTATGGATGCCTTGGAAGCAAATGCTACATGGGAATTTGTACATTTGCCTAAAGGTAAGAATGCAATTGGCTGTAAGTGGGTTTATAAGGTGAAGCACAATGCAGATGGTTCTGTGAACAGATACGAGGCAAGATTAGTAGTCAAGGAGTATGCACAAACATATGGCATTGACTATGAAGAAACATTCAGTCCGGTTGCAAGGATGGCAACCGTAAGAGCAGTCATTGCTATGGCTATATCAAAGGGATGGTCTTTACATCAGATGGATGTAAAGAATGCCTTCTTGCATGGTGATTTGCAAGAAGAGGTCTATATGGAGCAGCCACCAAGTTATGTGCATGTTGTTCATCCTAAGTTTGTTTACAGGTTGAAGAAAGCCTTGTATGGCTTGAAGCAAGCACAAGATAGGACAGTATCTTGTCACTATTGGCTTTCAGATTTCCAAGGCAAATTTCTCACTTTATGTGAGAAAAACAGAGAAAGGTATTATGCTACTTGTCATTTATGTTGATGATTTGATTATGATAGGTGACAGTGATGAAGATATCTTTCATGTGAAAATGCTATTGAAGTAGAAGTTTGAGATGAAGGATTTGGGAGAGCTGCGTTATTTCTTGGGCATTGAGGTGATTAGATCACCAAGTGGGATACAGCTCTTGCAGAGGCAATATGGATTGGAGATGCTGTCCAAATATGGGATGACAGGCTGTAAACCTATTTCAGTTCCTTTGGAGCAAAATGTGAAGCTGAGCGCAGATGCAGGTGAGATTCTGGAAGACCCTACTATGTACAGACGCATAGTAGGAAGCTTGATTTATATGACTATTACCAGGCCAGATTTGAGCTATGCTGTTGGATTGGTAAGTCAGTTTATGCAAGCTCCAAGGAAACCACATTTGGATGCGGCTAGACGCATACTCAGGAATGTGAAGTCCACATTGTAGTATGGACTATTTTATGAGACTGGGGTTCAGATACAGTTGCATGGATACACTGATGTTGATTGGGCTGGTAGTATTTCTGATAGACGATCTACCAGTGGATATGTGTTCTCTTTTGGGAGTGCTGCAGTCACTTGGAGCAGCAAGAAACAGCCTACAGTTGCCTTGTCGAGCACAGAGGCTGAGTACAGGGGTGCAGCAATGGCTGCATGTGAGGTAGCTTGGTTGCATAAGCTACTTTATGATATGCATCAGCCTACAGATGGACCAGTTGTCATTTATTGTGACAACATGAGCAGTATACACTTGGAAAATAACCCAGTCTATCATGCTAGAACAAAGCACATTGAGGTGCATTATCACTATGTGCGGGAGAGGGTTTTACTAGGTCTTATTGATCTAGTTTATGTCAGCACAGAGGATCAGGTAGCTGACATATTCACGAAGGCATTGGGCACAGAGAAGCTGCACAAGTTCAGAGACCTGCTTGGTGTGCAGGAATTGGGATTGAGCTCGAGGGGGAGTGTTGAGATATCGAGCTCCACTCGTGATATGCCAAGGTGACCGTTGTGCATTTATGTCACCGACTTGTCAGTTGTAGACACGGTTGGTACACCGCCCATGAATAATAGCTAGATGACAGCTATCCTTATCTACTCTAGTTCGTGGCTTGGTTAGTATGCCACCTTAGTTAGTTGAGTTTGGTTTGAGACCCATATATAGGGTTCTTCTATTTCTTTGTATGAGAGTTCTTTTTGGCTTACACAACTAAGAAGAGGAAAACGGTTTTCAGCCTCCACCTCTGTGTGTATTCCCCCATTGTGCGAGCAAGAAAGCTACAAGTGAGACTCCTTCCTTCTCTCCCACAATCTTGACACAAATCTTGGATTTAATACTAGGATTTAAAGAAAAGATGCTATGAAGGCAAAAGCAACAGGAACTTCTTGAATGTATAGCAGTTCAAGATCAAGCAATTCCTCAGCAGTTTGTAACTGTCCCGCAATTATACCAACCCAACAAGAAGTTGTGGATTATCAAGTGCCTATCATTCAAGTTGAGTATACAAGAAGGAAGCATGATGATGTCCTGCTAGATGGGGGTTCAAGAGTTAATATACTTCCTAAACATGCATATTTGCGAACCAAGCAGGAGGAGCTACTACCAGCCCCATTTCAGATTAGGATGGTAGATCAGAGGATGTTACAACCCTTGGGTATTCTTAGGAATCCACAAATTAGAGTGACTAGCCAAAAATTCAAGGTGAGTATTGTTGTGTTAAGAATGTCAGAAATTGGGGATTCTTATACAATGCTCTTGGGTAAACCGTGGTTTAAATTGGCCAAATTGAAGCCAAACTAGGGAAATGATTATATATGTATCCCTAGAGGACTCAAGGAGATCAGATTGTCAATAGCTAATAAGATAATCTTAAAGAGTTCCTCTAGACCTGTAGTAGCTCAGACTATTAACCTTGTAGAGAAAGTGGAAGATGATGAGGAGGAATTATTTCTTCAAGCAAATCCTTCTATGGTTCCAATCTTTGAAATAGATGTTGACAATAATATTCAGCAGTACAAGGATCCTCCTATGGGTGCAAGAAAGAAGTTCTAGAACACCAAGCTGTTCAAATTGCAGTCCAAAGCCAATCAGGACAGAAACCTAAAGGCTTTCCTGAAGGTCAAGAGCAACCTGAATTTCAAGAGAGGTCAAGGAATGAGTAGTATGACCAAGGAATTGGTCATTCTGAAGTTTCTCGACAAGAAACACCTGAAAATCAGGAAACTGGTGTGGATAATTCTATGGATAGTTCTGATGTATTGGATGCACGACAAAAGGCCATTATTCAAGCTGACCTGAGATATTAGCACACAATGAGAAGATCTATAAGGGTAGTTGAAGATGAGGTTCATGAAGTTGATTTGAATATGGAAGGGGAGGCCAAACTCATTAAGGTCAATATTTTTGTGGAAGAAAACTTCAAGCAAGATCTTATTAAATTGTGCAAAGAGTTTTGGGACATTTTTGCTTAAGATTATACAAACATGAAAGGATTCGATTTAGCTGTGTGTCAGTACATGATAAATTTAAAGAAAGATACTAAGCCAATCATTCAGAAAAGGTATAGAATGAACCCTAACTATGCCAAACAAGTCAAGGAAGAAATTGACGAACTTTTGAGGGTTAGGTTCATCAAACTGGTTAATGAAGTTACTTGGTTATCCCATATAGTGGTGGTGCCCAAGAAGAATGGGAAGATCAGAGTCTGTGTGGATTACAAGAAATTAAATGTAGCTACCAATACCAATCCCTTCGCAATTCCTTTTACCAAAACTCTCCTTGATGATGTGGTAAGCCACGAAATATACAATTTAAAAATCAATTTTCAAGATACAATCAAATTAGTATGCATTAGGAAGATATGGATAAGACAACCTTTATCACAGAGTGGGGAGCGTATGTTAGCATTGTCATGATTTTTGGACTAAAGAATAGACCTCTTGAGTTTCAGGGAGCTGTGTATAAGACATTTGAGCCATATCTAACGGCTTTTATGAGGGTATTTATTGATGATTTCTATGTTTTTGGTAGTAGGAGAGAGCATTTAAAACATCTCAAGTCATGTTTTGCTAGATGCCAAAGATTCAACATGTCCTTGAACCCTTTCAATTCAATATTTGCAACAAAAAGAGATGTGCTTTTAGACCACATCTTGTCTGAAGAAGGCATGAGCGTAGATCAAAGAAAGATTGTAGTTGTTTAGAAAGAAGGCTTCAACTAATGTGCAAAAAGTTATGAGGTTTGTAGGGCAAGTAAAGAGGCATAGCAGGTATTTAAGGTACTTGTCACATATTTGTTCTCCTTTTACAACTTTAACCAAGAAAGGGATGCAATTTATTTGAAGGAAAGATACAAAGAGAGCCTTCAATATTCTCAAGAAGATGTTGTAGCTCCAATACTGCAACCTCCAACATGGGATTTACATTTTCATATCTTTGTTGATGCTTTTAACCTAGCTGTGGAAGCTGTACTTATGCAGAATAAGATATCCGGTTGGTATAGACCAATCTATTATGCAAGTAGATGATTGAGTGCTGCTGAAAAGAATTATTCAATTACAAAAAGATAAACACTCTAAAAGCACTCGGAATGGTTTTCTTTGTGCAAAAATTTAGGCATTATTTGTTGGGAAATCAAGTAATCTTTCATATGGATCATCAAGCACTTTTGTTTTTTATTAACAAACCTCAGTTAACAAGTAGATTGGCCAGATGGATGTTGTTGTTGCAAGAGTTTGATTTCAAGGTTATTCACACTCTTGGTAAAGAACATGCAATGGTTGATTATTTAAGTAGATTGGAGAATGATGAGGCTAAATTAGAAATTCTGGATCAACTTCCTAAGGCTGAACTCTTTCAAGTTTAGTTTCTTGATCCTGATTTATATTATGATCAGTTGTTGCATTTCCTCAAGGAAGGGATTATGCCAACAAACCTTACAGTTGATCAAAGAAGGAAGTTAGCATTGAAGAGCAGATCATTTGAAGCTATTATGAATACTTTGTATAGAAGGAAGGTAGATAATGTTTTGAGAAGGTGTATTCCTGAATACGAGCAACCAATAGTTCTCCATGAAGCTCATTTTGGATTGTCAAGTGATCATTTTTCGGGTGAGATTACAAGCATGAAAATATTGCAAGCAGGTTTGTGGTGGCAAGGAGTCTACTTGCTACATTTGCGGCAAGATAGATCATTAGAAGAAAGATTACCTTGACAAGGATAAGGACACCAAGAAGAAAAAGACTACAAAGGACTTGAGAGCAATGGCTACTCCTTCATCAGATGTCTTCCTTCATTTGGAGATGATAAGAGGATGCTTCTCCACCGGCCACCACTGATGTAGTGATGATGGCTCCACAATCTCGCGAGTGGACTATAGATCGTGGTGCTTCCTGCCATGATGACTCATTCCGATGGTATTGCCCATATGTGACCGATGCATGGGAAAATTTTAATAAATGACAATTCTTTGGTCCCCATCAAAGGCAAAGGTGATATGCAATTGATTCCGGATAGACAAGGTGGTGCCCATATATCAAAGATTTTCTATGTGCTAAGCTTCAAGTATTCATCTCCTTTTAGCAAGCAAGATCTATGCTCTTAGTTTGACAGTTGAGTTTGATAAGGACTCCTTCCGAGTTCTTGATGAGGTGTCTCACTAGGTTCTTTGTGCAAGACAGAAGGAGAATGGAGTCTACAAGATCCAATCTTCTTCTGTCTTTTATTCTCTTCTTCTTTCTTTACAAACTCACACTGAGCTTTGGTATGCTCAGTTCGGCCACATCAACTACAAGTACCTTCGAAAGGTAACTCATGGTTAGTTGGTGTAAGGACTACCAAATATTGGGATGAGCCACCCGCTATGCATATATTGCATTCGTGGGAAGTAGCATAGAGATGTTATTCCCAACAAGGCTTCACGGCAGGCTAAGGAGCTCTCAAAGCTTGTTTTGACGAACTTATGTGAATTGATATAGACAGAGTCCCTTAATGGGAGTTTGTATTTTATGCTAATTGTTGATGATTTTAGCACGATGACATGGGCTTACTTCTTGGAGTTGAAGTCAAAAGTAGTCTCATACTTTAAGAATTGGTTGATCTTTCAAGAGAATAGATATGGCAGGAAACTCAAGATTCTACATCTCAACAAGGAAGGGGAGTTTGTCCCCCATAAGCTAACTTGTTTTTGTGTAGATCGTGGCATTCACCAAGAGTTTGTCAATACGAATACCTCTCAGGAGAATGACACATTGAAGCAAAAGGATCGCAATGTAATTGAGATAGAGCTTACTATGATGGAGCATCAGCAAACACCTCAATATCTATGGGGCAAGGTAGTGGCCACTACTATCCACATCCTTAATCAATCTCCTACATTGATTGTGGTTAGTATGTCCACTTTTGAGGCTTATTAAGCTAGCTTCCAAGAAACAAGTCTTCGTGTATTATAGCTCGTGATCCTAAGGATAGTCTTGATAATCCCACTTCCCAGGAGGCGTACACGAGTCAAGATGTTCGGTTTATGGATAGCTCGTGATCCCAAGGATAGTCTTGATAATCCCACTTCCCAGGAGGCGTACACGAGTCAAGATGTTCGGTTTATGGAGTTTCCAATTGTAGAGAGAGCTATTGAGCATCCCGTCCTTGGAGATCTAGGTGAAAATTGGGCACCTACCCTAGTGCCTTTAGAGCCCCTACCTATTAAGGCTTTACCATCCGTGGAGAAGGATATTGCTTCACTAACAGATTCACCCATTGAGTCGGCCTTTGTGGATATTCCAAAGACTTCAATAAAAGCAAAGCAGTGAGGGGAGTATCATCCTCCTCCTTGTTGAGCTTGTAATACACTCCGTGATTCTGGGATCGAGGGTATCCCTAAGAAGTGGGAGCTAGCCTACAACGCTCTTAGACGAACTACACACATTCCACTAAGCTTGTTTGTAATAAGTATTGTTTGGTAACTCGTGCCATATAGGATAGGGAGCATACCTTCATGAAAGAGGCTTTACAATGACAACTTTGAAAGAAAACTATGGAGGAAGAGTTGGATGCTATAGAGCCGAATGGCACTTGGAACCTTGTGCCTCGGTCCATTCATAAGAAGGTGATTGGAGTCAAATGGATCTTTAAGACCAAATATCATAGTGATGGCACTCTAGATAAGCACAAGATGTGGCTCGTTTGGAAGGGGCTTCACACAACAACCAAGGGTGGATTTTCATGACACCTTTTACCTACCGCTCGGATGGCTACCATTAGGGTTGTTCTTGCTTACCCAACCATAGAGGATGGTTGGTTTATCAACTTGTTGTGAAGTTTGCCTTCTTTGATGGTGATTTGAAGGAGGAGATCTATGTTGAGAGACCTCTTGGTTTTTCTCATCTAATGGATAGGTGTATAGGTTAAAGAAGGCCCTTTGTGGCCTCAAATAGGCTCCATATGCTTGGAATGAGAAGATAAATTCATTCCTCCAAGAAAAGCATAGTTGCTTGCAGTTTCAAAAATGGCAAAAAAAAATGTGATTCGAAGTCGCGAAACAAAGTTTCAATCTAAGGTTGAAACTGTGAAATGGAAAAACATATTTTGTCTATTTCTAGGAATATTTTGTCTGACCAAACTAACCTGAAACTAGGGGGCTTTCCCTACCTATCCCGAAATGCATTTTAGATACGAAATGTTTCAAGCCATTTTTGTTTCCGTTTTGAATAGGCCAAAATGCCATTTCGAGCAACTATGAAGGGAAGTTAGGGAATCAATGTTCCTCTTTCAATCCCCAATTCTATGTCCACATGTTCATGCTTTATGTGGATAATCTTATCTTGACAAGTGACCATGCACACATGGTCAAGTAGACGAAGGAAGCATTACACGAGGTGTTCAAGGTGACAGATATGGGCCTTCTTTGTTTCTTTTAGGTCATGAGATTTGCAAACTCCTAGGGAGATTTTCATCTCCGAACAATGGTATGCACAATAGCTTTTGACTACATTTGAGATGGAGGAATTCTACTCCTATGAATCCAAACTGGAAGGCTACATTCTATGCAGATTCACCGATGGTAGATGCTATCCACTACCAACAGTTGATTGGATCATTGCACTCGGATTGATTTATGCTTTCATATAGCTTTGCTTGTGGGGCACGAGTAAACCAAAGGTGGTTCATTGGTAGGCTACTATGAGGATTTTGCGATTCCTGAGGGGAACCCCCAATCATGGTATTCATTATCCAGCAAGTACTAGAGATGGGTGACGAATTCAAATTGGGTCAAAGACGCTGACCAACAAAAGTCAACAAGTTATTGCTTTACTTTGGATGCATGTATTATCTCATGGAGTAACAAGAAGCAATCCACATTTGCCTTGTCTTCTATATAGGCGAAGTATAGAGCGACATCTTCTACCACATGTAAGATAGTGTAGATTCGAAGATTGCACATTGAGATATATGATCATTTCATTTGAGAGAAGAACTTGGATGAGATTATTGATGCAATATGCTGCACAACACATGACAACTTCCCATATTTGTTTACAAAGGTGCTTTCTCAAGTTATTCTATGACAACACTCTAGATCCCTGAGCCTTATACTGCATCCAAGATCTAAGAGGGGGTGTTAGAGGTTTAGTCATCCCTTGAACCAACATTTTCAAGTTACAATTTGTACAATCAATTCTTGTGGGCGCAGTTACGCATTGTCTTGTCAATTTTGGGCATTTTCAACAATCACAAAATGTAGTCACCCTTACCAAGCAGGTCAAGAGATGTAGAGCGAAAATGCCATGCGGTAGTACGAATGTAGACCACTGATTATTTTATTATTTTGTGATCAATCAATAATTTTTTGTTGCAAGTCAATCAATTTGATGGCTGCCCTAATTATTGTATTGGCCAATTTCTTGCTATTTATAGCCGCTAAGCTACTTATCCTCATTACTTGTCATTCCAAGTGGTGGAGAGAGATCAACTAGAGGAGATACTTTGCGAATCCGTTTGTATATCTACTTTCTTCGTTTCAACATTCTATATGTTTTCTCTCTCCCTCTTCTCTTATGTTCATTGTCTTTCAGTCTGGTCCATACCCTTTTGCATTTGCTGCACTCTAATAAAAGCCACATTAACATCTAACCCTTACACAAAAAACATGTCATACAAGGGAGATGCCTTCAAACTTTCTTGTTGGGGATAAAAGCCACATTAACATCTAAGAGGCATCACCCTTACAACTCCATGCTATGCAGCCCAAGGGTTGGCTTTTCCACCTCAAAACATTGTTTTCTTTGGCCCCAATTTGGGCCTCTTGCACCAATTTGTCCATCCACAAGCAAGGCAAGTACAAGTTGCATACATATACGAATCATGGGTCCCACGAAAGGTACATGCAATGTTGTCTAGCTACCTCGAAATCCAAACCTCTATGTAGCATATATTCGACAAAGATCATATTTCTCAACCAAAATCCTAAACATGTGAGCATACAACACAAACTCACAGAAAGAAGTTTGTTGGTCCCAAGTTGTTGGTCCCATAAAAGTTTAGCACAAGACATTTATGTCACTATTGGACTTTTGTAACCAAGCCCAAATTTTCGGACTTATATTTGAGTGTGGACATCGATCCTTAACTTGTCCATGCACAGCATTTAGGAGCACTATGTTGTAAATATCACAATTTACTATGCATGGAAACCACAAAAGTTGAACATGCATTCTCAGGACTAGAAAAGCCATGTTTGTTAGAACGTTTAAGGCTACATGGCCATTTTGCAAACCTAACCTATGAATGCAAGCATTGTGATGAGACATGCAGACAAGAAGAACTTTAGGCTTCATTTATGGCCAACCACCCATTTATTTTCCTTTTTGGGCCATGGACATATGCTTTTTGGTTAGCTAATGGACAATGGCCATAACCTTTGATAAGACCCTTCACAATGGACATTGATCAAAGGCCTAGTGGTGTTGATACTAGAGAGAGAGATTGTGTGTGTACGTGTGTGCACGCACGTCGTGTGTGTGTGTGTGTGTGTGTGCACGCCACATCGTGTGCGCATGCACATGCACAAAAAGCATCATCACAAGCCTCAGGAAGAATGACAAGATAATGACAAACATAACCAAGAGCAATGAGAGCATTAGTTAAGCTTCTCTCGATGAATAGAATTCTCACAAAGGTTGGATGGCACCGAGGCAAGAACCTAGCCAAAGTGAACATGACAAAAGGGTACATGACATAATCATTGGTGTAAATGGGGACTGTAGAGGTGAAAATGAGAGAGAGCTTGTGTGTGGTCTATACAATTTATAATCAAAGTATCAAAATTGGTGCAGCAATGGAAGCATAGACAAGTGCAAAAATAAATTGCTGAACACAAGATCGAAAAGACAAAATAGAACCCTGCAAAGAAGAGAACTCAAAGATATGCTCAGGAAATAAAATCCATATACCAAACACGAGACAGTCGCATACAACAGTGAGTCATTGGCTTTGTGGGCATTGGCACCGGCTTCTCTCTCCGATAGAAGTCCACCTAAAGAATGATGATGACCGTATGTGTCTGAGGAGGAGTCCAATAAATAAGCATAAAGCCATGTATAGCAGCTTGTCAACCAACATTAAATAATAGTCGATTGTCATAAAAATGCCATAAATGCCACACAAATAACCACAATAAAATGTCTAAAATAATGACAAGTGCACCTAGTCCATCATGCATGCATAGACTCATGCATAAGCTGACCATCCTGCTAACATCCTCTCTTAGATCGTCACTGATCTGATACAATACAATGATACAATGATAATAACTCATAACAGTCCATATAACATAGAACCACTAGAGTAGAACCATGGATACCCACGCAGTGGGTGATCAAGCCACCACCAAGGAGCCTCGAAGAGAACCTGATGTTAATGTTGACCGTACCAGCTCCTAAAAAATAGAAAAGAACCATAGCAACTCTCTGTGTTCATCATCGATGTCTTGCAGTAGCATATAAGACCACCCTGTCAAAAATGCCTCTGAATATATGTGGCCACGGACTCCCAGCCTTTGTCCAGGACAGTCGAAGTGTCCAATCGTGAGCTTGGACTAAGAGCCAATCCCGCTCTTTAACAAATAACAGCCCATCATGAACCTAGATAGCAACCCCAACTCTAGGATTAAAACCTACTAGACTTTGATCAATGCGTGAGGAAAGTCCCTCTCTCGAACATGTACACATGTATACCTATAGAGATGAGGCTCATCAGCCCCATCTCACCACCTTCTGAAACTCCTTCTCTAGCACTAGAGAGTCATGCGGGATGACCACATCACCTAGACTAGAAAGCAATAGAGAAAGCAATGATCAAGCTCTTCCCTCGATCTAAAGAAGTGTCCTAATTCTGTCACTTTTCTTTTGTGCTTAAAAGCTGTTGGTGTTACAAAAGATTTAGAGTCAGGCCATCTTTTACATGCTGAACTAACAAGCAAAGGAGTTCATAGAGAGCTGTATGTGGGAAGCTCATTATTAGACATGTTCAACAATTGTGGTTTGCTTAAAGCAACACACTGTGTGCTTGAGAGGTTATCAATTCGAAATACAATCTCATAGACTACATTGATTGTAGGATATGCTGAACATGGTCTTGATGATGAGGTGCTTATGGTTTTCAAAGAAATGCAGTTGCAAGATGTTTTTGTGCATGCATTTACGTATGTTTTCATCTTGAAAGCTTGCAGTACAATGGGAGCTTCTGAATTAGGTGAATTCACACACACTGAAATAGTGAAAAGGGCAATGGAAAAATAGCCTCACTTACACAAAGGACTAGTTATTATGTATACGAGATGTGGCTTGCTAGCAAAGGCAACCAAGGCATTTGGCACTTTGCCACTTCAAGATACAGCTATATGGAATGCACTGATTGTGCATTATATAGGGTAGGGGCTTGAGGAGGTAGTGCTGAATTGTTATCAGCAGTTGCAATTAGAGGGGACTTCTCCTGATTCTGTAACCTTTGCTTGCATTTTGAAAATTTGTGGCACCCTAGGAACTCTAGACAAGGGCAAAGAAATACATGATGAGATCATTAGAGGACGTCTACTGACTAAAGATATTGTTGTTGGCACAACATTGGTAGATATGTACTCCAAATGTGGGCTACTTGTAGAAGCTCAACAAGTGTTTGATGAACTTCTAGTTCAGAATGTCATTTCATGGACTGCACCAATGGCAAGATACGTCCAACATGGGCATGGTGAGAAAGCACTAAAGTGTTTTGAAAGCATGTAGCATGAGGATCTCTCTCCAAATGCAATCACCTATGTTTGTGTGTTGCAAGCATGTGGCAGCATAGGAGCAGTCAAAAGAGGTAAAGAAATATATGCCAAAGCTGTGAAATGGGACCTCTTAAATGTCCATGGGTATTATATGGAAAAGGATTATGACAAACCCAACTTTGGATCCTGATAAAGTGCTTCTGGCAAATACTCTAATAGACATGTATGGCAAGTGTGGCAATATGAAAGATTCTCAGAAGTCCAGACCTTGTGACATGGAATGCAATAATCACAGGATATGCACGAAAAGGGGCAAGTGCTGAACTGTATTTTTATAACATGCTAATTTTGGAGGGGAAGAGGGTAAAAAAATCAGCCTCTTAGAGCTGCTTTTTGGGGAAGGGAGCAAGCGTGTGTGTTTTGGGGAGGATTCGTTGATCCAAGAGAAAGGGAGATCAGAAGAAAATAGAGGATGACAGACATAGAAGCTAGAGTATTGCGGTATCTGCTAGCAGGAAGGTGGTGTGAACAGCAGCTCTTCCTTGGAAGGATCTCTCGTTGCCTTCTCTAAGCCATAGCTTGCTGAACTGACTAGCCGTCTACAAACGACACACTGTGCTCACAAACGGGCTTGGACTCTAAAAACAGCTTGCATACATCGCATGGGTCAATTGTATAGGTCACAAGTGGTTTTGTCATGATGTCTCTTTATACTCTCATGTCACAAATGGGCTCGCAAATAAGAATGACAAGGCAAGTTTAAGATGGATCTGGGTCTACAGTCCGGAAATGAGATACACTTTACAAGGCCATGAAGGGGAATGTGGTGTGGAGCTTTTTGAACATAACAGTGATATCTTGGCTGTTTAGGTGTTGTGCTTGATATTGCTTTTCCTATTGACAACAAGTTTGTCCGTGGAGCTAGCAGTGATCACAAGCCTTATTTATGGAACATCCTTTCTGGAAGACTCCGATATTTACTAACTGGACACATTGAGATAGTTTATGCAGTGAACATCAGCAAAATTTCAAGTAAAAGAGCTGTCAGTGCAGCTCATGACAGAACCATAAAACTTTGGGATCTTCACAAAAGGCTATGGTATTAATACTATAGTTCGTAACAGTAATTGCAATGCAATCTTGACCTCTAATGCATCTTTGATATGCTTTGGCCACATGGACAGCAACTTGCTTTTGTGGGACACACGGACAGGAAAGCTAGCCAATGAAATTGCAGCACATGCACAAGGAGTAACTTCTGTTTCACTGACACATACTGGTCAAACAGTCTTGACGAGTGGCAGGGATAACCTACATAATTGTTTGATGTACACACTATGGAGATTTGTGCAACATTCAAGGCTCCAGGTCATAGAAAGGAAGTATCAACTAGCCAGTAGTTTTTTTTTTGCAACCTTTGGGACAAGGAATTTCAGAAACAGGGAAGTCCAAACATTGTCATGGCGCTTATGGGGAATAAAACAGATTTGAATGCTTCAAGAGTTGTTGCAATCAAGAAGGCTTCAAGCTGAAGCACTATAATCGTATGACGGCAGTGGACTACTATGATATGTGCACTGATGTCAAAGAGTTGGAGCGAGCATCATGGAGTGTGAACACAACTCTGAATTGTGTTTAGAATTTGTTCCAAGCATTGAGTAGCCGGAGGAATTCAAATTTGGGTAAATAACTTTTGTGAATCAAATTGTTTTTAATTCTTTGAATGTTTGCTTTCTTTCGTGCTTGTGATCTCGAGTAAATAGAGGTTCGGCACTTTCCAGCAATCGAACCACGAGACAAGAATCCTAGACCCATCTCACTGCGCTTGGGACTTCTTGGTCATAGGATCGAAGTTGAAAATTGAAGAAGAGGATGATGCATCAAAGGAGTCTACAAACCCGCTTCTTCTTCTTCGTTTTCTTCCGTGAGGCTACTAACTCCTTGTAGTCCTTCCCACAAATGGCCCTTCTTACCACAATGATAACACTAGGCCTTCAACTTCTTCCTATCACCCCTCTCTAAAGCTAGAAAGGATTCACTAGAACCTCCTTACTAATGAGATGAAAGCCTCCCTTGTAGGCGCAAAGATGCCTCGTGCTCAAGCGGCAGCAAGGACATATGTGTAGAGCCCACAAGTGTAGATGTCTCTGCCTGCAAAGCATTGGCCACTCCAAACTCCGACGGGAGCTTATAGAGTACCCTTTCCACTAGATGTGCCTCTAGAAGGGCAGACTGTGTCAAAGTTGGTCCTGTACTTGTGTAACACGAAGCAAAAATAACTGAATGGTGTCCTTGAGCTCAAAATTCACCTACTAAAGCTGTCCATAAAGGATCACTGCACATATGGTGGAAAGTGTCTCGTACATCTGAAGCTTCGACCATACTTCTAGAGATGTCCTACAGGAGGTGATTGCTGGTAAGACTTTAAAAATGCATTGAAGAATAGCAAAATAAGCACATGCATTGTCCAAATCCCATGTAAGCATAGGTTCCTCATGGTTGTCCTCACTAAAATTGTCGAGAAGAGGAAAAGGACACTGAAGCCGAAGAATAGCTCCACTAACAATGTACCAAATCCACTTCTGCACAAACCAAGCTTTCATCACAGCACTCCATGTAAGATTGTCAGGTCCATGTAGCTTATCATCTGTAGAAGTGCACAGAGGAGCCATCTAGAAAGGAGAAGAGAAGATAGAGAATAGAAGGTAGAAAGAGAGAGAAGACAGCCAACCAAACAGCCCAGACTACACAAAAAGAGAGTTACAATCACAACATTTACAAGCTAACTACAAAGACAACTACAGAAAATTGAAAACAGCCAACAAACACTGTCAGTAAAGAGCAGTTGCCATCGCCCGGCCTCCAAGAGCAAGATATGCAGAAAACACAGCAGTTGCTAATGAAAACACAGAGTGTAAACAGCAGTAAATGCAGGCAACCTGCTGGCAACCTGCATTACATGCAGTAAATAGGTAAACGCAGGCAGCTGGTGCAAAAACGCAGCCTCCAAAGGGGGGCAGACAAGGTGATGGCAGCAGCCAGCAGTTGCCAGGGCAGCAAGGGTGTAGATGGCCTATAATTAGCAGAGTAACATGCAGCAGGAGCCTAGATCCTGCAATCTAATACCATGTTAGAAGTGGTGCAGCAATGGAAGCATAGATAAGTGCTGAAATAAACTGCTGAACACAAGACAAAAGAGAAAGAAAACAAAAGAACACTGCAGAGAAGAGAACTTAGAGGTGTGCTCAGGAAATGGAATCCATATACCGAACATGAGACAGTTGCGTACAACAGTGAGTCACTGGCTGCTGGGCACTCGCATCGGCTCCTCTCTACAATGGAAGTCCACCTAAAGAACGATGATGATTATATGTGTCTAAGGAGGAGGAGGAGGAGCCCAATAAATAAACATAAAATATGCCATATACAGCAGTGCTGGCTGACTGGCACAAAAATGCCATAAATGCCACAAATAACCACAATAAAATGCCTAAAATAATGACAAGTGTGCCTAGCCCATCAGGCACGCATAGATTCAGAAATGAGCTGACAATCCTGCTAACACAAAGAACCTCTCCCAAGGCATGAAAAAGATTCCGAGCTTAGCTAGAAATTTCCCCAAGTGCATTTATTTGGAAGCACTTAAAATTTTAAACATACTATACTGCTACTTACTACAGAACAGTTCAGAAAGCTGAAATCTACTCCTCTTTGTCCTCTTGACTGTTCAGGTCATCCTGGAATGCAAGTCAATGTAAGGTAGCATGCATAAGAAAATGACCGTGAATCCTTTGTCTAAGAAGACGACACTGCCAATACACCCATTATTAGGTATTTGTAAAATAAGCCAGAAACTTTGGAAATGTTGCTCATGTAAAAGTGGGTAGTAGGCATGCAAAAGCAGCCCACCTCTGAAATGTTGTTAGACATAACAGTGAATGGTGTTTGAATGAAATTAAACTGAGTGCATCTTACTCTACTTACCCTAGATAGGTCTTTATTTTTGGTTGTTGCCACAGTTCTTGTGGTGGATTTCTGATCAGCTCTTTGTTGATACCTGCTTCATATTGACAAGGCCTTAGGACCACTTCAACCCCCTTCAAATAAAGACAGAAAACTGTGAATCTGCCTCTTGCACCACTCGCCGCTCCAGCCTTTGCCAGTTAACTGCCCCCAATATCATCAAATGAATCAGACAGCTGCCAGTCCATCTATTCCTTTCCAGATTTTGACAAAAGGCCTTTGCTACTTGTCCGCCTTCAACCTCAGCAGATATAAAGACACACAGCCCCATTTGCCACTTCACCCAGATTATGAACCTGAGCAAATAAACCCATTTCAAAATCTGACCCAAAATAGGTACTGATGCTAAGATAGAGATTATGAACGACTAACACTTTTCATCCTGCAGCAGTAGCTGCTTCAATTAATTATACACTCGTAGAAATAAAGAGTATTCATTGTCTATGCACAGAAAGAGACATCTTAAACATCTAGAAAAAATCAGCACTTAATAGGATAAGTCATACCTGTGTAGTGTATGACATTCCTATAAAACACAGTGGTTTCAGAGTACTCTCTAACTGTGGCTTGTACTGCTGACCATGTACACGTTACAAAGTCAGCTTCACCTTCACATTTGGGAGTTTCCAAAGGGCCTGCTAAAAGTCTCTTCACCTGACTCACAATTTCAAATGTATCACCTGCCTCACTTTAAAGAAAATGTCACAGCACCTTAAGGATTGCCATCTTCTTTGTTGAAATAAGCATGGCAATCTTCAAAAGCCAATTGCCACACATAGCTCAAACAATGTCTGCACAGGTGCTTTGTGCGTGCTCCAGCACGTATTCCCCTTTTAGCCCCTGCCCTTCAGATTCAAGCTATTCCTTTCCACGTCTCCTTTACAAGCCCATTAAATTTTGTGTGAAATTCCTCCTCTTCTCTTGGACTGCCAAGCAGTGCTCAAAGGTTCCCAAGGCTCTGCTTGGATGTTAATTTTCAGATTTCAGTAAGTTATTTCATCCATACATTAGCTTTACCCTTGTGGTGCTTAGACATTGATTTTCCTTGTTTTTGGGATCCCAGCCTGCTTGCACTTGGCTGCTACTTGTGCTCAAGTAAAGACTGCATCTAGAGTTAAAAGTGCCTCTATGTGGACTGCCACTGGTTCCATAGGAACAGATCACCAGGCCTTGGAACAACCAAACCATGTCAAACCATGTCAAGCAATGTGCAACTGCTTGTTTTAAAAAATGGCATGTGGAAATGGACTCGTACCCCCAATTAGCTTGTTCGTTTGGACATCCCATATTGCATACTCCTGTAGAGTATTATGTATTGCGAATTTGGAGATTTTACCTGGCTGACAACAGGAGTGTCATGTCCATGCATCCTTTCTAAACAATTTCCACACATTGAATTCGTTCATTCCCATTTTGGATAGTCTGTTTCCATTTCAAAATGTCATAAAGTTTGTTGATTGTCCTGGGAAAACATTAGGTCAAGTGGCAATTGCCAAATTTAGTGCGGAGAGTCGCAGCTGTGAAGCATGAATTTTTGGGTTCAGCTTGAGATATTCATATGCAGATTGCAAGCCACGCTCTATGTCTCCATGAAGCCTGCAAGAAGCAAGCAAAGTTAACCATGGCACAGTAGTTTGTTCATATGGCATGTGCTTAACTAAGAGCTCTGCTTCATTCAAGTGCCCTGCCAGTCCAAGAAGATCAATCATGCAGACAAAGTGATCAGGCATCTGCATGATACCATAATGCTTGTACATTAAAACAAACAATTTCCAAGCCTCGTCAAGCCACCCCGAATGTCTGCATGCTGTAAGAGCACAAAGGAATGTGATTTCATCAGGCTGAATATTTTTACTTTCCATTTGAGAAAAGAGGTCCAAAGCCTCCTGAGCATGCCCATGCTGCACAAATCCTGCCATCATGGCATTGCAAGTGACAATATTTGGAGTACTTAATTTGTCAAAAAGAAATTTTGACTCGTGTAAACACCCGCACTTATTATAAAAAGTCAAAAGAGCAGTCCCAACCACCAAATCTTGCTCAAAGCCAACTTTACTGGCTGCCACATGAATCTTCTGCCCCTTTTTAAGGGTAGTTAAGCTAGCACATGCATCAAGTGCACATGCATACGAGATCTTGTCTGGTGTAATTTGAACACGGTGCATCTTATGAAACAACTTCAATGCATAACTGCTCATACCATTTTGAATAAAACCAGTAATCATTGTGTTCCAAATGACAACATTCTGGTACAACATTTGGTTAAACACATGAATTGCACTAAGCATTTCGGTACATTTTCCATACATGTTAATTATGGCAGTTCTTATTGCAATATCTTGCTCGTATCCAAGCTTTACAACAGCAGCAAAGATCTTATGCCCCTCATCAACAGCTGCAAGCCCAGCACATGCATCAAGAGCAGCAAGGAAGGTAATTGCATTGGGCCTAATATCCTGGGCCTGCATCTGACAGAAAAAGTCCAATGCCTTCCTAGCATGCCCATTTTGAGCATATGCTCGAATAATAACGTTCCATGCGGCAGCATTTTTGTGCGGCAATTTGTTGAAAACAGCACAACTGTCACAAGTCCGCTCACAATTACTGTAAAGGTCAATAAGTGAAGTTCCAACAACAACATTGCCATCAAAACCGCTCTGGACAATGAAGGTGTGAATGAGATGCCCCTCTTTGAGAGCTAGGAGGCTAGCACATGACTGAATCACACAGGCAATAGATATAGCATCTGGTCTAACACATTCTAATCCCATCTGAAAATAAAGGCTTAAAACTTCTTTGTTGAGCCTATTTTGAGCTAATACTGACATCATTGCATTCCATGTTGCAACATCATGCTTGGAAATCCATTGAAACACTCTCTTTGCATCGCTAATACTACCACACCTGCCGTACATGTGAATAAGGGTGCTACCCACAGCAGTATCTTTCTCACAGCCATTATCAATAATGGCAGAATGAACCCATTGCCCCTGTTGTAAAGCTGTGAGGTTGGCGCAAGCCTTAAGAGCAGGCATGAATGAGATTTTGGTTGGTTCAATGCTTTCAACATGCATTTTACAAAAGAGATCCAGAGCCTCTGTGTATTTCTCATACTCAGTGAGTATACCAATCATGGCATTCCAAAGAGTGATACATTGTTGTCCCAGTTTGTTGAACAAGCTCCTTGCATCATGAAGACACCCACACCTGCCAAACATAGCAATCAGGGCAGTTCTTACAGCAACATCCTTATCATAACCAAAGCCAAAGATACCATCACAAATATATTGTCCCACTACTAATGAATTCAGATTGGCACAAGCAGAGGCAGCAGCAACAAATGTTGCCTTGCTTGGCATGATTCCTTCGAGCTGCATTTGATGAAACAACTCCAAAGCCTTTGAGCCTTGTCCACTCTGAGCAAGGCCTGCAATCATTGCATTCCATGCAACCGCATCCCGATCAGGTATGTTCTCAAACACACTAACTGAGCTCTGCAAACAACCACACTTACTATACATAGAAATCAGTGCAGTTCCTATGATAATATCATGTTCGCATTCATTGCTAACAATCATGTAGTGCAAATCATACCCCTCTTCAAGTGCCAATACATCAGCACAGACATCAAGAACACACAAAACAGTGACTGTATCTGGTGAAATATCATCACTTTCACATTGTAACCTGTGGAAAAGATCAAATGCCTTTTTCCCTTGCCCATGCTTGGCAAAGACTGCAATCATGGAATTCCAAGAGATGATATCCCGACATGGCATGTTGTTAAATACCATCCAAGCTTTGTCAAGGAAACCATTGTCGGTGTAAGCCTTGATAAGTATGTTCCATGAGTACAGGTTGGGCTCGGAAATGGCATCAAAGGAAGCGAGTGCGGCAGCGATGGTGCCACAGCTACTGTAACTTTCAACAAGGCAATTGCCCAGGAAGGTGTTGAGGTCATATCCCTGCTTGGCAATATGAGCATGCACTCTTCTGATGTCCCAAAATGATCTGGCTTTACCGTAGCGTTTCAGGAGGGAAGACCAGTAGCCCAAGTCTGGTTTGTCTACAAGAAGTTCGTCAAAGCCAACTCCCCCTGTGTGTGTGATGGAGGGGCAGATGCAGAGCTTTGCTTTTTTTGCAGGATCCTCTTGTTTGGGCTTCTGGATAGTGAGCTGCAAATCATCCAACGGTTCCCCGAGCGCGCCGTATCCGAAGATCTGCGGTGCCTGATGATGATGATCGTAAGGAGGGATGGGCTGCTTCAGAGCCCCGCCTCTTCTCATGGGATGATGAAGGAGATCGTTTTATCGCCCGCATCAGCAAAATTTACCCAGCTAAAATCAAGCGAAAACAGTTGGAGAAGCAGTTCTGCTCCTGCATTCTCATCAGCATTTTGGAAAAGCCAAAAAGCTCATACAACTGGGTAAATTTCATAATACGTGAAGGCCCAGGACACGCGCAGGTTTATTTAATTTGCACAGGTCGCCATCCACAGAGGAACTTCTGAAAGTCAAAAGAGCACTATCTTTACTTGCTTATATGGCATGACTGTGTTGGTCGGGGGCTAGGCTATGCTCTCTTCTCCATTAATGGATTTGCTTACCTTTGATGACCTAACTACGTTGGTTGGTCGGGCTAGGCTATCCTCTCTTCTCCATTAATGGGTTTGCTTACCTTTGATGACCTGACTACGTTGGTCGGGCTAGGCTATGCTCTCTTCTCTATTAATGGATTTGCTTACCTTTGATGACCTAACTACGTTGGTTGGTTGGGCTAGGCTATGCTCTCTCCTCCATTAATGGATTTGCTTATCTTTGATGGCCTGCCATGTGATGATCCACCATTCTTTTGCTTGTGCAGTTGTTGCACTTTGTTTTGGCTAGTGTCCCATGCAAATCCAATTGACTTGTGGTGTGGTTGTGCTCTAATAATAGACAAAAACACATACCCAACAATGTTTAGAGCAGCTCTCTTAAGACATCTGTGTGGGGTTGCATGAGAAGCTCTACCCATATGGGCATTGTGAGAGATCTGAAAACTTGCTAAAATGGCATCATGTTAAACAAATTCATAGAAGAAAAGACATGCATGGCATGCAAAGTGTTAATTTTGGAGAGTTACGCTTGAATTTTTTTGAATTGTCTCACATATAATACCATACTTCGGCTTATATTGGTGTATCTAGTTTGGTGATAGTAGTTTTTCAAGTGAGCTACAAACTTCAAAGTTTGATGCAGTCAATAAACAAGACTTCAATGATTAGCTTTAGGAATCTCAATATTAATATTGTTGATTTTTTAAATGTTGTTAGGTAGGTCATTGTACTTTGAGCATGTTGGACACTTGTAGTTACACTAAGCAAAACTTATGGGTGTTCATTGTGGTGAAGGCATGTTGTCTTGATAGCTCACCATGTTGTGTAGTACAAAAAGTTTGTTTTGTGCTTTCGGTTCATTCATGAGCTCAAGAGGTTGTACCTCATTATGATATCAAAACATTTCCATGAATGCCTCCTTGAAAATAACACAAATGCTTTTAACTAGTTGTACAGCCTTTCCATCATTGCCTCATATCACATTACAACTAGAAGTTGTAAGCCAACACATCTACATTGGTACTACTTACGAGCTAGTCCTTTGTTGAATCATTGGCCCCTATTAGTGGTAGGTTATCTAGCAATGACCTCCTTTTAAGCATCCCAAGCATGATGTCATTTGAAGTTGTAGTGACATGAATTGATATATTAATAACATCTACAAGTAATTGTGATGTTTGTTTCAAGTTAAAAGGAATAAATTGACATGAATTGATATAGCAATAATATCAAGTAATTGAGCTATTCATTTGAAGTTAAAATGCATCAATTCACATGAATTAATATATCAATAACATCAAGTGATTGTGATATTCATTTAAAAGGCATTGTATGTACTTTGTATATGAATGATGTACAATGATCAATTTTCATTATCGATGCATTATGGAGAAGTATCCCACCTTATATACACATTACAATAATCAACAACATCAAACAATTGTCCATATTATATTATTTTACTTTGTAGGTTCAACTTGAACCTCTAGAGTGATTCTAAACCTATAAAGGGTCCCCAAGCCAATTTTGAATTTTCCCTCTTAACTATTATGGCAATCATTCCCCCCCCCCCCCCCTCTCTCTCTCTCTCTCTCTCTCTCTCTCTCTCTCTCTCTCTCTCTCTCTCTCTCTCTCTCTCTCTCTCTCTCTCTCTCTCTCTCTCTCTCTCTCTCTCTCTCTCTCTCTCTCTCTCTCTCAAGCAAGTAGTAGAGATCAGAACTAGCAAGACGAGTCAGTAAGCAATAGCGAGAAGTTGTCTATCTATACTATATTATCTTAGTTGTAAGTTCGATGATCATTGAACCCTTAGAGTGATTCCGAATCTATAAAGGGTCCCCAAGCCAAATTTGAAATTTCCCTCTCAGCTATTATGCCAATTGTCTGTCCTCCCTCCCTCCCTCCCTCCCTCCCTCCCTCCCTCCCTCCCTCCCTCCCTCCCTCCCTCTCTCTCTCTCTCTCTCTCTCTCTCTCTCTCTCTCTCTCTCTCTCTCTCTCTCTCTCTCTCTCTCTCTCTCTCTCTCTCTCTCTCTCTCTCTCTCTCTCTCGCTCGCTAAGCAAGCAAGTAGTAGTGATCAAAACTAGCACGAAATGAAAGTATGTGATAGCGAGAAGTTGGCACAGGCAGTGAGTAAATGCGAGGAGAGCATGATGGCATGGGTTGCACTGAGCAAGGGCAGAGGCTAGCAAGAGGAGCCAAGTGCCAAGTTTGAAGACATTATAGTTTTGCAAGTGGGCAAGCACACAGGGGGAAGGGGGGAAGAGAGAGAGAGAGAGAGAGAGAGAGAGAGAGAGAGAGAGAGAGAGAGAGGCATGGAGCCACTGGGCAAATAAGAGCCCATGAAACTAGTGGGCATGGGTGACTGCAGGGTAGCCAAGTAGGCAACTAGGTGAGCATGCATGGAGGGCAAGCACATCAACTGTGTAGGCAAGCAAACCCATGGAGGAATGGGGGAGTAGCAACAAGTGGTAGCAAGTAGGTAGCCAATCAACTGGAGATGTGTGTGTGTGTGTGTGTGTGTGTGTGTGTGTGTGTGTGTGTGTGTGTGTGTGTGTGTGTGTGTGTGTGTGTGTGTGTGTGTGTGTGTGTGTGTGTGTGTGTGTGTGTGTGTGTGTGTGTGTGTGTGTGTGTGTGTGTGTGTGTGTGTGTGTGTGTGTGTGTGTGTGTGTGCACGCCCAAACGTGTGCGCACGTGCGTGCACGTGTGCGCATGCATGCAAATGCTGCATTTTTTAATGTCTACATTTTCATTAACAACATGTGCATGTGTGCGTGCATGTGTGTGTGTGTGTGTGTGTGTGTGTGTGTGTGTGTGTGTGTGTGTGTGTGTGTGTGTGTGTGTGTGTGCACATGTGCACGTGTGTGCATGCATGCAAATCTTGCATTTTTAATGTCTACATTTTCATTAATAGCATGTGCATGCATGCGTGCGTGTGCGTGTGTGTGTGTGTGTGTGGTAGCAAAGTGTAATGGTGGCAGGATGCATCACAATGGGCAATAGGAATGCCAATAGGCCACCAATGGGCAAGGTAGCAATGGCTTGAGAGGGTGTTGATAGGGCAACTGGCCTCCAATAGGTGGGCAAAGCAGCTGTCGTTAGAGAGGGCGTTGACAAGGCAATCATAGTTAGATAATGAGTAGGGAACCGGATGGAGGTAGAGAGAGAGAAAGAAAGAAAGAAAGAAAGTTATATTAATGTCTATAAAAGGCCAAATCAGCCTATGAGACCAAAATGTTACATCTGAAAACTTAGAGAAATTCCCCATGTCTGAAAATAGTTGACATTTAATGCTATGACTATCTAAATGGAAAATAAACAATGATCAATACATAGTTGATGAGTACAAAATGATGTCTAGGCCAGATAAAAAGTGGAATTGCTCAAGAAGTACTCTCATCTCAGGATATCTCTCATGGGTCTCTGTCTAGCATAGAGAGAGAGAGAGAGAGAGAGAGAGAGAGAGAGAGAGAGAGAGAGAGAGAATGAAATAATGAAGACAAAAGAGAGATTGAAATAAGAGGCCTCTCATGCACGCACCATGTCATTTGAGAATTTTATACTGCCAAACTCTACCTGCACGTCTGCACAAGACTAACTCAATCAGTCACTTTTTAGCCAAAAAAACTTTTTAAAATTAGGAGGCTGACTATAGCAGGTTGAGGAAATTGCAATGAGGTTTTCAAGATGAGGAACCACTTATAGGAAGTTGATAGGTGACACGGTTGGGCAAACTTTGTCAAAATTGATGAAGTTTGAAATCATAAGCTTTATTATGAAAATGGTGGAGATTTGGTCATAGAGCTGAGTACAAACACTCAAACTACACCGGTTAAATCCAAAGTTGGTCTCATGTGAAAGGCACGCGCGCGCGCGCACACACACACACACAGAGAAGAGAAATGAAATGAGGAAGAGAAAAGAGGGAATGAAATAAAGAAGAGCAAAGAGAGAAATAGAGAGAGAATGAAATAAAAGGGGAGAGAAAGAGAGAGAGAGAGAGAGAGAGAGAGAGAGAGAGAGAGAGAGTGTGTGTGTGTGTGTGTGTGTTGTGTGTGTGAAATAAACGAAGAGAGAGGAGGAGGGACACACACACACACACGTGTACACACAGTGAGCGTAGTTTGTCGGCCTCCTCGTTAGAGATGAGTTGCTTGCGTTCATGTAGGAGCTTGTCATAGTTCTCATTAAGATATTCTTGCTCTTCCTAGGATAGCGGATATGGCAAGTATTCCTCAAGCTGCTCCCTAGGGAATGTGCCCATGTCTACAAGGATATAGACACGTGCGAATAATTTGAGTTTAGCCTCCCAACTCAGTCAAGCACTCTGTGACACTTCTATGTTCTATGAAGGCTTGCTCGGTTGCTATCTCATGCAAGGTTCTAGGAGTTTTCCTAGGCTTTAGCATAGCTGGGGGCTCAGGCTTAGATGAGCAAGATTGGTCAATGCTAGGATTGCTTTTGTCCTCAAGGTTTTCATGTTTCTCCTAAGGCTTTGCTACTCTTGCATCATGGTTCTCCTCGAATGTGACTGGTATAGATTTGTCACCCTGTTGTGACAGTGTTGTATCCACTCTTGATTGGTTAATGCAAGTTCCATTGTCGGTGGATTAAGTGTTGCAAGAAATCGTTGATGGAAATGGTTGCTTTGACTTATCAAAACACATGGATGTGTCTGAGGTTTCACCACTATTAGGAGAGATGGCAATGGGTTCATTGGTGGATGGGCTTGATATTTTATTCCTCGGCTCTTTAGTGCTCTTAGTCTTGATCTTCTTGGCGTCTACCACCACTTGCAACTGTCGTTGTTTTTGTTATTTTCTCCTCTTTTTCTTGGGCAATTGAGGTGTATCCTTTAAAGATTATGGACCCTAAACTAAGTCAGCCATTGATGTGCTTGGTTGGGCCGCCTCAACCTTCTCTTCCTCGAATGTGTCCTCATGGGATGTAGCTGCGGCCTTCTGAACTGCCTCACTAGGTAGCCTCGCTAGGTTGTGAGGGTACAACTGCCTCTCTTTGTGGAGAGTCTAGCTCTTTAGCTAATTCCCTTTCATTTAGCTCCTCATCTGATTGCATTAGCAGTTGCTCTTGGTTAGGCATTTGCTTTAGACTCTTGTCCTTATCCATTGGAACATGCATCCATGGTTTCTTATAAAAGCGGGTGTTGTGTTTAGAGCTTTTTTTCTCTTGCCCTGGAGGTTTGGGTGACTCTAGTGTAGAACCAAGAGACGGTTTAGGGTTCTTGCCATCATGTAGACTTGGACGGAACTAGCTGAAGAATTCAGGGTTGTATTGATGGGCAAGGTCTTGAGTGAGGCAAAGGACATATGCACTAACATCAAGTACCATGCTCCCTACTCCTAGCTTGCTAGCCACGTGTAGATCTTCTTCTAGAAGTAGTTTATCATATAAGGGATGATTTTGGACAGTGGCAGAAAGCTAGACCTCATGGACCATTACCAACACTCTTAATGAGGTCAGGGCAACGTACATGGGATCATGTATTGATGTCCAAAGGGCTTTCCTTTGCTCAACGACGAGTGTCATTAGTCGATGGCCAATTTTGGCTGCCAAACTCTGGTTGGAGTACCATTTCTGCACAAAGTTGCATGGTCCTCTCCCTTTTTGTTTGATTGCTTCAAGCTTTTCCTTGTTTGTCTCACATTAAGTAGTATGGAGTGAGGGTATTAAGCGCAATTCTCTAGATGTGGCCTTTGGGATGTCCTTGATGACTTCTTCAGCGATGGCTACATAGTGAGAGCAAACATGTTGTTGCTAGTCCCAAGTCAAGGGTTTAGCTATGAGCTTTGTGTGCTCTGGTGTTGGCCTTCCAATGTCCACATGGATGTATGCATATGCAATGGTTGTCAGCTTGTGATCCAGCTTCATCAGGCACTTCATCTCTGGTTCATTGGTCAGATGCACCATCTCCTTGGCCAAATCTTTGAGAGATTTCTCCTCAAGCCTAGGTTTTAGGTGCTTTGAAAGTGTTGGAGGTGTCAAGGATGTTGGTTGCGACACCTCTTCCACAGGTGAATTGTGAAGGACATGCTCTACAAGGGGCGTTGTCACGGCCAAAAGCTGTGACTGTTGTGATTCTCGATTGGAAGTAGTAGGAGCTAGTTCAATGGACCGGCTACTATTGGTGGATTGATGTGTCAATTCCTTAGGCAGATCGAAAGTGGTCGTGTATTTTGTTGCCCTTTGAGCAATCACTTGTGTAGATCGAGCATCAGCTAGCCATGGTGGATTGCACAGGCATATCCCTAGGTTGAGAATTAGGGGTGTTGTCATGTCCCACACCTTGGACATCTGGAAGCTCAGATGGAGATAGAGATTGGGATTGAGTAGCTACACTTGATGCTGTTGTTGTGCTTCTTGTGTCCATCTAGGGAAAGAGGGTGTAGGAGATTTGGGACTCCTAGGTGGACTTGGCATTGGCCAAAAGGTTTGCTCATGGCTATTAGACAATTCCGCCATTTGCTTTGTTGAGCAATTGGCCTTATCATGAGCAGCATTGTACCTATGGTGCTCATTATCCTCTTGGGAAGTTAAAGGCTCCTCAATTCACTTGGAA
This sequence comes from Lygodium microphyllum, assembly GCF_053477565.2. NCBI lineage: Eukaryota > Viridiplantae > Streptophyta > Polypodiopsida > Schizaeales > Lygodiaceae > Lygodium > Lygodium microphyllum. The sequence goes on from NC_141148.1 coordinate 107,296,996, forward strand.
ATTAATTAATTTATATTCTTAAGTTTCTCATATTGTAAATCTCATGTGTTAGCACACCTGGTGAAATCCACATTGATGCTAGATAGATTGTCACTCATTTCTCCCAAGCCCTAATGTATATTCACCTGTGTGTGTGTGTGTGTGTGTGTGGAGAGAGAGAAAGAAAGAGAGAGAGTGAGAGAGTGAGTGACTGAGCGAGAGCCATTAAAGGTTGCATGGTGGTGTGCTATAAGGAAATTTTTGTTTTTTGAAATGAGAAAAAGAGGGGGCTTGGGGAGCATTATATAGACAACACATAAGATTGGTTTTAGATTTGTAAAATTGGTCAATTATAACATGGTATAGATAATATAGTACAGATGTTCATTTGAGATTCACAACCATCATCCTTTCACGCCATCTCTTGTAAGACATAGACAACGGGGCCTATGGGTCCTCATTTCATTCTATAAAATAAGTAAGAAGTGTTAGAATGAAGTTACATGCATGTTTAGGTTGAGGTGGGATGGTGTTAATTGGTGTGTGTGGAAATATTTCAACACAAGTGAAAAATTGAACATTAATGACAATGGAAAATCTCAAGTGTCCTTAAACTTTGAAAGAAAAGCTAACTAAATATGATGAATGCCTAGCAAGCTTGCAAATAACATATTGAATTTTGAATGTGAAGAATAAGACACTTAGTGAATTGTCCCTTGCAATTGATGAGGCCTTTCAATCTCAAAATTGTTGTTAATGATAATGTTATGAACAAAAAGTGATGGTTGTTTAAATCTTGTGCAAAAAGCAGTGCGAATAAGAAAATAATGTATGGATGTCCAATGCATATGGCTGGCTAGATTAGTGGCATACAATAGTTACGGTAAAGAGGGGGTACACTTCTTTTTAGGAATTAAGGTTGTGCCCTCCATTGTTCATCAACATGAATGCCATCCTAGAATACATGTATCAAACCTAATTGACTAGCTTACAAACCTAGACAACTTTTGTGTTTGATACCTCCTATATGATGGCTTTTATATCCTCACTACTTTGGCATTGTTTATTCTTGTTACAACTCTTGCTTTTATACTAAGATTTTTAGTTGTGAAACTTATGGATCAATTTTTTTTTCAAAAGCTTTCATTGCCTCTTTACACCATTAGTTTCACATTGAAAACACATTAATTAGTGCCACTAATCACATTCATTAGGGCCAAAAACGCTTCAAAAAATGCACTTTTGTTAATCACGGGATTAAGGAAAGGGCCAAAGAGAGTTTGCCACGTGTGCAAGAATATGGTATTCTTGTCTCCTCTTTTTTAGAGATAGTGGAGTCCATTTCGTGATTCTCACTTCTTTTTTAGCCAAAACCCCTAAAGTTTGACATGTTTTGGAGTCCCAAAGACGTTATTTACTTACAAATCTGACAAAATACGTGACAGAGATGTGATGAAATTAATAATGAGTTTTTTGAAAGTCGGGAGATCTTTCAATATTGTTTTTGGCGCCCAATACATACTCATTTGTATTCTTGGCGCTACTTTTTAGTTCATTCACCCCTCTTTGAGCTTCTTTCTCTGCGCTTTCATTCTTTTCATGGCTTCCTCCAGGCGCCCTTCTCGTTTAATACACTCTTGCACAGTCTATAGCGAGGGAGCAGATGGAAATTTTGAGCCCAAAACCTTTGCTGTAAACGATTGGGTTACCATGCTGCCATCTTGCAAGGGCTCTCATAAGGTGAAAAGAAGAAAACGAGATGATATAAAACATCACTGGAAGGGGCATATCATTGCCTTCAAAATTATGCCCGAAGGCTGGTTTGTCAAGGTGCAACATGTTTACATGGCCAAGGATATGCACTTGCCTCCAAACGAATGTGTTCCCCAACAAACACATTGTAAGTTATTAGTTGAATAACATATATAATTCTTTTCCATTTATGCAAGTTTTAACAAACGGTTCGTCATTGTAGATATCTTTCCGTCAACAAGTATTGAATGGCAACCTGTGGAAAGCCTAAGTGGGACTTTCCATGCCATTCATAAGGTATTGGCAGACATTATTTATGCCGATCAAACTGTGTCTTTTTTTAGTGAATGCAAGGTTTTTATATATTATGCACAGTATGTGGTTCCCTCTAAAGCGGATATGTATGGGAATATCGAAGATTTGCCATTGCCAAGTCTTTCATCTCTAAACTGGGAGATTCCTGACAAGGTAACGGTGCAGAGTTTCAAATTCAAAATATCTCAGGATATTAAAAAGTCCATGACAGTTGGAAGGATCTCAAGAAGAATACGTTTATCATGGTTTGTACCCCTCCATATCTTCGTGGCTTGCTTCAAAACAGCAAATTTACAAAGAACGAAGGTATCCTGGCTAAGTAGAAACTTTTCGGAAGAGGAGCCTGCCACCACTGCGAGAAAAAATGTAACAAGTTGGTAAAAAGGGGTCCCTAAAAAAACCAACAATATGAAAGAGACTTACATTCACTCCATCTATCTTGAGTATCTTTGAATCTATTGTCCTGCAGACATTTGAAAAGCACTCTTTTTCCATAAGTATATATATGACTTTGTGACTTTGCAATGGTACTTCTTGCTAGAGAGAGTTATATGGTTTTCTAGGATCAACAATATCCTCATATGTGGTGTCCAAGAAGGTAGTCAGGAGCCTGCCAGCACTGCAAATGGAAACATGTAACTAAAATAGATAATCAAATAAAATAAATAATTAACCAAAAAGCAAGCAGTATTCCATTCAACCCACATTCTTCCTTTGCCATGGATACCACTTAGAGAGTTCATGAGGATAATTTCTCTGGTGAGTGTATCCGATGTAATAAAAAAATTTATGGTAGTTGTGATGGAATCAAAAGCTTTGAAAGACATTGTTATATTTGAACCAAATCTAAAAAACAAAACATTGTTATATTTTAACCAAATCTAAAAAAAAATTCCATTGATAACAGTGGATCAACAATACACATAATTTTAGAGATTTATTGGCTAAGAGATGCAATCAATGTCCTAAAGCTAATAGCAAAAATAAAGGAGTGTTATTTGCAATCAATAGCACAATTATTCTATATACTAAAATTTTTTAGAGTCAAAATGCCTTACCTTATGCAATAATAAACTACAGAATCTAACAATTAAATATCCTTTTTACAACTAGCATGGACTTGTCCTCATGAGATATGCTAAGATAGTCCTCTTCCTCAGAAGTGCAAGAAACATTAATAACCATTTGCCCATACACCTCACCCATTCTCTTATAATTAACAGGTCCAATTACATCGTTTTTTCTCTTGCAAACATCATCCTCGGTACCTTATTCTGCTAATCATATTAAAATCTTTATTCATTAGGGTGATCTTATGAGCATGAGCAGCAACAATGTAAGGATAATTCATAAATTCATAAAGTCAACCATGTGAGGATAAGTTGATATGACGTGAGAGCAGCAAAGCCAAATTTTCGCAGGGTCATATTCGCACCGTATCGTGGAGCAGTTCATACGGCGCGAACGTGGCAAAAAGCATAATGTTTGGTACTATACTTTTCGCTGCATATCATGGATGACTTGATATGGTGCAAGAGTGGCACAACAAAATCTCCGTAGGGGTCCTCCTCCCTTACTATCGTGAAGGAGTAAACATGCGCGTGCAAAGTACACCCCCCTTGTAATGACTTATTTTTTGTGAAATCTTAAACCTATCAAAAAAATTCAAAAAAAAATTCCATGAGTTTATTAGCCTTTGAAAAAATTTTAGGAATTTTTAAAGATTTTTTTGAGCTCACTTGCTATTTTTAAAAATATTTTTAAGCAAAAAAGGCCTAAAAAAGACCCAAAAAATCACAAAAAAAACCACCCAAAAATAGCATTGACGATACGGCGCGAATATGGGTATCCGATGCCATATTCGCGCCGTATCGTCAATGCTATTTTTGGGTGGTTTTTTTGGTGATTTTTTGGGTCTTTTTTAGGCCTTTTTTGCTTAAAAATATTTTTAAAAATAGCAAGTGAGCTCAAAAAAATCTTTAAAAATTCCTAAATTTTTTTCAAAGGCTAATAAACTCATGGAATTTTTTTTGAATTTTTTTGAGCTCTTTTGCTATTTTAAAAATATTTCTAAGCAAAAAAATGCCTAAAAAAGACCCAAAAAATCACAAAAAAAACCACCCACAAATAGCATTGACGATTCGGCGCGAATATGGGTATCCGAGACGCTCGGATACCCATATTCGCGCCGTATCGTCAATGCGAGCTCAAAAAAAGCTTAAAAAATTTCTAAAAATTTTTCAGAGCCTAATAAAGTTATGTAAATTTTTTTTGTGAAATGGAGACTGATTATTTTGATGGTCTTTTTTTTGTGAAATTGAGATATATTACATTTGAAAAAAGATATACAAGGATAAAGCATCAATAATGTAGTGATGCTTTCAGTTATAAAATCAGTCTGCTTTAGAATCAGAGTTCTGAGAGAAAGAAATAGATTCAAGTCCTTTCTATTTCTTCTTACAAATCAAGGGAATAGATCTTAAGAGATTTGCTAGGATATGATATCATGAGTAGTATCATCCCATGACATCAAGCCACCATTTAGGTATTGAAATCTGATAGTGCTAATAAGAATCACAATTGAAGATATTGAAACTTGAAACCCCATAGTGCTAATCATAGTTGAGGGTATGATGAGAAAAATACTCCCAAGAGCTAATATTAAGTAAGAAGTTGTATCCTTCATATTCTTCGAAGCATCCTGCACACATAAAATCATCTTAGTCCTAAAGTTGATATGATACACAATATCACTAATACTTCTATCTATTACTTGTTTAATTTTTTTATATTTTAAGAGATAAAATTGAATAATAAATATTTTTAATCTATTACTAGGTAAATATTTTTATCTCCCAAAAATCAAAGTACTTCATTTATTCTAATTATAATATATTATCCTTGTCTTATCAATTAGTCCTTGCTAAAAAGTTGATATTACAACACTGTATAATGAAGATATTCTATTTTCAAGTGTCAAGATCAAAGTGAAAATTTTCACTTTCTATTCTATTAGCTTAAGGATTATCCTTAGTATATCTATCCCTACCAATTTGCATCAACACCATGGGACTCTTTTACCCATTTTCTTATGAATCAAATTGAAGAGATTGAAGAAAAAGCTTGGATTTAGTTGAAACAAAATCTTACAGAATGGATATCTTAGGGGTTGAAGTAAAGATGCGGCTTGGATGTCCCAACCTAGTTGGGTCTGCTGAAAACTAACAAGATGATCTCGTCTCAGGTCCATGGAGGACCATATCTCTATAGCTCAATCGGCAAGTAAGTGGTATTGATCCTCTGTGTAGAGACTCTTTTGATTGTTGATCACCTTCTCAAGATTTTGTGAAAGGAGACGAAGGGAGACCAATGCACGCTGCTGGTAAGAACCGGATGTGATTTTGGTGAGAAATTTTACGACAGAGTAAAATCTACTTTAAGAACTAAGAAACAAAGTGAAGAGGAGAGAACGATGATTCAAATGAATGCAGGCGAAAAAAGAAGCGTGATTTTGGTGGGAAATGTGATAGTAAAATATTCAAAATGAAAGAATAATGGCCGAAAAGTGACCTCTGACATGAGTTAATGTCCTTAGGCATTTAATGGCTAACCTCTTAAATGAATAATAAATTCTCTCATTAATCACGTCTGAATGGCCAAATTTGGAGGGTTCATTATTTTAAAACCTCAACTAATTAGTAACTTAATCATTTTCTTACAAGTGCCATTTTTGAAACGATTTTGGCCCTAATGTAGTTGGAGTTTGAGGTCACTTTTTAGCCTTTTAGCATACACAAAGAGAATGCACTTGCTAATGAGGAGAAGGCTTTCATTACATATGTTTTTTTTTCAAAAATCATGTTGATATTTAAAAAATTTTGGTTTTTTAAATGGTTAATTTTATTGAAATGGCTAGAGTAATTGTCACTTTCCAACAATAAAGTGGATTTAATTATTAGTTTTGTTGAGAGTTGGAGAGGTTGTCATTTTCCAATGGTAATGTTCTATCGTCATATTTTATCCCTTTCCCTTATCGAGGAAAAAAAAGATGGCATACCCCTCTCCTTGTTTGAAATAATTGAGTGTTCATTTCCTCCCTCTCTTTCCTCCACTTCACACGCTTTGGAGTTCCTCTTTGGTTTCTGTCCACTCCACCAAACATTTCTATTCTCCATCTTTCTACTCCATGGAGGTGTCTTCTTAATTCAAAAGACCTAGTGTTTCCAAGTGGATTTTCTTAACCATCAAAGGGAACTAGGATAATCATACAACAAAGAAAGTAGAAGAGATTTTGGATGTTCAACCCTTTCTTATCATGCCGAAAGAGCATGGTAACAAAGGGAAGTGGGATAATCATACAACAAAGAAAGTAGAAGAGATTTTGGATGTTCAACCCTTTCTTATCATGCTAAAAGGGCATGGCAACGAGTTTTAGGCTTAGTGGCTCTAAGAAGATAATCAAAGAAGTACCCATGTAGTCTCATCCATAAGGAGCTTCACCTTGAACCTAGTGCCTCTAATCTCCCTCTCCATAGACTTAAGTTTTAGTGTATTCTAGTTGCATCTACTTTCTAGTACGAATGAAGTTCCATCATGCGATTAATAAGACCCTTTAGTATTAGCAAACTTGTATTCATCAAGCATTAAGGAGTGATAGCTAGTGGAATGTGTGGTAGATGTTCGAGATGTCATCCATGCCTCCCTTGTTGGTGAAGAGCTTTACAATGGTAGGACCAAAGCAGCATTGGTAGTAGCTGAGAGAGGGGCATCTTCTTTTACTCCTATTTTTACATACCACCTTAGTGTAAATGGCTTGAAGGCTAAGTGGTTGTGTGGGTGGCGAGGTTATGGTTGGGTTTGGATGGATTTACATGCCGACTCCTCCATATCACATGACAATACTTCCAATCTTTGTGACCCCCTCTCCACCCCTTGCAACATGCTATCCACCACTTGCGACCCCCTCTCCTTCGCTTATGACCTCCCCTCCAAAGTTGCCCTTGATTGCAACCATTCCTCCACACCTTCCATATCAACATCAAATTGCAATATGGCCTCTTTCTATGCTTGCACAACTTTTATCTGTGAAAAGATATTTAGGAAGAGAAAGAAATAAAGTGTTGAAAAGTCCTTGCAAAGTTCTTTCCTTGATATAGAGAAGACCCAAGACATCTTGGACAAAGTGGAGATTAGTAAAACAAGTCTATACTTAACTATTCAAAGTTATACAAGAGACATTGAAGAAGAAAAGGGTCAAGGGGTATTTGCTTCAAGGCACAACATCAACTAGAGAGTCTTGGAAGTCCTTGGTGAGCCCTTGCACATCATAGATAGCTATCCTAGAAAGAAGAGAGTACTAAAGTATAATAACTTAAACAATATATTCTTTAACTTAAGGACTTTGTAGAGAGCTATGATTAGGTTTTATAGGCTTAAGCATACAATGGCAAATGGGGTTGTTATTTTTGTCATCAAGTTGGATGAAATTGAGATTGTGAATATTAAGAAAATGGAGAGAGTTTCTATCACCTTGATGGTTAGGAATATTTAGCCAGGTAGTGAGAGGGATGAAGGCATGGATGGCTTAATGCTCTTTAGCATGCAAATAGGGCAAGACATCTGGTGGTTGAGAGTATTTCAAGTTAACACGGAAGATTTTGATGGTTGAGAGTATTTCAAGTTAACACGGAAGATTTTGATGTGTCGTCTTGGGTGTTTCAATGAACTTCAGTAGCTAAGGTGAAGTGCTCAATAGGCAAGACATCTGGTGGTTGAGAGTATTTCAGGTTAATACGGAAGATTTTGATGTGTCGTCTTGGGTGTTTCAATGAACTTCAGTAAGCTAAGGTGAAGTGCTCAATAGGCAAGGGAGAAACTAAGTGTTGAAAGGTTTGGAAATATAAAGTGGAATAGCACATGGCTTAGATTTAAAGATACTAAGGTGTATGTATAATGTATCAAAAGGTACTACTACCAAGAATCCTTGCATTTATTGCGTTGCAATTCATCACCACAAAAATTATCCTTTTTTGTAAGGATGCAAATTGCACAATTTCTCGATTCCCACTGCAATGGCATGACTAGCATATGGTAAGTAATAAGAAGCCCTTGAAGCTTGGTATCCATACCCAAGGCTAAACACTTGCAATTCAAATCGCTTTTCAATCAGAATTATTTTCTCTACATAAAGAATACTCATTGTGACAGATTATAATCTATAACCATGGACATATTGTGCATCATTTATTCAAATCAATACAATATTTCTCTACAATAATGTATTTGCACATATGCACATTTTTATGATCCAATTTGCCAATGTATTACGAAAGACATTCTCAAAATCTAGCTTGAGCTTCATCCTGTTTTGTGTTTCCAACAACAAAGAAAATTAGCAATAAATGAAAAGTTTTTCCCAAGTCGAACAAACCACCTAAACAAAATTCTCTCACTTGGTAGGGTCCCATTTGGTATCACCATATATGAGGACCACCACTAGGTGATATGGGAGTTTCGCTCAACCGCCAAGACCCACGGACCGCTTATTGCTTCAAGCGTTTCAAGCGAGCTCTAATGGCTATCTCTCACCTAGCCGACGCGCCGTTGATCCTACGAGTGTAGTGAGCTTACCTTGATGCTTGATCGAGTACCCTCCTCTCTCTTGCATACCGGTAGCTCCACGATTCTCGATGCTAGCTCAAGCATCCTCAATCCTCCTCCATCTCCAAGCTCCATCCTCCATAGTCGTGCACACAAGAGAAGAGAAGAGAAGAGAATAAGAGAAGAGGAGATGGTGAAGAGCTTCACCCCCTTGATCCCTCACTTCCACACACTCACTCCCTCACACTCTCACACTCCCTCTCTCAAGACACAAGCAAGAAGGAGAGAAGAAGATGAAGACTCCTTTTGCCACACACCAAAAGAATGAGCTGATATGAGGGCTCTCCACTCTTGGGAGAGGCCTCTCTTGCTTTGTGGTGATGCAGTCGAGGTTCACCGCATATGAGGGTTACAACCAAGCGATATAAGGGCCCTCCACTCTTGGGAGGAACCCTCTCTCACTTCGTGATGCCCATTTGGGATTCATTGCACACAAAGGTTACCACTAAGAAATACAGGGGCTCTCTACTCTTGAAATGGGTCTCTCTTGCTTGGTGGTAACTCATTGCAGTTTTACACCACAGGAGGATCACCACCAAGTGATATGAGGGCTTGCCATTTGTGGAACAGGCCTCTCTCACTTGATGGTGGAACTCATTGTGGGTGTACACCACATGAGAGTCATGACCAAGCAATGTAAGGACTTTCCACCCATGGGAGGAACCTTTGTCATTTGGTGGTGACCCATTGTAAGTTTACACCACACTAGGGTCACCTCCAAACAATACAAGGGCTTGCCACTTGTGGGAGGGGCTCTCTGGCTTGGTGGTGGCTCGTTTGGGGTTGAATGCACATGAGGGTCACTGGAGTGTGATATGATGACTCTCTAGTTTTTGAAAGTGCTTCTCACTTTCCACTCTTGGTTTATACCATATTAGGGTCACAACAACTGAGCCTACCCTAAACCCTAAACTACCGTTGAGGGCACCCCCTTTAGAAAACTACATATGCTCCTGTAAAGAGCTTTTAGATGTATGAAGTTGTTATTCATTTTGGTTATTTGGGGCAGAGGGATAACCCATTGCACAAAGTTAGAAATAGCTATTGCATTGTTAGATGGCATCTCGCACTAAGAACCAACATCGGGCTTCTTGATCCACCATGTCAAGTGAGCAAGGGTGATAGAGCAAGGATGAAGCAGGAGCCATACCACAAAAGATGCACCAAAGAGCAAGAGAGCAAGTGTGATCAATGGAGATCGAGAGATCAAGGGTCAAGTAAGAGCTAGACGAGAGTAGATGCACCAGAGAGCAAGACAGCAGGTATGATTAAAGGAGATCAAGAGAGCACGAGAGTAGGAAAAGGCATCCTAAAGTTCTAAATCCAAAACTCTTTTTAAGTGATCCCTGGGGATCCAAGATATACCTATATGGTCAATAGTCCCTCTATGGATTTAATGAGTGACACCTAAAAAAGATTCCTTTCTAGCACATTTTAGTTACATTACTAGCCCTAAGGTCCCATTTTGTACTTTTTTAGAATCAATGAAAGGGGTACCTAAGAAGGATTCTCAGTTAGCAATATTTTTGTTTACATTGCTAGCCCCAAGGGCCCCACCATGTGGGGAATCTTCAAACCCCAAGAATTTAGCATGAGTTTCAAAAATCCTTGATGACACCCTACATTATGTCTCGAGTAGGTATCATATAAACAAGCAAATAAATTTTGCATGTTAATGTAAAATCACTCAATATACTCAATCCCCACACATTTTTGTTAGTTAATGCAAAAGCTCTTCTATTAAATTGGACTCTACACACATTTTGCCTTTTTTTAAATGCTTCCTTTACCTAGTCCTCTATTTTATCTCTCACCTAGCCAGTTGTTTATTGAGCCCTCATGCCCTCCATTGAGCCTGCCCCCCACAAGAAGTATATCTCTAACTCCACTCGCACTAGAAGTTCCCTCCCCCCCCTCCCCCCAAAGAAGGAATTCTGCAACCATAGTGCTCATCTTGTCATGAACTATTTGTTGATAATGCCATGTTTTTTTCTAAAAAATCCCCAATCAATGCATACACCTTGAGTGTTTTCACTTGGTGATGGTCCTCGAATAGGATAGGCAAGCTTTCAGCCTCAATCGTTACAAGGATTTTGTACTTCCCGATAAGTGCTTGTGGGTGTCCTCCATAAGGTTTAAGAGTTGCATCAGTTGGTGCAAGATCTGGTTGGCCTAGTAGAGTCCATGCTTCATAGGTCAAGATATTAAAATCTGCTCCTTCATCGATGAGAGCGTCGACACAGTGCTCCCTTTTTGCGGTGAGTTTGACCCTAAGATAAGCATGCAGTACTATGTCTTCATCTTTCAGGTCTTGGCTTATAAATTTAAGCCTTCTAATACATGCCCTTGAGTCCCCGACTGCACAACCAGATGTGGATTCTCTACTGATTTCTTGGGTCATCTATGCAGTGCCATTCAAGGTGCATCTATCATTAGGACTATCATTTCTAGTCATCCTCCCAGTTATAGCTTGACATTGTTCCATTCCGCTTTGACTAGATGCAATGACTAGATGCAATCTGAATGCAACACATACATGATTTTGTGGTGTGGCCTTTTTGCCCTTGTTGGCTAGATTATCCCATTGAGGTTCTAGGGTCTCTATTTCTTTGTTTGGGTATGGGCTTTTGGTTACTGTTTGTAAGTGAGAATCTATGCTTGTGTAGAGCCATCACTACACTAGGATCTAATTTGGAGGACCTTTCACGTCACGTGTTTTCTCTCCAGCCTACTTGGGGTGGAGGGGGTAGAGCCCCCTCTGTGGGGGTCCAGGGGGGCAGTCCCCCCTGCTCACAGGGCTATTTCGCTAAACACCATGTGCAATTTGAATGACCGATTTTGAACTACTTGCTCGAGATTTTAGTCTAGTGATAGATCTATGATGTGATTTTGGCTCTATATGATCTCTCGGTTGGTTTCAGGGTCTACAGGTTGAATATTTGAAAAAATCCAAATTCAGCCTAGCAGGTCTAAATTGCAGGGGTTGAATGTCCAATTTGGCCCATTCGAATGGCCAAGGGCCAAATGTAACTGGTCCGAATGTCAAATTTGGCCAGTCCAAATGTGGTTGTCCAAGTGCCGAATGGCCGAATAGTCGAGGGCCGAGTGCAAAGTTGGTCCAAATGGTAAATTTGGCCGGGCCGAATGTCACCTTTGTTCAAGTGGGGTTGGGCCGAGTCAGTAGGGCCGAGGGCCGAATATCAAGTTGGTCTGAATGGTCAATTTGGACAAGCTGAGCGGTGGGAGTCCGAGTGGTAGTGGGCTGAATGGTAGAATACAGGAGGGCCAAGGGCCGATTCAGGGACTTGGCCCAGAATCGCCGTCACTTGGACGAGCTGAACATTGCGCAATTTTGGCCGATGCAATGATAAATCGCTCGAATCACATGATTCAGGTCACTGCATATCGCACACATCTCCAGATCAAAGCTATGGATAAAGGAGAAGAGTTGTATATACCTGGAATAGCAAATAAACTCCAAAATGCAAATCGGAAAACAAATCAAACCCTCATGCCCTATTATGACAACAAAAACCCTATTGCTTATTTTCCTTTATTTTGGTGTGTTTTTTCCTACTCTAATGCATCCAAATCACAAAAAAATACCTACACTGCTCCAACATGCTTTTCCAAATCCAATTAAAAACCAAAAACCTACTTGCTAAGGAGATCGAATACCTCTTCAAACTCCCTTGCTTCCTACCTATCTATGTCAAGCATCGGTTTGGGAAAAACCCTACTTCAATGCTCGATTCAAAGTGCGCAAGCACTCAAGGCTTGAATCCGTTTATCCCGACAATGGAACCAAAATGTAGAGGCGAGCAAAAGCTCTACTGCCAAGACCCAGGGACCGCTTATTGTTCAAGCGTTCCAAGCCAAGCACTAATGTCTACCTATAACATAGCTGACGCGCTATCCATCTCTACGAGTGTAGTGAGCTTACCTCCATGCCCAATCAAGTTACCTCCTCCTAGCACTTCGGTAGCTCCATGATCCAAGTGCAAGCTTCAAGCGAGCTCCGTCCTCAAGTTCCACGCTCCAAGCTCCATTGCTGCGAGTAAGACAAGAGAAGAGAAGAGAAGAGAAGAGAAGAGAAGAGAAGAGAAGAGAAGAAGAGAGGAGAAGATGGAGAGCTTCTCCACCACGGTCCCTCCCCTCACACGCTCACTCCCTCACACTCTCACACTCCCTCTCTCAAGCACAAGCTCAAAGAAGCAAGAAGAAGAAGAAGAAGAAGAAGAAGAAGAAGAATAATAATAATAATAATAATAGAGCTACTTTTGGCCACACACAAGAATGAGCTTCTCATTCACTTTTCAACTTTATATACAAAACCCTAAATCTCTTTTGGGCGGTCATCCCCTTATCCCCTTTTTTACATGGTCGGTTGTGGCCTAGGCCCTTTTTCCCATTATCCTCCTATCTTCCTAGCTTCCTTCCTACCGCCCATTTACTTTTACAAATTGCACGTGAGAACCTGGCACTCTTAAAATAAATCATGGTGTGCCTTGCCCTCGTTTATAAAAGTATTGACTTGCGCTTTTTCTCGTGCACCTTTCTCCTTGATTTAGGACTTTTCTGCACTTCTTGTGTTTCTAGATTCTTCTTGGCGCGCCTTCGTCTTCTGTTTCAGTTTTACCTTAGCCTTGTCTTCTACTTTAGATTTTCTGGATTCTCCACCTTGTTCATCTAAGGGTTAACACCAAAGAAAAAGCACAATAAGTTAGAACCAAAATCCATTAAGTGCATCTTTTAGGGCTATGGATAGAGTGGCAAAATGGATTATCACCTTTGGGATCCAAAAGATAGAAAGATTGTCTGTACTAATGATGCGATCTTCAATGAGAAGAAGATGCATAAGTAGCCTCTTAAGGAAGTGGAAACAAGAAAGGTTACTTTCCAAGTTGTAGTGCCACCTATTATTTTGCCATGAAGGGAAAATTCTAGTGTACTGTGTGTAAATAGAGGGCACAAGTGATGCCTTACCTAGTGAGCAGGAAGCGCGAAGATTTATTGAGCATGAGAATGAGAGTCTTATGGTGCCTTATGAAGAAAAAGTGGAGGTTCAAATTTCCACTCTAAGTCATTCCATTGTGTTACACAAATCTCCCCATGTCTCTCATCCCCTTAAGAGATTCCAGCTTGGGGTTGACTAAGTGATGTTGATAGATTGTGAAAAGCCTTCATAAAGAGGCCATGATTTGTGATGATAAGTTTAAGTGGGAGCTAGCTATATAGCTTGAAATGGATTCCATGATGAAAAACCTGACTTGGAAGTTGGTTTCTTTGCCAAAGGGCAAAAATTCTTTACCATCCAAGTGGATCTATAAGTTGAAGATTCCAAGTGATGTAAACCCAAAGTATAAGGCAAGGTTAGTGGCCAAATGTTTTAAGCAAGAAAAAGGTGTGAACTTTGATAAAATATTTTCACTTGTAGTGAAATTGACTACTCTTCGCACTTTGCTTACCTTAGTGGTTAAAAATTATATGGACCTTGAACAATTGGATACAAGACAACCTTTTTATTTGCAAGCTAAATAAGTCTCTATGGATTAAAGTTCCACGAGAATGGTACAATAAGTTTGATACCTTTGTGGAGTTTCATGGCTATAAGAGAAGTGAGATGGATGACTGCATATATACTAGAAAGGCTAAATATGGAAGCTTGATAGCGTTGATACTTTATGTGGATGATATGTTAATAGCTAGGAAAAACAAGTATGAGATTGATGCCTTGAATAAAAGGTTAATGGAAACCTTTGAAATGAAGGCTTTAGGACATGCAAATCACATTCTTTGCATGTGCATAATTAGGGATAGAAAAAAAGAGATTGCTCTACCAATTCCAAAAGGATTATGTTAGAAAAGTGTTGCAACATTTCAATATGGAGGCATGAAAGATAATTAGTACTCAATTACCTCCATATGTGAAACTTAGTGTTGATGATTGTCCCAAATTTAATGTGGAGAAGAATGAAAGAGCCAAGGTTCCATATTTATCATGTATGGATAGTGTCATATATCCTATGACTACCACTCACTTGGACATTGCATTTGCAAAGGGTGTAGTGAATGAGTACATGTCAAATCCTGGCAAGAAGTATTGGGAAGTAGTGAAAGGCAACTTGGGGTACTTGAGTGTGTTACAAGAGATATGTGCATATGCTTTGGAAGAAGTAGGAGTGGTGTGCTTGGATACACATATACATACTATGCACGGAATGTTGACAATAGAAAGTTAGCTACACGATGTGTTGATGCAATCTCATGGATGTCTCACTTTCAGAAATGAGCGGCATTATCTATCCAATGAAGCTTAGTATATTGCAACCATGGAGGTATGCAAAGAATCCATATGGCTTAATCTTCTAGTGGGAGACTTAAGCCTTTGTGAAGATATACCATTGTTGCATAATGATAGTCAAAGTGTCATCATGTTGGCAAAGAGTCCTATGTTTCATGCAAAAACCAAGCACATAGAAGGAGGTAATTACTTCATTCGTCAAGTAGTTTGGGATAAGAGAGTTGGGCTTATCAAAGTACATACTAATGATAACCCTATAGAATTTCTTACCAAGAGTTTGTCCTCTTAAAAGTTTGCACATTATAGAGAGTTGATGGGCATTGGTTGAGAGTAACTCACATGCATTATACCTCATACATTCTCTCATTCTTTTATCTCCCTTAAAGACACACTAATGTACACACTCATTCTTTATTCTATGTGTGATAAGACAATAAAGTGTTGCTCACAAGAGAGATGTTTGAGGCACCATAAATATGGTGTCTTCTCTCTCTCACCCTCTCTCCATCTCTATGCAATCTCCATTCTCCTTGCAACTCCAACAGGGTCTCCACCAAGTGAAAGAGGCTATTCCATGGCACAAGGTTGCCATGAATCGCTTGGTGGTGACTCTCAAAGATAGCATGGGTTGTGATGGGTCACCAAAAAAGCGGTAGAGCCTATTGCTTCATGGTATGAGTTACCACGAATTGATCGGTAGTGACCTTGAACATCCCACAAAAGTGAACTTGTACCTCAAGGGAAGGACAATGACCACTCTCACATACCAAGTAAGCCTAGTAATGAGAGCAAGGACTTGTTGAAAGAGTTGACACAAGCACATGTTGAACAAAAAGCTTAGGAGACAATGCCAATGATAGGGTTTGGACTTACAAACATTGTAGAAGACCACAAAAGAAGCCCAAGCCTTATAGAAGAAGGTACCAATGGAGAGCCAGCACAACACCATGATGGATATCCAAAGTGTTGCTACATGCTCAAGGGTATTGCGCAGGTAACCAATGGATTTGGGTACCAAAACCCCCTACTAAACTGCCTCTATCAGTTGAAGGCTAGACCGTATCAAAAGCAAAGAAGCGCAGGAAGAAATCTAAACAAAAAACCAAGTTTCAAGGCAAGAAACCAAACATGACTATTCAAAAGGTAGATCCTCAGTCTAGCATGCCTAACAAGCAGATGTATGGTATAACCGTCAAGTGTGCACAAAGACCACTAGTGCCTAAGGAGCCTTTGACTTCCCAAGAGGATAATGAGCACCACAGGTACAATGCTGCTCATGATAAGGCCAATTGCTCAACAAAGCAAATGGCAGAATCGTCTAATAGCCATGAGCAAACATTTCAGCCAATGCCAAGTCCACCTAGGAGTCCCAAATCTCCTACACTCTCTTTCCCTAGATGGACACAGGAAGCACAACAACAGTCATCAAGTGTAGCTGCTCAATCCCAATCTCTATCTCCATCTGAGCTTCCAAATGTCCAAGGTGTGGGACATGATAGCACCCATAATTCTTAACCTAGGGAATATGCCTGTGCAATCCACCATGGCTAGCTGATGCTCGATCTGCATAAGTGAATGCTCAAAGGGCAACAAAAGACATGACCACTTCCGATCTGCCTAAGGACTTGACACTGCAATCCACCTATAGTAGCCAGTCCATTGAACCATCTCCTACTACTTCCAATCGGGAATCACAACAGTCATAGATTTTGGCCGTGACAACGCCCCTTGCGGAGCATGTCCTTAACAATTCACTTGTGGAAGAGGTGTTGCAACCAACGTCCTTGATACCTCCAACGCTTTCAAAGCACCTAAAACCTAGGCTTGAGGAGAAATCTCTCAAAGATTTGGCCAAGAAGATGGCGCATCTAACCAATGAACCAGAGATGAAGTGCCTGATGAAGCTAGATATCACAAGCTGACAACCATCGCACATGCATACGTCCATGTGGACATTGGAAGGCCAACACCAGAGCACACAAAGCTCATAGATGAACCCTTGACTTGGGACTAGCAACAACATGTTTGCTCTCGCTATGTAGCAATCGCTCAAGAAGTCATGAAGGACATCCCAAAGGCCACATCTAGAGAATTGCACTTAATACCCTCACTCCATACTACTCAATGTGAGATAAACAAGGAAAAGCTTGAAGAAATCAAACAAAAAGGGAGAGGACCATGCAACTTTGTGCAGAAATGGTACTCCAACTAGAGTTTGGCAGCCAAAATTGGCCATCGACTAATGACACTCGTCGATGAGCAAAGAAAAGCCCTTTGGACATCAATACATGATCCCACGTACATCGCTCCGACCTCGTTAAGAGTTTTGGCAATGGTCCATGAGGTCCAACTTTCTGCCACTGTCCAAAAACACCCCTTGTATGATAAATTGCTTCTAGAAGAAGATCTACACGTGGCTAGCAGGCTAGGAGTAGGGAGCATGGTACTTGATTCTAGCGCATATGTCTTTTGCCTCACTCAAGACCTTGCCCATTAATAGAACCCTGAATTCTTCAGCTAGTTCTGTCCAAGCCTACATGGCAAGAACCCTAAACCGTTTCTTGGTTCTACACTAGAGTCACCCAAACCTCCAGGGTAAGAGAAAAAAAGCTCTAAACACAACACCCGCTCTTATAAGAAGCAATGGATGCATGTTCCAATGGGTAAGGACAAAAGTCTAGAGAAAATGCCCAACCAACTGCTAATGCAATCGGATGAGGAGCTAAATGAAAGGGAATTGGCTAAAGAGCTAGACTCTCCACAAAGAGAGGCAGTTGTACCTCACAACCTAGTGAGGCTGTTCAGGAGGCCGCGGTCACGTCCCATGAGGACACATTCGAGGAAGAGAGGGTTGAGGCGGCCCAACCAAGCACATCAATGGCTGACTTAGCTTAAGGTCCAAAAATTTTAAAGGATACACCTCAATTGCCCAAGAAAAAGAGGAGAAAAAAACGAAAAAAACGGTAGTTGCAAGTGGTGGTAGATGCTAAGAAGATCAAGACCAAGAGCACTGAAGAGATGAGGAATAAAACATCAAGCCCATCCACCAATGAACCCATTGCTATCTCTCCTAATAGCGGTGAAACCTCAGATGCATCCATGTGTTTTGATAAGTCAAAGCAACCATTACCATCAATGGTTGCTTGCAACACTCAATCTACTGACAATGGAACTTGCATTGACCAATCTAGAGTGGATACAACACTGTCACAATAGGGTGACAAATCTATACCAGTTACATTCGAGGAGAACCATGATACAAGAGCAACAAAGCCTTAGGAGAAACATGAAGACCCCAAGGACAAAAGCAATCCTAGCATTGAACAATCTTGCTCATCTAGGCCTGAGCCCCCAGCTATGCTAAAGTCTAGGAAAACTCCCAGAACCTTGCATGAGATAGCAACTGAGTAAACCTTCATAGAACATAGAAGTGTCATAGAGTGCTTGATTGAGTTGGGAGGCTAAACTCAAATTATTCGCACATGTCCATGTCCTTGCAGACATGGGCACATTCCCTAGGGAGCAGCTTGAGGAATACTTGCCATATCCGCTATCTTGGGAAAAGCAAGAATATCTTAATGAGCACTACGACAAGCTCCTACATGAACGCATGCAACTCATCTCTGATGAGGAGGCCGACGAACTACGCTCGTCACTTAACTAGGACATTCAACGATGTGCTTTGCCAACCAAATCTCCTAGAGATAGAGCAACTAAAGTGAAAATCATGGTTTGAAAACCGTGCTACAATGGCCAAACTTGGAGCCCGAATTATGACAGTCTGAGAGGAGCGATTGGCCAAATGGCAGTCTCAAAGAGACCCAACCTATGTGGTACCAACTTCCTTTCGAGTACTGATTGCCATTCAAGGTATGGACTTAGCCGGAACTAGCCAAGAGAATTCTCTGGTTGATGAAATTCTCACTGAGAAGGAGCTACATGTTGCCAATAGACTTCGACAAGGTACCATGCTACTCGATATTGCAAAATATCTATTTTTATTGAGTAGGCTGCCATAAGTATTAGATGTGTTTGCCACACTTCAGTACAATCCAGAGTTCTACAATTGGTTTGTATCCTCATGAAGTGACATGGATCTACAAACGTGTATATAAATAAACAATGAGTTTTGTGACCGTGTATAGATAATACCAAAAAAGCAAAGCCATCACACACACAAGCAATGATAATCAAGCATAGGTGATATGCATCAAAGTCAACACTATGGGATTCAGATAAGTGATATCTTTTTGAGTTGCACATACTCATTATGAGTGAAGCATATGACTTACATGTACTCTCAAGTTGTCAAATGGATGCAGGATGACACAGGTCTTTGTACGAAAGCGTTCAATGTCCAAGTCACGACAAGACCACCAACCCCACAAAGAGCCATGACGAAAGCCCTGTTGCTAAAAGAGAAAATCACGCATGCAGATAAAGCACACATTGCATTTGAGTATGGCTCAAATCATAGTCATTGGCTACTCTCTCTTTCTTGGCCAAACTCTACATTTGGCTCACTATAGTTGCTACCTCAATTGTACCGATGTCTCACATGTTACAAAGAGGTTTGCAAAATCTCAAGTGTATCTCTCCATCTCAACAACTGTTCCTCTAACATCGAGGCTAGTAACACAATCATCCTTGTAATATCCATTTTTCACAGTCTTTGAATCTCAACATTTCTCAGTCCAAATGAAAGGCTGATCACCTCAATGTATTGCATTGGTTACATTCATTGTATTAAAAAAAAAGAGGAGAAAACAAAAGGAAAAGAGAGAGAGAAAAAAGAAAAAAGCACTCAGGATCACAGCATAGCACCTAGGGGTCCTCAAATTGGGTATGTCCAGTGACCTTGGTCGGTTGGCTCTGTCCCTAGTCCCCTAGCCCTTTACACATTCCCCACAATTGTTCAGGGCACATCAAGGGCAAGACATACCTAGGAAGCTCATCTCGCCTATGGTTAGACCTATCACCCTGAACCATTTGCACAATTCTTTTTCGCACTCCATCTCAGTGCCATTGCAATCAATAGTGGTAAGCAAGGCATGGAAAACCATGGAAAGTACACTATCCTCTTCAACCACTGCAAGAAGCCACCAGCTACAAAAAGCTAAGGCAGAATGAGCTTAATTATGCTACTTCGTGTTGACAAAATCACAAATGATGTCACAAGAAGGCTTCAAGTGTACTTCTCCTCAACATCAATACTTTTTTCCACCTCATTGAACCCTTGCTTCATCCACACATTGCTATGAGGAACCAGACCGGCAGTCTTCTAACTACATAATATCTAAGTATGCACGTGCACTCACATAATATGTGCACTCACATTACTCTCGACTTACTTAGAGTCGACTTGTCTCCCAAACTAATCAAACTACATCTTGTGTATGATAAGAAGACTAGCACTAACCCCTATAGGGAGATACCATATGAGAGGTTTTCAATTGCATGTATTGAAGACTCCAACGAAAGTACCATCATCTCTTCATCAACACTCAACTTTGAACTCTTGTCCTTTATCATCATGGAATCCCCCCAAAGAATCGTCACGTGCAGAATCCCCAAAAACCAACACCTGTGCCCACTATCAATGCAATTCCCAACAAAGAACAGCCCTATCACCAACTCCAACAACCCTATCACCAGCCAACCAGGCCAACAACATGCCCCCAACGACCTTCATCCGCACCACCACCAAAACTCCTCCACATCAAACTACATATGTCCCTACCACCCACGTCCTCAGTGCATGCCAAAGCTTGCTATCTATGACGGTGAGTGCCATGGGACTTGCACTCGTCTAGGAGGGGGGTAATATTAACCCTTAGACGAACAAGGTGGAGAATCCAGAAAATCTAAAGCAGAAGACAAGGCCAAGGCAAAAGTGAAACAAAAAACGAAGGCACACCAAGAAGAATCTGGAAACACAAGAAGTGCAGAAAAGTCCTAAATCAAGGAGAAAGGCGCACGAGAAAAAACACAAGTCAATACTTTTGTAAAAGAGCACAAGGCACACCATGATTTATTTTAAGAGTGCTAGGCTCTCACCCGTGCAATTTGTAAAAGTAAACGGGAGGTAGAAAGGAAGCTAGGAAGATAGGAGGACAATGGGAAAAATGGATAAGGGGATGACCGCCCAAAAGAGATTTAGGGTTTTGTATATAAAGTTGAAAAGTGAATAAGAAGCTCATTCTTGTGTATGGCCAAAAGTAGCTCTTTTATTATTATTATTATTATTATTATTATTATTATTATTATTATTATTCTTGCTTGCTTGAGCTTGTGCTTGAAAGAGGGAGTGTAAGAGTGTAAGGGAGTGAGTGTGTGAGGGTGAGGGACCGTGGTGGAGAAGCTCTCTATCTTCTCCTCTCTTCTTCTCTTCTCTTGTCTTCTCTTGCTCGCGGAAATGGAGCTTGAGGATAGAGCTCGCTTGAAGCTTGCACTTGGATCGTGGAGCTACCGGAGTACTTGAGAGAGGAGGCAACTCGATGGGGCATGGAGGTAATCTCACTACACTCGTAGAGATGGATAGTGCATCGGCTATGTGAGAGGTAGCCATTAGTGCTCGGCTTGGAATACTTAAATAATAAGTGGTCCATGGGTCTTGGCGGTAGAGCTTGTGCTTGCCTCTACATTTTGCACATACATGTAAGCTTCACAACCAAACATGTTGAAGTGATCATAAGAGGGCTTCTTACTTGTCTATGCCTCTTTAGAAATGCCACCATCCAAAGTAGTATTAGTTGACTTGTTTATCAAATGCACATTAGTTACCATAGCCTTAGCCATA
This sequence comes from Lygodium microphyllum, assembly GCF_053477565.2. NCBI lineage: Eukaryota > Viridiplantae > Streptophyta > Polypodiopsida > Schizaeales > Lygodiaceae > Lygodium > Lygodium microphyllum. The sequence continues at coordinate 107,318,805 of NC_141148.1, forward strand.
AATCCTTGATTAAAACCAATATGAGATAGCATCCTTTCATTTATCATTCTATTCATACACTTTACAATACCATTTTGGGTAGCACAGTCATATATAAGTGAAGATAAAAAAGAAAGGATACCATTCATTTTGTACCCACATGACTCTCTTATGTTCTTCTCTCTCAACCCTTTTGCACTTCATAGCTTCTACCTCGCATCTCATCATTGCTTCCATCAAAATTCGTATTAGAACGGTATTCATTGTTTGTGGGAGCTCGTACTTGGAGTGAGGAGCATGATGAGTGAAGTTTCATTACTAAAGGTCAAGAATTCGAGCTTCTTTGGCATTGATGTTTGCTTCCTACACATTGATAGAGATACTATTCTCATCTACTAGGATCTAGATCAGAGTCAAACATGTGCTTCAGCCATTGAGTCTCGATTTGGAGCTGTAATAGCCCACTTTAGTAGTGATTTGGTAGCCATTTATGGCTGGGTTTGGAGTAAAATAGCTTGGGTTTGGATGCTTGATAAGAGATCTTGGTACATCATTTTGATGCATGCAGGGACACGAACTGCTTAAGCACATGATAGCTTGTTTTTGGGAAGCAATGGTTTTGAGGAAGGGTCTACTTGAATATATTAGGGGGCTCAAGCTCAAGCTCTACTTGCTTTGAAGTAGGGGGGACCTGCTTGTGTGTGTAACAAAGAAACAAAAAGAGAGACTTGATGATTTGTCTAGATAATGATATCTATGGGTTATGCTGCTTATACTGATGCTCTAGGAGGCTACTTAAACAACCTATATGGATGCATTCTTGTCAATTGGACAACTCCCCATATTTTTTACTTATCTGAAAGTTATATGGCATTTATCTTACCACAGAAACCTTTCTATAAGGTTTAAGAATTAGTCAACAATGATATGTATGAAAAAAAAAAGTGTAGCCTTGTGAGTTGATTTACTAAAAAATTCATCGATCTCCACATGGAGAAGGGGGCTTCGATGTCTAATCACCTCAATGATTTTAATGCTATTTTCAGCCAACTGATATCTCAAAAGATCGTCTTGATTAAGTGAAGGCCACATTCTTGTTAGTCACCTTGCTTGAGAGTTGGAATACTTTGAGAATTGCCATTACTAACTCTACACTTACACATGGTCTTATGAGTGCTAATGTTGAGAGTAGCTTATTCATCGAGCATGTAGATAGAAAGAACAATGCCAAATCAAAGAGCTCCAGTGCACTTATAGTGGGAGAAAGGTCAAATGCTAGGGGAAACTCTCGTGAGAGAGGCAAATCAAGAAGCAAGTCACGTAGCAAAAGGAATGTAGAATGCTTATTTTGTACAATGTTTGATCAGTATAGGAGGATAGCTTGATGATTCTGGGTTTAGAGTGACCTTTGGTAATCTTATGTAAAATATTTGCAAGGGATTTCTTATTATGGCCAAAGGGCTAAAATATGGTACTTTGTATCCTTTGCATGTTTCTAATGTTAAAGATCATGTTGTAGTTATCAGTGAACAACCATCATTTTCTTTATGACATCACTATTTGGGGCATATCTTAGTCATTTGAACGAAAGCTTTGTGCCATTTGAACTATCTTCCTTATTTAAATTTTTTAAATATTAGCCTTTGGGAGCATTATCTATTTGGAAAACAGACTAAAATGTCACATAAGAGAGGTAGTGAGATAGAAGATCAGAATGTATTGTTTTGGTTCATAGTGATTTGTGTGCGCCAATTCCCATGATTTCATTGAGCGGAGATTTGTACTTTGTCACCTTTATAGATGATGCCACAAGGAAGGTTTTGGCTTATTCTCTTCACATGAAGAGTGATGCATTAGATACATTTTAAAAGTTGTTAGCATTTGTAGAGAATTAGCCATGCAAGAAGCTTAAGTGCTTGAGGATTGATAATGGTGGAGAGTACACCTCATATGTCTTTATAAACTTTTTTGCAAGCTGAGGTATCAAGAGAGAGTTGACAACTCTTGAGAATCCTACTCAAATTTGTGTGGCTAAGAATACAAATAGGACCATTTAGGAAAGGGTTAATACTATGCTCTCTAAAATTGGTCTCACTAACAGATTTTGGGTAGAATCTATAAAGACAATAGTGCATCTAATCAAAGGTTTCCTAGTAAGCCATTGGATGGCAAGATTCCCAAGGAGTTATGGTTTGGCAAGAGACCTAGTTATGATCACTTACATGTTTTTGCTTGTGATCCATTTATGCATATATCTAGGGAAAAGCAAAGTAAGCTTGATTCTAAGGTTAAGAAATGCGTTTTTCTTGGCTATGAAGAGTTAGGTGAAAAATCTAAAAGGGTAGTATGCAGCCATGATATCATCTTTAATGAGAATAAGATGCATAAGTAGCCTATAAAGATGGTTAAGATCTGTAGAGTGGTATCTCAAGAGGATGGGCAACCAATATATGAGCAGATTTTACGACTTGTTTCACATGATGTAGGGCTTGGATAGCTTGGTAATGCTAAGATGGGAGTGCCACAAGATGATGGATAGGCTGGGATAGAAAAAGGCTCTTGTTGAGCTAGTTTTACGTATGTCTACAAGGGTTTCTAGATCGCCATATATATATACTCTATCTCTAGACAATGTCATAGTCATGAATTGTAGTGAGCCTTCTTGTTATGCATATTCTATGACTAGGGATGACAATCATACATGGAAGAGGGCTATGTAGTGAGAGAGAGTTTTTTTCAAAAAGAATATTACCTAGGAGTTAGTTTATTTTCCTAAGGGAAAATATGCATTTCCATATAAGTGGGTCTACAAGTTGAAGGTATCTCCATTTGATGCATTACCTAAATACAAGGCGAGATTTGTAGCCAAAGGATTTAAGCAGGAGAAGGGAATTGATCTTGATGAGATCTTTTCACCACATTAGTCAAGATGACCACCCTTTGTATGGTTCTTACTTTGATTTCCAAGGAGGATATGGAGTTGATTTAGATGGATGTAAATATAGTTTTCTTGCACGGGGACTTGCATGATATTTACATGCAATAGCTTGAGGGGTTTGTTGTGGAAAGCAAAGACGAGTTGGTGTGTAAGCTACATAAGAGCTTATATGGTTTGAAAAAGCTTCAAGGGAATTATTAAGGGAAACTTAAGGTCAACAAATAGCATTGTAAGAGACTTTGACCAAAATATTCCCCCAAAAAATGGAGCCATGGTAAAAAGTTTACATGTGAACTTGAAACCTGTTGAAGATTACATTTTTAGAACCTACTCATGAGCTTTTTGTTGATAGATGGGTTGCTAGGGTTTGGAAGTGGATCTTAGTTGTGAAAATTTACTATGGCCCCATTTTATGAAAGAATCTTTTGGTTAAACTCCCTTACAAGGCCATTTTTTGACCTCAAAATTGGCATCAAAAGTTTGGTGCATTTATGCAATATAAATGATACACTAGGAGTGAGATCGATTATTGACTATATACAAGGAAGGCTAGGGATGGTAGCCTCATGATCTTAATTCTATATGTTGATGATATGCTAATTGTTGGGAAGTCCATTATGTATGTGGATGATTTAAAGAAAAGGTTGCAAGAAATCTTTGACATGAAGGACTTGGGTAATGTTGTGGTCACATACTTGGTATGTGCATTATGAGAGATCGAGACAAAAAGATATTCCACGTGTCTTAGAAGGAATGCATTAGGAAGGTATTAGAGAATTTCAATATGGAGAAGGGGAAGTCTAACAATGTTCCATTGCCTCCATATTTGAAACTTAGCGTAGAGAATAGCCACAAGTCAAATGAGAAAAAGGTTGAAATGGCCAAGGTTTCTTATGCATCCATAGTTGGTACCTTGACTTATGCCATGGTTGCTATATGTCTAGACATTGCCTATGTAGTGGGAGTGGTTCGTAGGTTTATGGCGAACCATAGCAAGAAGCATTGGGAGGTAGTAAAGAGTATCATGACATACTTGAATGGAATTAGATGTATGTACATATGCTTGGAAGAAAGGGTACATCTATTCTTGGATATGTAGATGCTAAATTTGTAGGGAGTGTAGACTCTAGGAGGTCTACTATAGATTTTGCCTTCACTTTCTCACATATGCAATCTCTTAGATATCTTGATTTGCAACCATGCACACCTTTATTTATCACTAAGGTAGAGCATGTTATAGCCATTGAGGCTTGCAAGGAAGCTATAAGACTTAGTCGTCTAGTGGAAGACTTGGGCATTGCAAGAGAGGTGCCTACATTGCATTATAATAGTCAAGTGCCATTCCATTGGCATGGAACCCTATCTTTCATGCAAAGATGAAGCACGTTGAGGTGAATTATCACTTCATTAAGGAGGTGCTTGAGGACAAGCGCATTGACCTTGTCGAGATCCATACAAATGATAACCTTGTAGATCTTCTTACAAAGAGTTTACCTTTTGAGTGCTTTTCATGCTACAGTGTTAATGGGCATTGGATAGTATCTTCACTTTCTTTTTATACTTCCATAAAGTTACATTGTCCTTTGTGGGAGGTTGTTGGGGTAAAGGCTAATAGCCAATAATTGAGCAGGAACCCCTTGTATATGTATACATTGTACATTTATATATAATTGAAGATAACAAAGAATAAGAGTGACATTCATTTTGTACCCATATAAATTGCACTCAGCTTCTTCCCTCCATCCCACCACTGCTCCCTTCTCACAAAGAGACTAGAATATTTTCTGAAAAAGCTTGTCCTATCTTATGAAAAAATATTATGTATTCTAAATCAAATTCAATTGCATTATCTAAATAAGTTGCAACCATGAGTTGTCTATGTGAAGCAAATCATTATTATTAGTGCTTTATGTTTTTCAAGTTTGGATTGGTCTTGTTCACCATTCCTTTGTTATTTGCACGTTACACATGTTTTGGCTTCATGGTTACATGTGTTTTCATCTTGGATTGACCTTTTAAAAATTTGAATTAGTTTAACCATACACATAAAATTCTGAGTGTAAGAAAAGAGATTCTAAAAGGTTAAGATTGTTTAGATGTAAAAGACTTAATGTTGTTAACACACACACACACACACACACACACACACACACACACACACACACACACACACACACACACACACACATGTATGACATACATGCACATTTTGAAACATCTTTATTGTATTAGAGCTTGATTCTTTGTAATCTATTAGATAAAGTTGTGTTTGCATGATGTTCTTAAAGGATGAAAACTTCATGTGTCCGTGTGCATGTGTGTTCCTCTAGTTCTTTTCGCATGTTAACCTCACTATTACCTCATGCCTCTTAAGAGTACTCCATGAAATGAGTCAAGTGATCGATTCACAAATGGTGCAAGATTTATTATCATGTTACTATTCATTGTAAAGACTCTTTTAAGTCTAGTTTACCAACTCAAGTTTCATTGGCATCCTCATCATCACCATCATGACCTTGTTTTTGGCTGTTCTGAGCTAGCTCATCTCCTATAGTTTCACCTAAATCAAGAGTAGTACATATTTCTCATCAAAATCCCTATCCTCCTTGTTTAGTTTCTTTCTAGTTCAATTCATTAACAAAATCATGAACACCCCTATAATCAACATGATCAAGAAAGCCTCATTGATAGCCTTATCACCACCATCATGAAAGTGGTGGTATCATGATGTATTTTCTTGTCAACTTGAACATCAGGTTCATTATGTATACGTGGATTGGATCTTATCAACAACAAAATGTTGAGGATAATGGAGAGTTTCCTTGCCAAAAATGGAGGGGTTAGGAGACAAATTGGCTCCCAAAATTACCAAAAAAGTGAGCATATTTTTGGTAGTTTTGGGAGCTAGTTTGTCCCCTATAACCTCACTATAAACCAAGAGTCAACCAACTTGTAGAACGGATTCCTAATCAAAATCCCTACCCTCCTTGTCTAGTTTCACCCAAGTTGCCAACTCAATTGTTAGTATCCATATGCTCAACATGAACACAACAAGCCTCATTGACAATGCTATCATCACCATCATAAAAGAGGTAGCATCATGATACTTGTTCTTGCTATCTTGAAAATCAAGTTGATCATGCATATGTCAATTTTATCTTACTATTGAGAAAATGATAAAGATTAGGGAGAGTTTCCTTGCCAAAGTTTAAGGGTGCAGGAGAAAAATTGGCTTTAAAAACTACTAGAAAAAGAAAAGTCAACACCTTGTACCACATGTTGCACACCATAATCCCTACCCTTCTTGTTTAGTTTAGATTACCAACTCCATCATCAACATCCCTATTTTCCACATGATCACATCAAGCCCCATTGAAAACCTCATTATAAACATCATGAAAATTGTGGCATCATGTTTCTTATTCTTGCCACACATGTGATTTGGATCTTTTTAGCAAGAGAATGATGAGGATAATAGGGAGTTTCCTTACCAAAAGTTGAGGGTGCAATAGACAAACTTGCTCCCAAAATTGCCAAAGGAAGAGGCCAATGCCAATATGGACTCTTTTTTGGAAATTTTGGGAACGGCTCTACCTTTTTCAACATCATAACATATTAAGGTATGCTATCGTTATATAATCCATGTTCCTCATCATCCCCATCCTATAGGCTCATATGATGGCCAATATGGCTCCCAATTCAATTGTGAACTTAAAATAATCAAAATAGGTATAGAGATTAAATGTCATGATTATCCTCCTTTAATAACTGTAATGATATGAACATATTCATCCTTATTCTCATTGGCATATTGGTAATCCTCATAATGACTATTTGAAGGTGAGTCTCATCAATCTGCAATATGTCCATCATGCATAATTAAGATGTTATATCTTGTACATCTCTACTACCATCTACATCCTACTATATACTACATCTTCCTTCTTATAATTTATCATGCTACACTTACATTTATAATTAATGTGGATTATCAAGAATGAGAAATAATGTGTTTCTAATGATATCGAGAGTATGGGTTATATGAGTTTTCGTTGAGCTTGAATGACTAATCGTTGGATCTTTTATGATCTTTCTTGTTATTAGAATCTTTATTATGATTAATGTCTTCTTGTATATGTTTGACACATCCATTGACATAAACTTGACTTTACAAAGTGTCACATTTGGGACCACACTTTTCTTGGTTGTTATGTGCATAATCATCTACATTAGTACACTCATCCATATCACATGCATCATTGCAATACTTGTCTTCTTAATCATGAGCATCATCCCCAATGGAACTAGTTTGATATTTAACATTCATCTTTCATTGTGCCCATGTGAATTTTGAGAAATGAGAGGGAGACGATGGTAGGATCCAGAGTCAAAGATATGGAGTGCAAAAGGGTTGAGAGAGAGAGAGGAAGCATAGAAGATAGCTTTTGTGGATACAATGAATGGTCCCCTTGTCCTTTGTTATCTTCATGTATATATGATTGTATAGTGTGTACTTATACGAAGGTGCACGCTTGACTATTGGCCATTGGCCTTTACCCCAACCACCCCTTGGTTAAAGGCCAATGCACCTTAATGGGAGTGTAAGAAGAAAGTGAAGATACTAACTACTGCCCAAGTAAACCTAATCCTTTGATTAAAGTAGTTAATCTTACATGTATTCACAACTAACTATGTAGCAAACAATCTTCAAACATGCCAAACATAAAGAAATTGTTTCGAAACCTACGATATAGATCGTAGTGTCAAATTTCCCCATGCTATGTTGTAGGGTCTCACAGTGTCGGATTCCCTCCTAAGGCATAGTAGGCATTGAAGATTGGACAACCCTCCAAAATACTTCCAAGACGAGGTTTGCCCAATAATATGTTGCCCACTATCCATTTCAATGTAGGGTTAACAACAAAAGGAGGGTTGTAAAAAAAAAAGCTAGAGCAATTTCATGAAGATTCTAGCAATGTTAAATGGTTCATTCTATACCAACAAAAGTGTGAACTGAATGACTTGTATTTTGGACTTACATCCCTCTTGGCCTACCAAGAAGAGCCAACAAATCCACCCAAATTTCACCAATTTGAAGACAATTGTAAGATAATTGAATATGTTAACTAGCTAATATGGATATTGAGGAGGTGTTGCCCATGGAGGAGGAGGAAGCTTTGTTGAGGGAACTTGATATAGCAAACTTTAAAGAGGCAAATCTTACAAAACAGGAGAAGAAGAAAGGTATCTCAGATATTATTGAGCCACTTACTCTGACAAAACTTCTCTCCTTTCCCATGCTTGGGAAGAAATTCATTTTGCTAAATCATGTTTATAAATTCACATAGAGAGGACTCTTGCATAGATACTATTGCAAAGTCTTATGAAGAGGAGAAGGTTTCCTTTCTAGATACCAATACCATAGATTGTTTACTAGTACACTTGGTTTTGCTTGAAGAAAGCTAAAGGGTAATTAGAAAAACTTATTATTGAAGAGGGTTTGCGAATATCCAAAGAAAACTGGATATTTAGTAGATGGGAAAGGAGCTAAATAAAAGTTTTATTGTAGAAGAATTGACAATGGACTCCATCAATCTTTGGGAGAAAGAGAGGATGGTACAAGCTGAGAATCATGAAAATAGAAGCTCCACAATTATATTTAGATATGTAAATTTCTTAAATATTTAAATAATCCATTGTAATATACTTTCTTGAATTTTACTTATTATACATGTATTAATTTATGATAATGATGGCTTCCTGCGTCGTTTTGGTTGCAGAAGGGTTGAGATTGGGGTGGATCCCGCACTTGTCCATTAGTTGCAAGGCTTAATCTAGATATTTTAAAGATTTATGATGCCAAGTACTTAGATGAGCCCATCCTACTAGTACATGTGCCAAAAATTGTCTAAATATTTGGGCTTTTCTCACATACTTGCTAGAAGGCAAAGAGAAAGAAGAGAAAGCAAAAAGAAAGTGCTATTTGATCAAATTCATTGTGAAGTAATGTGATTGAAACCAAATTAGCTTGTGTAAACTCTCATCATATTAATGAGAAACTTCATATTCAACAACATTTGGATTGTTTTCTATGTTTTCTTTCATTTGTTGTGGAGTATGTTATGAACTTATATACCAAAGTTGTCTTTTGTAGAAAGTACTGAACAACTTATAGATGGATTTTTCTTTTTCTAGCATCTCACCATATTTTTTGGTTCTAAACTACAATGTTCTTACTTTTTGTAGTGGGATTTCTCTATACCTAGGGTGTTCCATATGAACAATGGTAACAATTATCAACAAAGTATGTTTCACACTTTAATAACATGAGTAACAAAGAAAAAAGGCTTCTTAGGGCTTTGAGAAAATGTAACTATTGTTAGCTTAAGATGAAAAACCTCTACTTACCACATAAAATATATGATGTCGTTTTAACCCAAGCTTTTACTGTTGTGTGTACTAGACTCTTTATTGTGTCCTTAAAATATGAAGAATAACTCATATTATTTGTAGTTTGCCTCAATAAAGTTATTAAGTTCTATCCAACTTTCATGTGTTTGCTTGCTAGCACAATATCACTAGCCATACTAGTACATTTACACAATTATTTCCAAATTACATTGTATTGCACATTATTGAAGTTGGTGAGAAAACTTCTAGCTTTTGCTCTTCCCATCAACATAGTGCTTAACAAATCACCCAATTCTTTAGATTATTGGTTATCCTTCTAAAGTCGTCTATTCCTAAAAGTTCTTCATAATTCTTAGCAAGTGTTCAAAAGTTTGTCTATTCTTGAAATAAGTTCTTCATATTTCTTGCCACAAGTGTTTGAAAGTACATGCTTGATATGATAAGAATAAATATAAAGTTACGAGGTTATTGAGAATTCTATCTCTACATGCATGTACAAATATGGGCTCTTCCCAATGGAATTTTTTCTTTGCATTTGCTTTCCTCCTTGTTGATTAGGGTCATCATCTTGCTTTTCATTTTGTCCCTTCATGGAGCTACACCAAGGTTTCTCATGCCAAACCAACCCAAAGAGGTCATTCCATCTATATAATGCAAGCATAAATTTGACATTTTTGTAGTTCAAATGATCCAATGCCTCCTACTTCAAGGTGCTCCTCTATCTCACGATTTTATAATGCTTAGGATGTCTATGTGATGGGAAAGCCATTTTCAAGTCTCATGGCTCTCATCAAGTACTTGTCTTGCACCTATCCACCATAGATTTTTTTTATTTGGATACTAGAAACCTCACTCTAAAATGACAAATCATTGTACGTCAAGGAGCTCTATTTGAGAGTGCCATGCTTACACGTTCCATTTTCTAGTATTTTATGCCTCGTCTAGCTTAAATAACAAGGTAAGTCTCCCTCCTATTTTCTAGGGTCATGTTATAAGCATGCACAATTGCAACCCGTATCCTCCTAAGACCGACCCAAACATTGTATATTCAATGTATTTAAAACTAGCATATAATTTTTTTGAAATCCGTGACCCAAAACTACTGCAAACATTGTAACCAAATATCAAACATAAAACAGTTTACATCTGTAGAGACCACGTCTTGATCATTGTGTAGCAACCCTCACTACATAGAAAATGATATGCAGTGCCATTCAAGAAGCACATTCTGAACAATCCCCGCTTATACAAACGTTCAATCATTCGTCAGTAAATCAACTCTACTGGGTAGTGGTCACAAGCACAAAGTACCAATTTGATAGTATGAGCAAATTTCAAAGGCTGTAAAAGAACCTACTATTGTGAATTAGTAGGTGCAGTCAAGAAAAGTCATATCAGCAGATACGAGGTCCTGAAAAAAAATTCCAGCGTCACTAACCATGCCCATTATTTTCAAGAGGAAAGGCCCATGCGGTGGCAACATCCACCATCCAACTTTACAAGATAGCAATGTTACCACCATAGCTCCACTGCTCATACTGTGGACATGGCACCAGCTCCTGCTGTTCTCTTGAAAAATTTGGTCCCAACAATTCAGATTACATTATTTTGAGGAACATTGCAACAACTTCCCAAGAAACTTGAATTTGGTACTTACAGTTCCTTACTGATTTCAGAATTGCAGTCTTTAGATCTATGACAAATACAGATACGATCTTAGCTGAAGAATTGTTTAAACGTCAGCCCCAACATCCACAGAATTGATCAGACATAAAGATTTGTTGTACATTATTCTATGCAAAAACCATCCGCATTGCTACAACTCGCCAAAAAACCTGATTTGGTAAAAACATAATTTACAGTTCCTTTTGTGGAGTTTTAAGAGCCTTTATATGTGTAGGAAATACACAGATAATGTTAGCTGAAGAATTTGTTGAAAAATATGCCCCAATCTGGTGGCTTGAAGTATTCTATTTCCTTATGAGAACCTGATCATGCTTTATTTTCTTGCAGCCTTCAATATTGCATTGAAAGGAAAATAAAGAAAAAATCTCCACACTATTGATCAGAGTAAATGACCATGGCAAAGGTCACCTCCAGTATTCCTGCATCTGCTTCTGTTCTGTGTGATGTATAATAGTAGGTACTATCTGCTCATTTATAGTATCTTTGACAGACCTGTTCTCCAAAAATGGTTCAGAAGATAGTTTGCACCTCAAAAGTTATGTTGATGAAGCTAAGCTGGAAAACCTTCATCCTTATGAACAACAATACATAATTGATCATCTCTGCACAACAGGATGGCAAATAGGTGTGCAAATGTAGTTCATTGCTTTCACACCCAAGCAGCTAAGCAGCTCACAATTTCAGAATGAGCTTCTACGGTGGTTGCCTTTGATTGTTGCAAAGTTAATTACCAATGCTCCAACCCTTTTCAGCAATACTTTGTCGTACTCGAGCTGCAGCTTCAACATTGTCATTCAATGGAGGGTAACTCCATGCTTCAGATATCTGCCATGTGAATATTATGTTAGCTTTCAGCATTTGAACATCCATAAATGAGCTGTATGCTTTCAAAAAGAAGTGGCCTACATCTTCTGCTCCTGTAAATGATCTTACAACACCACGAAGTCGAAGGTTCTTGTAGAAAGCAGAAAATTTCCATCTGCACTTCTCTCCTCCTATGACATAGACAGGCTTGCTGCTCACAACCAAGAAACAAACATGAGTCCCTGTATGCATATACAAACAAGGACAAGATACTGCAGACTTTATTTTCATCTTCAACTCACCCAGTGCTACAAGCCTCGCTAAGCATGCTAATAGAGTCAGCTGTAATAACGAAGGCATCAGCCCAGGCCAGATGGCCAAGATGTGGATTAGCACCTGCAGGTTTGCACATATCACCACCAATGGGCTTTAGTGCCAGCAATTAAAAGCTAATCTGAAACAGAAAAATAAATCTTGAGAAGGATCACCTTGACCATCATAGATATAAACCTTTGGGTATGAACTCATTTCTTTTTGGACAAGATCAGCAATCTGATACATAAGAGAACACCATTACATTTCCACAGAAATAGGTGCTACACACACCACACATGCATGTGAAACCAGCCTTCCTTCTTGGAATGGGTGGTGATAACCTAATTTAAGAGATAATTACAGCAATAAATAAATGCACATAAAATGAAATACACACTTTACCATAACATTCTTGGACAGTAGACACTCTGTTGGCCTCAAAATTGTCAGATGGGAGAGGATCGAGGTGCAGCTGAAGTGCAGTAGACAGTGTGAGAGTGAGAGACAGAGTTGAGCACGACACCCAATGCAATAGTACTGAATAGAGTGTAAGCTGAAAGTACAAATGATAACCCTTATACCTTAGGGTTATAAGGGGCTGTTCACACCCGAACACAGTAAGTGCCCGTAAGTGTGCACCACAAGCACATACAAAATAGTACACATAATCTGGGGGAAAAAACCTCTCCTACCGAGAGTAAAAAGTGCCCCAGTGTCCTAGTGATCACCCGCACACTCCCATATGAGCGTAGGCGTAAGTAAGGCGTGTGAGATACCCAACAAACCCCCTTGGAGTGAAGAGTGATCAAGTGTACAAGGATCATCCGCCACCAAAGGGCGTCAAATTCAAAGCATCGCGAAATGCTTCAAATTTGTCTCGTGGAAGAGCTTTGGTGAAGATGTCTGCCACATTGCTGGTGGTAGGACAGTAGACAAGGCTGATATCACCTGCATGTAGCCTCTCTCTGACAAAGTGGTAGTGAATCTCTATGTGTTTCGTGCGAGCATGAAACACAGGGTTCCGTGCCACTGCAATGGCACTCTGACTGTCAGTATATAAAGGAGTAGGCTCCGTAACAGATACATCCAAATCAGCAAGTAAGCGTCTAAGCCATACGCACTCAACTGCAGTAGTGAAGGCTGCCTTGTACTCAGCTTCACATGACGACGTGGCAACAGTGGATTGTTTCTTGCTAAGCCAAGAAATGCATGACGAGCCAAGAAAGAAACAATTGCCACTAGTGGAGTGACGAGTATCAAAATCACCAGCCCAATCAGAGTCACTGTAAGCATGTAACTGCAGTGGTCCCCCCTTGGCATAAAGCAATCCAAGAGCTCTAGTACCCTGCAAGTAACGAAACACACGCTTCACAGCTTGCCAATGCGACATACGAGGCTGATGCATGTACCTGCTCAAAACTGAAACGGCAAACTGTATGTCTGGCCGAGTGTGGCATAGATAGATGAGACATCCCACTGCTGGAGCATAAGTATGGATATCAAACAAATCACTGTCATCATGTAATGACAGTTTGAGCCCAGGTTCCATGGGTGTACAAACTGGCTTGCAATCCTGTAAGCCAAACTTCTCAAGAAGTTGCCCAATGTACCTTGACTGACATAATCCAATGCCTCTAGCATCATGTACAAACTGGATGCCCAAGTAATAGTGCAAAATACCCAAGTCAGACATGTCAAAAGTTTGCTGTAAATTATTTTTGAATGCTGAAATCTGATCAGCACGTGTTCCAGTGAGCAAAAGGTCGTCTACATATAGACACAAAATCAGCATGGATCCCCCCTCTTTATGTACATAAAGGGTAGACTCAGATGGGCTGTTTACAAACCCCTGACTAAGCAAGAAAGCATCTATCTTTGCGTACCAAGCTCGTGGAGCTTGTTTCAAACCATATAGAGCTTTTTTCAGCTTGCATACTAAATTTTCTGAGCCTTCAACTGCAAAACCAATGGGCTGCTGTACATACACTTCTTCCTGAAGTTCCCCATGTAAGAATGCAGTCTTTATATCCAGCTGATGCACTTTCCAACCAAAATGTGCAGCCAAGGCAATCATAGACCGAATGGTCGTCATACGGGAGGTAGGAGCAAAGGTCTCCTCATAGTCAATGCCCTTTTTCTGTGCGTAGCCTTTAGCTACCAGCCGTGCCTTGTACTTATCTATGGATCCATCTGCATTCCTTTTCAATTTGTAGACCCATTTCGTACCAATGGCACGCTTGCCAACTGGCAAAGACACCAAATCCCAAGTATGATTCTTATGAATAGAATCCAATTCAGCTTGCATGGCTGCCATCCAATGCACACTATGTCGTGCATCCTCAAAACATTCAGGCTCCTCATTATCATGAGTACATGCTGCCATAACAAACTCCATGGAATGTGCTGAATCATGCAGTCGAGTTTGCCTTCGAGTACGACCAGCCAAGGGTGTTTCCAAATGACTATCTCTCATAGTCTGCGTGTACCATCTAGGCACCTGTCTTGCTTCCTGACTGTGTACAAGTTCCTGCTGAATTTCAGTTTCAGCAATGTGCTGATTTACTGCATGTTCCATAGGAGCAGCTGGCTGAACATTAGGTTCATTTGCTGAAGTACCAGCTGAATCACCAAATGTGATGGGCAGCAGCCCTTCAAAGACATCACGGGCAGCCTGATATGTATCAAAACCAGCCAAGGATAATTCTGATTTTTCATCAAATACAACATCCCTGCTGACAAAAACCTTCTTGGTCACGGGATCATAGAGTCTGTAGCCTTTGCTTTCGCTGCTATATCCCATAAAGATGCATTTTACAGCCTTGTTGTCCAACTTCTTTCGAAGTACCTGTGGAATATGGGCATATGCAAGACACCCAAAAGTACGGAAGTGGCCAACAAAAGGTTTGCGGCTGTGCCAAGCCTCAAAAGGTGTGACGGTTTTCAAGGCCTTGGTAGGGCATCTGTTCAAAATGTGGCAAGCGCACATGACGGCTTCCATCCAAAAACTATGAGGCAAACTCTTTGCCTTCAGCATACATCTGGCCATCTCCATGAGTGACCGATTTTTCCTCTCTGCTACCCCATTTTGCTGTGGAGTATATGCAGTAGTGTACTGATGGATAATGCCCTTCTGCTGCAAATAAGAATTCAGCATAGAGGACATGTATTCCCCCCCTCGGTCCGAACGGAGAGTCTTAATCTTGCAACCAGACTGAGTTTCCACAAGTGCACTGAAAGCCAAAAATGCATCATACACTTCAGACTTCTTTTTCAAGCAGTAGACCCAGCACAAACGTGTAAAGTCATCAATAAATGTTACAAAATAGTAACAACCACCCAATGACTGTGTCTGCATGGGCCCACAAACATCCGAATGCACAAGCTGCAATCTGGCTGTTGCTCTAAAAGCAACATCACGGGGAAAAGAGAAACGATGCATTTTCCCCAAAATGCAACCCTCGCATAAATGCTCAGGAGGTCTCTCCAAGAGAGGTAATCCATCCAACATCTGAGTACGCTGTAATAGCATCAAGCTGCCATAGTTTACATGCCCCAAACGAGCATGCCATAACTCTGCCTCTAACATAGCAGGAGTAAGAGTGGATGTCAAATATGCAGATTGATCTACCGAAAGAGCATCCAACTCATATAACCCATGACACAGAGAACCTGTCAAGACCAATGTCATGTGTTCCTTGTCACGGACCATGCAACGGTCATCATCAAAGGTGACCTGCAAACCACAACGTGCCATAGAAGAAATGGAAAGCAGATTCTTCTTAATGCCAGGCACATACAAAGCATCCTGTAGGCGGAGAATAGAGCCATCAATGGCTGTAAGCTGAATCTCCCCAATACCACGAACAGGGTATGATGCATTATTAGCACACTGAACAGACTTCCCAACGGGAGGTGCACCAAGAGAAGCAAACAAATCTCTACGAGATGTGATATGCCGTGAAGCACCACTGTCAAAGAACCAAGTGTCAGCATCTTCTGTAGAGCTAAATGCTCTATCAGCCCAAGAGACATCATAACTGCAAGTGTAAAAACAATAGTCCCTGTCTGCAACAAAGGACGCGGACTCACTAGCAGTGGAAGGAGCTGCAGAAACAGACATCCCTGACTCCTTCTTCTTCTCTTTGGCGATGCGCTTCCTGCACTCAGTGATGTAGTGGCCAGGCTTCTTGCAGTAATGGCATTTTCCTTTCTTGGCTTGCGTGCCCCCCTGTTTCTGACTTGTCTGTGAAGTGTTACTACTACCAGAACTCTGCGAAGCATTTTTCCCTTGACTGTTTTTACCCTTCTGCCTTGACATAAAAGCCTGCTCAGAGGCTATACCATCCACACCACTGTTCCGTCTAGTTTGTTCCTCCTCTAGAAGCAAACTGACAAGCTGAATGAAAGTGATGGGCTCTTTCGAAATCCTCATAGTGAGGTTCAAGGCAGTATGAAAAGCCAAGTAAGAGAGAGGCAGTGAATTCAATGTCATAGAAATCAGCTGCGCATCTGAGTAGTACTCATCCACATTCATGAGTTGCTTCCGCAAGTCCTGAATTTTGTTGAGATGATCCTGCATAGAATCACCCTCATTCATCTTTAGAGTCTCTAGCTCTTTCTTCAAGAAAGAGATGCGAGTCTCATTCTTTCCTGCAAACATCTGCTCCAATATCAACCAAGCTTCTTGTGAAGAAGCTGCTGAACGAATATGAGGAATGATAGAACGCTGAACTGCCAATGCAATCAGCGACATAGCCTGTGCATCCCGTGTATCCCAAGTTTTCTGAGCTGCAGTTCTTGGGGGAAGTGGCAGAGCGGGCTGAGGTGGAGGGGGCTGAGGTTGCCCTCTTGCACGTCCTCCTGGAGGAGGAGTAGCGGGAGCCACAACTCCCGGTCGTGCTTCCTCTCCACTGACATAATCCCACAAATTTTTTGCCACTAATACATTCTTCATCATGAAAGACCAAAGGGAATAATTGTTCCCATCCAATCGGTCTTCCTTGGACACATAGGTGAATACATCTCCTCCCTGATTTGCCATTATTTCCCAAAAGGCAATTGAGCAATGTCAATGCAGTACGGGCTGGAAATCTGCAAATTTCCAGAAATTGCAGCAAACACAAGTCTGCAATTAATGTGCAAAGGGTACTCTGTCACAAAAACTGTCACTGATGCACGCTTTCCAAGGTGCAATTAGTGCTCAGCAGCACTAAAACATCAAAAGCCCCAAAATTTTCTGCCCAAAATTTCTGTCACAAATGTCTGTTACAAAAGCCCCAAAATGTGCATTCAATGTGTCACAGACAGACACAACACGTTTCCCAATGCTGAAAACTGAACCTGCTGTTCAGCACGTTTCCCAATGCTGAACCTGAACCTGTTGCACGAACTCCTGTGTAAAAGAAAAGTGCAGAATGTTACCTCTGCGTGTTGACGACGGGCACGATTCCCGAGATAATGACTGCTGGGTACAGTCGGACTGACGCACAGGTACAGGCGTGCAGGTCCAGTGACACGCGCAGGCAGGACTGGACGCGCGCTGGGCAGAGGAGGCGGTACCCAGGACTGGGTGGTGGAAACAGGTGGCGCGCTGGCAGTTGGAGCTGACGGCACAGTCTAGCTCAGCGCAGGGAGGCTGCGCAGGCAGACTGACAGGCGAAGGGGCACGCTGGGCAGACACAGGGCAGAGGACACGCTGGGCAGAGGTGGCAGCACGCAGGTACAGGTGGCGCGCTGGGCAGGGCGCGCTGTGCAGGACAGATAGCACGCTGTGCAGGACACGCACAGGTACAGGCGGCTGGGGCAGAACTGGCGGGGGCTGGCTGAACTGGAGTGGGCTGCAGACTGCAGACTGAAGACTGCTCTGAGCTGAGCTCTGATACCAAATGTCAGATGGGAGAGGATCGAGGTGCAGCTGAAGTGCAGTAGACAGTGTGAGAGTGAGAGACAGAGTTGAGCACGACACCCAATGCAATAGTACTGAATAGAGTGTAAGCTGAAAGTACAAATGATAACCCTTATACCTTAGGGTTATAAGGGGCTGTTCACACCCGAACACAGTAAGTGCCCGTAAGTGTGCACCACAAGCACATACAAAATAGTACACATAATCTGGGGGAAAAAACCTCTCCTACCGAGAGTAAAAAGTGCCCCAGTGTCCTAGTGATCACCCGCACACTCCCATATGAGCGTAGGCGTAAGTAAGGCGTGTGAGATACCCAACAAAAATTGGCGCCCCTTGCAGTATTTCTTTAGCTGTCATTCAATTGGAAGGAGTACAACTTGAGATTCTTCAATCTCCTCCTGCTAACCAATTGCTCTTGCTGTCATAAATGACCAGCAAGCCTTTTGGGTCTTTTGCCCCTTGATTCATCCAAGACTTCTTCTCCAATTTAACCCTTGGCTGGCCAAATGCTGCCCCAAATCAATTCGAGATGGGCTGGCTCCTGAAATCCCTTGATAATCTTCAATTATCAGCTACTGATTTCAGTCCCTTGAGCCTTCAATCTCTGGCACAGATTCCAAGGTGGCTGCTAAACCCTAATTTCTACTGTAAATTAGGGTTTACTGTAGAAATTATAGATCAGCCCACCAAAAATAGCTGAGATCTCCTCCGAATGGCTAAGAATTGCTGAGAATGGCTGAGCATAGGTTGAAGGAGACGAGAGAATGCTGTAGAGAGAGAGATTTTTTAGATTTGTCGCGAACTGATCAAAATCTGCTGCTACCCTGCTGTACCAGCCCCAAACAGATGCACCAACAACAATAGGAGCATCAGAGACTGTGATCTTCAGCTTCCCAAGGTCAGGAATATGCAATCTCCATCACCAAAATGGTCTCCAATGGCTGGGAAATGGCCCCAAAAGCTGGCGGCAACAGTCCAACACCTCTTTCCAACAGCTCCAAAATGAAAAAACGAGATTTCCCTCTCCCTTCAGCCCTATTTAGCCTTTCCCCCACTTGCATGGGAAAGTTTTGCCAAGTGGCAGTTTTCTTAATCCATTTTCAGTAATTTTCAACCATTTAATTAATTTTCAAAATTAATTAATTCTGAAAATTAATTCAACCCTTAATCCATGCCCAGAAAATTAACCTTGTCCATCCAAAAATTAATTGGCTAGGCCATTTGCAACCCAAAGTGGTCCATGCATTAATTGACCCTTGGACAAGCATTAATCCATTAATTAATGCCTAGTCCCTAGTGTCACCACTGACACTTAATGGCCAATTAATGGTCCTAGGGGCAAACTAACACCGAAAATTCACCTTGGACATTTGATTAATCCTTTAATCAAATGTCAATCAAACATAAGCAAAGCATCAAATTTTCATGTCCTCGTGACAGCATGAGCATTATACAAACTAAGAAGCAAGTCTAAAACAAGACACTTGTGCCTGTGTATGGCACACGATAGTGGTGGGTACTCATACAGCTTGTCTTCAATTTGAATTATAAGAAGGGTTAACAACAGGCAGAGAATGTTATTCAAAAAATCTGAGACTTGTTTCTGACTCTTCGAGGGATAAGGTATGTCAAATGCTTACATTGATGGCACAGGAACACAGTTACTGTCCTGCTCCCAAAGAGAAAAAGGCCTGAAACTTTGACTTCATATGGTTCAGTTGTGAATTGCTAGCTAGCATTTTATGATAGCAATTGGGTTATCCTGCTATGAGATTTTCACCATGCGGTACGGAATATTGAGCCATTCTTGCAGCGAGAATGGCTCAATGTGAATTGGCATAGTGAGACCTTTCTGTGTGAATTAACACCATGCAGTATGGAATATTGAGCCATTCTTAAAGCAAGAATGGCTCAATGTGAATTGACATAGTGAGACCTTTCTATGTGAAATTTTAAAGTATTTCTTTCTACAGTTACAATTATTAAAAATGTTTGAAGTCTAGGCTGCTTAAATCCAAAATAGCCCCTCCCAACCCCAGGTTGTGGCCTAGTCAAGCAGTATGGTCCAAGAAAGACACGTTTCAAAGAGGCAAACTCAGAAGTCAGGAGTACCAGATATGTGCATAGACACACTGGTTGGCTGCAAGTTTTGGCCTATGCTTTACCATTTATGAACAACATATGCATGACAATTCTTAATGATGATAAACCAATTGGACTTTGTCTTTACACAGTTGACCAAAGTTATTGCTTGATCATTTTACTGCCTTTCACAGTTAATATGAGAAATTTACCTTCACTGGAGTTCTTTGTGAGAAAGAGATGCGCACACTTCCACATGTAGGAAGAACCAACTTCAAGCCAGTGACAAGTTCCATAGCCAGATCTTCTCCATAATTGCAATGCTCTGCAAAGACAACTCATATGATGAGTAGAAAATACATTTACAATAGTATGTCCAAAAAATTAAAAAATTTAGGAATTCGTGATTGATAGTACTTGTGGGACCCCCAATATTCACTACAAGTATGGGTTTTGGTAATGGTGCTAGCACATCGTGCCATCTTGCAGCAGCAAAACGAAGTGTAGAGGCATCTGCATGATGGAGAGCTCCAGTAGTGAGAACCTGTAACAGGATCATCGTGTGTTACAGCAAAGAACTTTTGACACACCTGCAGCTGCATGGAAATTTGGAGTCAGTAGTTTACCACGTGCTGGTCAGGTGGATGCCGTGGATAGATCCAGCGCCGTAGAAAGCGTGGCACCTCCTGAGATCCTGCAGGTGTCAACACATGATAGTCATGTTGAGGGGTAATCACCATATCGTACTGATCTAAGGAAGTCCTGGGTAGTTGTATCTGCACAGAACACACAAGGTTAGTCAATTTCTTCCCTTTCAGTGCAAATAAAACATGATGACCTCCATACTACACTGAATCTCACTGAAACAAGATAAACATCGACCTTTGTTGAGCAACATGTTTAAAACACTTCTGTATTAGCACATCTGTAGCAATGACATGCTCTCCACATTTGACTGGTAATTGTTCTTCATGGATTACCATGTTTTCTTGCTCAACTAAACGTTTCCCTTCCCATTCCTGCTCGGATGTGTCTGCATCTTCTGGTCGACCATGATGAGACCCAAAAGATCTTGCATGGGAGAAACAGTGTTGCTAGGCCCATCAACTATGAGACTTCAATTTTATGTGTGGCATCTGCTATACTTCCACTACAAATCAGCTGACAACTCAAAGGCTGAAAGACTAAGGGAAATGCTGAAATCTGAATCTGCTACCAAAGCAAAGTATAGAACCCACCAAGAACCCAGGTATCCAGGTTGGCTGCTTCCATGTTGTCTATTGCCTAGAGCTATGCCACTGGTGCTCTCCCTGCCCCACACCACGCCCCCTTTGCCCCCAAGAAGGCCCCCAGCTATATGACCTCTTTGTAAAGAGAGAATTCATCTCCATCTCCTTCGCTTTCTCCAGACTCGGACTTTATGTTCTTGGGCCATTTTGTTTCAACTCATCCACACAGAGCCACATTCTTGGCCTCACCCCATGCTTCAATGTACTCATCTATCTACAAGAGCTTTCCCAACTTCCCATTGGATGCCTTTTCAACTCTGGTGACCTTGATATTCGTGATTTTTCTGGCTTAACTCTCCCCTATGCAGGCTTGCAGTACTTCCAACTTTCTCCGCCAGGAAAAGGGGAGAATGGACAGCATAAGGATGCATAGAGAATTTGTGGGATGGCTAACGAGTATCAAGTGTGGACGAATGACGAGATGACGAGAAGTAGCAAAACTCCTCACGACGGTTCTCTCACTTAGTGTGGGAAATGGCACGAGTCCTTTCTTTCACCTCCCAACCTCGCCTAGATGAGTGCTGGCTCCTCTCTCCCCGTTTCCTCTGCCAGCCATCCGCTTTAGGTGAGTCCTACTATTCTCGGACTCTCTTACTCTCTAGGCTCCCCTTGACCCCGTTCGGGTGCCCAAGGCCCCCGGACGGTCATCCCTCGCGCCTGTCTCCCATAATTACCTTATTAATGTAAACAGAATTTCAGTTGATTTTGATATTATAGCAAAAGTTGTTATGCTGATACCTGCACAACAAATGTGTCTCGTGAAGAGAGTCTTTTCACTGCTGCAGCAATAGCCGCAGTGTCACGGCCAGATGCAACCACCAACAAGGGCCCTTCCCTATATCAAAAGATTAAAAAAAGCCCACTACTGTGAGTCAGTGAACGACTAAACAGACATATAAGTTTGCTTGAGCATCCCAAATGTGTTCATATATACCAGCAGCAGTCGCCTAACAAAAGGACTTCCATGAGAAAGAGCAACACGTCAAATATACCTTTCAGCATCCTCTCGTGCCATTGCCGCAATCCTCTTTGCATCTGCCTCAGGGACAAGTGCTAGAGGGTCCTTCTCTACTGGCAAATCATCACCTTTAACACTCTGAGACAGCATCAGGTGCCGCATATCTGACCGAATCCGTTTCATTAAGGTATCAATCATCTTGTGTAAAGAAACTGGCAACCATCTTAGCCATCTATTGTACCCCCCCTTAGGTCGATTAACACGCTGCAGCAATTAAGGTACAGCACATATGATTAGATCAAGACATACTTGGGCAACTCAGATCTGCTCTGCAAAACTTATGTCGTCTGGCAATCTCACACATACATTACCAATAGCACAGTCTGCGATCTAGTAGATAGGATTATAAAGGAGCAAACATGTTAAGTGAGTTACAAATTCATGAGCACCTAGGAAAAGAGCAGGGCAAAATTTCAGGATATAAAAAAGTAAATCAATAGAGTACAGCACAAAAATACAATGAAATATTTAGCTTCAGGACTCCAAATATGGAATGAGCATGATTATCCGGTAGAGTCCTCAAATTAGAAACAGGGGTTAAGATTTGACAAGATTTTCTTTATTGAAGTCCAAAGTGGATGGTACTTGAGACAAATATAAGGCCATACTAATAGTGCAAGGATTTGGACGAACACTCACATTTATGTACATACGATTGTTATTGAGCTTGGCCACTCGTCATGGCTGGCTGATCTAGCAAATGGAGGATAGAGGTAAAGGGTGCCTTTTCTGAATAGTGCCTTGGAAAGGTCTTTCTGGCCCAGCTTTCTCAATCCCGAACCATAAGGAAAAGCTGTTCCACATGCAGAAAGCCCTTCATGGGCTGAAGCAAGGCCCTAGAGCCTAGTACTATCTGTTCAACCATCTCTTTCAAAAGTATTTGTTACTCTCCATACATGGATAATTTGAGTCGCTTTGTGGACCAGTGGGTAGGCTGGGTGGGCAATTGGGACAGGCACTAGTAGGTGGACAGGCAGGTCCAAGCAGTACGTGCAGCAGGCCACATCAGGCAGCATCATGAGCATGTTGCACAGGCCTGTCACACAGGCCGCTACATCAGCGAGTGCAGTCAGCCAACATTTATCGCCAACCTGTTCCTATTTTTACAACCCTAGCAGCCTATTTATAGGTGACTGCTACACATGGTCTTCTACTGTTAGCACTCATGTGTCTCATGCACAATCATCTCCTGCCCATGAGCCTAAGTCTGAGTCAGAGAGGGACATTAGGATTTCTAGCACTCAATCTGTCATGTTTTGACATAGGAGGCAGCTCTGTTCAAAGCATGCATTTCTTTTTCAGTCAAGTTTAGGTGTGTTCACGCTGGCTGGTTATTTTTCCAGTTCAATGCGTTTCCTTTTTAGTGGGTCTGAACTGCATTCACACTGGCCAAGATGGGGTGACCAGCATTTATAATGGCGATCAGCATTTTCTTGATTATATTATTGATGATGCGCAGTTGGCCAGCATTTATGGCTCCTCCTAGATCAAATCGGCCAGTTTTTGACATTCTTGGCTATTTATAGCATACCCCTTAGTTGGCTGATCATTCAGCTTTGCAAGTTTCAACTTTATCTAACATACAAGGATACTCTTTGTCTTTTGGTGCTGCCTTCTATTATCAGCTTGATCCGATGCCTTCACTTATGCCTTGGGCTGCATGTAAGGACTCATCAGTCCTCGTTGTATTCAGCATTCTTTTGGAGTTCAATGTAGATTTTCTTCTTCCCTTCTCTCTATTTTCTTCTTCCCTTCTCTCTCCATGTTCATGTTTCCTCTTCCATTGCACACTCTCACATGGTGAAACCAACCTTCCTCCTTGAATAGGGTGGTAATAATCTAATTTGATAGTAATTATAACAAGTAATTAATTCACATAAATTGAAATATACACTTAACGTCTTAATACTTGGACAACCTGTTGGCCCCAAAACTAGCGCCCCTTTTGGTATTTCTTTATCTTTTATTACAAATGAATGGAGAACAATTGAAATTCACTGATCCCCGCCACTAATCTAACCGGTACTTGCTGTCATTAATGACTAGCAAGCCTTCAAACCAATTTGCCTCTTGGTTTGCTTGGGGAATTGTCATTCACCCTTATTCTTCCGAGACAAATTTAGCCCAAAATTGAAATTGGTTGGCTTGCCTCTTGAATAGAAGGCTGCTACTTGGCAAAGCTTGCCCATGCAACTGGGAAATAAGTTGTTGGGGGCTAATGGAAGTCTTTCCAACCATTGTGAGAGAGAAGAATGCTGTTGGAGAGGGAGGAGAGGTTGCTAAACTATTCTATAGCATTGGAAACGTGCCAAGAATATGGAAACAGCTGTTTGAAGGCCTACAGCAACAAAGGTGAGAGTCCTAGAAGAGCCAAAAAAAGTAGACAATAGTTGGAGGCTAGTGATAGCCATTTTGGGCTCCCAAGTAGAAGATGACTACATGCTGGACTCTCTTGACAAATTTTCCAGCATTATCTAGCTTATTAAATTAATTTTTAGAAATAATGAAAATTAATTTAATAATTAGTCTAGCACTCAAAAAATTAATTTCACCAATCAATAAGTAAATTGGCTTGGCCAATTTGTCCCTCGAGTATCCTTGAGCAATTAATACCTAGTCTCTAATATCACCATTAACATTAGTGGCCAATAAATTAGTCAAGGCCCAAATTTAACACCAAGTACTACCTAGTACCCTGCCATCAAGCACAACTTATTATAACTTTTGCCTTTGGCGCCAACTAATATCTTGGGGTCTTGGGTCCCACATTGTGATATAATTGACGTGCATCTCACATATGTAAGTCACATTTGCACATTTGATTGACTTTTAATCAAATGCTAAGCAAAGTAATAAAATTTTACATCCTCATGACATATGTTGTAATCGCCAAAGTGAGGAATTGGAGGTTCTACGAAGAGAAGATCACACTCAACTTGCTATTTGGAGTAGATAGATTTGTCAAGAAATACACAGATTTTTTGCCTTACTTGGATCTTCTACCAAGTACGAGGGGCATCTACAACTTCTCTTTGCAAGGTATAGCTGATTTTCTCTCTATTTGGTCAACCCAACCCCAAAACACAAAAGTTTTTTGTGTATTTCCGAGTTTACTTGAAGAGTTATTGTGACAAGGACCATGAAATTTTTAGATGCTTTGCTTTTGCTAGAGACATTTCATTAATTTAATAATCAAATGTGTAATGTTGTAATGCACATAGCATATCTTTCACAATAACAGACCAAGGATCTTGAAGAAACAATGGGTGTCAAAGGCAAAAGTTGTGACAATTTATGCTGATTGGGTTCTAGGTAACAGTTGATGTCAGTTTGGTCCTAGGACAAATAATTGGTCTATTAGTGTCAGTGGTGACACTAGGGACTATACATTAATTAATTAATTAATGCTTGTCCATGGGTCAATAAAAGCTTGGAATCACTTGGGTTGCAAATAGTCTAGCCAATTAAATTCTGGATGGGCACATCTAATTCTGGGCAAGGTAAAAAAGGGTTGAATTTAATTTTAAAATTTATCTAAATGACTAGAAGTTATTGAAAAATGGAAAAAGATGGCTACCACTTGGAAAAAATTCATGTGCAATGCAGGAAAGGCTATTTGGGGCTATAGAGGCTCATTTAGAGCATTGGGGTTGGGAGAAAGCGAGGAAAAACACACCATTGGTTGCATTTCTCTATAATGGAGACCATTTGGAGATTGCCAATTGCAAGAAGCGCCTTCCTAGAAGCAAGTAACAGCATTCATGAGTCCTAAAGGAGCTGACGACAACATTTGATGGAGGCGACAGCCATATCTAGCCAATTTGGCAACATGCGACAGCTTCTAGGCTGATCTAGACAATGGCAGCAGCCATTTCCTAAGGTTTCACACAAGGAAATTCAGAAATTTCTCTTTACAATATTGTTTCACCTTCTCCAACCTATTTGCTCATAATCTCAGCAAATCTCAGACATTTGGAGTAGATCTCGACCAGATTTGGTGGGCAGCACAGCAACTTTCGTTGTATATCCTAATTTACAACAGAAATTAGGGTTTATCAACCTCATTGGGACCTATGTCAACAATTAGAGGCATTGAAGACTAAAATCCGCAACTGGAATTCAAGGAATTGCTAGAGATTTCAGATGCTAGCCCATCCCAATTGATTTGGGGCAGCATTTGGCCAGTCAAGGCCAAGGGTCAGGATTTAACAAGTCCTAGGTAAAGATCAAAGGGCAAAGTGCTCAAAAGGCTTGCTAATAATTTATGCCAGCAAGGGGCATTTGGATCAGGGGAGGAGACAAAAGAATCTCGATTGTACTCCTTCCAATTGCAATATAAGTTAAAGAAATACTACAAGGGACGCCAGTTTTGGGCCAACAAGGTATCCAATGTCCAAGATTGTATAGTAAAGTGTACATTTCAGTTTCGTGAATTTCTTAATTGCTGTAATTAAGTGCTTAATCAAGTCATCACCACCCTTTCCAAGAAGAAGGTCTGGTTTCATGGTTCCATTGCCAAGATACCATCAAATCCCTTGACTTGGTGGGCCCGAGACACTTGATTGTTATTAGATGTATATCAGCTCGTGTGAGTCTATGCATCTCGGATTGGACTGAGCACATGTTAGATATTTTAGCCATTTTTATTGTGCATTATTTATGGCATTTTAGGGCATTTTGATGCCAATTGGCTGACTAGCTCTTATTTAGGGCATATTTATGCCCTATACATTTTGTGCTCCTCCTCAGTCAGTTATCATTTGGAGGTCCTGTTGGAGAGAGAAGATGGTGCCAATGCCCATGCAACCAATGACTCACTATTGTACACGACTATCTTGTGTTTGGTATATAGATTCCATTTCCTGAGCATCTTTCTAAGTTCTCTTCTTTGCAATGTTCTTTTGTTTTCTCTTTCCTCTCACTTTTGTCTTGTGTTCAGCAATCTATTTCAGCATTCTTTCATGCTTCCATTGCTACATCCACTTCTGACATGGTATCAAATTTCACAATCTATGCTCTTGTTGTATTTTTTTTATGATTTCAGGTCTTCATCAACCCTTTGCTAATCTGGTGATTGTTGTCTACTTCATCACCCTACTCCCTACCTTCTGAAGGTTACGTCCTGGTCTCACCTATCTGCCTTTTCCAAAATTTTATATATTTTCTTGCTAATTAATCTATGTTTTCATGGACAGCTGATGTGCTTACAATATTTAATGCTTCTCAAGGCTCGACAACAGCATATTCTGATATTTGACAATGTTTGGTGGTTGTATTCCATCTTTTGCGGTCAATTTTTGAGATCAGCTTGTGTCTACAACTTGTGAGCTCTGTTTTTGTGCAGTCTATGTTGTTGGCCAACTGTACTCGCTCCCCCTCCTCTTCTTCCCTTTATTTTATCTTCCTATCCTCTCCAGATGGCTCCTCCCTGTTGCTCCATTGATAACAAATTACATGGCCCTAATTATCTCACATGGAGTGCTATTATGAAAGCTTGGTTTGTGCAGGAGCAATTGTGGTACATTGTATCTAGAGCTTGTAAGCATCCTAAGTGTCCTAATCCTCTTCAAGCTGATTTTAACGAGAACAACTATGAAGAAGCTGTGCTCACATAGGATTCTAATGATGCTCGTGCATATTTTGCTCTTCTTCACTACATCTCCAAAGGGGTTCTCCCAAAAATCACCGCCTGTAAGACTTCTCCCACGATTTGGGTGAAGCTTCAGATGTTGTACAAGCCTCCTTCGCCTACGTGTGCCAGACTCTTTATGGACATCTCTAGCAAATAAAGTTTGAGCTAAAGGATACTATTCAATATTTCTTTCTTTGTGTCACACAAGTACAAGACTAGCTTCAACACATGCAATCCACACTTCTAGAGGTTCATCTTGTGGGGACTGTGCTCTACAAGCTCCCTCCAAAGTTTGATGGAGTGGCCAATACTTTGAGGGCTCAAGCTGTTAGCGATTATCAGTCCCTGTCAGGCAAGCGGCCACGTCACCAGGCCACGTGGCAATCTGGTCGGACTGACCAATTGGCCAGCCACGTGGCAGTCCAGTCGGACTGACCAGTCGGCTGCATTTAATGCAGCCGACCTGCCATTTTTGATCGCATTATTTCTGGCTATTTATAGCCGGTAGCCAGCACATTCTTTCACAGTTCTGTTTGCAGATTACAGGCTGGAGATTCGTGCAAACTGCAGCGTACTTCGAGGTGAACAGCAGGTTGCATCATCGAGGTGGAGACACGCAGTCCCGCGCACTGCGCCCGTGTATATATCTGCATATCTTTGTATACATCACACTTTATACAGCAGATCTTCATCTTCCACTGTCTCTTTCTCTCTCTCTCTTCTCTCTGCGTTCACTCTCTCTCTCAGTCTTGGTCCAGCGCTTCCGCATCGCTGCACTCTGACATGGTATCAGAGCAGTGAAGAAGGGCTGACTAAGTGAAGAACCTGCCTGAAGAGGAGATTCCATCGCGACACAAGGCTGCATTTCCAGCATTCGAGGGCGAGCGGGAGGGCTGCGCATCGGAACAAGGCTGAAGCAAGCGTGGGCGCGCGGGAAAGGAGTCCAGTTGGTGGATTTGCTGTTGTTTACTGTTGTTTGAAGTGGAGCGGTGGTTGCTTTTGCGTTTTTGTGCAGGCATTACAGGTGAAGATGTCTACAGAGATTGACTTGGAGTTCCAGGCGATCATGGATCGGAAGGTGCCTGTCTTACCGGCTCTTCCCTCAGATCAAAAGCTCAATGGCAACAATTACCGCATCTTGCGCGTGATGATGTTGGCCATCCTTGAGTCTTACGATTTGGCGGAGCTTGTACAGGAGGAGATCGACCGACCCTCAGTGAGAGATGAGTCCAAACTCTCTTCCGATGCTCGTGCGGAGTTGGCCAAGGCACAATCTCACTGGGACAAACTGAATGCCCGGATTCGTTCTTTTCTTTTTCTGTCTTGTACTACAGCCGTGATAGCCCACATTGAGCACTTGACGGTGGCTCGGGAGATATGGCTGGAGCTTGACTAGGTGTATAACCGGATGACTCTTATAAAGCGGGTTTCTTTGGAGGTGCAGATGCGGACCTTTTCCGTGAACAAGTCTTCTTCATTGCGGGAGCACATCAACAAGCTTAGACAGCTTCAAATGCAAGTTCAGAATGCGGGGAAGCCTATTTCCTCCAAAGACATGGCGATCACACTTCTGTCCCAGTTGCCGCCACGATTCGGTGCTTTTTACTCCGCCCTTATTGCTTCGGGGCGTGAGTCTACTCTTTGGTGGAAAGAGTTGGTTCCTATAGTCTTGGACCAAGAAGAACAACTGAAGGGACAGCATGCTTCCAAGTCGGAAGCTTTGACAGGTCAAGCCTCTCAAAAGAAGGGGAAGGACCAAAAGAAGAAGAAGGAGGACAACAAGTCAAAGAAGGACAAGGACAAAGAATCAATATGCCATATTTGTGGTAAGACCAGCCATTGGAAGAAGGATTGCCCCGACAAAGACAAAAAGGACACCAACAAGAAGGACTCGAAGGATTCTAGAACGGTGGTTGCACCCTCATCAGCTACGTTTCTTCATCTAGCAGTCATTGAGGACTCTACACCGGAGGCTTCTGATGCTGCGATGACAGCCCCCCAAGCTCGAGAGTGGATTGTTGACAATGGTGCCTCCCGGCACATGACTCCTTCATCAGTTGGTGTTGCCCGGTTGCGAACTTCGCGTGGGCAGATTCTCATCAAAGATAGCTCTTCGGTGTCTATTGCAGGATGGGGTGAGATGCAGCTTATTCCAGATGGACGTGGTGGTACCCATACCTCAGAGGTTTTGCATGTGCCAGGTTTAGGGTATCATCTACTTTCGGTTCATAAGATTTGTTCACTTGGACTTTTGGTGGAGTTTGATAGTGATTCGGTGCGAGTCCTTGATCGTGGGTCAAGGAAGGTTCTCTCATCAGGATATGAGGAGAACGGCATCTACAAATTGACATCTTCTACCGCTCTTCCTACTCTTCTTCTTACCACTCAAACACAGTCAGAGCTATGGCATGTTCGGTTTGGTCACCTTAACTATGATTATCTTCGGAGGGCGTCATGTGGACAGCTTGTTCGAGGGTTGCCGGACATAGTAGTGAGCCAGCAGCCATGTGTCTCCTGCATTCGTGGAAAGCAGCATAGGGATGCAATTCCCAACAAAGCGTCGCGACGATCTACTTCACCGATGGAGCTTGTATATACGGATCTTTGTGGCCCTATGAGGAACGAGTCCTTGAAAGGGAGCTCATACTTCATGTTGATTGTAGATGACTACAGCAAGATGACTTGGGCCTATTTCTTGGCGTTGAAGTCGGAGACTTTCTCCCACTTCAAGGATTGGCTTCTCTTTGAGGAGAACCGATCGGGCTGGCGATTGAAGACCTTGCGATCCGACAAGGGTGGTAAAATTGTTTCTAATAAGTTTGCTCGTTTTTGTGATGAAGGCATTCACCAGGAGTTTGCTAACACCAACACTCCTCAAGAAAATGGCATTCTTGAACGGAAGAACCGAAGTGTGATCGAGATGGCGCGCACCATGATGGAGCACCGACAGACATCTCAGTTTCTGTGGGCCGAGGCTGTGGCTACTACAGTCCACATCCTTAACCGATCCCCCACTTCGGCCGTTGATGGGATGACACCTTTTGAGGCTTACTTTGGGACTAAGCCCGATGTTTCTTATTTTAGGGTTTTTGGGTGTGATGCCTATGTTCACATTTCCAAGACTCATCGTGATAAATTTGAAGTGGCTTCCTGAAGACGGGTGTTTGTTGGCTACAGCTCTCAATCCCAAGGCTATCGGTTGTATGATCCCGTAAAGCAGGATGTGTACACAAGTCGAGATGTGCGGTTCCTGGAGGTTCCGGCCATAGCAACGGGTGAGGAGCATCCCGTTCTTGGAGATCCAGGGGAGAGTTGGGCTCCCGAGACAGTTCCTTTGGAGCCAGCGCCTTTTGATTATGTTTCCGATACAGAGTCTACTGTTCCACCGGTCACCCCCGAGGAGTTACCACCGGTGGAATCCCAAAGTCTTCAACTGCTGATGGAGAGCGACGAGGAGAGGTTCGGCCTCCTCCTCGTTGGGCCCGTGACACACTCCGAGATTTAGGGATCGAGGGGGTCCCTGAGGAGTGGGGACGCAGGATGGTCCGCGGCGGTCACGGCGGCACCAGGCACATTCTACGGAGCTTGTTTGCTCTAACTATTGTTTGATGACCCGTGTTATGCAGGATCGAGAGCCCACCTCTGT
Organism: Lygodium microphyllum; assembly: GCF_053477565.2. Classification (NCBI taxonomy): domain Eukaryota; kingdom Viridiplantae; phylum Streptophyta; class Polypodiopsida; order Schizaeales; family Lygodiaceae; genus Lygodium; species Lygodium microphyllum. The sequence continues at coordinate 107,350,510 of NC_141148.1, forward strand.
GAAGGAGGCTTTACAGTCCGCACTATGGAAGAAAGCTATGGAAGCCGAGTTGGAGGCTATTGAGAGGAATGGCACTTGGTATCTCATGCCTCGCCCCTCTCATAAGAAGGTGATTGGCGTCAAAATGGGTCTTTAAGACTAAGTACCTTAGCGATGGTTCTTTGGACAAGCACAAGGCTCGCCTTGTTGCTAAAGGTTTTGCACAACGCCCAGGGATTGATTGTCATGACACTTTTGCTCCCACTGCTCGTATGGCGAGTATTCGAGCTGTTCTTGCCTTGGCTGGCCATAGGGGATGGCCTGTCTACCAGTTGGATGTGAAGTCGGCCTTCCTCAATGGTGATTTGAAGGAGGAGATCTATGTAGAGCAGCCTCCTAGCTTTGGATCTTCAGATGGGCAGGTCTACAGGTTAAAGAAGGCCTTGTATGGCCTCAAGCAGGCTCCGCGTGCATGAAATGAGAAGATCGACTCGTTCCTTCAGTCACACTTGGGATATTGGCATTCCACGGCCGATCCGCAGCTTTGTGTATACACTTCCGAGGCTGGTTGTGTGCTTTTTGTGTTGTATGTTGATGATTTGATTGTCACAGGTGATCATGTACAAAAGGTCAAAGAGACAAAGGCAGCTTTACATCAGGCGTTCGAGATGACGGACTTGGGTCTACTTCACTTTTTCTTGGGCCATGAGATTTATCAATCTCAGAGGGGAATTTTCATCTCTCAGCAGAGATATGTACAGGAGCTCTTGGTTTCCTTTGCGATGGAGGATTATCGGACCATTACTACTCCTATGGATCCGAACTGGACGGCCACTTCACATTCAGATTCTCCCTTGGCGGATGCTTCCCGCTATCGTCAATTGATTGGATCATTGATTTGGCTCCTCAACACTCGTGTTGATCTTTGTTTTGCTGTAGGTCTCTTGGCGGGGTTCATGAGTGAACCTCAGACGGTGTATTGGCAGGCTGCTCAGCGGATACTTCGGTATTTGAGGGGGACCTCTGACTTAGGGATTCATTATCCAGCAGGCACAGGTGGTTCAGATCTTGTACTTGCAGGTTGGAGTGACTCGGATTGGGTGGCGATGTGGACCACAGGCGGTCTACTACAGGCTACTGTTTTACCTTGGGTGCAGGTGTTATCTCATGGAGTAGCAAGAAACAGCCCACGGTTGCCCTTTCATCTACTGAGGCGGAGTATCGGGCCGCGTCTTCCACCACATGTGAGGCTGTGTGGCTTCGAAGATTGTTGAAGGAGCTTGGTTGCCCCCAGACTCGTCCTACTTTGCTGCAATGCGACAATGAGAGTTGCCTTGCCTTGGCCCGGAATCCTATTTTCCATGCCCGGACGAAGCACATAGAGATCCAATACCACTTCATCAGGGAGAAGCTTCTGGATGCGACCATCGCTGTGGAGTATTGCAAGACGGAGGACAATCTTGCAGATTTGTTTACGAAGGCGCTTCCCCAGGCTCTACTTCGGAGACATGCCAGATCCCTCAGGCTTCTGCCTCGTCCAGGTTCTGAGAGGGGATGTTAGCGATTATCAGTCCCTGTCGGGCAGGCAGCCACGTCACCAGGCCACGTGGCAGTCTGGTTACAATGACCAGTCGGCCAGCCATGTGGCACTCCAGTCGGACTCACCAGTCGGCTGCCGACCTGCCATTTCTGATCGCATTATTTCTGGCTATTTATAGCCCGCAGTCAGCACATTCCTTCACAATTCTGTTTGCGGATTACAGGCTGGAGATTCGTGCAAACTGCAACATACTTCGAGGTGAACAGCAGGTTGCATCGTCGAGGTGGAGACACGCAGTCCCGCGCACTGTGCCCGTGTATATATCTACATATCTTTGTATACAGCACACTTTATACAGCAGATCTTCATCTTCCACTGTCTCTTTCTCTCTCTTCTCTCTGCCTTCACTCTCTCTCTCAGTCTTGGTCCCACGCTTCCGCTGCACTCTGACACAAGCATCATCGACACCCATAAGTTTTCTACAAATATCATTGATATTGCTTGAGCATAAGACATCTTTGCATTTACAAGGGGCCTCCATTGCAAACTAGTGGTCCCAGTGAGGTCTTTACAATATCAAAGAAGGGTGACCAAAAGAAAAAGTCAAAGGCCCAGTGTTATCACTATGGCAAGAAGAGACACTTGCGAAAGGATTGCCGAGAGTCACTAGCTTGAAGGAAGAAGTAGGATACCTACTTCTACGCCAAGTCACCCTCTTTCTCAAACTCTCATTCAGATCACCCAACCAAGGTGAAGTCCAAGGCATGGAAGGGATCTGTCTTGTCAAAAAGAGGAGAGGGCTTAGCTACCCCTTCCTCTGTTGCTTTCTAGTATAGGTGATACGTTCATCCCTCACGGCTCTCTAATGCCAGAGTGGGAGTGGGAGTGGGAGGTGGTGAGGTGGAGCCGGTGAGCCTCATCTATACACGTATATAGGTGTACAAGTTCTAGAGAGGGACTTTCTTGACGCATTGACCGAAGTCTAGCACGTTTTAAATCTTGGAGCTAGGGTTGACATCCAAGTTCATGATGGGCTATTATTTGACAAAGAGCGGGATTGGCTCCTAGTCCAAGCTCACATGAGGGGAGACTTTGGCGGTTTTGGCCAAGGGCTAGAAATCCATGGTCGCATATATTCAAAGGCATTTTTGATAGGATAGTCCTGTTAGCAGATTAGTCAACTCATGGTTGAGTCTGGACTTGTGGTTCAGCAGGCTGGGCACAATGACATTTTAGACATTTTATTTGCCATTGTTTATTGTGGATTAGCATTATTTGCAACCAATCGTCCAGCATTTAATGCTGGGCGATCAGTCATATTTTGGGCATTTATTTGTCCTATATATTTTCTAGCTCCCTCCTCCACTTATTCATTCATCACTTGTCAGTTCTTGGAGAGAAGAAGCAGGTGCAAGTGCCTCCACAGCCGGTGACTCACATTGTATCTGTACAAACTCATGTCTTGGTATATGGATTCCATTTCCTGAGCATACATCTGAGTTCTCATCTGTATTGTGTTATCTCTTTCTTTTCTTTTGTCTTGTGTTCAGCAGTTTATTTCAGCACATGTTTATGCTTTCATTGCTGCACCACTTCTGGCATGGTATCATATTTCAGGATTTGTGTTTTTGCTATGTTTTCTTGCTGATTTTTGGACTGTTTTCACCCTTGCTAGTCAGGTGCATAGTAGAGGGGAGTTTCGGAAACGGAAAAAACCGAAGTTTCGAAGTTTCGGCCAAATTTTGGAAACGGGGAAACGGCGTTTCGGATTGTACACTAAAATAAATACAATATTATGTGGGTATGTAAATATATCAATGCCTACAATAACATGTACCCAAATTTCATACAAAACTTTTAAGTCCATGTTATATGATTGAAATCATGATTCATTACACATGTTACGACTCACAAGTGAAGATTGAAGAGTTAAGACTCAATGGTTGGAACTGAAGACAGCTTAACACAATTAAGACTCAATTTTCAAAACTGAAGGCAACAAATGAATTATAATTTATGACTCCTAAATCATCTATGATCTAAAGAGAATGGAAGACTGACATCAAGAACAGTGGAGACTAACATCAAGAACAATGGAACAAGAATCAAGATGCATAGTAAGTGAAATCAAGATATAATGATATATGTAACTATGTCATGTGAATACTCAGTTAAAACCCCAAAGTCCAATGAGCACTGAGCACTGTGTACTAGTCTCTAGACTCTAGTAATTGAGTAATAAGCATCAACATCAATGAATTACTAGCAACTGTAGTGTGGACAACAAGGCCCGATGTCTTTGTTGGAAACGCATGCCAAGTGGTCTTTCACGCGTGTTATGCTCCCTGAATTCTCCAATCCACAATAGTTTCATCGCCACTTCTTTGATCCACCGGAGCCCTCGTATCCCTTGATTGGAGTGACGTGTCTCCAATATGGATCCAACGCCATGATTAGCCTTTAGGTAATGGGGGAAATAAGAAGAAGAAGAAGAAGAAGAAGAGGAGGAAGAGGAAGAAAAGGAAGAAGAAGAGAAGAGGAGGAGGAGGAAGAGGAAGAAGAAGAGGAAGAGGAAGAGGAAGAAGAGGAAGAAGTAAAGGCTAATGGGGGGAAGAAGAGGAGGATGAGGGAGAGGAAGAGGAAGAAGAAGAGGAAGAGGAAGAGGAAGAAGAGTAAGAAGTAAAGGTTAATGGGGGGAAGAAGAAGAAGAAGAAGAGGAGGAAGAGGAGGCGGCGGCGGCGACAGCTGGAGTGTCCCGAAATGGACCGGAGGATGCCGAAACACTGGTCTGTCGTTTTCATTTCGGTCCAAAATAGCCGGTCCATTTCGGCAGCCCCGAAACGCCGTTTCGGGATACTAAGGTCAAGTGGCTGCTGCTCCATACAGGCAACCTGTTTGACCTGCATTTTCTACAGATTTGCCATCGCCTGCTGTCCAACACCTCCTGCTGCCTGTGTTTTTATCATCAGGCTGCCGGTGACAATTCCCTACACCTGTTTATGCAGTGTGCAGCCTGCGTTTTGTTGTTTTCAGCACTATTTTCGGCTGGGCGACTCGCAGAGCAGGCCGTTTTTGCTGTTTCTGGCAGATTTGAACTGATTTTTTGACTTTGTGTAGCAGATTTTGGCTTCTTTTGATCAGATTTTGGGTTATACTGTATGTGAACTCTTGCTTTTTGTAGTCTGTGCTCGTGGTTTGGCTGTGTTCCCTCTCCAAATACCTTCTTTTCTCTACTTCTTTCTAAATTCTCTCTACAGATGGCTACTCCATGCACATCCACTGATGATACGCTCCATGGAGATTCCAATGAGGCTCTTGCAGCTTCAAAGAGGGGTTCGGAGACGAAGAAGTCGAAGGCCCAATGTTACCACTGTGGCAAGAAAGGTCATTTAAGAAAGGACTGCAAAGAGTTAGCGGCTTCCAGGAAGAAAAAGAAGCAGAAGACGAAGCGGAGTGTAGACTCCTCCGACGAGTCATCCTCTGCCTCAGATTCCGATTCTGATCCTCCGGCCTGGGCGAAGTCCAAGGCACGCAAGTGATCCTCTTCTTCCGATCATGGGAAGGGCTTCGTGGCCCCTTCCTTAGCTGCTTTCTAGTGGTGGTGATGCGGTCATCCCTCACGACTCTCCAGTGCCAGAGAGGGAGTGTGAGAGGGTGGTGAGATGGGGGCAGCCGTGCCTCATCTATATTTCTATACAGATGCACAGGATCCAGAGTGGGACATCCTTGACACATCGACCGAAGTCTGGCAGGTACAAATCTTGGAGCTAGGATTGACATCCAAATTCATGATGGACTAGTTTCTTGACAAAGAGCGGGTGGCTTTTGTCTAGAGCTCACATGAGGGGACACTTTGGCCGTCTGGCCAAAGACCGGGAATCCATGGTCATTTATGCGTTGCAGCATTGGTGATAGGATCGTCACATGTGCTACTTCAGCGGCATTGTTGACAGACATTGAGAGCTACTATGATCTTCTCTATCTTCAGAAGCTGGTACGATCGACATCAACATCAGGTTCTCTCCGAGCCACCTTGGTGGTGGCTTGCGCACCCACTACTTAGGTATCCATGGTTCTACTATGATGGACCTTATTGTGTGTACTATGATATGGCCTTATCATTGTATATTGTACTGTATCAAATCACCAATGATCTGAGAGAGGGTGTTAGCAGATTAGTCACCTCATGATTGAGTCTAGACTTGTGGTTCAGCAAGCTGGGCACAGTGATATTTTAGGCATTTTATTTGCCATTGTTTATTGTGGATTGACATTATTTGCAGCTAGTCGACCAGCATTTAATGCTGGCCGACCAGTCATATTTTGAGCATTTATTTGTCCTATATATTGTTTGGCTCCCTCCTTCACTTATTCATTCATCAATTGTCAATTCTTGGAGAGAGGAAACAGGTGTCAGTGCCTCCACAACCAGTGACTCACATTGTATCTATACTATCTCATGTCTTAGTATATGGATTTCATTTCCAGAGCATACATCTGAGTTCTCATCTGTATTGTGTTATCTCTTGCTTTTCTTTTGTCTTGTGTTCAGCAGTTTATTTCAGCACATGTTTATGCTTCCATTGCTGCACCACTTCTGACAGGTCCTATATACAATTGCGAGACATTGATGATGGACACAAAGAGTTGCCATGGTTCTTTTCTATTTTTCAGGAGCTGAAATCCCCTAACCATCTCTCAAGTTATCTAAGCATTTTCCAACAGTTTGATCCATCAGAGGAAGAGATTTCAATTAATCTTTGTTGTAAACCCTAATTTACAGCAGAAATTAGGGTTTTGACATTCACCTCAAGATGCATGCTCAAAATTGAGGGCCTAGGACTTGAATTCCAACAGTTGAAATTAAGGAATTTCGAGGAGATTCAAGAGACCAGCCAACCAATATCTGATTTGGGGCTGAATTTGTCTTTCAAGGAGTAGAATGAAGGTCAATCCCCAAGCAAACCAAGGGGCAAATTGGTTTGGAGGCTTGCTGGTCAGTTTTGATAGCAAGAGGCACTTGTATTAGCAGAGGAGATCAGAGGATCTCAATTATACTCCTCCCATTTGCAATATAAGATAAAGAAATACCGCAAAAAGTGTCAGTTTTGGGGCCAACCAGGTGTCCAATGTCCAAGATTAAAGTGTAAAGTGTACATTTTCAGTTTATGTGAATTTTATGCTTGCTATAATTAATACTTGAGCAAGGAATTACCACCCTATCCGAGGACGAAGAGCGGTTTTACCAACTCTTATTTAGGGAATATTTATGCCCTATACATTCTGTGCTTCTCAATCGAGTTCTTACTCGAAGGTACCACTAGAGAGAGGAGCCAGGTACTAGTGCCCATGCAGCAAGTGACACACAAATATACGCGACTTGTCTCATGTTTGGTATATGGATTCCATTTCTCGAGCATCTTTCTTAGTTCTCTCCTTTGCAATATTCTTCTATTTTCTCTTCTCTCTCTCTTTTATCTTGTGTCCAAAAGTTTATTTCACATTCTTCTACGCCTCCATTGCTACATCCACGTCTGACAATTGCAAGCTAGAAGCTTTGTGCAGTGTTGAATTTGTGCTCAGTTGAGTAATTACAACAAGATTTCATCATACAGTGAGATGGAATGAGGCAGTGATGATGCCACTCAATATGAACATTCACATGCGGAAGAAGGAAATCCAATGTGTAATCTTAGACAAGGCTCACAACATGAACAAGCTGAAAATGTTGTTGTTGGTCAAGATGTGGGACCTTCAACGCAAAATGATGTTGATGACCAACAAGGGGAAGAGGAATTTGATGATTAGTTTAAAAATTGAATGAGGATAGCAACAAATCTCTTTGCTAAATTAGAAAAAGATCCTCAAATCACTCGATTTTTGAATGCTCCACCAAAGGACAACAAGGACAAGAAGTAAAAATCATCTTCCACACTTTCAAGACAACAAGATACACCGAAGAAAATGCCAAGCCTTCTCATGAAGCTCCCAATGATGCTAATGAAGAAAAGCAATTGATACCAAAACAAAGTAGTCAGAGGTTGAAATCTAGTAAATGTAGTAGTGTACCACCAGAGAAAGGTTGAAAACTAATCATCCGAGGTAGAGAATTGTCAAGCAACAACAGGAGAGGTGTTTGTTGATGTAGATGGCTTATTGGACAGCAAAAACGCAAGAACTACAGTAGTTGACCGATAGGAGAGATGGCAACAGCCTGTCGCTTGGCACCAGATGCTGAAAACGCAGGCCGATCAAGTACTATGATGACACAACACATGGAGACCTCCAAACAGTAGGGTAATGGCTGAAAACAGACTGTCTAGGGTTGGATAGTGATGGCTGCAGTCGGTGATGACTGGACAGTAGATGGTAAGTGGTGGATGACTAAAATCTGTATCGTAGAGTGAGAAACCTACACCAAAGGATGAGGCTGAATGGTGGGCAACCCAATCTATTTATAGATGTTGAAGGGTACCCCAAAAAATTAGGGTTTTGATAGACCATTGAAACTCTCTCAGACCGCACATCAAATTTACATTTTTCATTAACTAAACATGCTTTGGAGCTGTTTTAAGGTGTTAATTAGGTATAAAGCATATTTTAGCTCAACACCCCTTCTCAAGCCCAAAACTGAGCCTAAAAGGAAAGGCCTACAATGTTTACCCCAAGGCATCTCACCCCAAATCAGCCATGCTATCGAACAAAAGGTGCATATTGGCTGCCCAATGGGCTAGCAAGACTACAAAGGCAATGGTTATCTTACCAAGGGAGTCCAAGTAGTCACCCCAAAGAGGATCAAACAAAGGATGCTCGTTAGCTGCCCAGTGGCCTACCAAGCCCTACAAAGACAAATCAAATCACGTTGAACTTTTTTTTTGGTGAAAAGTTAATTTTAGGAGTGGCGGCCAATTAAGTAATACTAAATAGTGATCCAGAAGACAAGAGTAGGAATGGTATACCCAACGCGTCACAAAACAGTACAAGCATATCCATCCACTTAAGGATGTCGATGACAAGGGAAAGGTAATGAAGTATTATGGGGAAAAAGTATAGTGGTGTAATCCACTGGTGGAAACAACTTAAGATCCGGCCAAGAACCATGTAGATGAAGATGATGAAGTATCCCTATTGGAAGAGCAAGGATGATAGCATCAAGATAGATACTGCATGATCCGCCTCGAGAGGGGAAGTATCCACGCTAGTAGAAGAGCAAAACTCCAAGTAGAAAAAACCATGAAAGGAATGTCGCACATCTCCTATCTCCAACTTAGGAAGGACTAATGCAAGCCTGAATGTTAGCCCTATACTAAAATACAAAACCTTGCAAAAGAGATCAAAATCTACAAGCACAGAGGTGAGTAGTGAGATGCTCCAAAAAACAAAACTGAAAATAAAGCAAAGCAAAGCTAAGTGAAAGGACAATGCAATGAGTATGTATGTATGCAGTGGAAGTCTAAAAAGAAAAAGGTTGTGTGTGGCCACCATCATATATGATGAGGTGGGAAAGGGGTCCTAGAAGATGCAGCGGATGCCCTAGAAATGGATGTGTAAAGTGCAATAGATGAGTCACTAGCAAACCAATTAGCCAATCCTTCAAGAGTAGTGAAGGAGATAGACTACTAAGACTGTCCATGTGCCACATATCTAGTAGCTATTGGGACAGATGGAGTAGATGGTGTAGCAACGAGAGGCATAAATCCATTGGACTAACCAATCAAAGTGGAGACTGTCACAACAATCTACGATGGTTTTCTAGGAGGAAGACCCTCAACCTTGGTACAACACTCCTCGTCCATATGGCCCAACCTCTAACATGAATACAAAACCTATTTTTTTTAGGAATTTGCTACCAAAGGGGTCGTGTTTCTTTGGTTCCATAAGAGAAAGTGGAATCACCCTTATTTTGGCTTGCCTTCGCATCTTGCGAGTTCTTGCCACTCGTGGTTTTTCCTCCCAAAGAAGAGGCAATCAACCCTCGCACCTCTGAATGGATGTGTGTGGAGGACTTCTTGTAAACTTGATCGTATATCCTCACGTAACGCAAAATATGGCACTTAAACTCATAGAAGGTTAGCAATCTAGGTAGTGAGATAATGCTGGATAAAATGAAAATATTTGTCGGGCAACTTGTTCAAGAAAAACATGACCTGATCTCCTAAAGCTCAAAATAGAGATTGATACGTCGAGTGCAATCTCGAGCCACATAGCGGTCAATGAGATGACTCCAATGCTCAAATGCAAGGGGAGAATGTTGTAATTATGAGTGGAACTCAGGAAGCAACCCTTGCATTAACTTAACATTACCTGTGTTATTACGGCCTTTTCATTGAGGAATGTGATTAGGGTAAGCTAATCGAGGATCCCAACTCAATACCAATGACGAAGTCGCAAAGTCCCTAAGATTCAAGCACTTGTTGTTGCATGAAGTTCAACCAAGTAGTGAAATTTGACCCATTAAAACAAGTCTTATCCATGAAGGCATTTTTGCCATTGCAACAGGAGTGGTAGTGCTAGGAGATGGAGATGGTATGTAATGGGGATAGGGTGGGAGAGCAAAGTACACTTGGGAAGGAATCCCAAAGTGCCCACTATACATTCGAGAAGTGTGTATAGTGGATCTAAATGTAGACAAGCACGGACTAGGTATGGGCATGGTAACCACCTGTGGAGCCCAAGGTGGAGGGATATGGACACAGGGAACAAAAGATGGAAATCCCTACATAGGAGTAACCCAAGGGATGTGTGATAACAGTTCATAAGCAAAGGATGGATATCATTGCATCTGAAAGGTCATGAGAAGAGTTTGTGAGTGTCTAAGGGTAGTGAGGGGGATGCCCATCACAGCTGTCCCAGAGTGGAAGGATGTGGTAAAGTATGGGTATGTGGAAGGTACATTGTTAAAGAGTGACATTTCCACTAAGGATGCACCAAGAGATGGAGTGAATGGAGAGTAGGTAGATTGTGGTATGGAGAAAGAGAAAATGCTAAAAGCGAAGATGGAAGATCCAACCCCTAATATGCTTCAAGCGAATGTGGAATGTAATCCAAGATTTTGGAATGAAAATATGAGTAGATCAAAAGGTGAAGAAGATAGTGGTGGGATGGGAGGGAGTTGAGAAGTATAGTTCACTTGCTTAAATGAAACAAATGGCAAAGATATACGTAATGAAAGGTATCTGCTTCAAGAGCCTTCTCTATTAACGTTAACATACTGAAAATCATCCAGATCCTGTATAACAAAGGAAGAAACATGAGAGGATTTTGGCTCATATGACTCAAAAGGGTTATACAAACCTAACACAAGGCCTAGCTGTGATAAAGGAGATGGATCGCCAGACGCACTGAATGTCGTGGTTCCTCCAAGATTAGAGAGATGGCCAGTCTCACCAATCAGTCCAGACGGAGTAGTAGCACTTATTGGAGGGGTGTAAGCTTGACTATATGTGATGCACAAGTACTTCTCAAACTCTTCATTTGTAAGGTGACCAAAACGAGAAGAAGACAACGGTAAAGGTGAAGATGTATCTACCTTCTCCTTGAGACCATAATGCCTTCTCAAAGCTGCCAATGATGAAGAAGCCTGATAGGGAGTCAAAGAATCCTTAGAAGAAGGTATCGAAGACATTATGAGTCAAAATCGAGTTGGGTGTGAGTTTCACACAAAGATTAGTCTCCACAATCACTAAGGGATACTCTTTGGAAGAGCATCGACTCTAATACCATGTGAAGATATGCTAGGATTTGCACTGAGGAAACACAACATATACGACCAAGACTGAAACACAAAGACTCAAACAGAGACAAGCAAAACTCAAACCCTCAACGCAACACGCAAAACTCAAACATAGAGAGAAGAAACTCTGAAGTGAATGAATGCTATAAATGAATGTAAGAGTGTACAGAATGCCCAAGGGCAAAGCAATCCAGTATTAAAGAGTCACATCCATCAAAGACGAATCCCAAGTGCAATAACCAAATGCTGAAAACGCAAGCTGGTCCAGTACTATAATAAGGCAGCAGATAGAGACCTGCAAACAGCAAGGCGATGGCTGAAAATAAGCCACCTAGGGTTGGATAGTGATGGGCTCCAGCCATGATGGCTAGATAGTAGATGGTAGGTGATTGATGGCTAAAATCTGTATAGTAGAGTGGGAAACCTGCGCCAAAGGATGAGGCTGAATGGTGGGCAGCAGGTCTATTTATAGATGTTGAAGAGTGCCCCAAAAAATTAGGGCTTTGGGAGACCGTTGAAACTCTCTCGAACCACGCATCAAATTTTCCTTTTTCATTAGTTAAGCATGTTTTGGGGTTGTTTTAAGGTGCTAATCGGCTATAAAGCGTGTTTTAGCTCAACACAAATGTCAACTGAGGCACAACAAAATGACCACATAGTCCACTAGGTAATGCCATAAAGGCAAACTGCGGTATCAAACGATCCACACTCCAATATCTCTGGGATGCACTCCTAGAGGGAGAACTCGAAAGTGTGTGTGGGAGGTCGGGCCTTCGTCACAGGTACACCACCCAAAATCAGGTATGTAGAGGTCCTAAAGGTTGTGCCTAAGTGTGCGAAACCCCCCGGTGTGGATAGTAATGGTAAATGCGGTATACTTAATGGAAGGGGAAAGAAAGGTGCAACGGAAGATGAGGGAGTGATGGGTGGGAGCCCAAATGGATTAGTGATAGATGTGGTGATACGAGACATGGTTGGTCCCTTTTGTCCATCAAATGCATTAGATAAAGATACACCTACTCCGAATTGACCACAAGAAACAAAATTGTTTGAAGAAAAGAAAGGGAAGGAATACTTACAAGTTCTTATTTCAGCTTCTTACCTAGTTTTGAGTTCATAAAGAAATACTTGTCTTCCTCATTAGTTAAAAACCAAAGATTATTTTGAAAAGTTCCTTCTTGATTCAACAGAAAATACATAATCAATTGACATAGAATCTGACATAATAAAGTTCGTACCTAGCATTGGAGAAAAGAAGTACTATGAAAGTGGAGTGTAATTTGAGCCAAGTTTCACTTGCGGATAGCCAATTTGTAGTGAAGATTCCGAGGTCCTACAAGATCATTAGTTCTATGCACCAAATCTAAAGGGGATAACTCAAGCTTACCTTCAACATCTTGTTGAGCCCTGTGCATAAGGATGAGATCATACTCATGTCAAAAGTGGTGCAACAATGGAAGCATAGACAAGTGCTGAAATAAACTCTTGAACACAAGATAGAAGAGAAAGAAAATAGAAGAACACTACAAAAGAAGAGAACTCGGATGTGCTCGGGAAATCAAATCCATATACCAAACATGAGAATGAGTGTACAACAGTGAGTCTCTATCTCCAAGGCACTGGCACCGGCTCCCTCTGTCCATAGAACCTATAGGTGGTGATCTAACTAAATGAGGAGAAAGATGGGTATATATAAGAAGAAAATAATGGCAAAATAAAGGCAAGTCAGCCAACATTTAATGTTGGTCGGTCAACATAAAATGCCCCAGATAAGCATTATAATAACCATAATAAAATGCTAAATGACCTAGCCATGCCCAAACTAACGCATGAGCTGTCTGGACTGCTAACACCCTCTCTTAGATTATGGGTGATCTAATATAATACAATGATGCAATGATAAAGGCTAATCATAGTCCATACAATAAAAAACCACCAAACTAGAACCATAGATACCCCAGCAATGGGTGATCATGCCACCACCACAGTGCCTCAAAGAGAACCAGATGTCGATGTCGATCATACTAGCTTCTGAAAATAGAGAAGAGTCGTAATAGATCGCTATGTCCATCAACAGTGTCTCACAATAGCATACAATACCAACTTGTCAAAAATGCCTCTAAACATATGTGGCCATGGATTCCCTACCTTTGGTTAAGACCGCCAAAGTATCCCCTCATGTGAGCTCAAACAAGGAGCCAATTCCGCTTGTTGTCAAAGAAACGGCCCATCATGAACCTGGATGTCAATCCTAGCTCCAGGATTTGAACCTGCCAAACTTTGATCAATGTGTCAAGGGCGTCCCTCTCTGGAACCTATGCATTTATATACCTATATAGATGAGGCTCGACTGCCCCATCTCACCAACCTCTCATACTCCCTCTCTGGCATTGAAAAGTCGTGTGGGATGACAACCTCAGCTAGACTAAAAAGCAACAGAGGAAAGGGCAATCAAGCCCTTCCCTTAGTCTAAAGAAGTGGACCTCTTTTGCGCCTTGGACTTCTCCTTAGCTAGAGGATCAAAGTCGGAGTTTGAGGAAGAGGATGACTCATCGGAGGAGGCCGCATCCCGCTTCTTCTTCTCCTTCTTCTGTGAGGCTGCTAACTCCTTGCAGTTCTTCCACAAGTGTCCCTTCTTACCACAGTGATAACTGTTAGAATTTGTTGATTCTATGGGCAGCGCCCAATGTAACTTGTGTGGTGTGGACACTTATTAAAGTGTCAATGTAGGGTGTGTACACCTAGTGTCTGAGAAACTTAAAGTAGTGACACTAGGCTCTAGAGTAAAATAAACCTAACTCTGGTTAGTTGGTGGAAGGCTAGTTAGGTCAACCCTTGACCTAAACATAAGTTGTACTTTCACTCTATCTTTCATTCTAGCAAGTACACTCTTTTCTTTTTGCTTCAACTCACTCTCTTGCTATCATTGTCTCTCCTCTCTCTCTCCATAGCTGGCTGCCATTTTCCAACATTTGGTATCAGAGCAACTTGTATGCGCGGATTCCGTTCAGCCACCGTCAGCCGGTGCCATCCCGCCCAAGGTCCTACTACTAGCAGCTTGGTTCTCAGCTCTAGGAAGAGTTTTCAACTGTTGTGAGTTGCTACTCAAGTAGAGGAGCTGTAGCTGAGCCATCTCTTGTCTACTCTAGATCTGTCCAGTTCAGCCATCAGCTCCAAATCTGTCCATTTGCTCCAGATCTGTCCAGCTCAGTCATCTGCTCCAGATCTGCTGTTTTCAGCCTGCACGCAGTCCAATGCGCAGTCCCACACGCATCCCTGCACGCAGCCCGAGGAGTTGCTGTTTTGGAAGAGCTGCTGCCGTTTTCAGCTCTGCCCGCCATTTTCTCAGCTCTGCCCACCATTTTCTTAGTCCTACCCGCCAATTTCTGCAAACCCTAAAAAGTGCAAAAACCCTAATTTTCAGACTTGGGGTTTTCTCGAAATTTCTGGAATTTCCAGTCTATTTCAGCCATCTCTTCTTGAATCTCAGCTTGTGCTGCCCAAAAATTTGGGGCTTTTGCTAATTTTTGCTCCTGGAGTTCGAATTGACAACCAATTCGAAGAAATTTCTCAATTTCTTGGACATTCCCACTAAAAATTTGGGGCTTTTGCCCGATTGGAGGCCCTTTGCACAAATTGTTACCAAACTCATAGACATTGCGCAATTTCTTCCACATTGGCTCAAGAAAATTTGGGGCTTTTCAGTTTTTTTTTTAAATCCGGCACGCATCACGAGGCAAATTTCAGCTGTTGTTCGCTTGATATGCATCTTGAGGCGACCTTTCTGCAAAAATTCCACCTGTAAGGTACAAATTTTTTCAATTTCTTTGAAATTTAATAAAGAAATTTGGGGCTTTTGCCCGACACACACTCCAAGGCAAGCAACAAGCAGTACAACAGCATTTAATTGCTGTTACAGTCAGATTGGGCAGAGAATTTTGGAAAATTTCAGTAAATTTTGGTATGAATCGGCATTAAGTTGCTGTATTTTGTACTTTTGTGGGCACACATTTCGAGGTAGGTGTGGTACACCATTATAGTACTGTAATTTACTGGCTGAGTGCTGATTTGGGTAGCATTGTGCACGCTTTGGCATTGAAGTGACAGTTTGATACTTGTTTCTTAATCCCGTGGGGGATTTTGGTACTCTAAGGAGTATACTCTATACTTCAACATTGAAGTATTTGGCAGCAGATTTTAGTCTATCATTGACAGCATGGCACGTTACGGAAATAATGATCACTGCAACATCCTTGGTGTCCTCAATTAGGAGGACAATTGATGGCTCACCCACTGTGGAGTTTTATGGTCAGTAACATTCTTGTGGCGAAGGACTTGTGGGACTATGTTACAGGTGATTTGCACCGACCAGGAGGTCTTGCACCTTAGACACCTCAGCGTAACGCTCGAGAACTGGTTGTTGGTACTATTGGTGGTGGTATTGGTGCTACTACTGCTGCTGCCCCTCCTCTCCCTCGTACCGAGGATCAGAGGAAATGGGACTCAAAAGATGCATAGGCACTTTCTTTAATTGCATTGTCAGTGAAAAGGGCAATTATTCCGCACATTCGATCTTGTAAGACCTCAAAATTAGCATGGGATGTACTTGAGTGTATGTTTGCAGCACACAATGAGGCCAGGATATCCTATCTCTGCAGAGAGTTGGCCAATGTGACCATGGATGAAGGTGATAGCATGACAGAGCACCTTACTCACATACAGGATTTGCGTGAGCAGCTACTCAATGTTGATGAGGTCATTTAGGATGCTGAATTGGTAAACATCACACCAAACTCTCTTCCAGAGTCATATCTTGGTAACCACACCTCTTTAATGCTGTCTTTAGGGGGGGAGGAGACAGGGGGCCCTTATATTTGTGGAGTTGGAAGGCCTCTTGCTGCAAGAGGAACAGACTCGGAAGAATGTGACATTGCATTTAGGTGATGTGGCTATGCTTTCCAAGTTCGAAGGCAATGGAAAAGTCAAGCAAAATATAAAAAATCAGCAAAAGGGTGATAATGGACAGCCATCAAATAAGGTTGTCCAAGACACAGAAAAGACTTAAAAGAAGGGGAAATGCCATTATTGCAAGAAGCCCGATCACTATATCGATGAATGCAGAAAGAGATTGGCCAAAGAGAATAAAAAGAACTCTGGTTTGGCTATCCAAGAAACATCAGCCAGCAAATCTACTGATGATGATACTTCAACCAACTTTGTAGAGGAGGACTATGCATTTCTTACATGTAGTTATGATTCTTCAATGGCTGATTCAGCATTTAATGCTGCTGAAACGCAGCAAACATGGTATTTTGACAGTGGGACGTCAAAGCACATCACTTCCAGGAAGTGTTTGTTTACCTCTTTGCATTCAGCCCCTGCTGGGAAACGTGTTACATGTGCGAACAGCAGCAATTATGATGTATGTGGCATTGGGACAGTCACTAATTACTGCTGCAGATGGTTGTGATTTCATGCTTCTAGATGTCTTGTTTGTACCTGGCATTACAAAGAACTTGTTGTCTATCTCTGCTTTTAATAAGTATGGCTTTCTGGTCATCTTTGAGGATGACAAATGCACTGTTAGAGATAGAGAGATGGATTATGCACTTGGGCTGTCCGGCACACTACATAAGGGTCTATTTTTGTAGGTTACATATGACAAACAATCTCATGATGCTTTAACAGTCACTACTCTTTTGCCTGCTATGCAAAATGCGGAGCTATGGCATGCTCGCTATGGACACATGAGCTTTGGGAATTTGATGACCCTTCAGAGGTGTCATATGATAGATCCATCGCCTCCAATGGAGACTCCACCTCCTCATGCATGTGAGGGATGTATTTTAGGCAAGATACATAGGTTTACCTTCAAAAAGGATGGTGCAATGCGTGCTGTCCGAAAAATGCAGCTTATTCACTCTGATGTTTGTGGTCCCATGAGGACACGTGCACTTGGAGGCCATCAGTACTTTGTTACATTTATTGATGACTACTCTCGGTATACATGGGTGTATGGGCTGAAGGCAAAATCTGATGTGTTTATGCATTTCAAACATCTTGTTGCAAAGCTTGAAGCTAAAACTCACTTAAAAGTGCAAACACTTCGCACAGATAGAGGGGGAGAGTACATATCTTGTGCTTTTGAGACATATTTGCTTAATCATGGCATTACGCATCAAGCCACTGTTAGAATGACTCCTTAGCAAAATGGTGTTGTTGAAAGGAAGAATCGGACTCTTATGGAAATGACTTGTTGTATGCTAAACAGCAAGGGGCTACATCATAAATTTTGGCTAGAAGGCCTTCAGTGTGCAAATCATGTGTTGAATCATGCACCCACTAAGGCACTGAAGACGATCGCACCATTCGAAGCTTCCCATAGCAAGAAACCCAAAGTAGACTACTTTCGGTTGTTTGGTTGCATAGCCTATGCACATGTTCCAAAAGAGCTTCGTGGGAAGCTTGATGACAAGGTTGTAAAATGTACAGTTCGGAGAGCAAGGGCTATCGCTTGTATGACCCATGTACGAAGAAAGTCTTTGTCAGTAGAGATGTCCTATTTGCTGAAAATGCTACATTTTCACATGATCAGTTTCAAAATGCCAGCCACCCATGACATTGGTGATGTCTTTGAGGGTCTTTTGCCACTTACTTTGGAGTCTGTGCCTACTGTAAATGGCAAGACAGACTTAATACAGCAAGCTGTTGCTGCACCATATGCTCCCGAACAGCAGGGTATCGATGATGGTTTGCCACATGCAGCGGAAGAAGCAGTACAGCATGAAAGGGCTGCTATAAATGCAGCCAAAACAGTCCCAAGATGGCTGTTACAGACTCTCCAAGAGAGTAAAATAGATGCTCCTATACCTCAACGCACTAGAAGGGCTGCCAGAAATGCAGCAAATGATGCAAGGGGGGCACATTTGATTGATTTTATGGAAGTAGATGATTGTGATCAGCATGTGTTTATGAGCTCACTATTGGATGATGATGAGCCTACTTCCTTGGACAAAGCTCAGCAAGATGTACATTGGATGCAAGCCATGCAGGATGAGTTAGACTCTATTGCCACTAACTCTACATGGAATCTTGTGGATTTACCACCTGGCAGAAAGGCCATTGGCACAAAATGGGTTTTTAAACTCAAATGCAAGGTTGATGGTACAATTGACAAGTACAAAGCACGGTTGGTAGCAAAAGGCTATGCACAGAAGAAGGGCATAGATTATGAAGAAACTTTTGCTCCTACATCCTGAATGAGTACGGTGAGATGTATGATTGCTATGGCTACAAATTATGGCTGGAAAGTACATCAGTTGGACATTAAGACAACATTCTTGAATGGGGATTTGCATGAGGATGTTTATGTGTCACAACCTCCAAGGTTTGTGGTTAAAGGGAAAGAAGACATGGTATGCAAGCTGCATAAAGCTCTTTATGGTCTCAAACAAGCTCCTCGTGCATGGTACTCCAAAATTGAAGCTTATTTGGCTAGCAAAGGGTTCATAAATAGTCCAACTGCTCACTTGCTGATTATCGTTCTTTATGTAGATGACATGCTACTCACTGGACCTACAGAAGAAAAAATTGTAGATTTTAAGGCTGAATTAAAACATGCATTTTCTATGTTAGATATGGGCTGCCTACACTATTATTTGGGGATTCAATTCACCCAAAATCAGCATGGTATCATCATGTCACAGTCACAATATGTGGATAAGCTGTTACATAGGTTTAGTATGCAAGATTGCAAACCTATGTGCACTCCTATGAAGCCATGATGGTGAAGAGATGTCTGATGTTGCAATTTACAGCCAGGCTGTTGGCTGTCTTAATAATCTTTGCAGCACACGCCCTGACATTCAATATGCAATATCTCAGGTGAGCAGGTATATGCATAGCCCACGGACCATACATTGGCAAGCTATTAAGCGGATCTTTAGATATTTGCAAGGTACTCAGTCGCATGCATTATTATTTCCTGGGGGGGAGACTTGCACTTACACGCTTACAATGATTCAGATTGGGCTGGTGATGCAGACACTAGGCAGTCTACTAGTGGACACTGTTTCTTTCTAGCCTGTTCATGCATTTCATGGCTAAGCAAGAAACAGCCTACAGTGACTACCTTGTCTTATGATGCTGAGTATAGGGCAGCCTTCACAACAACAGTGGAATGTATATAGTTGCACAAATTGTTGGCTGATCTACATTTACCATTGGAGGGTCCTACACCCATTCTTTCTGATAGTCAGAGTGCTATTGTAGTAACACGAAATCCTGTGTTTCATGCTCGCACGAAACATATAGAGATGCATTACCAGTATGTCAAAGAGAGATGCTATGTAGGAGAGATCGGCTTGATGCATGTACCCACACAGAAAAATGTTGCAGACATTTTCACCAAGGCATTACCACGCGAGAAGTTTGAGGCTTTTCAAAAGTCCTTAAACTTGTTACCCTTTGGTGATTGATCATCCTTGTACTTCATCACATTGGCACTGCAGGGGGGTGTTAGAATTTGCCAATTCTATGGGCAGCGTCCAATGTAATTTGTGGCGTGGACACTTATTAAAGTGTCAATGTAAGGTGTGTACACCTAGTGTCTTAGAAACTTAAAGTAGTGACACTCGGCTCTAGAGTAAAATAAACCTAACTCTAGTTAGTTGGTGGAAGGCTAGTTAGGTCACCCCTTGACCTAAACATAAATTGTACTTTCACTCTATCTTTCATTCTAGCAAGTACACTCTTTTCTTTTTGCTTCATCTCGCTCTCTTGCTGTCATTGTCTCTCCTTTCTCTCTCCATAGCTGGCTGCCATTTTCCAACAATAACACTGGGCCTTCGACTTCTTCTTTCTATCACCCCTCGCTAAAGTTGTAAAGGCCTCTTACAAGCCTCACTAGAACCTCCATAATGAGATAGAAGGCTCCCCTATACAGCATTAAGGGCATATGTGTAAAGCTCATGGATATAGGTGATGTCTGCACCCTCAAAGCATTTGCTACTCCAAACTCTGGGGGAAGCTTATAGAGTACCATTCCCATGAGATGTGCCTTAAGAAGGGCAAACTATATGTGAGGAAGCTTGTAAGTGCAAGGGAAGAACATGAGAATGACAATACTTTCAACTTAACCAACTCGATCATTTATAACCATGAAAATTAGAAGAGAGAGAGAGAGAGAGAGAGTCGACACCACATTGAGAGAGAAACCAACCCCTCCCCCTTTGCAAGAATTTATTGAAACAAAACCACGAGCACCAAGTGTCTAAACCATATGCAAAAGGGTTAATTTATTGCAATTCTCAAACCCTAATTTCTGCAAACTCAAGCAGCAAGCTGATTTTCTTCTTTAGTGCCTGGATCGGATCAAACTAAGCAAAAAGTGCTTCTTGGATGAGAGATAGATAGAAGAATACAAAGCATGTGGTTGAAATTTCAGTATAAGAGCTTATTCCAAATGAAGAGAGAGATCTTCAATATATGTGTAGGCATGGCTACTCAAAAGTAGAAAGTAGAGACTATAAATGACAAATGTAAAGGACATGTATTTTTGAAACCTCACTTAATATATAAATTAAGTTTTAATCACGTGGTTAAGTAAATGTTGCATATGTGAGGTGTAACTGAAATTAGAGTAAATTTACAAGCTTGAGACCTGAGGAAATCACGGGATGTCAAAGGCAAAAGTTGTTATAAGTTATACTGCACAGATACTTGGTGGTATTTGATGTCAATTGTTGGCCTAGGTCATCCATTTGGCAATAAGTGTCAATTTTGGTGACACTAGAGAAGTGGCATTAAATGATACCTAACATCAATCCAATGGTCAAAGATAATGTAAAGATACTAGAGAATGGAAGTTGCCTTGCCAATTTAATTATTGGCCAGTCAGATTACTTTTCTAGGCACCAAAATAATTATTAGATTAATTTTTTGTATTTAAAGACTAAAAATTAATATTTAACTATGGGTAGTGCTCGAAAATCATTTGGAAAGGCTACCACTTATCAAAAATACCCATGCAAGATTAAAAAAAGTCTTTAGAGGCTGAAAAGAGGTATTTTAGTATATTCAACTTGCAAGAGAGAGGGAAGAGATGCTACTGGTCTGATTTGCAGCCATTGGAGGAACTTCTGAGGCAACCAAGGGCAGGAGAAGACCAATTAATAGTAGGTAACAGCATCTATAGGTTGTTGAGACAGGGCAGTAGTAGTAAATGATCGACTTTCTTCAGTTCTTTACACCTACAAGCTATTGAGACCAGGCAACAACAATAAATGATAGATTTTCTTCAGTTTTTCACGAAGAAAGTCTAAATTTTCTCTCTCCTCAGCATTCTCTCTCATCTCGAGCCTTACTCTAAAGATTACAACTATAGGCTGTTGAGACAGGACAGCAGTAGTAAATGACTGATTTTCTTCAATTCTTTGCATCTACAAGCTATTGAGACAAGGCCACAGCAGTAAATGACTGGTTTTCTTCAACTCTTCACAAAGAAAGTCTGAATCTTCCCTCTCCTCAACATTCTCTCTCATCTCCCAGCCTTGCTCTGAGGATTACAGTATTGAGATCACCAGAGAGTAAGAAATTTCAAATTTCTCTGCTATAAACCCTTTAGCAGCAACCTTCGGAAGCATGCCAAAAACTGGAAGCTCCAGGACTTTGATTCAACAAGGCTGAAGATGTTTTCAGTCAAATTCAAGTGGAGGGACCAACAAATCAATGAATTTGAGGCATTTTCCATCTCCACCAAGGCGGGTGAATGCCAATTGACTGCCTGAATTAAGGGGCAAATCAAATTGAAGACTTGCTGGTCATTTTGGACAACAAGGGGAGTTGGAATACTGAAAAGAAATTGGAAGAATCTCATTGTACATCAACTTCTTCTTTAATTAAGTTAAAGAAATACTAAAAGGGACACCAGTTTTGGGATCAACAAGGTGTCCATTGTCCAAGATTGTAAGTTAATTTACATTTCTCAATTTTGTAATAAATGTTACTACTGTAACTAAGTTGTAATCAGAGAATTGCCACCCATCCACAAAAGGAAGGCCGGTTTCATGGTTCCATTGCCGGGATACCACTCAATCTCTTGATTTGCTGGGCCTGAGGCACCTGATTGCAAGCCAAAGCTTTGTGCTAGTGCTAATTTTTACTCTCAGCTGAGAAATTACAGCAATATGTAATCATACAGTGAGATGGAATCAAGCATGGTTCCATTGCCGGGATACCACTCAATCTCTTGATTTAGTGGGCCTGAGGCACCTGATTGCAAGCCAAAGCTTTGTGCTAGTGCTGATTTTTACCCTCAGTTGAGAAATTACAGCAATATGTAATCATACAGTGAGATGAAATCAAGCAATGATGATGCCTCTCAGTATGAACATTCACATGGAAATGAAGGAAATGTAATGCCTAACCTTGGACAAGGCTCAGATCATGGACAGCAAGCTGAAAATGTTGATGTTGGGCAAGATGCACGGCCTTCAAGGCATAAGGAGGCTGATGACCAACAAACTGAAGAGGAATTTGATGACCACTTCAAGTATCGGATGAGAACAGCAGCAAATGTCTTTGCTGAATTGGCAAAGGATCCTCAATTCACTTGACTTTTGAATGCTTCGAAGAAGGACATCGAAGGCAAGAAGAAGAAGATGTCTTCTACACCTTTGGGACAACAATATGCACTGAAGATAATGTCAAACCCTTCATTTGAAGATTCCATTGGATCTAACCATCCCTTATTACTCTCCCATTTAGGGCACAAATACCCAATAGGACGAAAATTGATTTAAAATCCTCACTTAATGTTAAATCTATCAAACCTACAAAGCCCTTTAAGAAAAAAGGCTCCATAGTTGATTCCATTCGTCTTTGCTAGACTTGATAGGTCACTGGCAGCCATCGTGCGCCCTTTGTCCAATGCCTTGGCCTCTCTGGGGTGATCACTTGGGCTCTCTTAGTAAGGTAGCTGTGACATTAAGGTAAATCAAGGGAAACATGCACGAGGATGACCGTCCGGGGTCTTGGGCGCCCGAACGGGGTTTAGGGGAGCCTAGAACCAAAGAGAGTCCAAGAATAGTAGGACTCACCAAGGTTTGACGGCTGGCAATCGGATCACGATGGGTCTGGCCAGCAATAAACTAGGCAAGGCTGGGAGGTGAAAGGATCGCTCGTGCTCATTTATTTTTACTGCTTTTCCTCTGGCTTTTATGGTCTTCTTCGGAGCCGTCTGACATTGGTATCAGAGCCGACGGGTCTCGTTTCGTGGATCCGTGAAGTTGTTCGACGAGAAGACAGAGCCGACGGGTCTCGTGAAGCTGTTCGTTTCCGGCGCCCTGGTGACACGTCATATAAAATTTGACGTGGCGTTTAATTTCACCACGTCACTTATCATTTGGCGGGGAAGCTATCTTTTATGTCTAACGCCGTATCCTGAATCGTGTGCCGAATCCTGGCTTGAGCCCCGTCTTAAAGCGCAATCAACGGACCACACCTTGTTCCCCTTCCCGCAGGCCGGCCCTTCAGTTGCGTAAGACTGACGCTATTCTCTGGTCCCTCTGTGACCAGCCGACTGCACGCTATCTTTATTTGTCTGGTATTCCTCTCGCCAGCCCCGACTGCACTTGCATAACAAGTACAAGCTGAGCAGAGAATAAGTTCAGGAAAGGTGCATTGATGGCCTGCGTGATCATTAAGAAGGGGGCTGAATACTAGTCGTTTCTGCAAAGAAGCTCCATTTCCTACGTGGCCGGCTTAGTTCAGAAGATAAAATTTGTTCCTTACTCTTCGGGTTTATTTACAAACCAGCAACAGTTGCCTGCCATTAAAACCAGGGAAGTACTTTATTTTGTATGCAAATTTCTTATCTTTGCTTTGCAATTCCAGTGTATTAATGGCAGAAAAAGGGAAAGAGAGAGTAATGGAAGGTTCTAGTTCTGGGGACCACCCTATGATAGATCCCCATGAACCAGAGATGCAAGAAAAACAGTGGGAAGAATTTTTTGCTACACGAGAACAATTTGATGATTTACTGCTCGTGTACAGGCTCAGGGGGTTCAAATGGAATTTTTAACTCAAACACTCACTGAAATAAAATCTCAATTAACTTTATTGTTAGAAAGAGATAAAAATAAGATAGAAACCTTGGATGTCCCATCTTCATCGAAAGATTTAGATGTGACTGTGCGAGATCCTAAGGAACCCCACCACAAGTTGAGGGATAATCCAGTTCTAAAGGATATGAAACCCCCTCAGTTTCACGGGGAGGAAAAAGATAGAAATAAAGATACAATCTTTAATTTCCTCCAAAAATAGGAAGATTTACATAAACTTAAAAATACTCCACCACATCTCCAAGCACTGGAGGCTAGTTTAACTTTGGGGCCCAAAGCATATAAATGGTGGCGAACTTTAAAGGAGGCAAATAAAATACCTAAAACTTGGGCTCAATTTGAATCCGTCTTTTTAAAAGAATTCCTTCCTGGAAATGAAATGGAAAGAAATTGGGAAGATTGGGATTATGCCAGACAAAAGGGAAGACCCCTGCTGACATATCTGGAGGAATATCGTGAGATAATCCTCAAATTGGAAGGAATAGATGAATTTCAAAAAACAAGAGGATTCATTAGGGGACTAAATAAAGCCTATAAAAAGGAAGTAAAAAGGAGTTCACCTAAGACGCTAGAAGAGGCAATTAAATTTGCATTAATCAATGAAGATAGTATGCGTCCAGGTACACTCACTAGTCTCACTGATACGGAGCCCAAGTCTAAGGAATTGGAAACCTCAAAATTTGTGGGCAAATTTAAAAGAAAAATGCCATTTTCTAAGGGTAAAAAACAACCTTTTGAAAAGAAACAATATGTGAGGCCAAAGTTAAGTCCTGATGCCAGTGATAAGGCGATAGGCGCGGTCTTATTACAAGAAGGTCGACCAGTTGCTTTTGAAAGCAAGAAATTAGACCGTGCAAAATAGAATTATTCTGTTTATGAGAGGGAGCTATATGCAATAGTACATGCAATGAAGAAATGGAGGCACTATCCGTACGGTGCCAAACTTTTGATTTTATCGGATCATGAAAGCATTAAGTGGCTTAATGATCAATCGGATTTACACGGGCGTAAAGCCAGATGGGCCGAACTTCTCCAAGAGTTCGACTATGAGATAAGATATAGAAAAGGAAAGTATAATATAGTAGCTGATGCACTCAACAGAATGCCCATCATTAATGAATTGAGTTTTACTCAGTTCACTTCCAACTTGCTTGAATCTTTACAAGGGAAATGCCAAGTTGATCCGGCATATTCCAACATATGGGAAGCAATAAAAAATGGGAATCCAAATCAAAGTGCTTCTACTGAGGAAGGAATATCTGAGGATGTTTAACAAGGAAATGGAGCATTAGGGGTTGCTCAAACCGGATTCAAGTGGAAGAATTTTACCATCGATAATGGTTATTTACTCCAGATACTCTTTGAGTGTCATGATACCCCTAGCACGGGACATCCAGGAGTTAATAAGACTTATAGTCTTATTAAAAGGCAGTTCTATTGGCCTGGAATGAATAAGGACGTCCTTGACTATGTGGTCAAATGTAATAAATGCCAGGTTAATAAAGCTGAAAGATTGAAAATAGGAGGACTTCTCCATCCACTAGAGATTCCTTCAGGAAAATGGGAGAGTATCTCCATGGGCTTTATTGTTGCTTTACCCAGAACACAAAGGGGGCACGACTCTGTGTGGGTGATTGTGGATAGGTTAACCAAAATGGCTAGGTTCATTCCAACTTCAACTGATGTTAAAACACCAAAATTGGCTAGATTGTTCGTAGAGAACATATACCGATTGTATGGCCTTCCGACAAATATAGTTTCTGATCGGGATAGAAAATTTGATAGTCAATTTTGGCGTGCGGTATTTAGGAAGTTGGATACTAAACTTAGCATGAGTACGGCGGATCACCCGCAAACTGATGGGCAAACTGAAAGGGTTAATCAAATCCTTGAAGATATGCTTAGGAAATATATAAGTAAAAGGCAAACTAATTGGGAAGAGTATCTACCGATAGCAGAGTTTGCATATAATAGTGCCAAGCACTCTTCCACTGGATATAGTCAATTTATGTTAATGTATGGATTTCAGCCCAGAGTTCCTTATGCAGTAGGACTGCATAAGGAAAAGGTTCAGGCAGCTAAGGATTTTTTGGAGGATATGAATAGTATGTTAAAATTTGCTCAAGAAAATATTAAAAAACTCAAAATCGAGCTAGAGCATATGCAGATCCTCACCGAAGAGACATCTCCTTTGAAGAAGGAGAATTAGTCTATCTTAAGGTGCCTGAACAAACTAAAACTATGAAAAAGGGACAATGTCCAAAGCTTTCACCAAGGTATTGTGGTCCTTTCATAATACTTAAAAAGGTGGGAGAATTGGCTTACAAGCTCCAACTACCTGCTGGTAGTAAAATGCATCTAGTTTTTCATGCAAGTAAATTAAGGAAGAAGCTGGGTGATTTGGATAATCTAATCTTAAACGATGATTTTGAGGAGCTATTAAATGACCAATCTAATCCACATGAACCAGAAAGAATATTAAATGTTCGTAATAGACGAACAAGGAATACTATTTATCAAGAATGTTTGGTTAAGTGGAAAGATTATTCAGAAGAAAGCTCAACATGGGAGCGAGTAAGTACTTTAAAGAAAAGGTTTCCCAATTTACAGTTAGACCTTCCAAGTATCGTTTTCGAGGACGAAACCGATTCTTAAGGGGAAGGAAATGTGACATTAAGGTAAATCAAGGGAAACATACACGAGGATGACCGTCCGGGGTCTTGGGCGCCCGAACGGGGTTTAGGGGAGCCTAGAACCAAAGAGAGTCCAAGAATAGTAGGACTCACCAAGGTTTGACGGCTGGCAATCGGATCACGATGGGTCTGGCCAGCAATAAACTAGGCAAGGCTGGGAGGTGGAAGGATCGCTCGTGCTCATTTATTTTTACTGCTTTTCCTCTGGCTTTTAAGGTCTTCTTCGGAGCCGTCTGACAGTAGCCATCACCTTTGTAGTCTTAGTTGGCCATTGGGCAGCCAACACGCACCCTTTGTTCGATTCTCTGACTACTTTGGGGTTGGACGCCTTGAGGTAAAAGATAAAGAAAAAGAAAAGGGCTTGGCTAGCCTACTTCTCGAGGCACCGTTGTTGGGCTTGAAAGGAGGTATTGAGCTAAAAACTCATTAGCTTTACTTAAACGGCCCCAAAACATGCTTAATTAAGGAAGAAACCTTGTTTATTTAACAAGAAATGTGTTTCCTAGTGAGTGCCTGTATCCCATAAATAGGTATACTACCCTCCATTCAGCCCTAATCTCATTATTGCAGGTTTGAAGTGTTTTTAGCTTGCTGCCCCCACCCTATTCACAAAGGACATCGCCGTCCAAGCTGTCAATTGCAGTCTTCACTCATCCGGCGCCTGTTTCCAATTCTCTGTCATCAGTTTGTTGTTGTTTCCAGGTTTGTCACCTATATTTTATTGGAGTTTTAATGCTAGGTCGTGGTAGCAAGCCAACAGCTAGGCAACAGCTATCTAGCAATAGGGCAGCATATTGGATTGCACAGCATAGTTGCCTAGATGGCCAGTGCAATGTTCACCATGCCAAGAGCTAGGGATACCAAAATTAAAGTTCATTGTAATTAAAATTCTTTGTGATGTTTAATTAAATCATTAGGTTCATAAGTTCATTTCTCATTCGGATGACATACCCCCCTCTTGAAACATCGCAAGTGACCTCAATTAGCTGCCACCCTGCAGATTTTCTCTCTCCTCCCTGCTGCATTTGCAAATTCTCTCCTCAGCCTATTGTTTTCTCTACTGCAGCATGTGTTTGCTGTTTTCTCTCTCCTCCCAGCTAAGTTCACTATTTTCTCTCTCCTCACCTGTGTTTTTAGTCTTTCTCTCTCCTGCTCTACCGTCTACAACAGATCCAACCTTCCTTGGCTGTGTTTGCTAGTGTTCAACATCCAAAGGCTGCTTTGTTGCAATTCGAGATCCATTCGAAGTACAACACACTCTTCAGCTCATTATCCTTGCCCTAATCCTTGAGATACAGGAGTTTGAGATACAGTATTCATTCACTGCATAGTGTGTTTGCTGCATAAGGATTGTATATTCAGTAGTCATATCACTTCATTCATTCTGTCTTTTCATTGTCTCTGAGTTACCCTAACCCTAACTATGTTCTTCTTGTACTTTGTCATACGGTGTTATTTGTGTTTGTGTTAGGGTATTTCTTCACAAGGGAATCCATGGTCACATATGTTCAAACTCCAGAGGCATTTTTGACAGAATAGTCTTGCATGCTACTGGGAGACATTATTGATGGACATAGAGATCTATTATGACTTCTCTATTTTTAGGAATCGATACAATCAACATTGACATTAGGTTCTCTTTGAGGCACCTTGGTAGTGGCTTGATCACCCACTACTGGAGTATCCATGGTTCTACTCTAGTGGTGTTATAGTGGAGTCTCTGCGTGATCTGAGCTAAGAGTGAATGTGCAGAGAGTTGAGAGCAATAGAGAGAGAGTGAGCACGACACAATGGGTATTCGGTACAATGATGAATGTACCACATTTTAGATTTTGAATATATATAAAGTACAAAGTGTAAGGGTGAGTCCACACCCAAATACAATAAAAGGCACGATGAGCCTTTATTCCCAACAGGTGGTTCTATGTTGTATGGACCGATGAGTCATTATCATTGTATCATTATGTTGTATCAAATCACCCATGATTTAAGGGAGGCTTTTAGCAGGATTGTCAACTCATGTGTGAGCTTGTGCATGCCAAATGGGCTGCACATTTTAGTCTGTATTTTAGGTATTATTTTAGTAATTTTTTTGTGGCATTTGTGGCATTTTATGCCAGTCTACCAACATTGAATGATGGCCAACAAGATGCCATATTTGGCATATTTTGGGTCTATTTATTCAAGGGCTCCTCGTCCTCCTCATTGAGTCATCATCATTCTTCAAGTGGTCTTCCTGTTGGAGAGGGGAGCCAGTGCCAATACCCACGCAGCTAGTGACTCAATGTTGTACATGTCATTCTCATGTTTGGTATATGAATTCCATTTCCCAAGTACATCTCTAAGTTCTCTTCCTTAAACCTTTGCAATGTTTCTTCTGTTTTGTCTCTTCTGTCTTGTGTTCAGTAGTTTATTTCAGCACTTGTCTATACTTCCATTGCTCCACCACTTCTACCAGGTGCCACATACAACATCCGAAGCTTCAACCATATTTTTGGTGGTCCTATAGGAGGTAACTGCCGATAGAACTTCTTTAGAAATACACTGAAGCAGTGCAAAATACGCACGTGCATCACCCAAATCCCATGTAAGCACAGCTTCCTCATGGTTGTCCTCATCAAAATCTTGGAGGAGAGGAAAAGAACGTTGAAGCCAAGAAAGAGCTCCATATACAATGTACCAAATCCGCATCTACACAAACCACCCTTTCATCACAGCACTTCGTGTAAGATAGTCAGGTCCATGTAACTTATCATTTGTAAAAGTGCATGGAGGAGCCATTGGGAGAGGATAAGAACACAAGATAGAGAATAGAAGCTACATAGAGAGAGAATATAGCCAAACCAACAGCAAAGACTTCACAAAAAGAGGGTTTACATGCAGTGTAATCAAAATCCGATCAAAAACGAAGGCTAACTACTGCAAAATAAAGTAAAACCAGTCGAAAACTATCAAAGACAGTAAAAACAGCCTATACAAAGAGTCAATCAGCCATGGTTAGGGGCAAAAAATGAAAAATACATGCTGGTTGGGCATTTAAAGCAACAAACTTACAATTGCACACTGGATTCTAGGCGTATGCTGAAAACGTAGGTTGCTTGTGTCAAAAGATGGCGTACCAGCGAGACAGTAGGGTTTGTGGGGAGAAACACACAGTGAACTTAGCTGACACTGAGAAAAGAAGAGAAGAGAGAAGAAACTCTAATGAATGGAATGATGAAGTTCTGAATCATGGAGTGAATGTGATACAAGGGAACAAGGGTGCCGAAGCACAAGGAAGATAATGAAGACAGCCACGCACCACAAACCACAATGTCCTCCTGAAGGGGTGTGAGGGTAGTGGAGAGGCTTGAGAGAAGAGGTGACAAACTAAATGAATTAGCCGTAAGGAATGAATGAGAGAGTGGCCTATAAATAGGCACACTCAGTCTAGGGTGGCACTCCTTTTTGGTGTTGCAAACCCTAAATGCAAAATGCAGAAACACAAAAACACAAACTACGGGTAAAGGGTGAAGGGTGTCTCAGCACCCCCTCTCAGGCCCAAAAAGGGGAACAAGAGAACAATGAGGTGGAGATGCAATGCTACATGCGGAAGAATGCTCATGCGGCAGATGTCACTTGGACAATGTCCCTCATGGGAAAATTGTTCACTTGCCCAAGCGCCCTAGTACAAAGATGATAAAAACATGCAATGCATAGGAGAAATGTCAGACTTTGTGTGGTGCCGAGAACCATAAGGATATGCCTATACTCGATCTTGGGAGTTGACTCCATGCTAACCAAGGGACAAAGAAGATCCCGCCTCTAATCAAAGAATACCACCTGAAAGAAGACCTTTGAAGATAGTCAGGAGACTGGATGAACTGTAGAACCCGAAACTCGACCTCGGAAGAAAAGCCACTAGCTCCATCACTCCATGCTAGAAGGAATACGAAGGCCTAGCCACCAAGTCGCTGCTGAAGACCCAAGGGCCTCGATCTAAGTAAATCCTCTAGATCCTAGGTATGAGTAGAGGAAATGAATGCTTAAAGAAGAGCCACTCCTTGAAAGTGAAAGGTGGTGTTGTGTGAAGAACTTCATTGCACATAGGGTCCCTCTCTAAATCAAAAGGAGTAGAAGTAGAAGCCCCCTCTAAAGCCGAAGCAAAATTGGAGCCCCCCTCTGAGGGTGAAGTTTCCCCTCTTAATCCCAATCTGAGAGAGAAAGGGAATCCAACCACTCATGGCTCACGGACTGTGAAGCATCTGATGACAAAGGAACTGCCGCCAGTCATGCCAAAGAAGGTATCCGGGGTTCGAAAGAAGAAGCCGGAAAGCACCCAAAAGTGGCCTCTCGAACCTGAGTGGAAGAGGATAAGGAAGGAGAAGACTCGGGATGAGCCAAGGGTGGGGAACAATCGCAAGCTCTTGAGAGAGTAGACTGTGGAGGAGATGTGGGCCATGGAAGCCACTATACTTGGAAGTAGGTGGGAGAAACCTCCGCGTTATGGGGTGGCCTCTAGGAGAGCTTATTGCCTCGTAAGGTGTTAGAGCCTCTGTGTACTCGAAAGGACTTAGTGTGTGTTGGGTGTGGCTTATTGCCTCGAGCATAATACTTTAATAGCCGATGCAGAACGATCTCTGTGGCCTAGAAAGGAGAGGTGGCACAAGGAGTTCTTGGTGGAAGACACATATACTTCGGAGGGATGGGGAGCAAAGGTCGAAGTTGGCAGTCTTCGGTGGGATGACCGTTCGTGCAACAGTAGTAGCACCCAATAGAAGAACAATCTGCGATGGAGACGCCATGGTACCGGTGTGGCAAACTGGAGAAGGAAGGATGGGAGGGAGAAAAAGGATATCTCCCAATGCGCGGTAGAAATGATAGAGAAATCAAATGTTGATGCCAAACCTGCCACCAATCTTTGTCTTCTCTGATGAGGAGGATCTTTGTGGGAGAACGCAGCCAACGCAGGCTGGATCTGATGTAGATGACAGTGCAAGAGAGAAATACAAAAAACACAGGTTGCAGAAGAGAGAGACTAAAAACGCAGGAATAACCAGCAGTAGCAATTAGTATACTGAAATCAGCTCCGAATAGTGTGTGGTAGGCTGGAAACATGCACCGGACTATTATAGATGGCAATGGCCAGCTTGGACCACGATGTCCTCCGTGTCCAAGGGGTGGGTAGCAAGCTGAAATACCTGAAATCTACAAAAACGAGATTACTTTCTGAATGGAGAGTGATCAGCAACAATCGCTCTGCTGTAAACAGCTACAAACTGTGGGTGAAAGGCCCGAAACAAGCGCCAGACTATAGATGACAGCAAGGGACAGCTGAGACTACAATGTTCTCCGAGAAAGGGGTGTGGGCAGCAAGTTGAAAACACCTGAAACCTGCAAAAACGAGATATTGATGCAGTGGAAGAAGAAGAGAAGTGGATGCCAGAACCCGCTACCAATCTTTTACGTCACTGGAGTGGAGGATCTTTGCTGTTGTTTGAGCAAATCCAATTTTGATACCATGTCAAAAGATGACGTACTAGCGAGACAGTAGGGTTTGCAAGAAGGAACGCAGAGTGAACTCAACAGACACTAAGAAGAGAAGAGAAGAGAGAAGAAACTCTGATGAATGGAATGATGAAGTTCTGAATCATGGAATAATGTGATATAAGGGAACAAGGGTGCCGAAGCACAAGGAAGACGATGAAGACAACCACGAACCACAAACCACAATGTCCTCCTGAAGGGGTGTAAGGGTAGTGGAGAGGTTGGAGAGAAGAGGTGACAGACTGAATGAATCAATCGTAAGGAATGAATGAGAGAGTGGCCTATAAATAGGCACAGTCAGTCTAGGGTAGCACCCCTTTTTGGGGCTGCAAACCCTAAACATAAAACGCAAAAACGCAAACTGCGGGTGAAGGGTTTCTCAACAGCTGGCCTGAAAAACACAAGCCTAATCAGCAAGGGGAAAAAAGACTTGTAATCATCAGAAAAATCATAGCAAGAACCTAGATCTTGCAATCTAATACCATGTCAAAAGTGGTGCAGCAATGGAAGCATCGACAAGTGCTAAAAAAATTTGTTGAACACAAGACAAAAGAGAAAGAAAATAGAGGAACACTATAAAAGAAGAGAACTCAGAGACATGCTCGATAACTAGGTACATATAAGAAGAAAATAATGCCAAAATAGGGGCAAGTTGGCCAACATAAAATGCCCCAAATAAGCATCATAATAACCATAATAAAATGCCTAAATAACCTAGTCATGCCTGGCATAGGTCACAGGCTCACACATGAGCTATTTGGACTGCTAACAACTCAGCAGCAGAAATCTGATATGGTCTATGGACTCCATGGTAGTCTGATGGTCCTCCACCCATGCCAGATCGGGCAACAGCAAGCTTAGAGATCCACTCTTGATCGTTTCTGTCCATGTTTAGCTATGAAGATTGGAGCCGTGGTGTGAATGCATTCAAAGTCATCTAACCCTCCTATTCTTGCTTCTGCGGATGAGCTTTCCAAACAAAGACCAAGGTTTCTGAGAGAGTACCTAGCTTTAGTACCATACTAAGAAATGCTCTAAACACAAAAAACACAAAACCAATCATACTACAAAGCACAAACTGATGCAACAAACACACTATGTAATGAATAATGAATCTCAAACTCTAGTATCTTTGGGATCAGGGCAAAGGTTATGAGCTAGAGAGTGCCGTACTCTGAAACGGGTCCTGAAACGCAGCAAAGCATCCTCCGTGTATCCAATACTAACAAATGCAACTTGGGAAACTAGATCTGATGGAGACGATAATAGAGAGGAGAGAATTTGCAGCAAACACATTTAAGAAGAGAGAGAAGACCCAGCGATTGTGCAAATGGAAAAAACTTACATTTGGGTGACAGGTGGAAACTGATGGCAACAATGCAAATGATGAAAAGACTGCTAGAGGAGAGAGAATGACTACAAACTCAAGCAAAATGATGATGGCAACTAAATGCAAATGATGGCAATAGTATATGTGGATACCCTGACAACAACAAATGCAAGCTTTTTGATAATGGCAACAACTCCATGAGGTAGGCGACAAATGGAAGAGGTTGGAATCAAGCACCAAATGCATACCAACTACGAAGAGAAACACTAACCGTGATGTCCTCCACAAACGGGGTGTGGGTAGGACGAGGTTGATGAAGAGTGGTGGGCTGCATGCCTATTTATAGAAAGTTTGGGATACCCAAATTAGGGTTTGGCCAGTGGGACACGGTTACTCTCTAGGATTGCATTTCTTTTTAAAGTAATAAGGTTACTTCATTAATTAACTATGTTTTGGGACTATCTGAGTCAAGCTGATGCATTTTTAGCTCAACAACACCTACCCAAGAGTGGTGGCTACTCCTTTATCAACGGCATTCCTTCATCTAGAAGTGATTGAGCCTTCTACACTAGATGCTACTGATGTAGTGTTGATGGCTTTTCAAACTTGAGAGTGGATTATAGACACTTGCTCTCCTACTATATGACTTCTCCTCCAGATGGTATTGCCCATATTCACCCAATTCATGGGCATCTTCTAATTAGTGATAGCTCTTTAGTTCCTATATATGGTAAAGGTGACATGCAACTTATTTTGAATGGGTAGAGTGGTGCTCATATTTCAAAGGTTCTTTGTGTACCATGCTTAGACTATTATCTTCTTTCAATGAGTAAAATCTATGGAATTGGTCTCACTATGGAGTTTGATGCAAATTCCTTTAAGGTTCTTGATGGTACAACTAGACGAGTATTGTGCCAAGGGCACAAGGAAAATGGTGTCTACAAGATGCAAAGTTCCACAACCCTTATTCCCTTGCTTCTTTCTTCATAGCCTCAGACCAAGTTGTAACATGATCAATTTAGCCATCTTTACTACGAGTACCTTTGGGAGGCAACTCGTATCAACTAGTTTGTGGTTTGCCAAATGTTGGGGTGAGCCATCCCCATTGTATATCCTACATTTGGGGCAACACAACAGCATGATTCGATTCCTAACAAGGCTTCTAAACAGGCTACTCAGCCCATGCAGCTTGTTTCCACTTATTAGTGTGGACCTATGAGGAATGCTTCTCTCAACAAGAGTCTTTATTTCATGCTCATTGTTGATGATTTTATCTAAATGACTTAGACATATTTTCTCAAGTCAAAACCAAAAGCTCTCATTTGAGACGGGCTTCTCTTTGAGAAAAACTGTTCTAGGTGGAAGCTAAAGACAATGAGATCCAACAAAGGTGGAGAATTTGTCTTCGATGAGATGCCCTATTTGTGTGAAGCGAGGGATTCATCAAGAATTTGCCAACACCAATACTCCTGAAGAGAATGGTGTTTTGGAGCAGAAGAATAGGGGTGTGATTGAGCTGGACCCGACCATGAGGGAGCATCGGCCAACACCTCAGTGTTTATGGGCCAAAGCAATTGCCACTATTGTCCATATCCTTGAGCGATCACCCACCTTAGCCATTCCCAATATGACTTCTTTTGATGCTTATTTTGGACTAGATCCTAATGTCTTCTTTCAAGGTCTTAAAATGTGATGCTTATGTCTTCATTATGAGAAAAGAATGTACAAGTTCAAGCCCAAGTCCAAAAATCAAGTGTTTGTTGGCTACACTTCCCAATCAAAGGGGTCCCCTATCTATGATCCAAACTCCCAAGCTGTCTATAGAAACCAAGATGTTTGGTTTGTGGATTCTCCAACCACAAAGAGGATGAGGAGCACACTTGGAGATCCTAGTGACAATTGGGCACCGAGCTAGTGCCTTTAAGGCTCCTCCTACTAACGAGGAGATTGCTTCCCTACTTACCACCCCACCAATGGATGCTCCAACGACTTTTGCAAAGGCAAAGAGATGGGAGGTGCATCACATGTAGGGATTCAAGGACTTCCTGAGGAGTGGCAGCCGTAGGATGGACCACAGCAATCTCAAAGGAACCAAGCACTCGTAGGGGAGCTTGTGTGTACTGACTACGGGTTAACGACCCATGCCACATATGATCAAGAGCCAACATCTATGAAAGAGGCACTACACTCTACTCATTGGTGGAAGGCCATAAGGCAAGAGTTTGAGGCTATTAAGCAGAATGGAAATTGGCAGCTTGAGCCACGTCCCCTTCATAACAAGGTTGTTAGAGTGAAATGGGTCTTTAAAACCAAGTATCTTAAAGATGGCACGGTGGGTAAGCACAAGGTGCGGTTGGTTGCCAAAGGTTTTGCACAATGGCTTGGTGTGGACTTCAACAACACTTTTGCCCCTACAGCTCGCATGGCTACCATTAAGATGGTTCTTGCCTTAGCTAGCCATAGGAAATGAGGCTCCAATTATGACTCAGGAGTTATTGGTGGATGTCTATGCTCTCAAGAAGTGCCAAATGTCATGAAAACCCTCTCTTCTCAGCAACTTAGACGGTGGCATTTTCTGATATATTTTCTTTCTGCCCTTTCTATGTGCTTGATAAGAGGAATCTAATGAGATAAGTTCAGCTACTTCGCATTAGCCAAGAAATATTTTTCAGTAGGGTAGAAAGGTCATAGTCACATGGGATGACAAAATTCCATAATTCTAGCCCTACCTTGGACAATACAACCCCACTTTTGCCTACCTTGTAGACCTCACCAATAGTCCAAGTAAAAGAGCTGAAATTTTTTAAAAATTTAGACGTACTTTGCTGCCATAGCACTCTGCATACTATAAGAAGATTGGCTTTAGATGGTATTTTCCTATATATTTCACATTGAAGAACTTCAACACAATAGATGTGCAGCATAGGCCTCCATTCTGATATATCAAACGTTACTGTTACATAGCAATCATCACACAAGACGCATTTATTATGTGTTGCAACGCCAAGCAAGGTTGGGATGTTGCACTTTATTGCCAAACTTTGCAATACACACATTACAACAGAGAAACTTTGCAATATACGCTAACCTCTTGTTTATGAATTCACAACAACAGAGAAACGGCACTCACATAGAGGTATGAATTTTCCTGAAGGCCGAGGGCGCTAACGAGGCCGATGCACTGATGTTCAGCACCAGGAGCGCCATTGCCAATGATCACCGCCCGGCGCACGACGCAGGAAATTCCCCTGTCAAAAATCTCAGGGACGCTCATAGCGCTGCTGCCAGGGGGCTCGGGCAATCGGATGGGCCTCATCTTCCCTCCCTTCTAATTCTTCGCTCCCAAAAATCAACCAAAACACCAACAGCACAGCATGATATATCCACCAGGGGGAACGAAGGACGTATACCAAGGAACCAAATTTCTGCACGTTCCCAATCGAAAGCTTCAGGGCTGCAAGAATCAACTTTCCACTCTCGATACCTATGATAAGCACGTTCCCAATCGAAAGCTTCAGAACTGCAAGAATCAACTTTCCACTCTCGATACCTATAATAAGCAGCTTTTGCACTCGCTCGCTCTCCTTCTCACGTGTACCTTTTAAACGCTTCCATTTGCTTTAAGCATCGCGCATTTTGATTGTGGTTACTAATAATGCGGCCACGTATTACTAATTGCCTCTCCATATATGATCTAATGATGTAATTACAGCGGCCTCCCTAAGGCGGTTTATAATCTACATCCATCTTTTCTTTGCTTTACTTTACTAAATTATAATTGATAAATTGCTACATCATAATTGACAAATCACCCAAAGCTAGGGCCAACCTTATGTGGAGACAGCACACTACTTGCGGACCTATCCTAAACCTCCCTTTTTCAAATTTTTTACTCGTTAAAATTTACCTATATTAAGCATGTCATTTTTAAATTATATAATTAAAAACATATCTCTATTTTAAAAGCTCACTCCATGTCATCTTCTCTCTACACATTTACATGCCCATTCTATTATTGAAGCCCCCTCCCTACTCCTAGGACCCACATGCCAAGTTCTCTCTCTCTCTCTCTCATCGTACTTGCATCTCTCTGACCCTGGGCATGTGGCCCTCCATTAGATTTACAGAACCCCTTTTTTGGTCGACGTGGCAATAAGATAACACAACGCCCCTTCCACCCCCACCTGCAGGCCAAATGGAGAGGTATCACAGCCTAACGTGCCAAATTGATGCATAGGGTAGGCAAAGCTCAATTGTGTGGGCATCAAATCACAGAATGCTAGCATTGCCTCCCCAATCACCATGCCATTGCAAAGTGCACAATCTCCAATTCCTTGTGATTGCCATATCTATACTACATGAGAATTGACAATTTACCCGAAGCTAGGACCAAATCCTATATGGAGTACTTCCAAATCTCCCCTTTTCAAAATGACTAAGTAAGTAAAATTTGCCCCTATGTGAGTAGGCTATTTTTCAAGGTACAAATTCAACCTTCTCTAAATTTCATGCATAACGTTGTGCCCTATAAGTTAATAGAAAACCATCTAAAACAATATTTTTAGAAATCCTAAACTGATGGCTTTGAAATCATTTTTGTGTGTTAGATAGCTTATATGTAGCCTAAGTAGGCAAGGCCTTTTGGTAGACCTTGCATTAGGGTTCAAATCCTTGTAGGTCATAGAAAATGCATGTTGGTTTGTCTAAGAGCAATAAAAATGAATATGCGCCTATGATTTTGACATAGGCTTCATCACCAAATTGTGACAAACAGGCATGTGCTCATATTTCTATTTCAAGTCTCATAAGTAGATGCATGCTTCACTTTGTCTAACAGAACCTTTGTCGGTCCATGTGTCCCAATATCTAATAGGACTTGGATTTTTTCTTATTGATATGTGCTCTTAATTCCATTAGGGTCTAATAGGTTGTGTACTATTAGATGCCAAATGGAAGACCTCATGTGTGTGGGCTCTCTGAGCCTCTCCTATTTTCTCTCTATAGACATTTATGCCAACTTGTCTCTATATAAATAGTGTTGAGTAACAATCTATAATCTCAAAGTAGACAAGTGCTAACCCCTCATATGAACAAGGTGGAAAATCCAAAAAATCTAAAGCAGAAGACAATGCCAAGGCAAAAGCGAAACGGAAGACGAAGGAGCACCAATGGAAACACAATAAGGGCAGAAAAGTTCTAAATCAAGGAGAAAGGCACACAAGAAAAAGCACAAATCAATACTTTTGTAAAAGAGTGCAAGGCGCATTATGATTTATTTTAAGAACGATGGGCTTTCACCCGTGCAAATTGTAAAGGTAGATGGGCGATAGGAAGGAAGCTAGGAAGATAGGAGGACAATGGAAAAAATGGCCTAGGCGCCATGAAAAATGGGATGGATACCCATAGAATTTTAGGGCATGTATATAAAGTTCAAAAAGTGAATGAGAGCTCATTCTTTGGTGTGTGGCAAAGTGGACGCTTGTTTGTGAGTGCTTGAGGAAGGAAGTGTGAGTGAGTGAGGGAGTGTGTGTGTGAGGGTGAGGTATCTTGGAGGTGAAGCCATCCACCATCTCCTCTCTTCTTCTTCTCTTCTCTTGTCTTGCGTGTGGCTATGGAGGATGGAGCTTGGAGGAAGAGGCTTGAGGATGTTTGAGCTT
This sequence comes from Lygodium microphyllum, assembly GCF_053477565.2. Taxonomy (NCBI): domain Eukaryota; kingdom Viridiplantae; phylum Streptophyta; class Polypodiopsida; order Schizaeales; family Lygodiaceae; genus Lygodium; species Lygodium microphyllum. The sequence goes on from NC_141148.1 coordinate 107,390,089, forward strand.
GCATCACGAATCGTGGAGCTAAGTGATTGAGAGAGGAAGTAACTCAATCGCGCATCAAGGTAAGCTCACTACACTTGTAAAGAGGGATAGTATGTCGGCTATGTAAGAGGTAGCCACCATTAGTGCTCGCTTGAAACACTTGAACAATAAGCGGCCTCTGGGTCTTGGTGGTTAAGCTTGAGCTCACCTCTACATTTTCGTTACATTGTCGGGACCAAAGGATTCAAGCTTGAGTGCTTACGTGCTTCAAATCAAGCATCAAAGTAAGGGTTTCATCCCTGAACCGGAGCTTGAGATAGATAGGAGGTTTTGAGTTTTTAATCTGTGCTACGAGTAAGTTTTTTTTTTTAATGGTTAGTTGAGTAGGAGAAATTATTTCATTAATTTGCTTTTGATTTTTATTGCATTTAGAGTAGGATAAGAGGGAGAAATCTGAGTGGAAAGCTCAATGTTCCCAGCTATAAAACAGGCATGAGCATGGCACTAACAGGGAAAAAATGGAAAAAAAGAGTGCTCAGATGTGCTAGAGTCACAAGGGAAGTGATCGAGAAGACTAAGGCAGTGCTGCTTAGCAAGGGTTTAAGGTCCTGAGTAACTAGGGAAAGCCACATTCGCAGTCCTGGCTTTTGAGAGAGAGAGAACTTGTAGGTCACAAATTTACTTCGGATCGATCGGAGCGTGTCGGAGCTTTTGACAATATTCAGGTATAGGATGCCCTTGGCCTACACCCCTGCTTGATTCCTGGAAGTTTTTGTAGGCGGTGGTGACATTAGAGTGGAGATTTTTAGTAAAACGTGATCGATGAGCGTTTTCAGTCGGCGGAATCGGATGCTCTCCGCGGTGTTCGATTCCCAAAATTGGACTAGGATGGTCCGATTCCTAGAATCGGACTTGGACAAGCCCATTTAGTCTGACCAAACACACCCCGTTTGATTTTGAAAATTGAACCAACTCATAATTGGACACACCACCTCCGTTCAATTCCAAGAACCGGATGAGAAGAAATCGAACACACCACCACGTTTGATCGAACGCTCGACCTATCCGATTGTGACAATCGAACCATGGAATCAGATCCAATAATATGTTTGATTGGACATACATTCGAATCGGACCAAGCTCCCTTGTCCGATTCCGAGAATTGGATGTATCCCAATCGAACCAACCCATGCCGTCCAATTGGACACACCTTGTCCAATTGTGACAATCGGACTTGACCCTATTCGATTCTTAGAATCGGACACTGGTAAATCGGACATTCGATTTTCAAAATCGAACTCTAGTAAGTCGGACACAGCTTGAGAGAGAAAATCTAGAAATCTAACAAACCCCAGCAATGAGGAGCGTGACCCATGTCGAAAGAATCCACAGAATGCCTCATGGGTAGTTACAGATCTAGAAATCACAATCGAATAGTTAGGAATTGTGTAGTAGCATGTTTCCGCAAGCTTGACGTGTCTAGTGTTGTGGGCTTGTTGTAAGACCCCAACTTGACCCTGAGTGAGTTGAGCAGAATACCGCGGTGAAAAACCCTATAAGCTAGCGAGGACAGCTAGAAACCAAACACATACCCTATCAAGCCAACCCATAAACAAGAGCACTAGAGTTGCGTAGACACCTTGTTTTCTCACTCACTCTGATTTCCAACACCCAAAACACATACTTGAAGAGAGGAAGGAGCCTGGTTACACATGGTTCACTGAAAAGAATACACCCACACGCACACACACAGAGAGTGAGAGTAAGTTGAGGACTGATTGTAATTAACAATGAACTCACTCAGATATAAAACCTTGAAGGAACCCACTAGTAAGAGAAGATCCCAAGACATAGAAGGACGATCGAATCCCCAAAAGTAGAACCAAGCGAAGAACACAACTAGAAAGCCAGACGCAACAAGGACAAACACTATCATGGAAGTGATCTACCCGACCTTATCAACCTGATCGAAAACTTGGCAGAACAGGAAGTCTTGGACATGGAAGAGGGCATCTCAGGCCGTAGGAGCAACAAAGAACTTGACCTAAGAGATTTTCCTAAGGCCGTCTAGTAGTTAGTGAACAAATATGATGCTCAAACCAGGCTAGAATACTGCGATAGACCTGTAGAGGACATCATAGCGTACCTTGAGGAGGAGAGAAAGCTAGCACGCAAAGCTCTACAAGGCTTGGCCGCATACAACCAGGATTAGCAAACTAGGAGTTTGCGCCAGAGCATGGAAATGCAAGAGATCCATAGAGTACTAGCCCTGGCAAGCAAAAATCTGTCGAAGAGTGAGAGTGTTAGAAGGAGACCTCAGACTGAGCGAGCTTCTGACGAAGCAGTTGCTAGATAACACGATAGCAGAACAGAGTGCTTCAACATTGGCAACATCGCTACTGGGTGGCAAGGTTGGGAGTCAACCAAGGTTCTAAGAGCCAATCAAAAATCTCAGTGATAGCAAAGTAGTTAAACAAATACCAAGCAATTGACGACCCATACAACTTTATGGAGCAGTTTGAGCAGGTTTGGCCTCACGATCCTACTCAATACTCCCAAGTTTTCGGACTGTGCTTAGGCGACAAGGACCAGACTTGGTACACAAGTCTAGATGTTGCGAAGCGAGCCAATTTCAACAGCCTGAAAATTCTCTTCATTAAGAAAATTTTCAAACCTAGGTACTTCGATAGCCTACTAGTACAACTCATGAACATCAAGCAAAGAGAGAAAGAGGACATCCACGATTACATGACCCATGTGAGGAGCCTCTTCAAGAGAATCTCTATGGGCAAGAGACCAACCAAAAGAGCAATATCCACGGTATTTATTAACAGAATACGAAGTGAAGAGCTCTATAAAGCCTTGGTTGGTAACTCGAGCTTGCAGCAAGATGCACTCGTGAGAGTTTTTGAAGAAGCTATTCAAATGGATGACCATCTCAAAGAGAGAAGCTCCAGGAGCTTGAGTCATGAAGAGTCCAACGCCAAGGATTCCGAGAGGGTTTCAACATCGAGTGAGAGATCATGCCCAAGCGCTCAAGACAAAGGGAAGGGCACCGACTCAGGATAAGAGCTAGCAGAGATGAAGATGGAAATAGCTAAACTGCATGAGATGATGAGACGTCTAACTCACCCACATATCCAATGCGTGCATTACGGTGGGAACCACCTACTAGCCAAGTGCCAGGACGCTAAGTCATGACCTTGTGCTAATTGCGGTAGGTTCACCATGCATTGTCAACTACCTCAAAGACTCCCATACCCACAACCTTACGGTCAACCCTACCTTGCAAACAGGCCATTGAACTTCTTGGGAAGGGGAGCCCCATTGGCCCTCCCTGCGCCTAATGATGCTAAGCCATCCATCCCTAGAATGGAGATAAATCCTAAAAGTATCCCTAGACCACCGGGACCCTACGTAACCCATTCACCAACAAGTGATACTCCAATCCAATGTATTGTACAATGAAGAAGGCAACACAGTCCTTATGGACTATCGACCAGTATTGATGATGGGGGCAATAGGTAGAGGGAGAGACAGAGACCTAGGAGCACAGACCCAAGAGCCAATCATGTGTTGGGCTTGCGATCATCGAGGACACATTTCTTCGCATTGCCCTGAGAGGGAGCAAGAGAATAGAGATAAAGCTGACCTGAGATGTGCTGAGTGTGGAATCACTCATCTCTTTATTGATTGCCCTAGACGGAGGCCATCCTCTAGTTCGGCAAATGAGCCATCGATTCCATTGGGGTTGTTCGGTGTCGAGACACTCAATGGGGAGGCCACGTCTATCCCATTGCATGTCATTGCCCGCGCATAAACGAAGCAGGCCGGCATATCATTGCCAGGGCCTAGTAACCTTGACGCAACCTCAGCTCAAAAGAAGAGTCGAAGACGTAGGAAGAAAAGGCCAGACACCAAGGTCACCCTCAAAACCGAAAGTGCCATAACACTATCTTTTGGGAGGAAAGTCATTGACACAAAGGAAGAAATGTCGACTCCACGGATGGTCGAAAAGGAAAATGCTAAGGTTCGGGAGTACCCCAACTCGAAGTGCCAACTCGAAGCCATCAAGAAGGTGAAAGAGTGGGTGAAGGAGGCCTAGTAGCATCTGAAAGATGCTAAGCCCATACTAGAAGACAAGATCAATGATCTCTCAAGCATAAGCATGCTAGTCTCTCTCCCATGACCAAAATCAAGGGAGGCGATGGCACCACAAGCAGGGCCACCTAGACAAAGTCTAAATGCTCCAGGCTAGCAAACCAGTCAAGGCCATTGGCCAAGAACCGCAGAGTTGTGGGAGAAAGGCAAGTGGCTAACAACTGCCTTAATACACTGGTGACCACCCCTGTGACTCTAAGCTTCGACGACCTGCTTAGGCAACATCTAACGCTATGGCAAGAGTTGAAATAGTGGGTCGAGGAATCAGATGAGCCAATTACCACAAACTTGCCTGAGCACGACGCAAAAATGCAACTATCGAGTTTGACGTTGCACTCCTTGCCTAAATCCTTGTACGTCAATGCTTTTTGGAAAGGCACGAAAATGCATGCAATCCTACCAATCTTAGCTCAGGGGGATGTCACAAGAAAGGGGATCGTAGACACAGGGGTAGGAGTGAGTGTACTAAGCCACGTGGTACTCCAAACTTGGGGTAACCCACCGATCGAGACTACTAGGTTAAATGTCACACTGGCTAATGGAATGAAGGTGAGACCATTCGGAGTGTTGAAAAATTGGCCACTGAAGATCGTAGGAATCCAATTCTCTATCGACTTTATAGTCATGGGGAGTGGACTACGACATCCTACTAGGCCGACCCTGGATGCACAATGAGAGAGTCGTAGAAGATTGGGGCAATGGTCTCATCTTCTTAGTCAATCGAATGGAGGTTGTAAGAGGAGAGATGGACACTTGGAAGACTATGCCGATTGACCTAGATGCCATCTCCACCATGTTGAATGGTGATGGACATATTAGAGATCCTATGGGGCCCTTACCAAGTATATCCCATGCCCAGAGGACAAGTGAGACTGGATGCATGTTCTTGCTACCATTGACCTGCCGTTCTCGGACAATGAGTAGTACAAGCAAGCCATCAAGGCAACTAGCAAACCCAAGGACACACCCTTAGTACCAGTCTGCATGATGGCTGGAAGCCAACTCAGAAGACCCAACCCCTTCACATTCTGAGTCCCAAACAATAGATGAGAACTCCTGGAGATCCTAGGATATCTGATAGACAAGTTGGATGGCAATCCAGGAACGAATTTCAAGCCTCTCCAAGATCTCTTAGACGAGCTTGAATGGTGATGGTCTAAGGTGCATGATTTAAACTTGAGGTACAAGTGGGCTTTAATCCTCAACCAGCAAGAGGAGATATATCAGAACTTGGAGAATGATGAGCAACCGAGAAAAGACAACTCTGACTATGAATACGAAGACTGTTGTCCTTTCAGTGATGAGAGTGAAAGGAAAATCGATATTATAGAATACGACACTGGGGGGCATATAATCGAACAAATACGAGTAGACTCTAGACCGCGCAAGTAGAGCGCCCTTAAAGTAGACAAAGGAGTCAGACACAAGGACTGTGATCGAACTTAGTTGGAGCATATAGGCGCAATTGACTACGAGCAGGCAGGCCTAACCCAATCAAGTGATGCACCACTGCTACGAATGAGCTCACATTCTGAGCTACGACCACCAGGAGAGAGCCCCTCTTCTAGCGAAGACAGAGAGTTTGATTGTGAGTCAGAAGTCAGCTTAGATAGCAATCTTGAGATACCTCGACCTCCTAAGACTAGACGCACTAAGGGAGACCTACCCGTCCACCTAAGACGCCCACAGTTAAGGGAAAAATGATGAAAGCTGCCTAAAGAAACACAGACAAATGGGCAATGAAAACCCCAAGACCTGCCAAAGTGATTCACAAAGTTCAAAAACGAAGATAGGGTGGTGATCTTGCTGGGAGACAAAAGATCAGGGCAAGCAAGTGAACCAATCGATGGACCCGCCAAGGTCAAAGAGGCCAATTTAGATAGGGAAGGGGACACCCCATGACTTGTCTTTATAGCCGATGAGTTGACTGAGCAAGACGAGGCAAGTCTTATTACTCCCTTGCGAGAATATATAGACGTCTTTGCTTGGCCCCTAGAAGAGCTCAAAGGCTTAGACCTGAGTGTGGTGACTCAATATACCCGTCCACCTAAGACACCCACAGTTAAGGGAAGAATGATGAAAGCTGCCTAAAGAAACACAGACAAATGAGCAACAAAAATCGCAAGACCTACCAAAGTGATTCACAAAGTTCAAAAACGAAGATAGGGTGGTGATCTTGCTGGGAGCCAAAAGATAGGGGCAAGCAAGTGACCCGCCAAGGTCAAAGAGGCCAATTTAGCTAAGGAAGGGGACACCCCATGACTTGTCTTTATAGCCGATGAGTTGACTGAGCAAGACGAGGCAAGTCTTGTTACTCCCTTGCGAGAATATATAGACGTCTTTGCTTGGCCCCTAGAAGAGCTCAAAGGCTTAGACCTAAGTGTGGTGACTCACAATATACCCATGACACCTGACTCAACACCGGTCAATCAGCGACCGTATCCCATGAATCCAAAGCATGCCCACGCCATCAAGGAAGTAATTGATAAGTTAATAAGAGTGGGATTCATCCACGAAATTGAACACATGGATTGGGTTGTGCCCATAGTCATCGTGTTAAAGAAGAACATAAAGATTAGAGTGTGTGTCAATTACAAGAAGGTAAACATGGCAATAAAGAGGGATAACTATCCATTGTCGTACACCGAGCACATGCTTGAGAGAGTAGCTGGCAAAGAGGCCTACAATTTCTTAGATGGCTTGTCTGGATACAATTAGGTGCAAGTGCATCCTAATGACATGCATAAGACCACATTCGCCACTGAATGGGGTATCTTTGCCTACATAGTCATGCCCTTTGGGTTGACTAATGCACCAGCTACCTTCCAACGACTAATGTGCACTATATTCAAGGACATGCTTAGGAAGGAGCTAGAGGTCTTTGTGGATTACTTGTGTGTTCACTCTACTTGGAGAGAACATTTAGACAGAATCCGAGCGGTCTTTGAATAGTGTTGACAGTATCACCTCTCGTTGAATCCCTTGAAGTGCCAATTTTGGGTGAAGTATAGATGCATCCTAGGACATGTGATATCGAAGAATGGCATTGCCATAGATTTCTCAAAGATTAGGGTCATCGTTGACCTTCCACCCCCAACTAATTACAAGGGTATTCAGTTTTTCTTGGGACATATAGGGTATTACCGACGGTTCGTGTCGAACTATGCATTGATTGCTAGGCCTCTATACAAGCTGTTGATCATATTCGATTGGACCGAGGAATGCCAATGCGTGTATGAGGAACTGAAAAAGGCTCTGACCACAACACCAATTTTACAAGCCCGAGATTGGAAACTCATATTCCATGTACACATTGACGCTTAAAAATTCATCGTAGGAGCTGTGTTGTGCCAACTCGATGAACACAACCTAGACTACCTAGTGAGCTTTGCTAGTAGACAACTCACTGAGACCAAAATGAATTACTCAACAACAAAGAGAGAGGGGTTGGCCATGGTATTTGCTGTAAAGAAATTTTGGAATTATCTTTTGGCTACGCCATTTACCTTCTTTGTTGACCATCAAGCCCTATTATATCTTGTTAATAAATCCTGTGCTATAGGACGCATCGCTCGATGGCTACTTCTACTTTTAGAATTTGACTTCTATGTGGTAGTACGTAAAGGGAAGTAGCATTACATGGCTGACCATCTGTCTTATATCCCCATGGGAGAAGTTGCTAGACAAGGCATTGTGGATAAACTGCCATACGCACATCTATTTCGCTTATCCAATGAAAAGGATTTGTTTAGAGCTGACATGACACCGTATTGGGCAGACAACATAGTTCAAGTGCTTGAGCATAGACTGCCAGAATGACCAATAGAAAAGGCCTGACTTAGGCACCTCATCATGAAGATCCAACCCTATCAATTGATAGCAAATCAACTTTACAGGATGGGGCAAGAGGGGTTACTGTACAGATGAGTGTCGAGCATTAGATACATGACGTGCTGTGACAAAGATGCACGGTGTCACTGTGCGTAGGGTTGAAGGTCGTTGTAGGGGTTTGGCAAGAAAGCTAGATAAGATAAATGGAGAAATGTCTTTAAGAGTTAAGTAGATTGCAATGAGTGTTAAAAGGTTCAAGAGGTACTTCTTGGTCAATCACTGGGGTCTGAGAGAGAAGATTGTATTGGGGTTCAAGAGCTTAGTCTCCAGAGTTGGTTGAGATAGGAGAAGGGTTGACACAAGAGTATTACCTCTTAAGTTCAAATTCAAGTCAAGCTTGTTTTCTTGTAAGAGCAATCATAGATTGTGAAATTAAGTACATGTATCATCAATAACTCTGCATCCCATCATTCAACTTTGTATAATTCCATTCAATGTATGGATAATGAACTTTTCTTCAAGAGAGCTTCAAATAAAGATCCGGATAAGGTTAAGTTTCCACAATCAAGAAGTTAAGAGGAAAAGCTCCCCTTAATTCAACTCGAAGCATGAATGAATGGTCATCAAACATTGCCCCGCCAATAGGAGCTCATAATACATGCGTATTTTGACAGAATGTCAACTGTAAAGTAAGAAATGAATTAAAAGATCACTGTTGAAGCTAACCCTCTGAATATGGCTAAAGATAACATGCCCAAATCAGCCCATAAACTCCCAAGATTCACCTTTGATGATAGCATAAACTTTTCTCTAATATAGAGTGCATAGGTAAACCAAATACAAGTACAAATCATACCATATGAAGCAATAGAGAAGTAAAAGGAACTATTGTCCACAAATCACTGTGAGGGCTGCCTATTTCAGCCCACATTCATGACATTTATCTCCCAAGAAGGCACTTTGATGAGGTACAAAAATAGCCCTGTATTCAAGAGCATGAAGTAAGCAATAGGTAGCTTGTAATAGGCATGTAGAAGTAGGGGAGAAGAAGGAATTCCTGTTGCACTTGTTTGCTTTAAAATCAGCCACCTATTTCAGCCCCGAGCATGTACATAGAGCAATCAAGATGCTCCTTTGTTACCCCTTCCACATGCTTATGAAATATCCACTTGCATCAAGCATAGCAATGCCATGAATCTTCAAGGGGAGAAAGATAAGTGATGCTGCCACAAATTCTTTGTTTGGGCTGAAATATTCAGCCCACTTCCTTCTCATAAACAAGTCAAGAAGACTTCTTGACACACCTCTCTACAAGCTTCTACAATGGGAGTTGTAGTAAGCTTCCAAGAGCAAGAATGAGCCCCTTGTGATAAGATTAAACAGGAATGTATGAAGATGAACTTCAGCCCTTCATATTACAGGTTTAGAATGCCAATAGCAATCCCTATTCAGCTCTTAAAAGACTCATGAGAGTGGATTTAGTGTATCTTTTGAAATGGGAGATCAAACTTAGCATACATAGGTCAAGGCCTAGTCCTTCCTCAAGACTCATAATTGAGCTTTCTTTTGTATGGGCTGCTGCCCTTTGAATACATGGTTTTGTCCTATTAACTCAGCCAAGAGCGGTCTTCCATTTTCGTCAAAGCACAGAAGGAGTAGCACTTACATGTCAAGTGGACAAGTTAGCTGTGGTTGCATGTCTTGAACTACCCCTTTATGTGATAGCTTTGGACACCTCTTCCCCTTCTCCATCCATGGTGGCTACTCAACCTTGAGTTCTGCCCGCAAAATGCAGCGTAGTTCACGCTACCCTCTCTTGACTATTTCATTAGTCACATAGGCAATGCTACAAGACATATACAATGTCATATGCATAGTTAACTTAGTTAACTCCAGTTTTCCTTGTGACTTGGCTTGTAAATATACTTAACATTTTTGAATATCAGAAGTACACAACCTCATCATTGGCTTCTAAAAAATGAAACTCAAGGAAGTCTACCAAGCCATTTGCTCATGACTATATTTCTTCTTGCTTAATATACTATGATGTATAAAACTTGTAGCAACTTCATGTAAACAATACAAGGAAGGTTATGAGTAAGTAACCAAATTCAATCATTTTGACAAGGGACCATGGTAAATTTATTGCATTTTAAGGTAGAGTTCCCCACCATCTTTGCTTCACCATGCCATATGCTGGTGGACTTAGGCTTAATGTTTTATTGCACTAGGCAAGTCTCTTATAGTTTGTCTAAATTACAAGTGACTAAGTAATATATGTAAAGGTTAAAATTTTTATGTTTAAACCATGGGCAAAGAATCTCATGACAATGGCAGAATCGTAGGAGGACATTTCAGCGGAGACGCGATAGCTTGCAAAGTGCTGCGATCCCAATTGTGGTGGCCTACTCTCTTCCAAGATGCAGCACAATTTGTGAAGCATTGTGATGAGTGCCAACGAACTAAAGTCCCTTTTCGTGAAGATCACATGGAGCTAACCCCAATTATCACATGAGAATCCTTTGAGAAATGGGGGATTGATTTCATCGAACCTATTAGTCTCGCAGCACGGTATTCACAAGCCAAATACATCATTGTGGCCACCGACTATCTAATGAAATGGGCAGAAGCACGAGCTACGATAAAAAACGATGCTAGGACCACTGCCAACTTCCTATGGGAGTAGATGATCTCATGGTTTGGCTGCGCCATCAAACTAGTCAGCGACCAAGGCACTCACTTCATCAACGAAGTGACAGCTCACCTCCTGTCCTCCTTCCTAATCATCCATCGAAAATCTTCGCCCTAATACCCTCAAGCAAACGGTCAAGCTAAATCCACAAATAAAATCTTAGTAAATGTCCTAACGAAGGTCATCTCTGCTTCACATAGTAATTGGGATAACAAGTTGATGGCGACCTTGTGGGCCTACCACATGACTTACAAGACAGACCCCCTTTAGGTTGACCTTTGGTACGGATGCAAATCTACCCTTGGAGTTCTTCGTACCTAGCCTTAGGATAGCCCTTCAAGAGAGATGGGATGGGAAAGAGGCATGGACAGAATGCTTAATTGAGCTCAAATGCTTATCGAAAACCTGGCTTTTAGCCACCCATGCACTAATATGTGAGAAGGCAAGATGCAAACGCTAGTTTGACAAGCATGTTAAGCAGTGCAACTTTGAACATGAAGACTTAGTGTTGCTATACTCAGTCAAAGGACATAAGCATAAATTGAAGTTTTGAGGGCCAGACCCTTTTAGGGTTCAAACCATCAGCGTAACTAGCAACGTAGAGAGGCTTCTTCAATGGTAGCTGCATAAAGAAGTACTTCCCTCCCATGCACCCTTTGCATGAGCCACAAATGCTAGCATCCCCTGTACGAGTAGCCACTATCACTGAAATGGATGATGAGGATGAGGAAGTTGTAGAACTAACTTACCTAAGCATAACGGTCATTTCCAAGCATACATGCACCATCAATGTATTGATTGACGAACGAGGGAGATGATTTTAATGTCTTAACCCATAAGCATTGGACCCAAATTGGCAAACCGCAGTTGCAGCCCACTAATGCTAAGCTTAGCCCTTATGGAGGCCGACCCTACACACTTTTGGGAAAGTGCAAGGTCATAGTTTTTATCGAGTCTAAAAGCATACCGATGATCTTCTATGTGTTTCCTAACACTAAAGATGCAGGCATAGAATCCCTGTTGGGAGGAACCTTTAAGAAGTGAGCTCATTGTACTGTCGACTACGAGTCGCAACGTATCCACCTAGCCATAGGCAACGCCTAAATAGTTACAGCTTTTAGCAAGGGCAGCATGACTCCTTCCAAGTCTATGAAGCCACCGATAGAGAAACCCACCGTCAAGTCTACGGAGAGGGGTTATGACTCATCACAATCCGCCAAGCCCCAATGCCAGCAAACCGCTGAACCCAACGTTGAAGCCCATATACCCCAACTCAAGTGGGTACCTAGACATCAAGGACCACCACCCGGAACGAAAAATCCACAACGCGCAAGGCTAATGACCCACGCTCGAAGCCTAGGAGGCCAAGACGAAACTATAAAACATGACGCATGGTCGGGATCCCCAAGACCTTATTGCAAGTGCAAGGCTACTATGAGGGTAACACTTGGATTTGGCTACCTAAAGTCAACACAACCAAAAGCCCCACTCAAACGCCACCCTCAAACTAGACCACACGAAACACTAAGCCAAAGACACTCGAGCCACAAGAGAATCAAACCTCCAAAACCTAGATCAGTGAGAATCTATCACCCAAAATCGCAACCTGCTATACTAACAAACCACCCAAATCTAGCACCGATGGTGCTCCTTAGATCTCAGAAACATCTAGTAGCGTGACAATCGTAGCTATACCCAAACCCATCAAACATGAGGCCAAGCTACACCCCTAGGAGCAAACCAAACAACAACCTGAACTCTCTATTGCCGTTAAGCCTCAACCACTGTTGGCCTTAAACCCTCTTATCAACGATGCTCAATTCTAACCTTGGTTGCGGACCTAGCTGAAAATATGGGTGACGACTTGGTCTCTTGCCTAAGACACTTGGATGCTACCTTCATGACACTAGCTAAAAACTATGATATACTAGACCTAGGTCTCTTGGAAGAGCCTATAGCAATGGAAATACGCATGCTCCCTTGCTTGTGGAAAGAGTCAGAATTTGTATTTGTAAAGGCTTCTAAAGTAGCTGAGGAGTTAATTGCAACTGAGATATCCAAAGAACATGCAACCACATACTGACTCATTATGTTGTATCATAGAGCCGCACTCATGGCCACAAACCAAGAAATCGCGCGATTGCAACAACTTGGTGACATAAAATCATCCTTCTTGCGGCAATGGTACACTCTTTGGTTGCAATGGGAACTAGAAGGATGCCAAATCATGACCAACGTTGAGCAACGACGCACAATCAAGTCATTGGAATATGACCCAACTTATGTAGCTCCAACTTCCTATAGGGTGCTGACTACCATTCATAACCGACCGCTGGAGAAACACATTAAGGGACATCCTTATTTAGATCGCATCCTCACCAAGGAAGAGCTGCACATCGCTAGCCGAATGGACTCCGATGACTTTTTGCTTGATGTCCTCACTTATATTACGCATCTGGGTATACGCCCTTTGGACATGGACAACTATGCTACTTTAAAATATAACCCGAATTTCTATGCTTAGCTCATGCAACACTAAAACATTAAGATTATGTGCTACAGGTCCTTCATCCTCTAAACCTTTAATCCTAGGAAGGATTTTGCTCAATTCAAAAGGTGGGGAGGTACGGTGAATCAAACCAAACACATAAGGAGAACAATAAGGGAAAAACACACATAGGGGACCTCAATGGTAGGATGAAGCAACTTGTGATTGAGGAATTGACAATAAAATTTTAAATCAATAGACTGCTTGGACAAAAAAGTCTAATACTATACTAAAAATAATTTAATCTACCAAGCATGAAGTCTTTTCTCCCAGCAAGGGATTGTTTGGAAAAGTACTAATGACAAACCATGGCTTATGATACGAGCTGAAGATATCGCAACAACACCAAGCCCATTGCCTCCCCTTCATAGAAGAGGAAATAGCAAAGTACGGCCTCTCCCTTGAGAATTGGGCGTACTGTTATCTTAGATTTAGGAGCATCCACAACATTGAAGGGGTAGTGACCAGGGAGGAGGTCGTCAGGAGGATTGTGGACTAGTGCAACCTTGCCATGTACATCAAAAAGTTTGGTTTGACCACACTAAGTGCATGGAATTCTTGAGGACATATGACCCTAATAAGGAGAGTGGGATAGTATCCTTGGCAAGAAAAGAAGGAATCAAGCATGTGCATGTCCTGCTCAGTAAGACATTAGTAGAAAAGGTGTTGGGATTGGAACCAAAGGTGGAGAAGAGGCAGAAAAGAGATGTCTATGCCATGTTAGGGATAAAAAAAGAGAGTGTCTTGACGAATGATGGCATAAGCATCCAGGACATTCCCAACGTAGAGGTTAGAGGCTGCAAGCCAAGGTGATCCACTCCCTCTTATTCAGCCAAAGATACAATTCGCTCATGCATAGGATCAGCATACCCGTGCTGGAGAGCATGGTAGCTCATTCACTGCATGAAGTGGATTGTAATGGCTATGTCACAAAAACCATAGATCAATCAACCACCAGAACACTAGCCCTTGGAAGTAGACTGGAGGGTGGAGAATCCCCAACATTGAAAAGAACTGACAGGAAGAAGCCCTCAGCCAAGGCCTCATTCATAAGGTATGGAGGAGTCTTGATTGCCCTTATCCAAGAGGTGATAAAAGAGGCGCAAGATGGAGAAGAGGAATCAGATGAAATGCCTGATAGGTCACCTCCTCGTCAAGACAAAGAGCAATCAAGTGAGAGGACGGTCAATAAAGAAGAGGGAGAGCAAGAAGCTCAATCCAGCAAGAGGAAGGCAAGGACGCCTAAAAAGAAGACAGTAAAGAAAAATCAGGAGGAAGTGGACTTGCAAAAGGCCAAAACTGAGTCAAAAAGAATGGACGAAGAGAGAAGGAGAAAAGCCGTCGAATAGGAGTGGAGCCCCAAGAGGAACACCAAGGAAAAATGGATTCTACTGCAAGAAAATTTATCTTGTAACATCAACAAGCTTTTATTTCATTCTTTTGATCATCGAAACAAAGAAAACAACAATTCTTCACGCAACATCATAGTAGATATCTCCCACGGATTTGATAGAATCAACCATAATCTTCAACATCTTCATACCAAAGGTCTATAAAGGGTTACAGAAGGTCATCAGAACCTCATTACTCATACTCAAACCATTCCATACTATCAAAAACTATTCAATAGGCTTCCAAAAGATCTCAATCTTCATCAATCAATCAATCCATGCTTCATATAGAAGAAAATCAGAACAAAACAGAAGCTATACAGAAGGTATACATAACCAATCAAAACCTTAACAGAACATCATAGAGCTTCATATATCCACTAAAAATCATCATGAACTTCCAAAACATAATCAATATCATCCAAAACACTCTCAAATACTTCCACTAACAACCATACATCACTCTATATCCATAAAAAATCAATCATTCAGACCTTAAAAATAACAAAAATCAGTAAAAAATTCAGTCTTTTTCCACTCTCAACATATCCCCACACTTAGAAAGGAAGCGTCCTCACGACCTAAGGAAAAGAAGAATATAAGTTCATTAAAAAGCTCAATTTTGATCTTCTTCAGTATCTTCAATAATCTTTCCAAAACACGACCCCAAATTATCACTTGTATCTGATAGAGAAATACTACTAAAGGAAAATTTCGTTATTCGTTAACACATCTGATAATCATTTAAAATCCATAACAAATTTGTAAAGGATATAAGAGGTTCGTCTTTAGCTTTCCACCATAGGCATCCATCCATCATCACCATCAATAGTTTGAAAAGAGCTCTCGAACAAATTATTCTCAATCAGCACAAACTCATCACATACAATTATTACAACACACACAAACAAACACTAACACAACCATCTGAATGACACCTCCAAAAAGAGAGATATATCTCATTAAGAATCATCCAAAATACGTTGCAAAGGTATCAATGAAGATGATCTCTTTTGAAGGCTTGGTGGTTTCGAAAACGATCCATGGAGAAAGATTCATCTACAAATGTCTTTGGAGGATTTTGAAAGAACTGTAGGTAGCACATCCTTTCTAGCAAAACAAGGTATCTGCTAGCTAGACATAGGGCATGAAAATACAGGACATCCAGCTGTTGGGAATCAATGTTCACATTGATATTCATACAAAGCTTTGGAATGGCCTTTTGATCATTATGGGAATGCCTATTCATGTATGCTAGATACCAAGCAAAATGAACTGTCAATCTCATTGAAGGATCTAGAGATTGTGAATATTGGTAAGCAAAATGGAGGTAATTCTGGTATGCTCGGCTGGCAGTTGTCCAATCCCCTGGAATTATTGGCCAGTTTATTTGGGGTCCTGTAAGAGAATCAGTCGAGCTCCATCCTCTTCTTTTGGGAATCTGCTGATCAAACCCTTCATATTCACTAACCAACTGAGGGGGTTAACTGGGTGCATGGTGGTCTGCTCCGGGTGCATGGTGGCCTGCCTTGTTGCGGCCACCCAGCTTACGAGCTTCACAAGCCCAAACTAAGGGATCACCATATGCGAGACATTCCGTTAGGAAGCAAGCAGGTTGGAATGACAATGCGACTCCATCCAGTCACTCCTGAGGCGAGCAAGGAAGCAGGTGGTGTCGTGTAGCCAACGTCTCGCACCCTAATGCTACTCGCGCAAGAGTTCTCTCTTGCCGCACAAAAGTGAAGGTGAGCCATGAGGTTTGATCTCCTTCAAGTTTGGTCTCAACTCGTGATAACACGAGGTGGGTTCAAGATACAACTATGCCATGCTGCACCCCTTCAAGAAATTGAGTAGCGCGTGTGGTGACATGTCTGATGCCCACACCTGCTCAATCGCAAGGAGTATACGGTGATGCGTTTGGTACCCATATACACTTGCTGCAGAGGAGTGTAGTATGTGTTGTGTGCGTGTTTTACCCTCTAAGTGGCATGGTGCCGGCAAGACCTCCAAGGGGAATTACCCGAGAAACTCCTGTAGGAAGCAAGGAATAAGCTTGAAGAATCGACGGAGACTCCATTCGGTCAACTTTGAGGCGAGCGAGAAAGCAAGTGGTGACGTGCAGCCAAGGTCTCACGCCCTAATGCGAATCGCGCAAGGGGAATCCTTTGCCACACGAAAGAGTCCGGTGAGCCATGAACTCGTGCCTTCCTTTGAACTTGGTCTCAACTTGTGCTTTGCACGAGGTGGGTTCAAAATACGACAAGTACCATAATGCATCTTTTCAAGAAGTAAGGTAGTGTTTGTGGTGACATGTTTGATGCCCACTCCTACCTTATTGCAAGATGTATGCACCGGGTTTTGTATATTCTTGCTACAGAGAGGTTGATTATGAATACTTGGGCGTATTTTACCCCAAAAAATTGGAAAATTAGCAGGGTTTTTTCCTTCTCCAAGGGAAACTTAGGCTAACTCCAAGTACCCCGATAAGTTGAATAGACCATTGGGATCTTAAGGAAGTTGAAGTCAGAGACTCGCCGAGGGGCTTATGCATCTATGCCAAAGCACTTCAAAGATAGGCCATAGTGACTTGGGATGCCCCTACGGGGACATCTCGTCACACGAAAGCCACATATCCAAGAGTTATGTCAGGTGAACGAGTTGTGCAACCAACTTGTAACCCAAGAGTATGCAGGATCCTAGCATGAAATGCCCCCTGGGACTCGGCATGAAAAGGGAGAGGGGCGACACGAAACCTCATGATCCGTTCAGGAGCTCAAGGGGATGGCAACCCCGGGACGTCGCGAAACCAAGTTCGACCTCTGAAAAGGGTGGGGACCTAGTCCCAGAAAAATTGCCACAGATGACAAACATGCAGGATCTCCGGGAAACCAAGGCTAACCCTCAAGAAGAGGGTTGATGCCACGAGATCCCAACGTGCATCATAGCACTTGACCTAGGCGACCGGATTGAGACAAGGGGCGATCCAACTGCCTAATGCACAGGTCCATTTGGGGGGTGATTGATGATTTTTAAGGAAATTGACTCGAGCACACATGGTTCCGTGGAGCTATGAAGCTCAAGTGAGGGTGAGAACTTAACTTCATTCCCTCCAAATGCTTCATAGGGATGCTGCTCGCTTGCCACCTGGACTCGAACTTTGCTTATGTGCCTGCATAGATTTGGGCACTTAAGCGGGTGGGTGTTGGTTCTTGTAGTGAGTTCAAGGTCCCGAGCATGGCTTTGCTGAAACCTGCGGCCAGATTTGGGGACCGGTCATAGGGGAGTAGACATTCAACGCGTCGAGGAACACGAGGCCTCGGTTCCGACCATGAGGGGGTGTTGGCCCCTGAGAGCCGACGATGCTCTGGGGTGGCGGACTAGATATCGCCTACTCACCAGTCCCTAAACTAAAAAGAGAAAACCTGGAGCCGGGCGAGGTAAATGGCCTAGGGGTGGGTTTGCCTAACATAGCGCTCCCCCTGAACGAGAAGTGTTCCTAAAGCATACGAGATAGTCGTGCCAGCAGGGACTTTAAACTGGGGCAATGGAGAGGGTGAAAACCCTAATCCCTAGGTGTACTAGGATCAGAATGGAAGTCCTAGGTACCCAACCAGCGTCGTTACCCTAGCGACCTCTCGGGATGGAGGAGATGGGATCCCAATGGGGGACCGTGTTTATACCATTACCAAACATGACAAGCGAGACAGGTACATTAGCCCACGATCAAGGGTTCTATCGCGGGAGAAGACAGAGCACAATGACATATGCCTCGGTCGTCGCATGGCAAAATTCCCAGGTGACTAGACACAATGGGAGTGAGAGGAACAGGGAGAGACCCTGTAATAGCACGGTCGGTGATGCCTCGATCGAGCACAGCTCAACCAGTGTCGGTGATGGCAGCACGATTGCCTCTGCCATAGTGGGATTCTCGATGCCTCGTAGTGAGACCCACACTGTCCTCGCGAGGAGGGATAGAGACATGGCTATAGCATTAAGGTCCATGAGTTTGCGTACGTACCCGAGAATTGTGATATGGGGGGTTGGAAGCCTCACAAAGCGGTCTATGTGGGGTGCCTTGAGACGGATGCTCCGGTCGGATTTATATAGGAAGGTTAAGAAGCGCGATAGAATTAGGTGCTTACGAAACCGATCTGTGTGGTTTGACATAATGGTCGAGTCTCGTGAAGCATCCTTGAGCATTTTGACTCATATTAAAGAGGAATGTGCATTTTGTCGGTGGCATGCTCACCTGTCGATTCCCTTTGGTGAACACAAGAATGTAGCCCCATCGCGGCCAAGCCAAGGCCTTGATAAGAGATCTATCCTGGCGAGTCTTAATATCAACTCTCTCCATTCCAAATGGGGTGAGCTCGATATGCTGGCTCGAAAGGAACATTGGCACGTGATTGGGCTGCAGGAGACACGAATTTTTCAAGGGGGATGGCCCCTGCGATTATTTGGTTATGACTCATTCCAATGCATGGGCTCGAACATTCTCGGCGAGAGAGGATTGGTCACCATAATCTCTTGGGAATATAGAGCATTTGAGCTTTGCCAATCGACTCCGAATTGCCTACTAGTGCAGTTTTTTCCTTGTGACGCAGGGAAGCAAGGGCCATGGATCCATGGGAATGTGTATATCCCCCAAAAACTATTGTGTGCAATGAGAAAAGAAGTGCTGAAGGACATGTGCCAGAAATTGAGGACCCTGAATCGGAAAGGAATTCCAATGGTAGTCGGGGGTGATTGGAACTGCAAGCAAAAGATTTTAAGTCGATATCTGGAAGCACATTTCCACGAATTCTTTGTGTTGTGCATTGCTGGTTCCGAGCTTACACACCATTCCAAGATGGGCCATGGAAAGTCAGATCTCGACTTCTTTGTTGGGAATGATGCCGCGATCTCCAGACTCTCAGTAGCGCATGTCTTTAGAGCGACCGATATCTCCAACCACTAGCCTATCACTTGTAAGATGCAAACTGTGGACGATGTGGAAACAAGTCTAAACCCTGTATCGATGCGAGCAGGGTAGACGCGACGGCGAGTGCTTTCCTGTCTAGCAATAGGTGGGCAGCACTGGTCAGCCTCAATGAGGAGGCGGAGGGGGAGGACCCACTCCCAGATTGCTTGGCGAGAGCCTTTACGGAAACGATGAAGGCTATTGCACGAGAAAACGGAGTCATGACGGTTAGGCCACCACCGCCACCCAGGAATCGTTTTAGGCTCAACCCCAAGGCACGTCGAGCTATCAACTTGAAAAGGAAGGCTTGGAAGCGACTCGGGTCTCACCCTGAGACTTTCGAAGAGTATGTTGAGATTCAGAAATGAGCCGAACAAGCTTGTCGTGATAGCGAGAACCAAAGCTTCTCTCACATAATTGCCAAGGGGAAGGGTCTGCAGCGAGCCAAGTTGGCTTATAAGTGGTGGAAGCTCCAGAAAGGCATCATAGGGGTCAGGAATCGGGGTGGGAAAAAGGCTCAACCACTTAAGAATGCTATCGGAACTCTACAGACGGAACCCCCTGAACTCATGAAGATATGGGAGAGCCACTACTCTAAGGTGTATGATGACCCTCTAGGAACAAGTAATGACGTCAACCATTGGAAGCAAATGGATACATGCTTGCGCCTAAGGCCCCATATTAAGGACTTAGATGTTCCTATTGCGTGGTATGAAGTCCGACATGTGCTTAGGAAACTAAAGAGACATAAAGCCGCAGGCATAGACGGCATCCCCCTAGAGGTCTTCAAGATCGCATACAAGGACAATGGATGCCGTGGACAGAGGGAAATCCCGAAGTCCCCCTATGGGATAGCAATGTTGAAGGTACTGAATACGATTTTTGAGGTTGGCAAGATTCTGGAGGTGTTGGAGTCATCCATTGTGGTGTCCATCCCGAAGAAGGGTGATCTTACTGATCCTGACAATTACTGTGGCATATCTTTGATATTGTTGCTGCTCAAGGTGCTAACCTCAATTGTGGTATCTAGGGTCTATAAGGCCTTAGAGAGCTGCAAGTTCTTCCTCAAAGCAGGTAGGTAATTTTGGTATGCTTTGTGAGCAAAATGGAGGTAATTCTAGTATGCTTGACTGGCAGTTGTCCAATCCCCTAGAATTATTGGCCATTTTATCTGGGGTCCTGTAAGAGAATCAGTTGAGCTCCATCCTCTTCTTCTAGGAATCTACTGATCAAACCCTTCATATTCACTAACCAACTGAGGGGGGTGAGAGATAGAAGTGGCAGGAGATGGAAGTGGAATAAGTAAAAGAGGATGAAGAGATGGGTAGGCAAAATCATAAAAGGAGGAATAAGTTAAAGAAGGAGTGGCTAAAAATTTAAGGGAATCAGTTAGGAAAGGTGTTAATTGATAAACAGAAAAAGTAGAAGGTATATGGATAGATGGTGAAGGGCACGGTGGAGAAGGGGAAAATACTCTATCTTCGATAAAATAATAATAGGTAAATATGGGAATTTGAGGAAAACATTGAGGTTGGAAAAGAAGAGGTAAGATTGCTGCTGAATTAATTTGATAAAGGGAAAGATATGTATCATAGCAATGAGCCATTTGTTGATAGTACAATAGACTAGGAACAGAGGGACCTAAGACAAATCTTCTCTGATAGGCATAAAAAAAGGTTGAATCAAATGGATGGTTTTTGGAAAGATAAGCTAAGAGATCCACCCTCAGTTGGTTAGTGCTCTGCACATAGGTAGAAGCTGTATTTTGACGTTGATTCAGGACCACAGAATCAATCATGGAGTGCCAGGAATTGTCAGGGCAAGTAGCCACTTTTGAAGAATAGCACTGGAACATGTCATCTATCTGCAACTCCAAATAGTTGACATACAAGACAGCTTGCAAAACCACATCCCCCACATACCAAGCCATATCTACTTCATTTGGAATCAACAGATCACCTCGTAGATACATGTTAGTCAGCAACATGGTATTCATCGTCACAGAATCTTCAAACACCATACGGACCACTTCTTCAGCAACTCAGGAGACCAAGCCCCACTCCAACCATCCTCTGGAAGAGGAAGATCCATCGTTGAAAGCTTCATATACAAGGCCAACTTCTGCAATTGATAGTGGACAAAGAAAGAATGGTCCGGAGGAACATACTCCTTAAAGTGCTCAAATGTAGACCATAACAAATCCATCCTAGACTACAATCTTTTCACTTTATCTTGGAACAAAGGACACAATGTGGCCCGTCTCTGGAGAACTGCCAAGTCTTGCTTAGAGATAGAAGGAATCATAGGAACATTGGGGCTTGGAGGAACAGACCATGACTGCGTCAGTTGGTCTTGCAATTGCTTGATTTGGGAAGCTTGTGATTCCAATG
The DNA here is from genome assembly GCF_053477565.2 of Lygodium microphyllum. Lineage (NCBI taxonomy): Eukaryota > Viridiplantae > Streptophyta > Polypodiopsida > Schizaeales > Lygodiaceae > Lygodium > Lygodium microphyllum. The sequence continues at coordinate 107,412,041 of NC_141148.1, forward strand.
TGTCATGAGCAGTCTGTAAGGCTGAGAGTTTTGCATCTAAAAGAGTCTGAAACTCTTGAGCTTCTTTAGATATTCTCTCCTTCTCCTCTGAGACTTTAGTGACCTCTGATTGAGCTTATGTTAACTGAATCCTCAAAGAAGATATTTCTTCTCTCTGAGTCTCAATCATTTGGGTCTGTTGCTCCATTTTCTTAAACAGATCTGCAAGTGTGTCTTTAGCAGAGGCTAACTCTGAGGTTGCCTTATGCAATTGGTCTGTGGACTGCATCCGTTCTTCATAAAAAGAAGCATACAACTGTTGAGCACAGGCTGTTCACTGAAAGTTCAATCAAACTCTGGATGTCTTTACAGAGGAATGGAATGGTATCTCCTGACACTAAACTATTCAAGGAAGGGACTGATATGTCCAAGGAACCCTCTCTACGTGCTCTGAACAAATTGTTACATGTGAGGTAAGCAGGGAGATCACTCCCAGATGTAGCAGGAATCGTGACTAAAGGAAGAACTGAAGGAGTTTTATTTGCCACATGCTTCAAGCGCTTTCGCTGAATGACCAGTGGAGGAGGGGAATCAAGATCCTCTATGTCAATAGGTTTTGACTCTTTGGAAGGTGGAGGGGGAGGTACTGGATTAGATGGAGGAGGTGGAAGCACACCCTTCTTTAACCCCGAGTATGTCAAGAAAGCATACAGGTAGGAACTATAGGTGACATTTGTGACATTTCCTCTGGTTACTTTGACAAAAGGTTGGTCCATCTTTGTAAGCGGGTAAGTACTCCAATCAATGGCCACCCCTTTTAACACAATCCTGGAAGATGTGAAGAGCTCTTTGGACAAGTAATGGGATGTTGTTTTGGCAGGCATAAACCTGTCTTGGAGAAACTAGTAGACTAACTTCCAAAGAGGATCAGTGATCATGGAAAAAGATACTCCTGAAGTGTTTATCACTTTCTTGACATCCAGAATTTCCTTGGTCTGCTTTTGTAACAGCTTGAAAATCTCATCGTTGGAGAATAATTGTCTAGCTGTAACAAAGGGCTCTCCTTTGTAGGGAAGAGACAAATCCTTTCCTAACCCTCGGTGTGTCAATATCATGGAAGCACCATGAACCAGGCCCGACTTCTTGTTGTATGATGCAAGGAACTCATCACACATGGATGTATCATCTAGAATTAGTGGGAATGAAGCAGCCACGAAAGTCGCAAGTCCTGCTTTCACTATAGGCTCAAAAGCCAGTAGGGAAGAATAATCCCTACTGACCAGCGGGACATACTGGATATGAGGAGGAGTAGGAGGCGCCATTCAGATGGAAAACACACACACCACAACACAGACAATCACCAAGAATGCCTGTAAAACAACCAAAGGGCTATCAAAAAGGAATCAATCAAAAGAAGGACACACACATACGTAGCTAACCCATTTACCACCCCAAACAACCCACATCCTAGAAAAAATTCGGCATGACCTCTACACATATGCGATTGAAAACTTCATGCGATGCAACAAACAGGTACCCAAAACCCTGTATCAGGCAAGAAAAAAAGAAAAAACTACAAACCGTACTCGTAATTGTAGCACATAAACAAACCATAATACCATAAAAATGTACATCATGACCTAACCATAACCTTGACCATCAGTTTCAACTAAGAGGACTTTACGCGCCCATTCCATGAAGCGTGTTTATTAAAAGGGGGGGGGGAAATGTGTAGTGAGGGAAATTTATTTTAATGAAGGGTTCATATTAAGAAATTATTAACAATGGGTGACATTTTATTAGGTTATTTATTTTTATTTTTGAATTTTAGGTGTGTTTGTATTGTGTATATTATTTGGTTTGGTTTATTTGTTTTGTTATTTTTATTTTTTGTTGTTGTTAAAAAAAATTTAAGATATATGACACATGAATATGTTATGAAGTGTAAGAGTGATTTTTTAGCCATCTAGCAAGTGTTAACAATGTATTGTAATTCATCCATGATTTTTCAACTGATTTTTAGAATTTAAAATGAATTTTTATAAAGTAAATTATTAAAATTAGGATTTTTGCTTCAAATAATATTTTGGCCTTTTATGGAAGCATTTTAATTGAGAAATTAGTGGCAAAAGAGGCAAGGGGGTTTGCGGATTTTTTTGGAATTTTTTTGAATTTATTTCTGAATTTTTACTAATTTTTAATGAATTTTACTCATTTTACATGTAATTTTGAATAAATTTTCAGATTTTGAATTTTCTACAATTTATTTTTTTAAATTTCCACTTTAAAAATATTCCAAATGATTTCAGCAATATTGGTAAATTTTCAAAAAAAATCAATTTTTTTGAATTTTAAATGAATTTTTGGATTTTTATGTGTTTTTTGTTTATTTTTATGTATTTTTATATATTTGTGGGTTGGAAAATAAAAGGCGGTACCCAGGCTGTGTCTAAACAGCGAAGGATGACTACGTGTGAATGGCTGACTGCAACACGCCACCGCACGGACAAGTCGGAAGCGCGTTCTCGCGTGTGAACGCCCGCTAGCACACTCGTACACAGTGGGAAAACAACGAAGGAGAAAGGGCAGGAATGGGGGCTAACTGAGTTAATTAAGTGAATTAAGTAAGCTTAGTCTGAGAAAGTTGATTAAGTTAATTTAGTTGAGTAAATCAATTAGGTTAGTTAGGTTAGGTTAGTTTGTTAAGTTAGGTTAGTCAGGTCAATCTAGTTACTTAGGTTAAGTCTAGTAAATTAGGTTAGTCTAGTTAGTCAGGTTAACTAGGTTAGTCTAGTTGGGTAGGTTAAGTCTGGTAAATTCTGGTTAGGTTCAGTAAGTCTAACTAGGGTTAGGGGGTTAACTGAAGGTAAGTTAATCTAACTAGGGTTAGGGAGGCTAACTGTGGTTAGGTTAGACTAACTAGGGGTTAGTTAATCCAATTAGGGTTAGAGTCATCTAACTAGGGTTAATGGGGAACTAACTAGGTTTAGTTGGGAATAACTAGGGTTAGTTGGGAACTAACTAGGGTTAGTGGAAAAATTAACTAGGGTTAGTTGGGAACCAACTGGGGTTAGTTGAGGTTAACTATGATTAGGTTAAGTTAACTAGGATTAGGGAGATTAACAAGTGTTAGGTTAAGTTAACTAACTAGGGTTAGATAATAACCTAGGGTTAGATAAACTAACCAGAGTGGTTAGTGTGGAGGAGGAGGAGGAGGAGGAGGAGGAGGAGGAGGAGGAAGGAGGGCTGGCGGTCGGCGACAGGGTTGCAATGGCACGAGGGAGGCGTCCATGGGCAGCAGGAGGCGGCGTCAATAGGCTGGTGATGGCGCGATGGGAGGCGTCCACGGGCGGCAGGAGGCAGCGTCACAGGGCGGCGGCGAGGGCGCAGGTGCACGGCCGAGGGGGGAAGAGAAGAAGGAAGAGAAGGAAGGAAGAGAAGAAGGGGAGGAGAAGAAGAAGAAGGAAGGGAGAAGGGGAGGAGAAGAAGAAGAAGGAAGGGAGAAGGGGAGCGCAGGGACGACAACGGTCACGCATGTATGTGTTTTTTTTTCTTTTTTTTTTCCTTTTTTTTCTTTGTTTTTTTTTCCTTTGTTGTTGCTTTGTTGTTTCTTTTTTTAAAATTTTTGATTTATTATTATGATTATTTATTCGATTTTTTTTTTTGGTGTCCTTATTGTTTGTTTGTTTTTTTTCTTTTTCTTGTTCTTGTTTGTTGTTTTTTCTCTTTTTTTTGGGAAAAATAAAAATAAAATTTAAAAAAAGAAAATGGGCGGGCAAAAAAAAAAAAACACCCCGCCTCGTGCATATACACGGGCAGGGATAAAAAAATTTACAGTGAAGGGGTTAAACGGGGGAGGGATGGTGACGCGCAAGCCACGGATGCCACGGGGGCGTCCCGAGGCGCGTAAAACCAAAACCAGGAGCATTCACACGCGACACGAGAAACGCGGTCACATGGGAAAAATGAAAAAAAAGTAATAAAATCTAAACCGTTCGTCGATTCAAAAATCCGTAAAAAGGAAAAATGTGTCAGGAGACGAGGGGAAAAGGATGGAAATATGCAACACGGGTTCTGGGGCAAAATTAGGGTGTTTACATGGGAAAAACATAAAAAACAAACCCGAAAACACATACGGGTATTAATATCAAAAAATTCGCACATCAGAATGAAGTACGAAAAGAAGGAAAAGTGTGTAGAACAATGTGTGCTACAACCTTATCGTGATAAAACACAGTTTTGATTGAATTCACATGAGAAAAACCCCAAAAAGGGACTCGAAAATAGACTCGAAAATTAATATGGGAAGAACCGTGTACCGGAATAGAGGATAGTAAAAGGAAAAATGTCCGAAAAAAAGGGATTCAGAGGACTGGTGCATCAAAACTCAGTTTGGGGGAAATTAGGAGGGGTTCGCGTGGAAAAAAACACAAAAATCACATCGAAAACACTTGAAAAAATTAATAACTAAAAATCGGACAAGTGAAAGAGGGGGGAGGAAAAATGAAAAAGTGGGGGAAAGGTTGACATGACACGGTTGTCAAATTAAATTGGAATTTTGGTGAAAATAGGGCACGTTCACATGGAAAAATGTAAAAAATAGGTACGAAAAGGGCCCAAAAACCCGTTAAAATTCATAACAGATGAACCGTGCATCGGGATGACACGGAGTAAAAAGGAAAAATATCAAGGGGAAGGGGTAGGATAGGGCTAGCACATCAGATCAGGGTTTTGAAGCAATAAAGATGCATTCACATTGAAAACTATCCATTTTACGGGAATTGCTTCAAAAATTAATAACTTGAGAACCGTCTGTTAGAATAGGGGTTGCTAAGAAGGAAAAATAGGCAGTTCGAAGGGACAAACATGGCTGTAAGGTTGGATGGGAGTCTCAGTGAACGTAGGGTGCATTCACATGAAAAAAATCACAAAACAAAGGATAAAGGCAATCGGTCAAGGAACAACCTCGAGGATAGGGTGAAATAGAACGAAAGAGGGGGGAAGGGACCCCATCAGGTTAAAATGAAGTCATGGCATAGATGCATAATTAGAATAGGGTATATACATGCAGGTATGCAACATAGACGTGCAGGGACGCGTCCCCACACTTAAAACCTTAGCAGGAAGGGTAAATCGAACAAGAAGGATCTAGTACCACACATCAGACTAACCATGAGCGTTCCCACACTTAAGACATAACCGTCACTAAGAAGCAGAAGGTGTAGGGTGAGAAAAACTTGGCCTATATTTCCGAGGAGGAATGCCAACTATCGAGGTTGCGTCTTGTGTCATTGTCGGTGCAAGAAGTACAAGTTGTCTTCACAGTACACGTCCTTCGTGGCAGGGACCATGTGGCAGCACCCAAGGAGGTAGCTGGCTGAAAGAATCGTAGGAAATTGGTCGATGGCGAGAGATATTGCACTCAACTCACAATCACGCAAATGGAATGATAGAGCAGTCACTCGCCCCATTACTAACATCACTCAAGGAAATAATGATGAAAACCCAGAGCTCACACCAGGTTTAGAAATCGACAAAGGGATGGTGCAAAGAGAGTATGCCAGGGTGCACAATTGATGGTGCATCAGTGCGCCCAACCCCGTATGGCATAGGTGCAAGGAGGAAGGCCAGATGAGCCTTGTAGTGCAGTGTATAGAACAGAATGACGTGTCCTGTGTTGATGGCAGAGACCCAACCCGTGGGTGCATAGGGGAACGGGAAAGTACCTGACTCCAAGGGTCGTAACGTCACTCAATCCTCACCTCTCAATAATTGATTGAAGAAACATTAGTCACACTCAGTCCACCCTCTGTCTCATGCTCTGTTGAAAGATACACAGGGCAACCCATTCCTAAAACCCATTGATGTAATCCTCACGGTCACTTATGCAGAGGTTGTATGTCTTGTGCGCTTTGATGGTGCAACTGTGCATCCCACCATGTGCCGGCATACAGTGCAAGAAGGAAGGCCAGGGAGCCTTATGGTGCAGTGCACAGGAACATATTGTGCATTATGCATTGAGAGGCCGATCCCGTGCATGCAATACTCCATTCACACATCTCACCTCTCATTTGATTTGAAGGGAAAAACTGGTCACTCACCCCACCTCTGTTTCACGCTACGTTGATAGATATAGAGGACAAACCATACGCACATCCCCATCCTGTTAGGATGAAAGCTCGCGTCACTCAAGGGGTTGATGATGAAGATCATGTTGGCTGTTGTTGTCATCAGGATCTTGAAGACGAGGCGTACCCAGGGAGGTAGCCAACAAATCTCGTACTTCAATGATTGGTAAGAAAAGTTGTCTGTTAAGAAGGACAGACGGACTGATATTGCAGAGATAGCGCACCAAGGGAGGTGACTTCAAATTACTTGCTAGAAAGATTCTGCTGGTGAGTCAGCTATCCTGAACTGCGGGGTGTTACCACCTTTTCCACAGTCAGCGTCTCGCCCAAGGGTGTTTCCACCTTTTCTTGGAACGAGGCCTGTTATGACATGGAATTTCTTCATTTTCTCCCATAATGGTTTTGTTTGTTTTGTTTTTGTTTTCCTTTTTTTTTCCCCTTTTCGTTAAGAAAAAAAATGGTAGAAATACCATGTGACCAACCTTGCCATCATTGTTGGATTAGACGAGAAGAGAACAAGGTTGGGTGGAGATGTTTTGGAGAGGGGGTAGCAGAACGAGATTGCCTCATGAGGAAAATCATAAGGGCTATCAGAAGCACAACAAGAAGGACGGTGCGCCACCTAAAAGGGAAAGGGTAGGTTGACTGTGATTGTCAAGATCCCCAAGGAGGAAAGTACATCTTTAGGCGATGGCCATTGATTAGGAAAGGATCATTAGAGGCATCAACAGTCTGCACCTGAACAGAGCCGTTAGGATTGACAACAAGTACCTTGTACGGGCCCATCCACAGTTGTTGAAGCTTGCCAGGAAACTTGCCAAATCTCGAATCATAGGCTAGAACAAGATCACCTTCTTTGAACTCCTTGTGCTTGATAAAATTGTCATGATAGGCCTTGTGTCGCGTTTGAGTGGTTTCCATGCACTGTAGGGCCATCCGCTGTATCTCATCCAAGCATTCCAAGTGTAGGAGATGGCATTGAAGTGACTCATCAAGCATTCTTTAACTGCCACTCACAAAGAGGGCAATTCCAGCTCAACAGGAAAGACGGCTTCTGTATCATACACTAGCTAGAAAGGGGTCTGTCATGTAGCTGCCTTATGGGAGGTTTTGTATGCCCAAAGGGCCTCTATAAGTCGATCGTCCCAGTTGCGACGATGTGCAACAATCGTTCTTGTTAGAATCGAGCAAAGGATGTGATTGGTAACTTCAACTTGGCCATTGGCTCTAGGATAATAAGGAGTGGACTTATGATGGCGAATCTTATACAGCTCTGTCAACTCCTCCATGATTTTGTTAAGGAAATGAGTACCTCTATCACTTACCAGCTCGAGAGGACTGCCAAAACGGGTGATAATATTCTCGTACATGAACAAGGCTGCGCTGTTACCATCATCCTGCTTTAGGGTTTTAGCTTCGCACCACTTTGTGACATAATCCATACATACTAAGATGTATCGGTTCTGCTTTTGTCTAATGGGTGGATCAATGGGACCCAAAAAATCAATCCCCCACTTCTCGAACGGCTTTAGGGGAAGAATGGGTTGCAGTGGCATGGCACTTGTTTTGGTGGGCTTCCCCATTTGCTAACAAGCATCACATCTCTTGCAGTAGTCATATGCATCCTTGTGGAGGGACGGCCACCAGTATCTCGCTAACAGAGCCTTCCTAGCAGTTGCTTCTCCTGCGAAGTGTCCACCACATGGTTCGTCATGGCATGCTTTAAATACGATGCCGATTTCATCCCTTGCAACACATCTTCGCAGCACTTCATCTTTGCCTCTCTTGTATAGTGCACCGCCTAGCAAAGTGTAGGGGGCTGATTCTAACAGAAGCTTCTTCTTCTCACGGCTTGAGATGCCAGGAGGATACTGTTGAGTTGCTAGGAGATTGGATATGTCTGCATACTAGGGAGTAACTGTTTCAACTAGAAACAAGGAAGCATCAGGAAGGTCTGGATCATCCTGTTCCTCTTCCTTTGTTTGAGGGATCCGTAAGAGATGATCACTAGGACATGGGAACGACCAAGCTTAGTGACCACTTCAAAATCAAACTCTTGGAATAGGAGTAACCATCTCATCAGTCATCCTTTAACATCTGCTTTGTTCATCACGAAGGACAGGGCTTTATGATCCACGTAGAACTTGAAATGCGTTGACAATAGATAGTGTCTAAACTTCTCTAGTGCAAACACCATTGCCAAGCACTCAAGCTCTGTCACTGTATAGTTCTGTTCCCTATCAGTGACCTTTTGGCTTGCATAATAATTTGGTTGATCTAATTTAGAGGGGCCCTTTTGACATAGGACATCACCTAGCCCTTCAACTGAAGCATCTGTGTGCACATGGAACTCCTTCGTCTAGTCAGGAGGCTGCAAGATAGGTGCTTGGATAAGGCACTGTTTTAGGGTATTAAAGGCTTCTTCACAGTCATCATCAGTCCAAAGGAAATCCGCATTTTTCCTTAGGAGCTTATGCAGAGGGGTTGCCTTGGTTGAAAAATGTGCAATAAATCTTATGTAGTAGCCTAGATGGCCAAGAAATCTTCTCAATTGCTTGAGGTTTGTCGATGCTATGAAGGCGACAATCTTCTCAATCTTCGCCAGGTCTGTTGCAATCCCTTGTGCTAAGACAATATGGCCCAAAAGAACTCCTGATGAGACACCAAAGACACATTTGTCGGGGTTGAGAGAAATCCCATACTCTCAGCATCTGTCAAAACATTGCTCTAGGTGTCCCCAGTGCTCTCAGATCAAACTATAGACATAGAAGTCATCAAGATACACCTCAATGAAATCATGCAGATGATTCTGGAAGGCAGCCATCATTACTCGTTGGAAGGTGGCAGGAGCATTATAGAGCCCAAATGGCATCACTCTAAAGGCATAGGTCCCCCATTCTATGGTGAAGGTTGTTTCGGATTGGTCCTCTTTTGCAATTTGGACTTGGTTATATTCGCCGCTAAATCCATCCAAGAGGGAATAGAGCTCATGGCCTGCCACTATGTCCAACAGTTGATCTGTAAAAGGGATAGGGAAATGATCCTTCTTCATCTTCGAATTGAGCTTTCGAAAGTCCACACATATGCGAAGTTTCCCGTTCTTCTTGGGTACAACCACAATGGGCGAAACCCATTCACTGTTAGCCACAGGATAAATGAACTCGGCTTCAAGGAGTTTCAATAATTCGGCCTTCACCAGAGCAGTGTAATTAGGATTCATACGCCTTTGTCTTTGCCTCACAAGTTTGGCATTAGGCTCTAGGTCAATATGATGTTGACATACTGTGGGATCAATCCCCTTTAGGTATTTATATGACCAAGCAAACATGTCTAAGTTCTCTTTGACTAGGTTTTGCAGGACCACTAGTTCTCCCTCTGGAAGATTGAGATCCACTTTTAGGTGACGTTTAGTACCGTCAGTATCCAGGAATGTTACTTGTCTTTCACCTTCCACTTCGTAGATAAATGTCCCATGAATTGCTTCTGGGTAGAGGTCTGACTCTTTCAAGAGAGTAGTATCCTCGTCTGATGTTGTGCTAGAACCAACGTTCTCCTTCTGAACAGATGACTCCTTTGTCCGTTGAGGTTGCTGGAAGGGTATCAGAGCTTTGCTTGCTTCTATGTGAGTGGTAATTTCTTTTGGACTTAGGTATTCATCTTTAGAGGATGCGTCTAGGAATGTCACATAGCACGGACCTTCTAGATGCCGGGGCTATGAGGGCTTTGGCTTTTGTTGACAGGGGGCATCATCATCATCTTTTCTCTAGACTGAACAGTTAGGGCGACAGGAGCCATTGGTGAACTTAATTTCTATGCTTTTAATCCATTGCTTATATAGATTCTGCATACTTTGTGGTCCATTGGTCAACCCAAATGGAACCATGGTCATTCGATCCAACACCCTGAGATCTTCTGCCTTTGAGGCCTCTGTAGGGATATCAACAAGATCATCTGCTATCAGAGAAAATTCTTCATCTGCACTTTCATAACCTGCTTCATTTTCTTCCTCATCATTTTCATCCTCTTTCTTTGGAGGCTCTGTCTCTGCTTCTGTAGAGGCTCTATAGGAGAAGAACAGATCTTCTATCTCTGCATCTACATTTTCTTTTGCTTCTGTTATAGCTTCTGACTTTGCTTCTGGCTCTGGCTCTGGCTCTATATCTGTTACTGTCTCTGTATCCGCTCTATCTCTGTTCTATCTCTGTTCTGTATCTGCTCTGTATCTGTACTGTATCCGCTCTGTCTCTGGTCTGTAACTGTACTGTCTCTACTCTGTCTCTGCGACTGTCATGTAACAGGGAGAATAGTACATCCATGCTTCTATTTCATTGTCAGAGGTGATTTCAAATGTTAATTCTAGTTGAGGCAGGAGATATTCACCCATGGACAAGGGTTTTACTTCCCTTGGCAGTTGGCTTATAGTGCCCACTGTTAGGGACTGTGCCTTTGTTTTCTTAGGAAAGATCTGCTTAACAACCTCTTCATCTCCTGATGTACCATCTGTTACCTCATTGGAGGAGTCAGTTATGACTTCAATGGATGTGGACCCAATAGCAGAGGGTATGAGGTTCCATAAGAATTTGGTTTGACCACCAGATATGTCAGCCAATAGTCTCTTCCTACAAGGGTTGTTTTTACGTATGGGAGGATGCCCAACGGTTTGATTTTGCTTTGGTCCGCCAATCTGATAAGCCACTATGTAGGTTGAATTCCTTGCAACCCTAAGTCCTTCATTGTTACATCCGTCATTATGTTTACTAATGAGCCTCCATCAATCAATGCATCTGAAATAAAGCATCCTTCTATCCACACACTAATCTCTGGGGTTCCAGGATCTAGGAAGGCATTAGCCACATCTACTTCCTTTACAGGCTCTGGGGCCTTATTGGTCTTAGTCGCTGTTGAAGGAGCAATCCTTAGTCCATGTCTTCTTGTCAAGATGCTTTTGAATTTCTTTCGGCAGCTGGGAGACAACATCAGCAACTGCCAGAATGTTAGGTTTGGTTAAAAAGTGTGTAGGTCTTTGACCAAGTCATAATCTTTGATAGGATCCACAGGCTTCTCCAACCGATTGGGGAATGGGGCTATACCCATTTTCATCTTTCCTTTTTCTTCTAATAATTGCAACATCGGCACTTCTTCTGTTTCTGGAAGTGCTTCTGTCTCATCTATCTCCTCTGGTCCTATCTCTGGGGTTGTCTTTGTAACTCTTTGTGGCACTACAGTGCTCTGTACTGCACTGTTCTGTTCTGTACTGCTCTGTCCCTTTGTTGGCAGGTTGAACTTCACAGTCTTAGCAGGAGAATTATTTTCGTTCTGAACAACTGGTTCCTTCTTCTTGGTGCGCATAACAACGACAACTTCCAACTCTACCAAATTGGAGGCAGGCTCTTGTACCTTCTGTTGGCTATCAGTGCCATTGGCCTTTATAGGGGCTGGACTCGGACAGTCCTTTGCAGTGTGGCCTTCACCTTTGCATCGGCTGCATAAGGGCTTATAATCCATAGATCGTCTAGGATTTGGACAATTCAGGGAGATATGCCCATTTTCTCCACATCTGTAACATTCCACCTGTTATCTCTGACCACTACCATACTGTCATCCTCTATAACTTTGAGAGGGAAACCTTCTTGGACTGAAATTAGGACCAAATTCCCTAGGCTTTAGTCCAATATCATGTGTTGTCATTTTGGATTTCAACAAGTTGAATCTTGCATTTTCATCCTTCTGTCTTTGTTCATGCATCTCTTTTAGAGAGCAAATATCCTCTGTATGGTTCTTTCTCAAACAGTAGGAATAGAAGGCTCCAGGAATGGTTGGTTTCCGGGTACATTCAGTGGCTAAATGTCTCATTTGATGACACTTTTTGCACCATGTATTAGAGCCCATCACATCTCTTCCAACTCCCACAGGAGTGGATATATTGGCAGTATTCAACTTCAGTATCTGTAGCTACTCTGTAATCACATCCAGAAGCTCTTTCTTGATACTTGCAATTGAGTTGGATAAGTAGTCCTTCAGATTTTCCCCTCCTGAAGTACTTGTAGTGGGATTTTGTAAAGCCTCTGTAATTACTGCATACACTGGTTGGGTTGATCCAGAAGGTCCTCTGTTCTGGCTCTGATTCAGAGCTCTTGTTGAGACTTGGGGTTGTTGATTCCAGTTGATAGGATTCCACTATTGTTGAGTCGCCATTGGAGGAATTGTTTGAGGCCATTGTTGTTGTGGTTGAACCATCATTTGAGGCACTGTCGTCTGCGGTGACCATATTGGATTGGGTGCATTATACTGGGCACTGTTTGCATTTGGGGATAGGGATAGGGAACTGTCCTTGGGACTGCATTTGGTGGATATACCATTCCTGGCATGGGAGGAGGTAAGACTCCTCTTCCTAGAGTCATTGACAACCTTCCTTCAACTTCGTCATACAATCTTGTACCTTCCACTGCAGCTTGCAGATTGACTGGTCTTCTTAATTCTATGACCTTGCAAACTTCTGGTTGTAGGCCTCTAAGAAACACTCCTTTTTGAATGCCTTCATCCAAATGATGGTTAGTCCATCTCTTCAGGATGGATTCCATTTGTGAGACATAAGCTTCTACTCTTTCTCCAGAGGACTGACTTAGGTTCATGAACTCCTCTCGCATCCGCTCTTCGAAACCTTTACGTCTGAATTTAGTGAGGAAGGCCAACTTCAGGTCGTCCCATGTGCCAAAATTTCGTGCTGCTTGTCTCTCATACCACTGAAATGCCACGCTCTTGAAAGTGGCGGGGAATATTGCTAACCAATGCTCAGGGGTTCTGGCATTGTTAGCCACACATGCTACCATGAACTCTGCTACATGAAGATCACGGTCTTCATTGTACTCTCCCTTAAAGACTGGCAATGGGACTACATTTGCTAGCATGTCATCAATATTTCCAAGACGAATCTGACTAGAAAGGGATCTTGAGTTGTCATGGGGACTTCTGTAAAGAGTGCTTTTAGGGCGTCAAAGGAAGCTTTTGCTGCGAGCTCGTTCTCAGCTTTGATTTTTGCCTTCTCTCTTCTCACGTACCTCTGGACTCGTTCTAACGCTTACCTCTTGATTGTGTCATTCATTAGGGGGTTGGCTCCAACTAGTTGGTCTGTATTCAACATGATAGTATCATAGAGGGCTTCAGTCCTCTGAGGGATTCTCTGGCCAACATCTTATCTACTTCCTTGTTTTCACTATCTCTGAATTCAGCTTTCAAACCACTACAGAGGGGAAGATATTCTGTTCTAAAAGTATCAAAACTCATTCTTCTTAGGATTATTGTTGTATCATTATAATAATGCCATCTTCTGAGGGTTTTAATAGTGTATGTTGTGAAAAACACTCTGTCTACCAACTTCCAGTGGGTTGCTATCACTGTCACTCAGTCTTCTCTTCAGTCTTCAGCAGCTGCATCTTCCACTTGTTTTAGCTCTTTTGAACTTAGATTCATCCTTTCCAAAAGTTAGAAAAATTTCCCAAAGTCACACATAAATTCTATAGAACACTTATACAGAAGATCTACAGAACAGTACTAGAGCAGCTATAGTACAGTTACAGTACAGAGACAGAGCAGAGACAGAGGCTCTACAGAAGGTCTACAGAGGGTTACAGAAGGTCATTAGAATCTCATTACTCATACTCATACCATTCCATACTATCAAAAACTATTCAATAGGATTCCAAAACATCTGAATCTTCATCAAACATCAATCCATGCTTCATACAGAAGAAAATCAGAACAAAACAGAAGCTATACAGAACCAATCAGAACCTTAACAGAACATCATAGAGCTTCATATCTCCATTAAAAATCATCACGAACTTCCAAAACATAATCAATATCATCCAAAACACTCTCAAATACTTCCAATAACAACCATACATCACTCTAAATCCATCAAAAATCAATCATTCAGACCTCAAAAACAACAAAAATTAGTCAAAAATTCAATCTTTTTCCACTCTCAACAAGGAGGAGGAGTTGAGAAGAAAAGAAGAGGAGGACTTGGCACAAGCCATGCACATGTCTGTTGAGCAATAGTGCAGGCATTAGGAACTAGCAGCAATGAGCCCGCCAAGGCAGGGCAGGGCAAGAACCAATGGTCAAGCATCAAAAGACTTACCTCCACCCGTCTTAGAAGGAAAGGGCAAGGCCACACTCCACCTGACCCCACCTACCCTCTTGCCAAATATGCCGACCATCGTCCCAGCAATGCCAGGCACTCCAGCCACAGTAGACGCCAGTAACCTCATGGCATGGGTGCAGTTCTTAGTTGATAAGGCACATACCCCAATGCCCACCTCCAGTGCAGGAACCCCAACGATAGGAATGAAAAGACTAACAGCTGTAGATGCCGAATCTCAACTAGGGCCCAAGCGACCAAGAACATGTACCCCTACCACGGAGGCACAACCCACTGACCAGGATGAGTATGTCAAGGAGCTTTATGCTCAATTGGAAAGGGCAAAGGCGGAGAAAAGAGCAACAGTGGCAAAGCTGGAAACGGAGAGGGAAATGTCAAACGCCTTCTAGCTAGAAAAGACCCACCAAGTGGGCTTGCAACAAAAGGAAATCCATGTACTAAAAGCGGAGCTAAGGACCAGGGAAGATGAAGAGAAACAGTGGCAAAAACGACTAGAAGAAGAGAACCAAGAGCTGCTCGGAATGCAAAGGGAGTACAAACCCCTAGTTCTACAGCAGGCACAACTCAAAACGTAGATGAGAAAACTCCAAGAGGGCATGGAAGAGCTCACCGCGCTGTAAGCAAAGAGAGCACAGGAACAAGAGGAACAAAAAAAAGAGAGGGAATGAGTAGAGTGTGGAATGCAAAGACAAAGGGAAGAACAAGTAAGATTAGAAAATGAGATTGGGTGCCTGAGAGAAGAAAAAGAGGAACTTATACAAAAATGGAAAAGGCAGGAGCTGGTGATAGTGGCCTTGTCACAAACGCAAAGTGAGGGCTTGGAAGAGATGAAAAAGAAGGCAAGGGAATTGGAAGTCAAAAGCGAGAAGAAAGTGAAAGACCTAGCGAGCCGCTTGGCCCTTGCAGAAGGAAGCATAATATTAGTAGAAAGTAGGGCAAGTGCTGCTCAAGCTAGTCTCGAAGCCCAACAACATGCCTTCCTTAGCACGATCTTAGAAATCACACTCTTTGAGGAGGAGGAGGCAGTTGAGTGCTTAAAAGAAAACTGGAGATAGCCCACAAGGCAATTAAACAAGGGTTGTGCTCCTGGGTCCAAGACACAAGTCTCAACTAGATTGGGGAAGATCAATGAGAGAATCTGTTGAGAGCAGGCTTGACACTAGAGGAGGTTGACGCATTGGAACTCCAAGAAGAATAACCACTGGAGGTAGGAGCAGGGTCAAGCCATGAAGGAGCACAACAAGATGGGGAGTGGATTTCACCACCTCCCTCACCACAACCAGAGCCCCCTCAAGAACACGATGCCACAACAGAAAGGAGGGCAGAAGTGAAAAAGAAGAGGGCTAGAATGTTAGATCAAGCACACAAAAGGGCAAAAGCACAACCCCTATAGCTCCACAGCCTCCCATCCCACCAAAAAGGGATTGCTCACCCATGAACTGGAATAAGGAGCTATCAATTTGGGAGTAGTGGAAAAATCTCCACCAACCCTTCGATTTCACCTTCTGATACCCAGTGGCCTTGAGCAAAGTACTATCCATCAAAGTGGTAATGGAAGTAATCGCCATAGGAAGAAGGCTTGGTGACTGATGGCTCGCTGAAAGAGAGAAAAATCCAACAGCTTGGGGATAGAATCCCCAGATTATTGGGACAAGGAGGTGCCCCACATGGTGAAAGGCTACGAATCCCAACCTAAGTGGAGAAGAAGAGTCTGGAATGGTAATGTGGATGCGTGGATGTCGTTTTGTGGTTCCTTGCCCTTAGAATGAAATGGCCCGACCTATCTACCATATCCTCGGAGGGTGGAGTAGATTTTGACCTTGACATCCATGGCCGATATGACTTCCCGAAGATCTACAAAATCAATGCCACAAATTTGGAGGAAGCACTCGCCTTCTCAGAACAAGATTTATGGGACTCCATGGCCCATTTCCTGATGGAATTCTCCTCTTGTCCAAACCTCGTCCAAACCCCGCCTTTGTAACAATATGTAATTATATTAGATTACTTAGGACTCTCCTCAGGCAACCCCCCACAACAGAAAAGTACCATCTTCCGCCGCTCTTTTTTGACATTACTACGGGAATAGATGGATGCGCCATGACTCGGCTAATGCTACGTGTTGCTTTACTCCTATCATTTTGCATGGCCCTCCTTGAGGACATGAATGACAACCATTTCACCAACTATAGCCATCCATTTTTTTCCACCACCCCTCTCCATGTTAGAATAGGCCAAAAAGGGTACATGCTAAGTAGGCACTTCCATATAAATCATTAAAGCCCCCTACGTCCACATCCCATGCTCAAGAACCCGAAGAATAAATCCTCTATCTTGTACTACCCCACCAAAGTCGAGGCTCTCTTTATTCAAAAAAAGAAGAAGAGAGAAATGGAAAGAGATAACACACAAGACACCACAAGCTGCACGTCGATCACAGTCACTGCACCTAGGGGTTCTCAAGTTAGGTGCATCCGGTGGCCTTGGTCTACGGTTGGCTCCATGTCTAACCCCCTAGCCCTTTTGATTCCCCACGACACATGCTTAGGGCACATCATGGGCATGACATACCTAAGAAGGCAATTCTTGCCTATGGTTAGACATGTCACCCTAAGCCCCATGCACAGCACCTCCCCTATGCACAAACTGGGTCCTCAGTATGGGACACCATCAAGGGCTTGCCCAAGGTTAGATCCATCTCCTAGTTCCACAAGCATGTGCACCATGCACTCCACAGTAAGGATAGGAGAAAGAAGAGAGCTTCACTTATTGTCCCTCACTTCCTCTCTCTATCACCATTTTACCAATTTCTTACCACTACTCCTATATCAAAGTTAGGGGCTCTCATCACCTATATGTTACACTTTTGGGAGAACCACACTGCATAGATAGTTCTTTCATTGTAGCTACCCTTTCCTACCATGGGGGAGGAGAAACATTGTATATCTGGAAAGGTCCAATGGGTCATAATTTGGCCTTCCGTGGATGATAATAAACTGCTCTACTCTACTCTATCACACACCCTCTCTCAATAGGCAATACAATAGTAAGATAATGCATTCATATGAAATAATAATGATGGGATCCTATCTTCATACGGTGTGACTAGTTGCTATAGTAGCTTGATGTAGTTACAAGTTGTGATAAAGGAGGGGTTTGGGAGGTGTTGAAATCTTGCACAAAGTGGCCAATGGAAGGCACTAGGTCTAAGGGTTGAAACTAGTAGGTCTTGTCTAGATGGATGGCCATTTCATTTGGAATGCAGGAAAATTTGTACCTTCCACGCTTACTTTCTTCATGTGCCTCCATGGATAGGGGCATTAGAGGGGATACCCTTTCATCTTGATGTGAGTAATTGTAAGCTTCCCATTCTCTTTTGTTGTCTTTGAGGATGGGGTATCACCAGTCTAGTAAGCCTAGCCATATTTCCCTCAATTTTTTTTTGGAGGTATTTATTCCTGCTTCCCTACATATGGCAAAGCTTATGGTAGGCTAGGAGATTCAACTGGTTGAGCAGTTTACTTGTTATGCTCTCAACTACTTGAATAAGGAACTATATTGTGCACAAGGGGTAGTGGTCTCTTGAATCTCCTCTCCTCACTCACCTTGAAGCCAAACATTACTGAGGTGCTTGATTTGTGTCTTTCTTAGTACCGTTTCACATCTTCTTATAAATTCTCCTATTCTTTTTGCTATAAGATCTCAAGTGGAAGAGGGTGATCAATTACCTTTTGGAACGATATCTTCAAGGTTTCTTCCATAGTCTTGTATGCTTCCCTATACTCTTAACCTTCTTCCTCTATTGGTTGCTCTTCTAGTTCATCTAGATCTTTGTTGGGGGCCTCATGTAGGTTTGCTAGGGGCAACATGACCGTGAGTGGCTCTATAGCCATAGGAGATCTTGGATTAGTGTTAGTGTCCATGGTTCAAATATATTAGATTTTTGGACAAGTTTTAGCAAATTTTTGATAGTTTAGATATTATCTCTTGTAAAAATCCATAAAATTGTAGACAACTTCTAGATTAGGATAACATGTAAAAGAAGGCATGTAGCTTTCAGCTATTTTGAGAGGATTTTATATAAAAAGAAAGATTAGCAAAATCGCATGACAGTGATTACTGTTTTCAGGCAGTGAACAACACTCTGAAGTGGGAGATGAAGAGGGAGTGATCTAGCAAAATTCTGGTCGTGTGCCAGTATTTTACCCTCTTTTGGAGCCAATGGAGGCATCAGATTGGTGATTTGAGCAGCATAGAGGAATGCATTATTTTATACACGTTTTTCTCTACAAGAGTTTTATATTCTCATAATGCAGAAATAAACTGATAGGCTTTATCTCTGTTAGTATTATTCTACATTTTCTATTTCTTTCTGGGAGTATTCTTCTACGTCTTCTATTTCTTCGAACCCCTTCTCTTCCATCTACTCCTCTCCATGAATCTCCCTTCATCTTGCTGTCTCTTACCCCCGTGGTAGACTTTCGACACCAAATGCACCGACATCGTGTTAGGGGAAGTTTATGCTATCATCAGAGGTAAATTCCAAAAGATATTTGGGCTGATTTGAGGCTAATATCTTCAGCCATATTCAAAGAATTAGCTACAACAGTGTTCTTTTAATTCATTTCTTACTCTACAGAAGACATCTTGTCAAAATATGCAAGTATTATGTGCCCTATGGCAGGGCAATGTTTGTAGATAATTCATAGATGCTTTGAGTTGAATTTAGCAGAGTTTTTTCTCTTATTTCTTGGCCGTGGTAACTTATCCTTATCAGGAACTCAATTTGAAGCTCTCTTGAAGCAAGAATCTTTGCCTTACAAGCCTTGTAATTGATTCATAAGCTTTTGTCCCTAACAGTCTACATTGAATGTAATCATGCAAAGTTGATTCATGCTATGGCATCATGTATAAATGATGGGATGCAGAGTTGTTTATGATACATGATAGTATATTGTACTTGATTTTATAATTTGTGATTGCTCTTACAATCAAGAAAACAAGCTTGATTTGAGTTAGAACTTATGAGACTCTTGTGATCTTTGCTAAGAACATGTAGTTGGAAGCTCTATTAATATCTTCAAGAACTTGGCTTGAAACCTTCAACCCTTCTCTTATCTCTACCATCTTCGGAGGCTAAGCTCTTGAACCCCCATACATTCTTCTCTCCCAAAACCCTATGATTGACCGTGAATTACCTCTTGAACCTTTAAACATTCATTGTAATCTATCCCTTGAAGACACATCTCTATCTACCTTGTCTGGTTTGCTTGCCAAACCCCTATGGTGACACATCCAAAGTTGGTAAGAGCTGAAAATGGTCCACATGGAGTCACATCCAAATGGAATGCGATGGTTCTTAGTTTTCTACAAGTTGCCGTATTGGTCCCACTTATAGATCAACCACTTATAGAGACACTGCAGGGGCACGAATGAATTTGAAGGAGGTAGGCAAGATGGAGGTGCTTTGGCAGTCTCAGTCGGTGCTGATGGTCACTTGCAACTACTCGCGGTCCTTGGGTTTTTTCCACCAAAGAAAAGTGCTTTGTGAAGCAAATTATTAGGTCTATCCGGACTCTGAGGGGTAAGATGCATTCTCTCAAATCCACATTTTCTAAAGACGACCAAGTATCAGGGCTGAAATCCCATGATTGACATAAGATATGTCAGGTTTGTACTACGAATGGATTATAAGTGGCCTGCGTATTTTGCTATTTGGAGTGTAGTCATTATTCGTAATGCTTCTTCATTTGTGATAGATTGTACTACTGATCATGATCGTAGGATGCCTTACTCTAGAAATACACAGGGCGATTTACAGGTTGTCAAATTTAGTGCAATGGATCTCACAGAAGGAGATCAAGACATCCTCTTTTGAATTCGCAAGGTGGGGAGTAGTGGAGACAGTCTGTCTCTTTGAGAAGTACTTGCCACCAGCATGCTCACGATACAAACCCAGCTCTTGGTGCACCTTGTAGAAGATGTGGAGATTGCTGGACCTGTCCATACACGATGGATGTTCTTCTTGGAGCACTTCATGAAAACCCTAAAAGGTTTTGTGTGAAAATGAGCTCAGCCAGAAGGTAGTATGGCTGAAGGTTGGTTGGTGTGGCGAGAAGTTAGTGCATATTTCACAGTGGCTACCAACGGTGGATTCAGACAATAGTATGCTATGGTCATTGAAGGACGATGATAGACTGATTGGAGATGTGGTGGTTGGAAATGGGGTAGAAAAAAGGATGGATGCTGCAATGGAGGAGAAAGTGAATTGTTTTTGTATGCTGCACCATTCCTCCATGGAGACGTGGCGGCTCGCTAGGTATGAGCAAGTCAGGAAAGATCGAAAAGAAGCGAGATCCGAATTTTGACGTAGTATGTGCCATTGACCGATTGGATATCCCGAGAGCATGGAGGAGATGTCGGGGTTTATGTCAATGTGATGGTTATATGGAGCTTTGATCGTAGCCTCTCGCGAAGGGGTGGAGATCTCAATTGAGGAGTGGGAATTCTCAAGGGGATGTAGTCCAAAGGTGACCACATGTTTTATAAGCTGTCATATCTAGATTTTATATGTGACAACTAATTAACCATTTCAATGTACAGTACAAAATATACAGTGTGGTGTGGTTATGCGGATGATCTTTCCGTGTGGAGTGTATCGACAAAATGCGCTCCACAATGGATTATGGTATCATGACAAAGTTCGAGCAAGAGAACCGAGGGTGAGCCACGGATCCAAACATTGTTATAGATGAGATGGAGTATTTTGGGAACTTGCAAAGTATTATCATCGTGGATTACCATAGGTTCTCCATGAACCTATTCGATGTGCAGTGGTTCAAAGTGGTATTGGAAGGAGCCAAGGCAACTGTTTGACGAGGGCGAGCCATGAATCCAAACATCATTATAGATGAGATGGAGTAGTTTGGGAACTTGCAAAGTATTATCATGGTGGATTACCATAGCTTCTCCATGAATCTATTCGATGTGCAGTGGTTCAAAGTGGTAGTGGAAGGAGCCGAGGCAACTGTTTGACGAGGTCCATTTGGATTTCTCAAAATAGATTTCGAAAAAAGATGGATGGATTTGTGTGACACATTTGTATTGCCGGCACATTGTGAACATGTGCATGACCTTATGTTTTTTAAAATTTTATTACGACATGGTCTACATCACAAATGTTAAATCTCTAATATATGTGATTTTGAACATGTAATTTTCTATCCAAACCCCCAACAACCTCGATGGAGGTATGTTGTACCTTTAGCTCCTTGAAGTGCGAGAGTATATGATAAAAGCAATGTTCCTAGTGTAGATGAGGACAATATGAGGATAGAGGGGTCAATATTGCAAGGGATGGAAGCCGCCCAAAGCTTGGAGCATGTAGAGGAGGCAAAATCAGGTAACAATGATGGAAAGACAGGAGGCCAAGAAATCTTTGAGAACAAGGCGGAGTTATCCTTTTGTTGTGACCTTTCTATCGACCTTCTAGTATATGTGGAGTTATATCACTGTACTTTGCTTGAATCTTTATATTGATTATGCTCACATCAATTTTTATTTGTGTAGGTGACCTTTGTGGATATTTGGATAGCAGGATGAGTCAAGGGGTGAGCGACGAGGGCTTAGTAGACTAGTTTTCAAGGGACAAAGCATTCCAAGGTGATCTTGGGACCAAATGCCATTAATGGTAGCCGAGGACGATTTGAGGTGGTAGATAGATGATGGTAGAGTTCACCATGAGATGATATACTACTATTTGTGATCAAGGACTGTGTGCACTATCATCTCTATTTGGACCCTCTTCTAGTTCACACCCGAGCGGTCTAGTTCGATGAATGGGCATATGCTCGATTTGGTGTCTTCAGGGTGAACAACAAGATCTATATGTTATCAATGACCTTGTCCTTATATTGGTTGTTGTTGGTTTGGCATTGTATACTTAGCAATGCAATGCTTGTTAGCATAGCCACTGCCAAGTCAAACCCCACCATGCATTGCCACCACCAACCACATGCTTGCCATCACCACCGACACAAACAACACCAATGACATGAGAGAAGCGACAGAGGAGACCACATAGCAGTTGGCAGACTTGCCTTTTCCATGCCACATTTGTGATCTCTTTTCTGGTTTGTGAGCCTAGCATTTGAAAGGTGACTACTGATCTAGGTCAATTTCATGCTCCCTTAATTGTCGTATAAGTGTAGCTAGTGATAATGGGCCATTACCTTTGTGTCAATGCTAGTAAATCTACCTCATGTTAGTAAATGAAAAGCACGTAATATTGTGGAATTTCCGTATCCTAAAATTTTGTAGGTAAGCCATTGGCAATTGCCCTTGATTGAATAACTCTTGAGGTAAGAAGTGCAAACATGCTTATATCACGATTCGGGTTGTGAGGTCATTAGCTTCAACCCATTCTCAGAGACTTGGAATGGGATTAAGGTTTTTATTCCTTCAAATGCACATTTTAAGATGTGAAAAATTTAGTTAAATTCAACATTTATACATTCTCATGTTGCATTTTCATTTTGAACTTTAAGTCAATGTGGAAGACTTGGCATCCATGTATGTTTAGATTTTCTTTTTTTAGCTAAGCCATTTAACAATACTAAGTGTCCATGTTAATACATTTTATAATAACGTTATAAAGTCATAATTCTCCATAAATCCATGTATATGCTCTTTTAACAACATTTATTTTAATGCATTTTTTATATTCAAAGTTTGAGATATTATAGGACCTAGTGAACATTCATCAACAATATGGCCATTTTCGACTTGGTACATTGTGGGCTTCAGATGTAAATTTCAAAGTCTTAAAAACTTTAAAACCATTGCTTTAGACAATAATTTTAAAAAATAAAAACATGTATAAGTTAAGCACTTTAGATAGTAATCCAAAATACAAAGACCTATCAAAACTAAAACATGTCTAATTGAGCATCCCTTTAACCAATAATGTAAAAAGCAAAAATATGATTATCTAGGAACAACCGGTCTTACCACTTGCTCATCATAAGTGAATCTTATTAACCAATGGACCACCAAAGCTTTGCAATTTATGTTGCTGTAACAAAGTTTATATTATAAGCAAACATAATGTTTCTGATGCCAAGAAATGCAAGAGGACATGGGACCATGCAGAACAATGTATAGTTGAGGGCTCACAATTCACAAAGATACTCAAATACGAAAAATCAAGGAGCTTGAAATTAACCTAGACCTAAGCTCACTAAGAGAGAGAGAGAGAGAGAGAGAGAGAGAGAGAGAGAGAGAGAGAGAGAGAGAGAGAGAGAGAGAGAGAGAGAGAGAGAGAGAGAGAGAGAGAGAGAGAGAGAGAGAGAGAGAGAGAGAGAGAGAGAGAGAGAGAGAGAGAGAGAGAGAGAGAGAGAGAGAGAGAATTTGTATATAATCAACACACACACATTTTTTTTAGACATCTTAATAATGGCTCAAGCATGGAAGCACCTTTACAATGAGCTTGCAAAGGGACCATCTCAAGCATGTCACAAATTACAAGTGTGGTGTATGAAGCAATTGTGGGGACTCTCATGTTTGAGGAACAAAAGAACTGTAAGGGAACAAAGAGACAATGTAGTGCAAAATAACCATAAGGGGGCAAGGAAACTATGTAGTAAAAAAGAACTATAAGGGAATAAGGAGACTATGTAGTACAAAAGGAGAAGGAATTTACTATCATAAGCCAAGGTTTTCATGTAAATTAGAGACCGAAAACAAAAGCGATGCCCTCAAAAAATTTGATTTGATTGTGTGGAAGCAAGTAACACATGTTAGATGGGTCATAGTGGAGGTGTCAGTAGTAAGAATGGAGGAATTGTGCACTAGATAATAGTTTTGAAATTGGAATTGTCAACACCATTGATAGAGCAATCCACAATTTTGGATCCAATCGAGTATGGTGGGAAATACGTAGGACTCCATTGGATGCAAAGGAAAGTGTCTTGATTAATTGGAGGCAAAACCCACTCATTTATATGTGACATCTTTCGGGAAACCTACTTGTTGTAATGATATGATTACATCTAATAAACCATGATCTAATTGTTCTAAACCATGGAGAAAAAGCTCACCTAAAACTAAGATATGCAAAAAAGAAAAGATCGCCTAAGAAAGCTCACTAAAAAATCCCCCATCATTATAGCAATCTCAATATTAATTTTAAAAAGTATTTCAATAACTTCATGTTGAGGAAGACTAATCTCTATATTAGGGTTTGAGGGTTTTTTATTACTATCTTTGCTAAACATAGTAGTTAAATTAGGTATTCTTTGTCAAAACCTCTTTGGTTAGGATGGTCAACTCCTTTTATAGCATGATGAAGAAGTCCAAATTACAAGTCTATGCATGTGTAACAAATTCTAGTTTTATATAGATATCCCTATTGAAGTGTGCTTGTTAAGATCCATGATTGTAAACCATGTTTTGAGATGCATCAAATTTGCATGTTTATTGGCATTTTCTATTGCACATGCAAGATTTCCATAATTGGAATGAGAGTAGGAAGTAGATTAAACTCTCAAATATTTACCTATTTCAAAATGCGCTTCTCTTTTTAAAAAGTGCATTGCTTAATCTTTAGGTACCACAAATGACAAATAAACACTTGACTTTTGTGATAATTTTCTATGCTTTACATTGGGACTATGTATTGCAAACTAGAATGGCAAAAGTCAAAAAAATGGTCCTAGTATTTTCACTAGTTAGAGTTGTGTTCTTTTTAAAAAATATTTTAGAGATATGTTTCCACATAAGGATCTCAAACATATGATTGTTTTACAATGCATGGTGCTTGTTCTTATTTGTAGTACAACGAAGATGACTATCAAAATACACTCCAAAAAAGGCGCCCACTTCAACAAGTAATAAGTCTACCATTAGTGTTGTGGATGATCAGATGAGGATCAGATCAAAGAAAGCTCTATAAAATTCTCTAGAGCAAGTAATCCTCAGTAAGTTCTTTCATGATACATGTGTGACCTTCTTATGATCTTTTTGACTTTTTTTTTTTGAGTAGACAAGTTTTGCTATCCAAAGCCAAGGTACTTTTGCTTTAGTAGGGATGGATTCCATGAAGAGCATGGATTGATCTTAGAAGGCAAGGTCCACTAAAATCTCAGTCCTAAAGACTTCCCCAATTATGAGCGGCTTGGTATATTTACTGCATATGAGAGAAAGGTTCAAAGATTTTCATGCACATGTTATGTCCAAAGTACATGGAAGAATGCAAATTGTACTAGGCCCCACTATCAAAATGAGATTACTTACACATCTCAATGCTTTGCATACAAGCAATGTCAAACTGCCAAGAAAGACCCCATTGGTTTTATAAGGTTGTGTGGCACTTACTATAGAGTAGGTTGTGGAGCATTGTAAGAGGCTACCAAGGGGGAATTGAAAAGAAGTTAAATGTTTGGATCAAAGTCGATAGTGTAGCTAGCACTTCGTAGCATGTGGGCAATGCTCCTTCAGATAAGAACTTTATCAAGTAAGAACTATATGATGTGTAGGAAAGCATAATGCCTACTACTAACAAGACGTACAAAGATAGTTGTGGCTCATGTATATAAAAGGGTAAAAAAGCGGCACTCCTAAAAATATAATGATGATTGTTTGTTTAATTTGTGCTTGTATAAGAGTTGGAGAAGCTTTTAAAAAAAGGATCATGTGATGAAGAAAGCAAGATCTACAATCTCAAAGAATATGAAAGAAGTTGTAGCATGGACTTCTACACTTTCTAACGCATTGGTACTACTTGGAGTAGACAAGATCATGTCTACCGTTAAGTGAAAGGTGGATCTATTATAACTATGTACTTAAGTTAATGAACTTGGTAAGTACTTGGTGTAGATATTTTACAAGTCCCTTATGTGGTAGATCTTGAATTGTTTAGTGCAAGTATCTATAAGCTACTTACCATAGGTGCTACAAAAACATCTATAGTAACTAGTATTTAATTAGGCATATAACTTGGTTCATGATTGGCAAACACCTAAATAGCCTATTTATAAAAACCATAGGTACTATAAAGTACATACTCTAGATACATTACAAATTAAAGCATAGAATTAATGGAAGAGTTTGATTAGGTGATTATAAAGTGCCTATTATAAGTAGTAAGAAGCACCTATAATCTCTAAAAGTATCTATACAAGGAACTTGTAAAGTATTTTCCAAAAGAATATTAATTATACTTTCAACTTAAATCACTTAGCACATGTACTTAATGTTATTCAACAGTCAACATTTCTCCACAATTCATTGCAAAACATAGAAAGGAGCCAACTATCTATGCTACTCCATGCACCAAATGTGTCTTCACTAGAGCTAGAGCATAATGATACATCTAATAGGAGTCTATTGGAATGTGGTTAGATGGTTATTGGTTGTGGTATTGTCACTGTGTGTATGCTAGCATGTGTGTCATATTCTATGATCTCCATTTCCTCTTCGCTTTTCTCACTGATGGAACTATAGTCTTTGTACTCATCATTGGAATCCTTGTATATAGACTGTGCATTGTTTTCAGGGTTCTTGTTCTCAAGTTCTTTCTCACTTATCATGAGAGTCTAGTTGTATGACAGGTTTGAGTCATACACAGTAGTCCATTGCCACTCCCTTTTTTCCATGAGATCCTTGAGGGGCTTTAGGGTTGCAATTGGGTTGACAGCTAGCTCACTTGACAAGTACTTGAGGATTCTATAGAGTTCTAGTTTCCTAGTTGGGACATGATAGGTGATAGTTGTTGGTCGGCTTATGGACTCTTGGCTATCATGCATAGGGGCACTATGGGTAGGTTCGAAGTTGTGGCTTTGTTGGGTTTACTAGTTGAGTCTACAACTTGCCTATATTCATCCTCATCTTCCAAGAATGGGAGATCAATGGTTTCTAATACATGCCTCCAATCATACTCATCCTCAAGACAAGGAATGTACTTTGTTATAGGTCCATAACTGCTTCCGGCTTTTGAGTCACCCTTTAACACGGTAGAGATGACATCTAGGTCCATTGGTGAGATTTTTCAAGTGTCCATCTCTACTCAAACTTGTTCTAATATATTGCCTAAGATTATTATGTCATTACCCTAATGTAGAGGCATCAACTGCCAAGACTCACCGACTGCTTATTGTTTCAAGCGTTCCAAGCCAAGCACTAATGGCTACCTTTCACATAGTCGATGCGCTATCTCTCTCTATGAGTGTAGTGAGCTTACCTCCATGCTCGATTGAGTTGCCTCCTCTCCTGAGCACTCCAGTAGCTCCAGGATCCAAGTGCAAGCTTCAAGAGAGCTCGATCCTCAAGCTCCACGTTCCAAGCTCCATTGCCGCGAGCAAGAGAAGAGAAGAGAAGAAGAGAGAAGAAGATGGAGAGCTTCTCCACCATGGTCCCTCACCCTCACTCCCTCCCTCACACTCTCACACTCCCTCTCTCAAGCACAAGCTCAAGCAAGCAAGAAGAAGAAGAAGAAGAAGAAGAAGAAGAAGAAGAAGAAGAAGAAGAAGAAGAAGAAGAAGAAGAAGAGAGCTACTTTTGGCCACACACAAGAATGAGATTTTCATTCACTTTTCAACTTTATATACAAAACCCTAAATCCCTTTTGGGCGATCATCCCCTTATCCCCTTTTTTACATGGGCGGCCATGGACTAGGCCCTTTTTCCCATTGTTCTCCTATCTTCCTAGCTTCCTTCCTACTGTCCATCCACCTTTACAATTTGCATGTACAGTTAAAATAAATCATGGTGCACCTTGCACTCTTTTACAAAAGTATTGACTTGCACTTTTTCTTGTGCGCCTTTCTCCTTGATTTAGAACTTTTCTGCACTTCTTGTATTTCCACATTTTTCTTGACGTGCCTTTGTCTTCCGTTTCACTTTTGCCTTGGCCTTGTCTTCTACTTTAGATTTTTTGGATTTTCCACCTTATTCATTTGAGGGTTAACATTACCCCCTCCTAGATGAGTGCCAGTCCCATGGCACTCACCTTCGTAGGTAGTAGGCTTTGGCATGCACCAAAGTCATGGGTGGAAGGGACTGCTATGGTTGGCCTTAGAGGAGTTTTGGTAGTGGTGCGGATGAAGGTGGTTGGTGGCACTTTCTTGGCCTGATTGGGAGTTACACTCATGAGTTGGCACATGTGTTGATATTCTAGGGATTCTGCGATGGGTGACAATTCTTTGGTGGGCTTGCAAGATGATAAAGGATAAGAATTCGGAGTTGAGTGTTGATGAAGAGCTGATGGTGTTACGTGAGTGGTGATTGAGAGCAAGCCTCACTCACAACCCAATAATGAGACATTAAGGAGTGCTGGTTGGGGGAATTGATTTTGTCAGATGCATAACACAACACAAAAAATTTAAATGTTTTGACAACCACCGCACAAACCACACATAAAACCACACAACACATAATGCCTCTTGTAGCTCAAATAACTAAAGCCCAAATCTAGGTAGAGTATCACACAACCTTTTAACAATTTCAAAAAACACCAACACTTTGCACAAAAGGTCAAAAACAAACTTTGAAGACAAATCCAACATCATAAAAATTTCATACCTTGATAACCTTGGGCCGTCACTTGGCACTTCGACATCCAAATTCTCCGACTTTATAACTAGCATGACAAGAGTTCACACTCTCGCATGTGACCCTCCACTCTCCTCTCACATGATACAATTGTATTTAAGGGGGAAGGCCCCTTGCTCTTCTCTTCCTCATCCTCATATAGTTTTTACAAGTTCTTTCATATACATTAGGCTTTTTGCTTTCAAGTTTTGGCTTTTGCTTTTCTACTGCTTTTCACTATTTTCATTTTTTTATCCTATGCCTGTTTGCAACTTGTTTGGATCATAAGTTCATTATATGAACTCCAAATACAGTCATCCGGGTACTCAAAAAGATGGGAACACATTTGGTCGACAAGCCTATATAGGCAAAATTGCAAAAATCTATAAAAATAGGCAAAAATATTTATTTTTGTAAATCACATAATTTTTCTCCATCTTTTATCTTGGACGACTTATTCCCTTTCTTGGCCTATTGTTCTTGTAACTGCACACACTTTTAGCACACATGTCCTCTTTTTCTTCAAGAAATACTCGCTGACGATGTAAACCTTATGATCTTTTCCTTTGATCCTTGAGTCTTCAAAATAAACATTCTCTAGATATGAACCTATTTTTTATGTAGTGTGTCCTAGTAGGAATATGGTTTTTTGAAATGAACTCCATGCCCAATCATTCATGAATTTGAAAGGATATGCAAATTAGAATCCATGCTATGCAACCAATCAATCGATGCTTACACAAAAATAATGGATGCACTTGAAGAAATTGTGCCTAGCCTATCTACATGTGCTCGTGCATCATACATAATGCAAATAGAGCTCCTTGTTAGCTTTAAGCTTCCTTATCCTCACCTCTCAACGCTCATAAAAAAGATGTCATACTCCACTCCACCCAAATTCTCACAAACACTCAAGAAATTGATAGTTCTCAAGATGTTGACTAGATCAGAACAAACCTTCTCACAATTGGCGGCGTCCTTCACGTCCCTCTAACTCACCCAACCACCTTACCCACTCAACTAAAGGTTTCTAACTTGGTGATGAATATCCCAAATATCGTGTGTGCAAGAAATGTGCGTACTCAATGAAGGTGCTCTCACAAATGTGCTTGTAACTAAGATTTACTACATATAGTTGTAGCAAGCCTCACGCCATGCTAGTGCTCAATAATGGTGTGAATTGTGCATAATCCCAACCCATGGCATGGAAATATTGAGAAAATTAGGAGATGATCCCTGAGTGCAGTGTATCAAACAAGTGCAACGTGAATCCATAATCCTTGTAATGTGCAAGAGTCTCAACAAGAAAACAAACTCTGTTCCACAATGTTTGCCCACTACTAGCAAACTCCAACTTCAACCTGTCCAAAAAAATACCAAACTCGACCAAGGTTATCAATTTTGACACTCAACAACCAAGCAAAATGATAGAAACAAATCTTAAGCTAGACAAACACAAGAAATCCAATTACGAAACGTCAAAACAAACTATTACACAAACAACTAAGCTAACATAAATCAAACCTAACTACAATATGACTAGGGGTTTTCAATTTTTAGAAAAATGCTTAACAACGGTACTTTTTTTGGAGTCTACAATACCTGCAATTGAAAACCTCTCATATGTGGTCTCTCCTTGGGGGTAGTGCTAGTCTTCTTATCGTGCACAAGACCTAGTTTGATTAATTTGGGAGATAGGTCGAACTCTAAGCAAGTTGAGAGTTTTGTCCTGCACTTGAGGACCCAAATTGTGTATATATTGTGGTGCAGATATTATGTGAGTGCGCGTGCATACTTAGATATTACATAGTTAGAAGACTGTTGGTTTGGTTCCTCGTAGCAATGGGTGGATGAAGCAAGGGTTCGATGGGGTGGGAAAAATTGTCGATGTTGAGGAGAAGTACTAACAATGCCTAGAAACAATGCTACCACTACAAATTTTTTTAGCAACATTGTATACAATTGGCACATTGTTACCAACTGTTTCCATTAATTTAATGCAGACGTGGTCAAGATTTTGTCTTTGGAGGACGTGTCTCTGCAGTAGTCCAGCAAATGGAAAATCCTAGTTCGAAGGAGTTTTGTGCTAGAGGGTGGACTTAGGAAAATACCAGGTAGAATTTGATAGTTTTATCTAATCAGAAGGAATTAGAATTTAGGCTTGGAGGATCATTTGAACTTTCTTTCCATAAAGAATATATTGACAAATCCAAATGAGTTGTTTTTCAAAGGTTAGAGACAGTTGAGTGTATAGTCGAGTACGACTTGGCAAAAGAAAAAGACATGAATTCAATAGCACATATTGGACAAGTGGTCTTGGTTGTTGATGATGATTGTAGATAGGAGTAGTTGAACTGGCAAATTTTTCACCGCATCATACATAGGATAGACATTGGGATATGGTAGGGAGAGAGTTGTATTTCCAGGATGATCACATTAAATATCAAAGTAGGGGAGGGACAAGTCAAAGAACAAAGGAAATGCTAGTGTGGACAAGGAGAGTCACTACTCTACAATGCCAAGTATATGAGACATCTTCTAGTAAGTGGAGTTAATGACATGGGTATAACAATTAGTGGATCATGAGTATTTGAGTTAATGGGACAAGATACTGACATAGTTACTTATCCATGAAGAATAAATACAAATCAATATTGAGTTGTAGTGATCATCCATGCACTTGCCACCAATTTGATGTGCAACTTAGAGATTTGAATAAGGCAAAAAGGGTCACTTGCATTATTGTTTATAAATGTATCTACAACAAAAACATGCAAATAAAAAGGTCAATTGTTGGTGGAAGAGGAAGAGGAAGGCGAGAGGAAGCCCAAAGGGTGCCAATTGGAGAAGAGGAAGGGGAGGAATTAGTGGGAAGTTGGAGAGTCATGATGAAGAAGGGGAGACACCATCCTATAAAGAGGGAGAGAGAGCAAACTAAAAGAAAAAAGAGGGTGTCATCATCCTAGAGGAAAGCACCATCAATTGGAGGAGGAAAGAGAGTGAAGAAGCTTTCGAAGCCATCCAAGCAAGGGGATTTTCAAGGAAATTGTAGTTGGAGAGAGCAAGAAGAGAGAATTGAAGCCCATGCCTCTCCCATAGCCATTGCTATATCTTCTCCTCCCACCTCCATTTTGGAGCTTCAATGAACCCCCTCCTTTTGAAGTGATAGGGTAGGAGAATTCTCTGTTGCCTTCCAATCGCTCTACTTCGCTCTGATTCCGGGTAGATAATGGAGATATTGCATTATTCTCCTCCCCTCTCTTAGTCATCAACATAAAACCATGGAGGCTAAGCTCTTAAGCTTGGACTTAATCAAGATTAAGTCTTAAAAGAGTTACAAGTGACTATTCCTATGGCAACAATGCAATTGGCCAATGGATCTCTCGGGAGAGGGAAAATGATGAGCTTGCTGTTGGGAATGATTGGATAGACCCCCCTTGACTAGATTGCAAAGGACATGACTCCTAAAGACGCAATTACGATTCTCGTACTTTACGTAAGTGCCTTAACTCGTTTAATAGAAAAAAGTAAATTTGCATAAATATTTCTTTGGTTTGGAATTTTTATAAAATGTATTTGAACCTCAATTTCAACTCTAGATAGTTTTTATAATTTATGTAGGTTTTTTTTATATTTAAAAAATAAAAAACAAGTAAAAATACTTAAAATGGCTTAAAATAGTATAGATAAAATTTTCTAAAATATTTCATTAAAAAATTAAGAGATGTGATATTTTTTTGATGAATTATGTATTGATAAAAGTATTTTATTTTTTTTTAAATTTTTGAAAGATGTTTACTATGTTTTAAAAATAAAAAATAGTTATTTTGGATGAAAATTACAATATTTTTTGATAAAAATCATGTTTTTAATTCAACAAAAATTAGGATATTCTATAGAAGATCTAATAATATAGTTTTGGATGTTTTATGAAATTTTCTTGGATTTAGAGAAAAAGAAATTTTATTTGATGTTATTACTTTGAATATTATTAATATAAAATATGATGTGTCTAACTTTATGCAAATTAAAAGTGTTGACGAGATATTAAGTTATACCAACATTGGACAAGGAAAATGTTTTTTTATAAAGAAAATTAGAGTTTATGGGATTGAGGAATGTTAGTTGATTTGATAATGAAAGGAATTAGATAGAACTATTGGGTGTATGCTCTGAAGTTAATTCCCAAAGGGATTAAAATCCTAGTTTTAGTATTTAAGTATTCAGTATAGAAATAGAGACAAAGTGCGAGAATATGTAAGCTTATTGAGTTTTTTATATTAGATTAGTTGGACTGCTACGAATGAGTGTCGTAATTATTGTGGAATGCAAGAGTAAATCATAGAAATTAGTTATTAATATCACCTATTCAGTGCAACAACTCCTAGGAGTTGGCTTGATAATCTAGTTAAAAGTGACTTTTGGTCTTTGACCGGTCAAGTACACTTGAAGGCTTCTTGAGACATCATTAGTGATTTTGAAAACACGATGTAGCATAATTGAGCTCATTGATGCCTTAGCTTTAGTAGCTGGTGGCTACTTGTAGTGGTTGAAGAGTACAATGTACTTTCCATGGTCTTCCATGCCTTGCTTACTACTATTGGTTGCAATGGCACTAAGATGGAGTGCGAAAAAGAATTGTGTAAATGGTTTAGGGTGATAGGTCTAGAGACGAGCTCCCTAGGTATGTCCTGTCCTTGATGTGCCCTGAACAATTGTGGAGGATGTGTAAAAGGGCTAGAGGATTAGGGGCGGAGTTAGCTGATGGAGCCAGCCGACCAAGGTCACTGGACATATCTAATTTGAGGACCCCCAGGTGATGTGTTGTGATCGTGAGTACTTTTTTCTTTTCTTTACTTTTTGTTTTCTCTTTTTTTTTCCCTCTTTTTTTTTTTGGATAAAATGAATACAACCAATGCAATACATTTAGGCTATCAGTCTTTCATTTGGACCGAGAAATGTCGAGATCCAAAGGCTATGAAAAATGCACATTACAAGGATGATTGTGTTGCTAGCCTCGATGCTAGAGGAATAGTTGTTGAGATGGAGAGATACACTTGAGATTTTGCAAACCTCTTTGTAACATGTGAGATATCGGTATAATTGAGGTAGCAACTGCAGTGAGCCAAATGTAGAGTTTGGCCAAGAAAGAGAGAGTAGCAAATGCTTATGCTTTGGGCCATGCTCAAATGCAATGTGTGTTTTCTGCAAGGGTGATTTTCTCTTCCAGTAGTGGGGCTTCTGTCATGGCTCTTTGTTCTTGGTATTTCTGTTGCTTTTTCTGCAATGGCTCTTTGTGGGGTTGGTAGTCTTGTGGTAACTTGGACATTGAACTTTTCGTACAGAGACATGTGTCGTCTTGTATCCACTTGACAACTCGTGAGAGTACATGCAAGTCATATGCTTCAACTATAATGAACAAGTGCAACTCAAAGAGACATTACTTATCTGAATCCCATGGTATTGACTTCGATGCATATCACCTACACTTGATTATCATTGCTTGTGTGTGTGCTGGCTTTGTTTTTTTTTTAATTATCTATACACAGTCACAAAATACATTGTTTATTTAGATACACGTTTATAAATCCATGTCATTTTGTGAGGATAAAAACCAATTGTAGAACTCAAGATTGTACTAGAGTGTGGCACACACATCTAGGAATCGTGGTAGCCTACTCAATAAGAGATTGCAATATCGAGTAGCATGGTACCTTGTCCGAGTCTACTCGCAACTTGTAGCTCCTTCTTAGTGAAAATTTTATCAATCAGAGAGTTTCCTTTGCTAGTTTCGACTAAGTCCATACCCCAAACGACAGTTAGTACTCGAAAGGAAGTTGGTGCCACATAGGTTGTGTCTCTTTGAGATTGCTGTCATGATGCTATGCAGACATAGTGTGAAAAAGTATGGAATGCATAGTCATCTGACTTTCTTATTGATCAAGAGAGTCAATGTGATCTGAGTGCTAGTGTGGGTGGCATGGATTATCCAAAAATACTAGATTTTTGGACAATTTAGTATATTTTAGATATGTTGGATATTATTTATTGTAAAAATGTAAAAAAGATAGAAAAACTTCTAGATTAGGATGGCATGCAAAAAGAAATTTGATTTTTCAGCCAGTTATGAGATTTTTCATAAAAAAGACAGATTGGTGAAATCGCGCATGTCACAATCGCTATTGACAGGCTAAAAACTGCAGTTTAAACTGCAAGAAGAAGAAGGAGTGATCTGGAAGATTGCAGTTTAAACTAGAAGAAGAAGTAGGAGTGATCTGGGAGATTCGTGAGCAAGTGTCCTGCAGTTTTGCCCCCCTTCCGAAGCTAATGGAGCCATTAGATTTGGGTTTCAAGTAGCAGAGAAGGAGCTGTTATTTCTGATCCACATTTTTGTTCTACAAAGAAGCTCTAGGAGATCTAATGCTTGGAGAGTGCTTTTGAGTAGTGCTAGACAAAGAATTTCAGGTTCTATCAATACATATTGATTTGATTCATTGTGCTTTGTCATTATTGAGTTTACCTCGTGTATTCTTTATCTTCTCTTCCATCTCCTACCTCTACTTCCTTCAACCTCTGATCCTTGGTGGATACGACCTTTCAACAAAAACCCCTTCCACATTTGGTGAACCCGACGTGAAAGGTCGTCAGAAGAAGGAAAGACAAGATGGGAGAACCTTTGAACACAATCTCTAGTGATATTTTGCAACAGTTGGTGCAAAATATGAATATGCTTATGTAGGTACAACAACAACAATAGGTGATGCAAGCTTCTGCTCAAACAGAAAGTGTTGTGATGAATGCTTTGCAAGCAATTGAGCGTGAGGTGAAGCTATTCAATGGTAGGAAAGTATATGCATATGTACATACCTATGCTCAAAAGATGGAATTCTTTGGAGTGGCTCAACTCCCATGGAGCCCATATTTTGTACGTGTTACTGTACATGAACTGAAAGTGCGAATCACTAAATTATACATGCAAGATGTTGATTGGGTAGCTTTCAAGAAGACACTCAGGGAAGAATTTTACATTGAAGATACTAGTTTGATTACGCGCAAGACTTTTCAGGAGTGGGTTTTACAACCCAATAAGGGTCTTGTGGCTACAGAATTATCAAGAGAATTTGAAAGTTGATTTGAGCAATTGGATCTTGCAGAACAGCAAGCTCTTGCAAGCCAGAAAATTGAATTATTTCTACAAGTAGCAGATCTTGAGCTTCAAGAGAAGCTTGATGATTTGCTAGAAGCTCAGACTATAGAGACATGTTTGAAAACAAAGTGGAGACATGTCCAAGGAAGCTGTTACTGCACTTGTGAAAAAGCATAAAAGAATAAAAAGATTGCATGTCTCTAGCATGCCCACTATTACGAGCAAAACAATTGAAGTATCCAGTAAGCCACCTACTTCTGTGACTAACCCTATGATTGTAACTGCTATTGTTCCCTCTGTTAGGGAAGATGTCTTAGATGAATTGGTCAAAGGCATGATGGATCTTCAATTGAAGGTTGCAAAATTGGATGAAAAAGGACAAGAGGAAAGGGGACAGGTAACAGCCCCTAAGCCAGAAAAAAGATGTATGTGGTGTGATGGTTTGCAGCACGAGAGAAAGGATTGTGTTGCCTATCAGGAGGCCTTGGCACGATAGCTCATCTTTTGGAAAGATGGCAAGATCATTGCACAAGAAACGAGATTGCCTCTTGCTTTGAATTTCAGAAAAGGGAGGTATGTAGAAGTTGTTGGAAGACTTGGACGTTTGAAATGCTTATGCTGCGGTACATGCTTCTACTTTTGGTCTACAATCGGATAGAATGCATGGACAAGTGATGATTGGTCCAAAGGCTGAAATATGGACACATAATTTGCATGCAGTTGAAAAGAGAAAAGTTATGGATAGTGAAATATCTCATGCAGGGCAAGAAATTTATGACATAATTGGATGGGAATCACTGATAGATGCATATTCAGTGGATGCATATTTAGCAAAAGGGCAAAACACATATGTATTTGTGGAAGAGAAACATAAGAGAGATGAAGATAATGTAGGGATATCTAAGAAAGTAACAAAAATAAATGTGGATTTGTCTAAAGCTACAAATCAGCCACCTCCCGAGCATGTTATGGAAGAGATTGGGCAAGAGAAAAAATAGGATAGCGAGCAAGAGGACAAACAGTTGGGATATAAGCTACAGTTTGATATTGAGACAGGCACAGATGCCTTGGAAGATCCTATACTGAAAGATTCAACAATTGCATATATAGATTTTCTTAATGTATCTGAAGAGATTTACGAAGATCATGTTTTACTTGATGTAGGGAGTCAAAGGGGGATTGATGACTTGTTGGATGCACATGATTTGCAGGATAAAGTTATCACCTATGAGACAGTTTATGAGCTTGAGGATATGTGTGTATTAGAGGACGTTAGATATGATGCTCCACAGTTGGAAATTGTTTCAGATGCTTTATCAAAGGCCTTGATAGAAAAATCAAAGATGCTTCAAGATATGGATTGTTTCACTATTTTTGGTGATGGTGAGAATGTTTTGAATGCAAGTGAGACTCAGTTTATGTTGGATGAGGAGCAAAAAGGTTATCAGAAGCAACTTCCCATGTGATGGACTTTGAAAGAGCAGGCATGTTGCTATGTATTTGTTGATGGGTGTATTGATAGCATGTATATGGAGATTTAACAACCTCTAATGTATAATATACACCCAAGGCCTTATGACCCTAGAGGGGTAGTAAGCATGGCTCAAGAGTTGTACAAATGTTGAGTATTTTGATCTATGATCCAGGGGGATGCCTTCTTATATGCATGATAAGCAACAAGTTGATACTATGGGTGTTTGACCCGGGTGGTGCATCTGTGGGACATATCGGAGGATGTGCAGGCTTAGAGGGGGTGGATGTCATGATGCTATGTGGACATAGTATGAAAAAGCATGAATTGCATCATCATCCAACTTTCTTATTGATCAAGAGAGTCAATGTGATCTGAGTCATTAGTGCTAGTGTGAGTGGTATGGATTATCCAAAAATACTAGATTTTTGGACAATTTAGCCTATTTTAGATATGTTGGATATTATTTATTGTAAAAATTAGAAAAAGATAGAAAAACTTCTAGATTAGGATGGCATGCAAAAGCAATTTGATTTTTCAGCCAGCTATGGGATTTTTTATAAAAAAAGACAGATTGGCAAAATTGTGCACGTTGATAGGCTGAAAACTGTAGTTTGAACTGGAAGAAGAAGAAGGAGTGATCTGGGAGATATGTGAGCAGGTGTCCTATGGTTTTACCCCCCTTTCGAAGCCAACGAAGCCATCAGATCGAGCAGCAGAGAAGGAGTTGTTATTTCTAATCCACATTTCTATTCTACAAAGAAGCTCTAGAAGGTCTAATGCCTGGATAGTGGTTCTAAGTAGTGAGAGACAAAGAAGTTCAGGTTCCATCAATACATATTGATTTGATTCATTGTGCTTTGTCATTATTGAGTTTACCTCTTACATATTCTTTACTTCTCTTCCATATCCTATCTCTACTTCCTTCAACCTCAGATCCCTGGTGGATACGACCTTTCGATAAAAGCCACTCCGACATTGGTGAACCCGATGTGAAAGGTCGTCAGAAAAAGGAAAGACAAGATGGGAGAACCTTTGAACACAATCTCCAGTGATATTTTGCAACAGTTGGCACAAAATATGAATATGCTTATGTAGGTACATCAACAACAACAACAGGTGATGCAAGCTTCTGCTCAAACAGAAAGTGTTGTGATGAATGCCTTGCAAGCAGTTGAGCATGAGGTGAAGTTATTCAATGGCAGGAATGTATCTGCATATGTACATACCTATGCTCAAAAGATGAAAATCTTTGGAGTGGCTCAACTAGCATGGAGCCCGTCTTTTGTACGTGTTACTATACATGAACCGAAAGCACGAATTACTGAATTATACATGCAAGATGTTGACTGGGTAGCTTTCAAGAAGACACTCAGGGAAGAATTTTACATTGAAGATACTAGTTTGATTACGTGCAAGACTTTTCAGGAGTGGGTTTTACAACCCAATAAGGGTCTTATGGCTACATAATTGTTAAGAGAATTTGAAAGTCGATTTGAGCAGTTGGATCTTGCAGAACAACAAGCTCTTGCAAGCCAAAAAATTGAATTGTTTCTACAGGCAGCAGATCTTGACCTTCAAGAGACGCTTGATGATTTGCTAGAAGATCAGACTATAGAGACATGTATAAAAATAGAGTGGAGACATGCCAAGGAAGCTGTTACTGCACTTGTGAAAAAGCATAGAAGAAGATAAAGATTGCATGTCTCTAGCATGCCCACTGTTACGGGCAAAACAATTGAAGTATCAAGTAAGCCACCTACTTCTGTGACTAACCCTATGACTGTACCTGCTATTGTTCCCTCTGTTAGAGAAGATGTCTTAGATGACTTGGTCAAAGGTATGATAAATCTTCAATTGAAGGTTGCAAAATTGGATGAAAAAGGACAAGAGGAAAGGGGACAGGCAACAACTCCTAAGCCAGAAAAAAGATGTATGTGGTGTGATGGTTTGCAGCATGAGAGAAATGATTGTGCGACCTATCAGGAGGCCTTGGCACGATAGCTCATCTTTTGGAAAGATGGCAAGATCCTTGCACAAGAAATGAGATTGCCTCTTGCTTTGAATTTTAGAAAGAGAGGTATGCAGAAGTTGTTGGAAGACTTGGACGTTTGAAATGCTTATGCGGCGGTACATGCTTCTACTTTTGGTCTACAATTGGATAGAATGCATGGACAAGTGATGATTGGTCCAAAGGCTGAAATATGGACATATAATTTGCATGCAGTTGAAAAGAGAAAAGTTATGGATAGTGAAATACCTCATGCAGGGCAAGAAATTTATGACATAATTGGATGGGAATCAATGATAGATGCATATTCAGTGGATGCATATTTAGCAAAAGGGAAAAACACAGATCTATGTGTGGAAGAGAAACATAAGAGAGATGAAGATAATGTAGGGATATTTAAGGAAGTAACAAAAATAAATGTGGATTTGTCTAAAGCTACAAATCAGCCACCTCCCGAGCATGTTATGGAAGAGATTGGCCAAGCAAGAGAAAAAATAGGATAGCGAGCAAGAGGACAAACAGCTGGGATATAAGCTGCAGTTTGATATTGAGACAGACACATATGCCTTGGAAGATCCTATACTGAAAGATTCAGCCATTGCATCTATAGATTTTCTTAATGTATCTGAAGAGATTTACGAAGATCATGTTTTACTTGATGTAGGGAGTCAAAGGGACATTGATGACTTGTTGGATGCACATGATTTGCAGGATAAAGTTATTACCTATGAGGCAGTTCATGAGCTTGAGGATATGCGTGTATGAGAGGACGTGATGCCAGGAGGCATATTCCACGGTGGATTCCGTGAGGTTTTACGGTGGATTCCGTAAACTTAGATAACCGGGGCTCATACGCAAAGAGGATTCTTTGTGCGAGAAGTTGATGGGGACGCCTGTCCTTTTCGGGCGTTTCATTAATTTAGTGTGTACATGGGTGATTCCATAGCGGGTGATTCCGCAAAATGCATATTAAATTAATAAACGTTTATGAGTTTAGAGTGCGCACTCGTAATAAATTAAGGTTAGGATTTATTTCTAACCAGTTGATTTATTTATGTAGCTGAAGACTGCTAGGTATTCACTTTTGTCGGTTTAATTGTGTTATTTTACTAACGATTGTGAATGCTTCAGTTGATGTGTAGAGATAGCAGCAGTGGCGGAGGAAAGCATTGGAGTCTAGCGGGTTTTCGACCTTTGGACTATATTTTGATAGGCGCCACGCCTATATTTTGTTATGTCTATAGAGACATCGATTATTTATTATTATTTTGTATGCGCTTATGTGCCTGGATATGTTATTTCTATTTGGACATTGAGATTGGGCGTGCCAGACACTATGGGCACCGTCCATTAGCTTTATTTTCCTATTTTGGTAGAAAGCAAACTCAAAAGCTAAAAGCTTGTCATATTTTTGTAATTGGGCTATTTTTGAGCAAAAAGATTGGAAATATATATTAAATACATGCTTTGTGAAACGCTCACACAAGGCATGGGGGAGATTCAACCCAATTTGTCTCTTGTCTCATGTCGTGCTTGTTTTTTACATTGGTTTTTGTGCTAAAAAGTAGAGTGCTTTGTTCTTGGGGACCTTTGGGAATTCACTACGTGAGCTACCTGCGTCCGATCTGCGCACCAGTGGTATCAGAGCGGAGCAGAGATCAAGGGCTTCCAATCGCTACCAATCTCGGGCGAAGGCGGAGCTCCAGGAACAAACGACCTCTACAGTCAATCTCGTCGCGAACCGTCGATACAGGCAGACTTCTGGCGATCAAGAACCCCTATTTCCACTGTCAGATCGCGAAGGACCACTCTCTGTCGGCGGAGGACCACTCCCTCATCTCCATGAACAAGTCGTGATAAACAGTAAGAAAGCCATAACTCTATCTTCAAAAAGCTTAGTGTAAAGGCTTAAGACAAAGCTTAAGAAGCTTAAAAAGCTTCTAATCAACAAATCGTCAAGTCGTGGCAAGAGGAGGATCAGTCCGAAAAATCCGCGTGAAGAAAAACGGCCCCCCCCCTCACGATCAAAAACGGCGGACTTACTTAAGCTTATTACCTTAAGCTTAACTAATTAAGCTTAAGCCATACTATACTCTGCAAGTTCTACTGGGCAGACAAGTCTGCAAACTCTCGGTCACGCACTCCAGAAGACAAGTTCCGTAAGTCACTTGGAAGCAAGTCCCGCAAGTTCTGCAAGTCGGCTAAGTCCAGCAAGTCTACAACTCTGCAAGTCTGTTAAGTCTGCAACTCTGCAAGTCAGACTAAATCAGAACTGACTAATGCACGAAACTCCTAGAAGACTTGTTCGTATGCAAAAATTCTGAACTGGAAAGTTGTTCGCAGCAAGCTGTTTTACCTATCTGCAAGTTCGTTGAAGTACTTTCAGCAAACGGAGATAGAAATATTTCAGAATTTCTAAAAATTGAAGAAGAAAATACCCAAAAATACATAGCTTTGTAACCCCAAATTTGAGCTACGCTCATCCCGCTAACTGATTTTGAGTGAGAAAGGTTTGTTGAGTTTTACAGGATGACTACCCCACATATGGATGATCCTATGGCTGAAGACGACCTACCCGAGCCTACCATGGAACAAAAGCTGGATCTTATCATGTTCCAATTGGAAGAAGAGCGAAGAGCTAGGCAAGCCTTGCAAGCACAATTGACAAAGCTACAAGGAGCGTCCACTGACAAAGAAGAACCTCAAGCTGAAGATTTGATTCGCCGTATCATCGACGCCACTCTTGAAGCACAAACCATTCGCAAGGAATCCAAGATAAGTAAACGAAGTTTCAAGTTTCGCACTTTCAATGGCATAAGAGAAGGAAAGACTGTTTTATCATTCATTAGCCAGTTTGATGACTATTTCCATGAGGAAACTTATCCTGAGAAAGATAAAATCAAGTGTGTTACTAATCATCTGATAGATAGAGCATCACTTTGGTGGACTGTCGTCCGCAAGAGCATAGAATGTCCTGCTACATGGGAAGATTTCAAGAAGAAGTTCATGCAAAATTTCCTTCCACCGCAATTTCATGAGAAGGCTATCAAGAAATGGGATTTACTTCAACAACGCGACCGTGAGCCTATACCACAGTATACAGAGCGTTTTTGGAATGCACTTTTACAGCTACGCATGCTTGAAGACGTACCAGAGACGACCCATAAGCGGAAGTACATGTCTGGACTTCTTGGACATTACTACGCTGAGGTGAATATGTTCAAGCCTGCTACCCTTCAAGATGCCATCTCCTTAGCTCACGACACTGAAGATAAGTTACGTGGAAGAGATCGACGACTACAACCATTCCAAGCAAACGGTAATTATGGATCTAAACAATTCAATTCAAATTTCAGAAGGTTTAATCCAGGTCGTTTTTCATCACCATCTTTCCGCAAGAATTGGCCTAAACCACCTGCATTACCATCCACTGTCAATCCAAATCCTAAGCCTATCCAACAAGCAAATCCAAATATACCCAGACTCCCAGCCATTGCAAATAATGTGACCAAAGCCAAGCCTATCGTATGCTATAAGTGTCACCAGCCAGGCCATCTCGCAGCAAATTGTCATTCAAAGAAGCCATCAGCACATATCAACTACCTTGGAGCTATGGACGAAGACGAGCATGAGGATATGCCGGATTTCACTGAAGAAGAAG
This sequence comes from Lygodium microphyllum, assembly GCF_053477565.2. Classification (NCBI taxonomy): domain Eukaryota; kingdom Viridiplantae; phylum Streptophyta; class Polypodiopsida; order Schizaeales; family Lygodiaceae; genus Lygodium; species Lygodium microphyllum. Next base: position 107,455,188 of record NC_141148.1, read on the forward strand.
ATGATCCTACTACTACTTCCGACACTTTACCAGGTATGCCTACTTTACATTCATTGTTGACTATGAAATGTATGGTGCATGGAAAAGAAAGAATTATATTGCATGATGACGGTAGTACGCATGACTTTATTTCAGCAAAATTGGTAAAGGAATTGAAATTGCATACAGTACCTACGCACTATCGCATAAAAGCTGCATTTTTAGGCACTAGGTACAATGGCACACAAGAAGTTCAAAATTTAGAAATTCAAATTGGTCCATATATTGAAAGAAGAAATTTCTTAGTTGTCCCATTACAGTCTAGCGACATTATTCTAGGAATGCCATGGAGACACCAACATAATCCTAATATAGATTATTCCACGCACACAATGAATATAAATTTTCAGGGAAAATCTATTACCTTATTTGGTATGCATGCATCTCATATGTTTCCACTGCTTTCGCATACTCAAGCAAAACGTGCACTACGCAAGAACACTAAATCATATCTCATTTGGGTGAATGAATTGCACGCAAAAGAAACTCATATGCACCCTAGGCATAACGAATTTCTTGCATATTTTAAGGACTGTTTTGCAGAAGACCTACCACCAGGTTTACCTCCATCACGTCCAGAAGACCATAAGATTGACCTAATACCTGGCACACAACCACCTTGCAAAGCCCCATATAGGCACAATCAAATAGAGCAAAAAGAAATCCAGACTCAAGTAGAAGAATTACTAAATAGAGGTTTAATTCGACCTAGCAGTTCTCCATTCGGTGCACCTGTGCTCTTAGTCAAGAAAAAGAATAATACTTATCGGATGTGTATTGACTACCGAGCATTAAAAAGATCACTGTAAAGAATAGGTATCCTATACCTAGAGTTGATGATCTTATGGACAAACTGCAAGGATCTTCTATATTTAGTAAAATTGACCTTAAGTCTGGATATCATCAGGTGAGGCTAGATAGATCCGACATATTTAAGACTGCATTCAGGACACAGTTTGGCCATTACGAATTCTTAGTTATGCCATTCGGATTAACTAATGCACCTGCCACTTTCAGTAGAATGATGAACCGTATTTTTCTAAAATATCAGTATTGTGTGATTGTTTTCTTTGATGATATTTTAGTATTCAGTCAAAGTGAAAAAGAGCATTATGAGCATTTATCATTAGTTTTTCAATTACTGAAAGAAAATCAATTGTTTGCAAATCCTTACAAGAGTGAATTCTTTAAGACAGAAATAGAATATCTAGGTCATATTGTATCAAAAGAAGGAATAAAAGTTGATCCTAAGAAAATTGACGCAATATTGCATTGGCCTATTCCTAAAAATGTACATGAATTACGCTCATTCCTTGGTCTTGCTAGTTTCTATAGGAAGTTTGTACGTAATTTCTCATTACTTGCTTTACCACTGACCAAACTTCTTAAGAAAGGCATTGTTTATCAATGGACTGAAAACCAGCAGAAATCCTTTGATTTACTTAAACGTGCATTGACCAATGCCCCTGTCCTACAATTGCCTGACTTTAACAGACCATTCTTTTTAGTTGTGACTGATGCTAGCGGATCAGGAATAGGAGCCGTGTTAATGCAAGATAACCATCCAATAGCATATTCTAGTTCTAAGCTGAAACCCTCTGAGCTCAAATATTCCACCTATGACAAGGAACTCTTAGCAGTTGTTCAAGCATTAAAACAATGGAAGCATTATTTAATGGGTTCAGAATTCATGATAAAGACCGACCAGCAAAGCATTAGACATCTACTTAGCCAACCCCAAATTTCTGACCGTCATATCAAATGGGCTTCATTCATTCAAAGTTTCCATCCTATCATTCAATACCAACCTGGAAAAGAAAATGTAGTTGCCGATGCATTGAGTAGAAGACCTGCAATTCATAACATTTCTATCATATCTTTTGATTCTTTGATTGCTATGAAAGACACATATCACCAGGATATTACTTTTCATTCTGATTGGCAAAAATTAGTTCAAAATAATTTCATTCCTGTTGATTCATTGTCATATAATGATGGATTCATGTTCTTTGAAAGGAGACTGTGTGTTACTATTCCATTCCGATCATTTATTTTGAATGAAATTCATTGTCCCCCATATCAAGGTCATAGAGGTATCATTTCTACATTACGCATGTTAACTGAAGATTTTTATTGGCCGCATATGGATGCAGATGTGTCTAATTTTGTTTCTGAATGTCTGATTTGTCAAAGAATAAAAAGACATCATGGTAAACAGTATGGATTATTAATGCCTTTATCTATTCCATCTAAACCTTGGGAACATATATCTATGGATTTCATTACTGGATTACCAAATACTAAATCTAACCATGACATGATTTGGACAATTGTAGATAGATTTAGTAAGCAAGCATATTTCATTGCATGTAAGAAAACTTTAACAGCATCACAAGCAGCACAGTTATTTTTAAAAACTGTTTTTACTAACCATGGATTGCCGAAAGTGATTATTTCAGATAGAGATTCTAGATTTTGTAATAATTTCTGGATTACACTGTTTGCAAATCTAGGCACAAAGATTGATTTCTCATCTGCATTTCATCCAGAAACAAATGGACAAACAGAAGCCACAAATAGCACTATTCTAGATCTTTTACGTGCATACACTATCTCTAAACCTCAGACATGGGATACTCACTTACATTTATTACAGTTTGCATACAACAATACACCGCACACATCTACAAAGAAAGCACCTTTTGAAGTTATTTATGGACATAGATTATCTACACCTGTTGCATCTTTGTCTAATAGAATACAAAGTGCCGATGATATTGCTGTTATGCATAACACTATTTTTGATGAGGTAAAGGATATGATTGCTAAAGCCCAACAATCATATACCAAACAAGCCAATAAGAAAAGACAAGCCATGAATTTCAAAATTGATGATTATGTTTGGCTTAGAATAGAAAAGCGTAGACTGCAAAGTGTAGATAGACATCCAGTTGTCAAATTAGCCCCTAGATTCTACGGACCATTTAGAATCATTCATAAGATTAATGACAATGCATTCAAGTTAGAACTACCATCTCATTGGAAAATTCATAATACATTTCATATTAGTTTATTGAGACCATTTAGAGGACAATTACCTATCCACCCTGTCTATGAAAACCCACCTTTACTAGAAGAAGAGACTGAAATCCTTGAACCAGAAGCCATCATAGACACTGACTACATGACCACTAGAACTGGCCGAAGGTATTCTAGATATCTAGTGAAATTTAAGAACCATCATGTAGAGGAAGCACAATGGATGCACGCTAGAGACTTAAATGCTTTCCCCACTCTGTTAGCTCCACATTGAGCTAATAGCAATTGAGGTCAATTGCTATCCCACCCCGGGGGTATGATGCCAGGAGGCATATTCCACGGTGGATTCCGTGAGGTTTTACGGTGGATTCCGTAAACTTAGATAACCGGGGCTCATACGCAAAGAGGATTCTTTGTGTGAGAAGTTGATGGGGACGCCTGTCCTTTTCGGGCGTTTCATTAATTTAGTGTGTACATGGGTGATTCCATAGCGGGTGATTCCGCAAAATGCATATTAAATTAATAAACGTTTATGAGTTTAGAGTGCGCACTCGTAATAAATTAAGGTTAGGATTTATTTCTAACCAGTTGATTTATTTATGTAGCTGAAGACTGCTAGGTATTCACTTTTGTCGGTTTAATTGTGTTATTTTACTAACGATTGTGAATGCTTCAGTTGATGTGTAGAGATAGCAGCAGTGGCGGAGGAAAGCATTGGAGTCTAGCGGGTTTTCGACCTTTGGACTATATTTTGATAGGCGCCACGCCTATATTTTGTTATGTCTATAGAGACATCGATTATTTATTATTATTTTGTATGCGCTTATGCGCCTGGATATGTTATTTCTATTTGGACATTGAGATTGGGCGTGCCAGACACTATGGGCACCGTCCATTAGCTTTATTTTCCTATTTTGGTAGAAAGCAAACTCAAAAGCTAAAAGCTTGTCATATTTTTGTAATTGGGCTATTTTTGAGCAAAAAGATTGGAAATATATATTAAATACATGCTTTGTGAAGCGCTCACACAAGGCATGGGGGAGATTCAACCCAATTTGTCTCTTGTCTCATGTCGTGCTTGTTTTTTACATTGGTTTTTGTGCTAAAAAGTAGAGTGCTTTGTTCTTGGGGACCTTTGGGAATTCACTACGTGAGCTACCTGCGTCCGATCTGCGCACCAGGACGTTAGATATGATGCTTCACAGTTGGAAACTGTTTCAGATGCTTTATCAAAGGCCTTGATAGAAAAATCAAAGATGCTTCAAGATATGGATTGTTTCACTATTTTCGGTGATGGTGAGAATGTGTTGAATGCAAGTGAGACTCATTTTATGTTGGATGAGGAGCAAAAAGGTTATCAGAAGCAACTTCCCATGCGATGGACTTTGAAAGAGCAACCATGTTGCTATGTATTTGTTGATGGGTGTATTGATAGCATGTATATGGAGATTTAACAACCTCTAATGTATAATATGCACCCAAGGCCTTATGACCCTAGAGGGTGTAGTAAGTATGGCTCAAGAGTTGTACAAATGCTGAGTATTTTGATCTATGATCCAAGGGGATGCCTTTTGAAATGCATGATAAGCGACAAGTTGATACTATGGGTGTTTGACCCGGGTGGTACATCAATGGCACATATCGGAGAATGTGTAGGTTCAAAGGGGGTGGATGTCGTGATGCTATGCGGACATAGTGTGAAAAAGCATGAAAAGCATCATCATCTGACTTTCTTATTGATCAAGAGAGTCAATGTGATCCGAGTCATTAGTGCTAGTGTGAGTGGCATGGATTATCCAAAATACTAGATTTTTGGACAATTTAGCCTATTTTAGATATGTTGGATGTTATTTATTGTAAAAATCCAAAAAAGGTAGAAAAATTTCTAGATTAGGATGGCATGCAAAAAGCAATTTAATTTTTCAGCTAGTTATGGGATTTTCCATAAAAAAGATAGATGATGAAATCACGCACATCGCAATCGTTATTGACAGGCTGAAAACTGCAGCTTGAAGTGGAAGAAGAAGGAGTGATTTGGGAGATTCGTGAGTAGGTGTCTTGAGGTTCTACCCCCCTTTCAAAGCCAAGGGAGCCATCAGATTTGGGTTCCAAGGAGCATAGAAGGAGCTGTTATTTCTGATCCACATTTTTGTTTTACAAAGAAGCTCTAGGAGATCTAATGCTTGGAGAGTGGTTCTGAGTAGTGCTAGACAAAGAATTTCAGGTTCTGTCAATACATATTGATTTGATTCATTATGCTTTGTCATTATTGAGTTTACCTCTTGTGTATTCTTTATCTTCTCTTCCATCTCCTATCTCTACTTCCTTCAACCTTTGATCCCCAGTGGATAAGACCTTTCGACAAAAACCCCTCCGACACCACCATTTGTCTAGTCGCTCCTTTGAGACTGTCATAATCTGGGCTCCAAGTTCAGCATTGTAGTGCAGTTTTCAAACCAACATTTTTCAAATTGACTTCGACCCTTTGATTTTCGCTTTGGTTGCTCTATCTTAATGTATTTGGTTGGCAAAGCTTCGTTGAATGTCACAGTTAAGCACAGTTTGTCGGCCTCCTCATCAGAGATGAGTTGCGTGCGTTCATGTAGGAGCTTGTCATAATGCTAATTAAGATATTCTTGCAATTCCTAGGATAGCGGATATGGCAAGTATTCCTCAAGCTGCTCCCTCAAGAATGTACCCATGCCCACAAGCATGTAAGCATGCACAAATAATTTGAGTTTAGCCTCCAAATCGGTCAAGCACTCTGTTACACTTCTATGTTCTATGAAGGCTTGCTCGGTTGCTATCTCATGCAAGGTTCTGGGAGTTTCCCTAGGCTTTAGCATAGCTGGGGGGATCAGGCCTAGATGAGCAAGATTGGTCAATTGTGGGAGCTTTCGCTCAACCGCCAAGACCCACGGACTGCTTATTGTTTCAAGCGTTCCAAGCGAGCTCTAATGACTATTTCTCACCTAGCTGACGCATCGTCGATCCTATGAGTGTAGTGAGCTTACCTTGATACCGATACGAGTTGCCTCCTCTCTCACACACCTCGGTAGCTCCATGATCCTAGATACGAGCTCAAGCATCCTCAAGCCTCCTCCATCTCCAAGCTCCATCCTCCATATCCGCATGCACGAGAAAAGAGAAGAGAAGAAGAGAAGAGGAGATGGTGAAGAGCTTCACCCTCTTGATCCCTCACTCTCACTCACTGACTCTCTCACTCTCTCACACTCCCTCTCTCAAGAGCACACACAAGCAAGAAGATGAGGAGAAGAGAAGAAGAAGAGAGCTCTTGTTAGCCACACACCAAAGAATGAGGTCTCATTTACTTTTTGAACTTTATATATACAAACCCTAAAATCCCATGGGCACCCATCCCTTTTTTACATGAGTGGCCCTTGTGGCAAGGTCTTTTTTCCATTTCCCTCTTCTAGCCTTATACCTCTAGCCTACACTTGTCTAGTATTTTACAATTGGCACATGAGGGAGCCTGGCACTCTTTTACAAGAGTTTTCCAAGTTTTTTGAGGCGCCCTTCATTTAAAATTGCGCTTTCTACCCCGGCTTCGCTTTGGAGGTCACCTGCGTGTCTTTGCTCTTTTTCCATGTTTTTTCTGCTTTTTCCTTCCTTTTTCTGCCATCTCGATTTGGGGTTAACATTACCCCCTCCTAGACGGGTGCCAGTTCCATGGCACTTCTATGTTGTTGTAGGTTAGTAGGCAATTGGCCAAGTGGTGCAATGGTGAGGGCCACTTGGAGACTTAGGTACTTGTGGAAGATGTGATTTTTTTTTTTTGTTGGAGGTGCCAAATGGGTATTGTGTGGTTGATGGGGCCTCCGAAGTCGGTGGTTTATTGCTTTTTGTGATGTTTGAAAGGAGAAGATGCGGTGCTGTTCCTAAGGGGAGTGCTTACTTCATTGTGTTAGTGCATTGTTCTCGTGCTAATGGAATGGGGAGGTGGGTCTAACCGCAAGCGAGCCTGGGTGATGTCCCACACTTGAGGACCCCATTTGTGCTAAGGGAGGTGCGGTGCAAGTGGCTTAGGGTGACAGGTCTAACCATAGGCGAGTGTTACCTCCCTAGGTATGTCCTACCCTTGATGTGTCCTAAGCATGAAGTGGGGGAGCAAAAGGGCTAGGGGGTTGGGAGTGGAGCTGGCCGACCGAAGCCACCGGACACGCCTAACTTAAGAACCCCTAGGTGCAATGATCGTGCTTTATGTGGTGATAAGTGCTTTTGCAAGTGGGCGATGCTGTCCAGTTAGTGGAGAGTGTTTTCGTGCTGTTTTTTTTTGTTACAGTAGTGGAATGACAGCCAGGGCCTGATTCTCTTCATCTGAATGAGGAGGGGAAGAGGGTTGGATGGATTTGTGTAAAAATTGGTGGCTTTGCATGTATCCTTTCAGATTCATGCAGACGTGGAGAGAGGTGGTGGAGAGGAAGGGGTGATTGCACCTAGTAAACTAGCTGTCATTCATGTCCTCTAGGAGGGCTAGGCAAAAGGAGGGGAGTAGGCTAGCTCTCATCATTAGGCGTGGCATAGCGCAGCTATCAATATCATTGGGATCAAAAAAGAGGGGGGGCAAGCCATTCTCTTGTGGTGTTGGATCTTGCTTGAGCAATAGCTTAAGAAGCCTAAGGTAATTACATGTAGTTATAAAGGCGGGATCTGGACAGGAGGAGAAGTCTGCGAGAAAGCGCGTCATGGAGTCACTTAGGCTTCCTAAATAAAAAAGGAGGGCATGCTCGAAGGAGGTGGCGTTGGTGTTGTAAATGATGGGAACGTCATGCCGCCTGTGCAGGGTGGCAACAAAATCCACGCCTACCCTATGAGGATACGCCATGAATGTGGGGTCGTTTCTCTCATAGGGTAGGGTGTTGCAAAACGCCATCCAGGTGAGCATGCTAATATCACATATTCGCCTTCTCCATAGAGGTTGGCAGTTGTAGCCCCTTATAGTGTGTGGTACCTCGAACACTTTGTCTTGCCAAAACTCTGATTCCTCTGTGCCCCATAGAGTGGGGGTATTTGCCCTGTCTTCCAGCCATTTTTGGCCCAGTCGGCTGCCAACCGCGATCACCTCCTCCATTACCTTAATTGGCAGGACCCTTCTTAGGCTGTTAGGCATGAGAAAACTGAAAGTAAAAGGGTCCTTTTCGTTTTCTTGCTATTCCCAAATTACCAGCTCCACGTGGAATTGCGTTGGAGGGGTCATTGGGGCATGGTGGGAGGGATGCGGATGGCCGCACGACTGATTTGGCTTGCAACTACCTTCTGGTTTCTTCCACTAATTTTCTCCGTCGCTCCTTGATCGTGGTTTGTCTGTCCGGGGGCGGGTCGAGTTATTGCTGTTCCTGATCGTGCGACGAGGGGGGTTGTGGAATTATTTCTTTGCTGGTTCTTCTTATGACAAATTCAATGTCAGTGTCCTTCCCTTATCGGTCATCTAGCTGCGCTCCTTCCTCAAAGACGAGTGCATCCGCCTCTGGGGGGTTAGGCCGGCCAATAGCAAGTACTTTCATTGTTCTTCTAAGACCAGCCTATCTCTGCAAGTTGGGGTGGCATCTGTAGCCCCGCATGCAGGGCTCTGCGTGCGATGCTCAGTTTCTTCTGCACCACCTTGAACGACTCCTTTCCCTCCGATCGGGTCGTGTCCAGTAATGTGTTGAGGAAGGCTTGTTGCTGGGCAGTGAAGGCTATCTGGGCGGCGTCCGGTTTGCTTTCTGCCAAGATTTTTTCTTTTTCCACCAAGGCGAGGTGCACGCCAGTGCCTTCACCCGTTTCTCGTTCTATGTGGCCCATTTCTCGGCCCTTTTGTTCATTCCTTCCATGCTCTCCCTCTGCTTTTGTGCTAGGGTTACGAGCTTCTACTCCTGGGCTCTGAGTTCTTTGCTCATATTCTCGTGCTCTTTCCTTCCGAGGTGTAGCTGATCGATCATCGATTTCTTTTCGCTGTTGCTCCCTCTCTTGTCTTCTCTCCTCTTCTTTGGCATTTAGTTCCTCCATCATTTGCTCAATGGTGGCGGTTTTTGCCTCTAGTTCCCCATGTTGCATCAAGAGGAGCTTGTATTCCCGCTGCATTTGCACAAGTTCTTGATTTTTGTCCTCAAGCCGTTGTTTGTAGCTTTCTTCCATGTCTTCTTTTGCTTTCAATTCTTGCTTGAGGTCAAATATTTGACGTTGTTGCATGGCTATGATGTAAGTTTTCTCCAGTTGGAAGGCCGCCACCACTGACTCTTTCTCTGCCACCAACTTAGCCACTGCCATTCTCTTTTTCTCCTTCGCTCTCTCCAATTGGGAGAGCATCTCGGCGACGTATTTGTCGTAACTCGCTGGTGGCATCATTGTTGTGTGGGTGGGGGTGGTTGGGTCTCCACACGCGGACGCTTTTGGTCCTGTCTCGATTTTGCATCCGCGGCTGGCCTTTTTGGCCCCATGGTCATGGTTTCTGTGCTCTTCCCTTGGGCCATTTCTTTACTGATGAAGTATTGCATCCAGGCCACGAGGTTGGAAACTTCCATGCTGGTGGGGATGCTAGGGGTGAGCATAGTGGGTTCAGTGGAGGGTGCCATGAGGGTGGGGATAGGATGGAGGGGTGCTTTGCCTTTGCCTTCCAGGACTGCGGGTGGCACGGCTTCTGGTGCTTGCACGCTAGAGCTAGGCCCTTCTTCCCTCAGCTGGTTCCAGACTCCTGGATTATCCGCCCTGCATTGTTGCTCAATGGACCAGCATGTGGCCTTGGCCAAGTCCTCCTCTTCCTTTCTTCTTAATTTCTCTTCTTCCTTTGCAACTCTTCTTTGCCTTTCTTTTTCGGTCTTTTTATATTCTTCCTCTAGTTTCACTTTTTCTTCCTGCTCTTCTCTTCTTCTCCTTTCAGCCTCTTGCTTTGATGCCTTTTTAGCCCGCTTGACTTGCTCTGTTGTTTCTTCTTCTTCTTGCTTCCTCTTCCTCTCTCCTCGGCCTCCCTGAGGGATTGTCTTTTTGCTTTTGCCGAATCTTCATTCTCCTTTATGCGGCCTTCATCTGATTTCTTTTTCTTCTATGCTGCCTTCTTCTTGGTTTCCTTGACCTGCTTTTTGCTTGATTGCTATTCTTGCCCCTGTCCTTCTTTATCGGTCTCAGTCCTATCGCTGGACCTCTCCTGGTACTTATGAGGGGGTGACCTGTCAGACGTTTCTCCTTCTCCCTCTTTTGCATCCTGTGTCTCTTTCATGGCCTCCTGGATGAGCGTTGCTAAGATGCTTCCATAGCCGATGAACGAGGCTTTGGAGGAGGCCTTCTTTCTTTATGTGGCCTTAGACGCTGGGGATTCTCCTCCTGCGGTCATGCTTCCTAAAGCCAACGCTTTACCTGCCTGATCGATGGTTTTGCGCACATAGCCATTCCAATCAACTTCATGCAGGGTATGAGCCGCCACATTCTCCAGTACCGGCACACTGATTCGGTGCATCAATGCGTTGTAGTGCTGGCTGGAAAAGAGCGCATGTATCAGTTTTGTCTGCAATCTAGTTTCTACATCGGAGATATCTTGGATGCTGATGTCGTCGTTTGTCAGCACGTCCTCCTTTCTCATCCCGAGCATGGCGTATAGATCTTTCTTCTGCTTCTTTTCCATTTTCGGTTCTAGTCCCAGCACCTTTTCCACCAAGGCGGGGATTAAGCGAACCAGCACTTACTTGACATTCTGTCCCCTTCCTATTATGACGGTGCCGCATTAGTTGTCGGGGTCGTAAGACCTAAGAAATTCCACACAGCTTATGTGGTCGGGTTCTTGTGCGAATCTTTCCAGGTACTTGGTGAAGTTACAGCTTTCAACAACTCTCCTGGCCACCTCTTCCTTGGCCACTAATCCTTCTATATTATGAATAATTCAGAATTTTAGTTGGTTGTAGGCGTGGCTCTCCAGGGTGATGCTGTACTGTGCTCTCTCCTCTTCCGTGAATGGAAGCCAGTGGGCACGATCTTGTTGCGATATTTTTCATTCTTGTCATAAATCGAAATTTTCATTAGTGCTTTTCACATGGTAATTTGCTGATTGCTGAAAAAAGAGAAACTCTATGCTTTTTGAATGAATTCATTAAGAACCACTGTAGATTTTCCTTTTTAGCCTTTGACTTTTTGCCCATTTTTCATAATATATGTTTATGTGTTTCACTAATTTTGATTTGGTTGGCCTGATTTGATTCACCTCACCCCCTCCCCTTTCGACTTGAGAAGAATCCTTCCTAGGATTTAGGGTCAGAAGGGCAAGGGTGTTTGGCATAGTGGCGTAGGAGTTACTTGTGAAGGAGCCAATCATAGAACTGGGGGTTGTACTCTAAGTGAGCTTCGTAGTCTAGATCAGAGGGTTGAATCTCCACTTGGTGATGTATGTGAGAACATCTGTTAGGAAGTCACCAGAATTGGCACAGCTAGCAACGTGCAACTCTTTCTCAGTCAACAAGCGGTCGAGGTAGGGGTGTCCTTTGATGTGTTCTTCCATGGGGTGGCCCCGAAGAGTGGTTAACACTCGATACGAGGTTGGCGCAACATATGTGGGGTCGTATTCCGCTATTTTGATAGCGCGGCGCTACTCAGCGTTGGTCATTATGCAGCACCCTTCGACTTCCCATTGCAGCCTGATAGTGTACCAATGCCTCAAGAATGGGGAGTCAGTATCAGCAAGCTTTGATAACACTGCGATTTCTTGATCAGTGATAGCAGAAGTGGTTTGCTGATCGTATGGCGTGATGAGGCGCTGCTTGATGGCTTGCTCCTTGGAGATCTCGTTGTTGAGGAATTCAGCAGCGGAGCGAGAAGCATTTGCGAATGCGAATTCAAAGGTCTCCCAAGAGCATGGCATGGTTTGAATTTCAGTTGCAAAGGGTTCCTTCAACAATTCTAAGTCCAAGCGGTTGTAGCTTAGTGCTAGCGACATGAAAGTGGTGTCTAGTTGTTTAATGCATTCCACCATGTCATCCCCGGTGTCCTCAATGAGGTCGGCGGCCAGCGATTTGTGTTCTAGGAGGGCATAAGGCCAACGGGTGGTCAAGGTTTGCTAGAACTAGAGCCGGTGACAACGAAGAGTTACGGTTGGGAGTGTGCTTGAGTCTGCAGTTGGGCTACTTGGATTATGGGTGGATTAGGAGCAGCCACGATGGACAGTTTGCTGCATTCAGGGTGGATTTGGGGAGTTGGGTTGACTTGGTCGAGCGATGACTCATGTGACGGAGTCTGTTGATTGGGCCGATAGGCTTGTGTGACTTTCTTGGGTTTAGGCGTGGATGAGTCGGATGGCTGTGGTTTTGGAGGGCGCTGCGGCGAATGTTTTGGAGGGTTTATGGGACTTGGGTTGATAAAGCTTGAGGGCAGCATATGAGTAGTGCCTTTGGCCGTGTAGGCCTTAGGGATCCACAGCCAGGTGTTGCCCACGTAGTAGCCTTACACATGCAAGAGGGTTTTAGGGACCCATCTTTGCTTGATCATGCGGCGCTTGTTGTGACTACGTCCTGGCCTCCTAGACTTAGGGTTTTTAGTTTTATGAGGATAGGAGCGTCGATTCCTAGGCGGTGGTTGTGGCTACTTAGGCTGCCATTGAAATCTAGGCTGTTGGGCTTTAGGTTTTGCTGTTGTGGACTGTGATTCATGAAATCTGGGAGGTGGCGGTCGCGCAGTACCCCCTTCCTTGGAGTTGGTTACGGATATTTCTACCGGTGGCATTGCAGATAGTGATGAGGTTGCGCAGCCCTTGTTGAAGGCTATGACAATGCGAATGTTGCCTATTGCGAGGTGGATGCACTGCGACTCATAATCAACATTGCAGCGAGTTTGCTTTTTGAAAGTTCACCCCAACAACGACTCCGTGCCTACGTTTTTAGCATTTAGCAACACGTAAAAAACCATTGGGATAGTCTCAGACTTGATAGAAATGGCGGCTCTATACTTACCGAGAAGTGCGTAGGAATGGGCTCCATATGGGCTTAATTTCACATTAGTGGGTTGAAGTGGCGGTCTGCCAAGTTGAGTCCAATGATCGTGAGTTAAGACATTGAAGTCTGCTCCCTCGTCCGATCAAAGCGTTGAACGTGCATGTTTGTTTTGCAGTGACAGTGATATGGAGGTATGCGGGCTCTACGGCTTCCTCATCCTCATCATCAATCTCAGTGATTGTGGCCATTCGTATCTTGACATGCGGTTCTAACATCGGGGGCTCGTGCAAAGGATGGGTGGAAGGGTAGTACTTCTTGACACGACTACCATTGAAGAAGCCTATGCCCTCATTGTCTAAGGTCTTGAGCTTGACATTGCCTATGCGGCTGATCGCACGAACTTTGAAAGGTCCAAGACCTCTAAATTTCATTTTCTGCTTACGCCCCTTATCTGAGTAGAGGAGCACTAAGTCGCCCTGTTCAAAGTCGCGCTGCTTGACATGCTTGTCAAACCAACTCTTGCACCGGGCCTTCTCACATATAAGTGCATGGGTGGCTAGAAGGCGAGTCTCTGAGAGGTGCTCGAGTTTGACCAGGCGTCGCGTCCATGCCTTCTTCCCTTCCCATTGTTCTTGAAGTACTATTTTCAGGCTAGGAATGAAGAATTCTAATGGTAGAACTGCTTCAATTCCATAGGTCAGCCTGAAGGGGGTTTGATCGACAGCCGTTTTATAAGCTGTGCGGTAAGCCCACAGAGCTACCATGAGCTTGTTGTCCTAGTCACAGCCTGAGGCTGAGACCACCTTGGTCAGGACATTGATAATAATCTTATTCGTGGATTCTGCCTGACTGTTTGCCTGAGGGTAGTATGGTGAGGATTTGCGATGGATGATGAGAAAGGTGGATAGGAGATGTGCTATCACTTCGTTGATGAAGTGCATGCCTTGGTCACTGACCAATTCGATGGGGCAGCTGAATTGCGAGATCACCTACTCCCATAAGAACTTGGCAATCATCCTAGCGTCATTTTTTTATGTCGCTCTTGCCTTTGCCCATTTCGTGAGGTAGTCCGTGGCCACAATGATGTACTTGGCTTGTGAATATTGGTCTGCAGGACTGATGGGTCCTATGAAGTTAATTCCCCATTTTTTAAAGGGTTGTCGTGTGATAATAGGGGTCAACTCCATCTGATCCTTGCGAATCGAGACTTTTGTCCATTGGCACTCGTCACAATGCTTGACGAATCGGGATGTATCGCGAAAAAGCGTGGGCCACCATAGTTGAGATTGCAACACTTTTCGTGCTGTCGTGTCTCCGCTAAAGTGCCCTCCAACAATGCCGCTGTGCGCCTCCGAGAGCACATCGTGCATCTCATTTCGCATACGCATCTGCGCAGCAATCCGTCTTGCCCCAGCCTATAGAGTTGGCCTGCGATCAGCTAATAGGGCTGGATCTTAAGAATTAATCGCCTAAGTCAGGCTTTTTCTATCGGTCGATCAGGCAACCCGCGTTCAAGCACTTGGACTATGTCATCCGCCCAAAATGGCGTTAGATCAGCCTTGAATAAATCTCTCTTGTTGGACAGGTTAAAGAGATGGGCGTCGGGTAATTCGTCAACAATGCCTTGTCCAACGGCTTCTCCCGTGGGAATGCGTGACATATGGGCAGCCATGTAGTGCTGTTTTCCTTTTCGTACAACCATGGAGAAGTCGAATTCCAAGAGTAGAAGGAGCCACTGAGCTATGCATCCTGTAGCGCAAGGTTTGTTTACTAGATAGAGTAGGGCTTGATGGTCCACAAAAAAGGTAAAAGGTGTGGCCAATAGATAGTGCCGGAATTTCTTCACAGCAAACACCATGGCTAATCCTTCTCTTTCAATCGTCGAGTAGTTCATTTCCGTCTCAGTGAGTTGTCTGCTAGCAAAGCTCACTGGATAGTCTAAGTTGTGTTCGCCAGGTTGGCACAACACTGCCCCCACGGCAAACTTAGAAGCATCGATATGCACGCGGAAAGTAATGGTCCAATTTGGGGCTCGTAGAATTGGTGCTGTGGTTAGAGCCTTTTTCAACTCTTCATATGCGTGTTGGCATGCCTCGGTCCATTTGAAGACGATTAGCAGCTTGTAAAAGGTCTGGCGATCAATGCATAGTTCAGTACAAAACGCCGATAGAACCCCATATGGCCTAGGAAGCATTGAACTCCCTTGTACTTGATTGGGGGTAAAAGGTCAACAATAACCTTGACTTTCGAAAAGTTAGTGGCAATGCTGTTCTGTGACACCATGTGCCCTAAGATGCATCCATGCTTTACCCAAAACTGGCACTTTAAGGGGTTTAAGGAGAGATGATATAAGCGACACCGCTCAAAGACCGTGCAGAGCTTGTCTAAGTGTTCGATCCAGGTCGAGTGGACACAAAGGTTATCGACGAAGACTTCCAACTCCTTGCGAAGCATTGTCTTTAAAGATGGTGCACATGAGGCGTTGGAAGGTGGTAGGGGCATTAGTCAACCCGAAGGGCATGACTATGTAAGCAAAGACGCCCCACTCAGTGGTGAAGGCAGTCTTGTGCTTATTAGCAGGATGCAGTTGCACCTGGTTGTACCCTGAGAAGCCGTCCAGAAAACTATAGGCTTCCTTGCCTGTCACTCTCTCAAGCATATGCTTGGTGTACAGCAATGGATAGTTGTCCCTCTTAGTAGCAGCGTTCACCTTCTTGTAATTGACGCACACTTGGATTTTTCCATTCTTCTTCATCACAATGACTATGGGTGATGCCCAGTCTGTGTGTTCAATTTCGTAAATGAATCCTGCTCTCATTAGCTTATCAATCTCCTCTTTGACAGCGTGAGTGTGTTTTGGATTCATAGGGTACGGTTGCTGCTTGATCGGCGTTGCGCCTGGCGTCATAGGTATGTTGTGAGTCACGACACTTGGATCTACCCCCTTAAGGCGAGCATGTCTATGTACTCTCATAAGAGAGTGACAAGACTCGTTTCTTCTTCCTCAGTCAAGTCATCGACAATGAAGACTGGTCGGGGTGTTTCCCCTTCCTGGGCTAGGTTCACCTCCTTGACCTTGGCTGGTCCCTCTGATTGGTTCGCTCATTTGCCCTTGACGATTGGCTGCTATTAGAACTACTACACTATCCCCTTTTTTGAATTTCGTAAATCATTTAGGAAGGTCGTGCGGTTGTCACTGTTCTTCTGTTCGTGTATTCTTGGGTTGTTTTGCCTCTTTTTGCCTTAATCGTCTGCGTCTTAGGTGGATGGGTAGGTCCCCCTTGGTGTGTCTGGCCGTGGGCGGCCTAGGGATTTCTGGATCACTATCCGAACTAATCTCCGACTCCTCAGAGTTGAACTCCCTGCCATTGCTAGAAGAGGTGGTCTCCCCTGGTGGGTGCAATTCGGACGATGACTCTGTCCTAAGCACTGATGTCGTTCCTGGCTGGGCTAGGCCTGCTTGCTCAAGATCTATGGCCCCTACGTGTTCCAACCAGGCATGATCACATTCCATGCGCATGACTCCTCAATCTATCCTGAAGTTACTCCTTTTCTGCAGCTTGGAGTCTGCTCGTATTTTCTCTATTTCTTGCCCTTCAGTTTCGTACTCCACGGTGTCTACCTCACCCTCACTTTCGTTCACTGAAGGATTGGCAGTCTTCGTATTCGTCGTTAGAGTCCTCTTTATCAGACTGCTCGTTGTCTCCTAGGGCTTGGTATATCTCTTGTCATTGGTCAGGAACTAGGGCCCAGTTACACATGAGGTTTAAGTCAGACTGCTCATTGTCTCCTAGGGCTTGGTATATCTCTTGTCGTTGGTCAGGAACTAGGGCCCAGTTACACATGAGGTTTAAGTCATGCACTCTGGTCCATTGCCACTTCAACTCATCTAAGAGATTGTGAAGTGGTTTGAAGTTTGCAGCTGGATTGCCAGCTAGCTTGTCCGTTAAGTATTCCAATATCTCTTGGAGTTCCCTTTTGCTGGTTGGGACTTGGAAGTTGGCAGATTTAGGTTTCCCACAAAGGGTTTATGCCATCATGTAGACTGGTGTGGAGGGTGTGTCGTTAGATTTGCCGATTGTTTTGATGGCTTGTTCTCATATGCCTCGTGATCCGAGAACGGCCGATCGATTGTAGCAAGGACATGCATCCAGTCCTACTCGTCCTCTGGATATGGGATATACTTGGTCAAGGGCCCATAGGACTTCCTGACCCGGGTGTTACCCTTAAGCATTGCAGAGATGGCATCTAAGTCGATCGGTGAGGTCTCCCAAGTGTCCATCTCTATTCTCACGGCATACGTTCTATTGCCAAGGAAGATCAAGCCGTTACCCCAATCTTCAATGACTCTAGTGTTGCGCATCTAGGGTCGGCCTAATAGGATTTCGTAGTCCACTCCCTTCATGACTATAAAGTCCACAAAGAATTGGACACTTGCGATCTTCACTGGCCAATTCTTAAGCACCCGGAATGGCTTAACTCTCATACCGTTTGCTAATGTGACATTAAACCTAGCAGTTTTGACAGGTAGGTTTTCCCAAGTCTAAAGCACCGCGTGGCTAAGCACACTAATCCCAGCTCCCGTGTCCACGATTCCCTTTCTCATTGTATTGCCTAGGGCTAGAACCGGCAAGACCGCATGTATCTCGAAACCTTCCTAGAAGGCATTGACGTGTAAGGATTTAGGCATAGAGTGCAGTGTCAAACTCGGTATTTGCATCTCTGCATCATGGTCATGAGGGTCTGCCGTGACCTGCTCTCGTGACCCTTCAACCCACTGCTTAAGATCTTGCCATAGGGTGGGATGCTGCCTAAGCAGATCTCCTAGGCTAAGTGTTATAGGGGTAGTCACCAACATGGTCAGGAGATCGTTAGGTGCTCGTCTCTCTCCTAACCTGGATCGTCTTGACCAATGGCCGTGATGACTGATCCGCGGCCCTGTAGCGCCAAGGCTTGGCCTTAGCGGCACTGCTTGTGGTGCGGTTGCTTCTCCTGACTTTGGTTGAGGATGTGAGATTGGCGTGCTTATGTTGGAGAGATCATCGATCTCCTCTTCTATGATGGGCTCAGCATCTTTTAGATGCTCTTGAGCCTCATTCACCCATTCCTTCACTTTTTTTATGGCCTCTAACTGTCGCTTAGGATGCGGGTATTCCCCTACCTTAGCACTTCCCTTTTTGGCCATCTTAGGGGCTAAAGTCTTTGCCTCTGCGTCAGAGACCTTCTTTCCAACAAGCAGAGTTGTACCACTCTCCGTTTTTAGTGCGATTTTAGCTCCCGACCTCTTCTTCTTCCGCCTGCGACTTTTCTTCCCTATTGAAGCTGCGTTAAGGTTGCTAGGTCCTGGCAGTGATATACCGGCCTGCTTTGTCTGGGCACAGGTCATGACCCGCAATGGGATAGGTGTGGCCTCCCCATCGAGGTTCTTGATGCCAAACAGCCCCAATGGGACAGATGGTACGTTGGTTGAGCTAGAAGACGACTTTCACTTTAGGCAATCGATGAAGAGATGAGTGATTCCGCACTCAGCACACCTTTGGTGAGCCTTGGCTCTGCTTTGCTGCTCCCTTTTAGGGCAGCGTGATGAGACATGACCTGGGTGACCACAAGTCCAACAAGGTGATTGGATCCTGCATCTGCCCTCCTAGGCCTCTACCTCGTCCTCTTCCTAACGCCATCACCGGCACGGGGCGATAATCCATGAGGACATCGTTGCCCTTATCGTCATGCGAGATGTAAGGGCATATGTAAGTTTCTTCCTCATTTGGTTCTTCCACGTAGTGGATTGGAGCATCGCTTGGTGGATGGGTCACGTAAGGACCAGGTGGTCTGGGTATGCTAGTAGGGTTTATGTCCATCCTGGGAATAGCTGACTTAATGTCATTAGGCGCAGGAAGGGCTAATGGGGCTCCCCTTCCAAAGAATGGCTGTGGCTTGTTCGCTAGGTAAGGCTAGCTGTAGGGTTGCAAGTACGGAAGTCTTCTTGGTAATCTACAATGCGTGATGTCATGACCAAACCTACTGCAGTTAGCACAAGGTCTTGACCTAGGGTCTTGACACTCGGCTGGCAAGTGGTTTCCACCACAGTACAAGCATTGGACGTGTGGGTGCGTTGGTCGTCTCAACATGTCTTGCAACCTGGGTGACTCCATCTTTACATCAGCCAAGTCTTGGTTTGTCTCAGTGGCCTTTCCCTTATCTTGGGATGATGGGACCGATCGCTCACTAGAGGCTGATGCTCTCTCTGAGCTTCACGAGTTGGTCTCTTCTAGGTTCACTCTCCTAGAGCTCTGCTCCTTCAGCTGATCATCGACTCTGATGGCTTCCTCAAACACTCTAGCTAGCGCGTCTCGCTGCAAGCTCGAATTTCCTACCAAAGCCTTATATAACTCCTCATCTCGGATTCTGCTGATGAATATAGTCAAAACTGCTCTTTCAGTTGGTCACTCACCCATAGGGATTCTCTTGAAGAGACTCCTCACATGGGTTACGTAGTCGCGAATGTCCTCCTTCTCTTTCTGCTTGACGTTCATCAAGCATACTAGCAGATTGTCGGAGTATCCAGGCTCGGAAAATCTCTTAATGAAGAGATCCTTGAGGCCATTGAAGTTGGCTCGTTCTATGGCTTCTAGGCTTGTATACCAAGTCCTTCCCTTGTCACCTAAGCAGAGCCCGAATGCTTGAGAGCGTTGAGTTAGGTCGTTGAGGCCGTTGGCTTCACAGACTTGCTCAAACTGCTCTACAAAGCTGTATGGATCGTCGTGGGGTTGGTATTTGTCGAGTTGCTTGGCAACGATAAGGATTTTAGATTGGCTCTTTGAGCCTTGGTTCACTCCTAATCCTGCAAGTAGCGATGTCGCTAGTGCCGCAGCACTTTGCTCTGTTGCCGTGTTATCTAGCAGCCACTTCATGAGAAGCTCGCTCAATGTCAAGTCTCCTTCTAGGGCTCTCTCGTGATCTGTTCGGTTTCTTCTTGCTAAGTTCAGCACTTGTTGTACCTCACGCAACTCTGAGCTTTGCCTTTGGCTCCTATCCTGCTAGTCCCTATTGTATTCGACTATGCTTTGCAAAGCCTTGCGGGCTAGTTTCCTCTCTTCTTCTAGGTCTGCGATGATAGCATCTGCTGTCCTGCCGTGGTGCTCGTACCGGGCGTGTGCATTGTAGCTACTGACCAACTGGCTGAATAGCCTCCGAAAAGACGTTTAAGTCGAGTTTCTCATTAGATCTATGGTCTGAGCCTTCTTCTGCCATAGTCATGTTGTCGTGCTCCGCCAAGCTATCGATCAGGTTGAGTAGATTTGTCAGATCCACGTCATTGATGCCACCTGCTTGGTCCTACTTCACGCGCTGATGGTTTCTCTACGTCTTGGGTCCTCTCCTACTAGTGGGTTCCTTGAGTGGTTTGTCTGAGTGAGTTCCTTCAGTTATTGAATACAATCCTCAATTTATGGTCGCTCAGCATGCGTGTCACTACTCGTGCACTTGTGCTCAACCAGGCTTTCAATTTCTTTAAGTGCATTCAAGTACGAAAATTCAAGGTAAGTGCAGCAAACAATCTCGAAGTGTCTTATGCACTCTCGCTTTGTTTTGGGCTTGATAGGCTTGTTGGTCTATTTTTTGGCCGCCTTGATAGGGTTCAGGATCTTTCTAGTATGTTGCCTCGTTTGTTCTTGGCCAATCAGGTTTTAACTACTCAGCGCTTTGCGTCTAGGTCTCTGGGTCTCGCTGCTGCCTACTTCAAGCTGCCAAGCAGCTGCTCCCTATGATTCCGTCTATTCCATGTGCCAGAATCAAGTTCTGAGCGTCAGAAGGACTTTCAATAGTTTGCATTGTTGAGCCAAATGGTCCGAATGGACTTGGATGAGCCGAGTAGGTCTAGGCCGAGAGGGTCGAATGGAAAAGGGTCGAGGGCCAATTCTCAGACTCGGCCCTGTGGGAGCTTTCGCTCAACCGCCAAGACCCACAGACCGCTTATTGTTTCAAGCGTTCCAAGCCGAGTACTAATGGCTACCTCTCACAGAGTCGACGCGCCATTCATATCTATGGGTGTAGTGAGCTTACCTCCATGCCGATCAAGTTGCCTCCTCTCCCACACACTCCGATAGCCCCACGATCCAAGTGCAAGCTTCAAGCAAGCTCCATCCTCAAGCTCCACGCTTCAAGCTCCATCGTCGCAAGCAAGACAAGAGAAGAGAAGAGAAGAGAAAAAGAGAGGAGAAGATGGGGAGCTTCTCCTCCTCGGTCCCTCACCCTCACACACTCACTCCCTCACACTCTCACACTCCCTCTCTCAAGCACAAGCTCAAGCAAGCAAGAAGAAGAAGAAGAGGAGAGCCACTTTTTGCCACACACAAGAATGAGCTTCTCATTCACTTTTCAACTTTATATACAAAACCCTAAATCCCTTTTTGGGCGATCATCCGCTTTTTCCCTTTTTTACATGGCCGACTGTGGCCTAGGCCCTTTTTCCCATTGCCTCCCTCGCTTCCTTCCTACTGCCCATCTACCTTTACAAACTGCACGGGTGAGAGCCCGGTGCTCTTTAAATTAAACCATGATGCGCTTGCGCTCTTTTACAAAAGTATCGATTCGTGCTTTTTTGTGTGCACCCTTTTCCTTTATTTAGGACTTTTTTGCATTTCTTGTGCTTTCATATTTTTCTTGGCGCGCCTTCGTCTTCCATTTCACTTTTGCCTTGGCCTTTTTCTTCTGCTTCAGCTTTTTTTTAGATTTTTCACCTTGTTCGTCTAACGGTTAACATTATCCCCCTCCTAGACGAGTGCCAGTCCCATGGCACTCACCGTCGTAGGTAGTAGGCTTTAGCATGCACCGAAGACGTGGGTGGCAGGGACATTGGTGGCTACTGTGGAGAAGTGTTGGTGGTGGTTTGGAGGAAGGTCGTTGGGGGCACGTTGGTGGCCTAGGTGGCTGGTGGTAGGGTTGTTGGAGTTGGTGGTAGGGCTGTTCTTTGTTGGGGATTTGGCACATGATGACTCTTAGCGGGCCTGTAGGATGATAAAGGATAAGAATTCAGAGTTGGGTGTCGATGAAGAGCGAATGACATTGTTGTTGGAGTCTTCAATACCTACAATTGAAAACCTCTCATGGGTGGTCTCTCCCTAGGGGTAGTGCTAGTCTTCTCTATTGTGCACAAGACATAGTGCAATTAGTTTGGGAGACAGGTCGAACTCTAAGCAAGCTGAGAGTATTGTCCTGCACTTGAGGACCCAAATTGTGTATATACTTCGGTGCAGATATTATGTGAGTGCTCGTGCATACTTAGATATTACGTAGTTAGAAGACCGCGGGCTAGTTTCTTGTAACAATGTGTGGATGAAGCAAAGTTGTCCATGTTGAGAAGAAGTACACGTGAAGGTATATGAGACATCCTTTGCATTGTGACTGCACGACGTAGCATAATTGAATACAGGGACACCGCACTTTCAGTATAGCTGGAAGCTATTGGACTTGCTTGATGAGGACGGTGTACTTTTCATGGCCAATCATGCGGTGCTTACCACAATTGATTGTAATGGTATTAAGGCAGAGTGCAAGAGGGAATTGTGCAAGTGGGTCAGGGTGACAAGTCTAACCATAGGCGAGACAAGCTCCCTAGGTATGTCCTGCCCTTGATGTGCCCTGAACAATTGTGGGTGATGCTAAAGGGCTAGGGGACTAGGGACAAAGCCAGTCGACCAAGGTCACTGGACGTACCTAATTTGAGGACCCCTAGGTGCTGTGCTGTGATCGTGGGTGCTTCTTATCTTTTCGTTCGTTTGTTTTATTTTTTTTTCTTTTCTGTTTTTCTTTTTGTTTCTTTCTTTCTTTCTTTCTTTCTCTTCTCTTTTCTCCTCTTTTCTTTTTTTGGGACTTGCCTGAGTACAACCATTGCAATATGTTGAGGCTATCAGCCTTTCAATGGGTTGGAAAATGTCAAGCTTTGAAGGCTCAGGAAATGGATATTACAGTGATGATTGTGCCCTAGCCTCGTTGTTAGAGAAGCAGTTGTTGAGATGGGGAGATACACTTGAGATATTGCAAACCTCTTTGCGACACGCAATGTTAGTACAATTGAGGTAACAACTGCCGTGAGCCAACTATAGAGCTTGACCTAGAAAGAGAGTGTAGCCCATGAATATGCTTTGGGCCATGCGATGTGGGCGGTCGGCAAGGGTGATTTTTGCTTTTGGCAGCGTGGCTTTGTCGCGGCTCTTTGTGGGGTCGATGGTCTTGCAGTCATCGAGCATTGAACACTTTTGCACAAAGACCTGTATCATCCTGCATCCACTTGTCACTTCATGAGAGTACATGCATGGTATATGCCACAACTATAATAAACCAATGCAACGCAAGGAGACATCACTTATCTGAATTCCATGGTGTTGACTTAGATACTTATCACTTGCGCTTGATTAGCTTTTTCTTTTGCTAAAGACGTGAAATATATTAAACACATATATGAAAAGTTTGTACAATTGGGGAACATGTCAACACTTAACCATTTAAAGACAAAAAGTCATGGCCAGGTAGCACTTGATAAGCCTTTTATACAACATGGGGCTACTCTATTTGTACGAGGCGGAGAGAGTTTGGGTGGTCTGGCGACTGAGGCTGTGCTGGTGAGGGGCTCCTATGAGGCTGGGAGGGGAAAATGTCGGCTGGGACCCAGATGGTGTAGTCCCTGGTCGCAACTATTTCTAGAATGCTTTTAAACAATGCGTCAAATTCTTGCTTGTCTCAAGCTACCCTCTCCTCTTTCGAGCACCTGGTGCTTGAGTGTCTGGTAGAAGCCTATACGGCTGGTGTTGCCACGCCCTGTGTGCTCCCTTGAGCTTCTATTCCCCTACCCTGGGGATCTTTTGGCCTACTTCCAGGCCGGTGTCACTTCATTTCTTTGAATACCTTTTAAGGGTAGGTACGTAGCGTTCCGACGGAGGCGTTTTTGCTACATGCTCCCTTCGACGGTGGATAGCGTCCTTGCAAATCAACTGCACTGGGTGCTCCATGTCGGCTATTGTAGGGGGACCTACAAAATGCAAACCAAGGATTAGGCCTCGAGGCAGGATAAAACTATTTGCATGGAAGGGATTATACAGTGGGTTATCAAGCGCATATGATGAGGAGGGGAGAGGTGAGGCATGCAATGTTTGTTGTAGAGGGATGGCCCCCATGATGATGTTCATTTTGCCTCCAGCCATTAGTAGATATTGGCTTATGCTAAGTTGTGTGGACTTGTTTTCATGGAGTGGGGCAGGGCTCATCCTCGGAAGGATAGACCGGAAAGGGGAAAAGGTGTATAGAAAGGGATGGTACCTCGTCTACACCATCAGAGTTTTTGGTCAAGGCTTCCTATGGCGGTAATGAGGGTTGCATGCCCTTCACTTGGAGGTGAAAATGGTCACATGACTTTTAAATGTGTGATGAGAGGAGGACCTGAGGAGCTTAGCCTATCAAACCCAACTCTTCTCCCTGCGCTTAACTATCATTGCTTGTGTGTGTTGATATTGTCTATACAGGGTCACACAAAAATCATTGTTTATTTATATGTATATTTACGAATCCATGCACTTCACGAGGATAAAAGCCAATTGTAGAACTCCGGATTGTATTGAAGTGTGGCACACGCATCTAGTACTCGTGGCAGCTTACTCAATATCGATAGATATTTTGCAACATCGAGTAGCATTGAACCTTATCCGAGTCTATTGGCAACATGTAGCTCCTCCTCAGTGAGAACCTTATCAGCCAAAGAGATCTCTTGCCTAGTTCCAGTTAAGTTCGTACCCCGAATGGCAGTTAGCACTCGAAAGGAAGTTGGTGCCACATAGGTTGGGTCTCTTTGAGACCGCCATTTGGCCAATCGCTCTTCTAAGACTATCATGATTTGGGCTCCTAGTTCGGCCATTGCAACATGGTTTTCAAACCAACATTTCTCAAATTGACTTTGACCCTTCGATTGTCGCTTTAGTTGCTCTATCTCTAAGAGATTTGGTTGGTAGAGCACATCATTGGATGTTACAATTAAGCGTAGTTCGTCGGCTTCCTCGTCAGAGATGAGTCGCATGCGTTCATGCAGGAGCCTATCATAGTGCTCATTAAGTTGTTCTTGCTCTTCCTAGGATAGGAAAAATGGCAAGTATTCTCCAAGCTGCTCCGTAGGGAATCCGCCCATGTCTGCAAGGACGTAGACACGTGCGAACACCTTGAGCTTAGCATCCAACTCAGTTAAGCATTCTGCGACACTTCTATGTTTAACGAGGGCTTGCTCAGTTGCTATCTCATGCAAGGTTCTAGGAGTTTGCCTAGGCTTTAGCATAGTTGGGGGCTCAGGCCTAGATGAGTAAGATTGGTCAACGCTAGGATTGCTTATGCTCTCGAGGATTGTGCGTTTTTCCTGAGGCTTTGCTGCTATTTTGTCATGGTTCTCCTCGGATGTGACTGGTATAGATTTGTCACCCTGTTGTGACAGTGTTGTGTCCACTCTTGATTGGTCGATGAGAGTTCTATTGTCGGTGGATTGAGTGTTGAAAGCAACTGTTGATGTCAACGACTGCTTTGATTTTTCAGAGCACACGGATGTGTCTAAGGTTTCACCGCTATTAGGAGAGACATCAATGGGTTCATTGGTGGATGGACTTGATGCTTTATTCCCCAGCTCTCCAACACTCTTGGTCTCAATGCTCTTGGGGTCCACAACCACCTATAGCTGCTGTTGTTTTCACTGTTTTCTCCTCTTTTTCTTGGTCAGTGAAGGTGCATAACTTAATGACTCAAGACTCTGAACTAGGCCAGCCGTTGATGTGCTTGGTTGGGCCTCAACTTTCCCTTGCTCTGGTGTGTCCTCATGGGACATAGTCGTGGCCTGCTGAATAGCCTTGCTAGGTTGTGAGGGTACAACTACGTCCCTTTTTGGAGAGTCTAGCCCTTCCCTTATGTTTAACTCCTCCAGTATAGGCTTTAGGCGCTTTGGAAGTGCTGGAGTTGTTAATGAAGTTGGTTGCGACACCTCCTCCACAGGTAAACTACTAAGGAAACGTTCCACAAGGAGCATTGTTATGGCCAAGGGCTGTGACTGCTGTGATCCCTGATTTGAAGTAGTAGCAGCTAGTTCAGTGGACTTGCTACTATTGGTGGATTGCGGTGTCAAGTCCTTAGGGAAATTGGAAGTGGTCGTGTCTTTTGTTGCCCTTAGAGCATTCACTTGCGTAGATCGAGTATCAGTTGAGCTAGCCATGGTGGATTGCACAGACATATCCTTAGGTTGAGAGCTAAGGGTGGTGTCGTGTCCTGTCTCTTGGACATTTGGAAGCTCTGATGTAGATAGAGATTGGGATTGAGTAGCCACACTTGACAAGTGTTGTGCTTCCTATGTCCGTTTAGGGGAAGAGGGTGTAGGAGACTTGGGACTCCTAAGTGGATTTGAAAACCGACTCGGCCCATTCAAATTCGGCCCTCGGCCTGGACAACTCGACCCGTCCGAGTGACCCACTCAGCCCTCGGCCCATACCCATTCGGCCCTCGGCCCTCGGCAAGCCGAATTTGGGACTTGGCCCAAAAATTACAATTTTTCCAGAATTCCATTTTGGCCAGAAACTGAGTTGCCACCACCAAAATAGACTCCAAAAATCGTATAGAGCCAAAGGCACATCATAGATTTATCACTAGGCTAAAATCCACAGTAAATAGTTCAAAAAGTAGCTACAAAAGTTCCTCCCAATCATGCATGGTATTTGTCATAACGGCCCTTCGAGCCGAGGGGGACTGCCCCCCCGGACCCCCACAGAGGGGGCTCTGCCCCCTCCGCACCTCCCCCGATAGACTGGAGAGAAAACGCGTGCCACAACAGGTCCTCCGGATTAGGCCCTAGTGTAGTAATGGCTCTACACAAGCATAGATCTTCACTTGCAAAGCAGCAAACAGAAGCCCATACCCAAATAAAGACAAACAAAGACCCTAGAACCTCAACGAGCCAATCTAGCCATCAAGGGCAAAAAGGCCACACCACAAGAACACATGTACATTGTGTTCAAACTGCGTCTAGTCGAAGCAGAATGCAACATCATCAAGCTATCAATGCGAGGATGACTAGACATGACAATCCTAACAATAGATGCTCCTTGAATAGCACTGCACTGATGAGCCAAGACATCAGTGGAGAATCCACATCTGGTCGTGCAATTGGGGACTCAAGGGCATTTGTCAAAAGGCTTAAATTTACAAGCCAAGACCCGGAAGATGAAGACATAGTACCACCTGCTTATCTTAGGGTCAAACTCACCGTGAAAAGAGAGCATACTATCGATGCTCTGATTGATGAAGGAGCAGTTTTTAATGTCTTGACCTATGAGGCATGGACCCTACTAGGCCAACCAGAGCTGACACCGACTAATGCAACTCTTAGCCCTTATGGGGGACCTCCACAAGCACTCATAGGGAAGTGCAATATCCTTGCAACAATTGAAACTGAAAGCTTGCCTATCCTATTTCATGTTCCTCCAAATAGTGCTAAATATGGTAAGGAAACCCTCCTGGGAAGACCCTTCAAAAGGGCAACCAAATGTGAGGCTGACTATGTAGCACAGAGGATACACCTGACACTACCGGGTGTGAGGATAGTCACAACCTTTAGCAAGGGTGACCTCATCGAACCTCGAGGGAAAGGCAAGCAAGGTGCTGACATGACAGTCAAGCCTGCTGATGAGAGCAAGGACTTGTTGGAAGAGTTAATACAAGCATAGGTCGAACAACAAGAACCAGTGAGTGAGGCCATGCCTGAAACAAGAAGGTCAGGAGAAAATGCCAAGGATGGCCTTTGGACTTACAAATATCGTAGAAGACCCCAAAAGAAGCCCAAGGCTTATAGACGAAGGCATCGATGGAGAGTCAATACAACGCCGCGATGGATATCCAAAGCGTTGCTACGTGCTCAAGGGTATTATGCAGGTAACCGATGGATTTGGGTACCAAAACCCCCTGTTAAACCTCCTTTGTTGACTGAAGGCCAGATCGTATCAAGAGCAAAGAAGCGTAGGAGGAGATCTAAACGAAAAACCAAGTCTCAAGTCAAAAACAATGAAGTAACCGAGCCCCTCATGGTCGAAATCAAGAAACCCAGCGGGACCAATTGGAGGGTAGATCCTCAGCCTAGCGTGCTTGACAAGCAGACATCAGATGTAATGGTTGAGAATACGCAAAAGCCACTAGTGCCCAAGGAGCCTTTGATTCCCCAAGAGGATAGCATGCATCATGGGCACAACATTGCTCATGGCAAGGTTAAATGCTCAACAAAGCAAATAGCAAAATCATCTAATAGCCACGAGCAAATCTCCTGCTTCTTTGCTTTTGATTCGATCTGGACTCCAGCTAATAGAGGTGGTTTAGCAAGGGGCTTTGGTACCCAAATCCATCGATTACCTGCATAATACCATTCAGCACGTAGTAGCACTCTCACAACGCATAGGGTTGAATGTCACCTTAGGGGTTTGGCAAGAAAATTGGACAAGATAGATGTAGATGTGACTTCAAGAGATAAGTAGATTACAGTGAATGTTTAAAGGTTCAAGAGGTACTTCACAGTCAATCACAGGGATTTGAGAGAGAAGAATGTATGGGGGTTCAAGAGCTTAGACTCCAGAGATGGTAGATATAAGAGAAGGGTTGAAGGCTTCAAGCCAAGTTCTTGAAGATGTTAATAGAGCTTCCAACTGCATGTTCTTAGCAAAGATCACAAGAGTATTATCTCATAAGTTCTAACTCAAATCAAGCTTGTTTTCTTGACTGTAAGAGTAATACAAATTATAAAATCAAGTAAAATATGCTATCATGTATCATAAACAACTCTGCATCCCATCATTCATACATGATGCCATAGCATGAATCAACTTTGCATGATTACATTCAATGTAGACTGTTAGGGATAAAAGCTTATGAGTCAATTACAAGGCTTGTAGGGCAAAGAGACTTGCTTCAAGAGAGCTTCAAATTGAGTTCTTGATAATGATAAGTTACCATAGCTAAGAAATAAGATAAAAAGTTCCTCTTAATTCAACTCAAAGCATCTATGAATGATCTACAAACATTGCCCTGCCATAGGGGCATATAATACTTGCATATTTTGACAATATGTCTTCTGTAGAGTGAGAAATGAATTAAAAAAACAATGTTGTAGCTAATTCTCGAAATATGGGTAAAGATATCAGCCCCAACTCAGCCCAAATATCTTTGAAATTCACCTCTGATGATAGCATAAACTTCCCCTAACATGGTGTCACTGTGTTTGGTGTCAAAAGTCCACCACGGGGGTAAGAGACAACAAGGTGAAGGTAGATTGAGGGAGAGGAGTAGACGGAAGAGAAGGGGTTTGAAGAAATAGAAGACATAAAAGAATACTCACAGAAAGAAATATAAAATGTAGAAAAATATTAACAGAGATGAAGCCTATCAGTTTATTTCTGCATTATGAGAAGATAAAACTCTTGTAGACAAAAACGTATATAAAATAATACCTTCCTCTATGGTGCTCAAATTGCCAATCTGATGCTTCCATTGGCTCCAAAAGGGGGGTAAAATACTAGCACACCTGGCCAGAATTCTGCCAGATCACTCCCTCTTCATCTTCCACTTCAGAGTGATGTTCACTGCCTGAAAACAGCAATCGCACGTCACGCGATTTCGCTAATCTTTCTTTTTACATAAAATCCTCTCAAAATAGTTGAAAGATATATGCTTTCTTTTACAAGTTATCTTAATCTAGAAGTTGTCTACAGTTTTATGGATTTTTTACAAGAGATAATATCTAAAAGATCAAAAATTGGCTAAAGCTTGTCAAAAAATCTAATATTTTTGAACCATGGACACTAACACTAATGTCTAAAATGACATTGGCTTTCTAAATCAATAAGAAAGCCACACTCTAGATTTTTTTTACATGGTGTGCGAGTAGTGGCACAACAATGCTTTGGATATCCATCGCAGTATTGTGCTAGCTCTCCATCGATACCTTCGTCTATAAGGCCTGGGTTTCTTTTGTGGTCTTCTATGATATTTGTAAGTCCAAAGCCTGTCCTTGGCATTGTCTCTTGACCTTCTTGTTTCAAGCATGGCCTCGCTCACTGGTTCTCTCTATTCAAGATGTGCTTACATAAACTCTTCCAACAAGTCCTTGCTTTCGTTACCAGGCTTGCCTTGTATGTCAGAATATTCCTTTTCTTTCCCTCGAGGTTCGATGAGGTCACCCTTGCTAAAGGTTCTGATTATCCTCATACCCGGTAGTGTCAAGTGTATCCTTTGTGCTATATAATCAGCCTCACACTTCATCGCCTTTTTGAAGGGTCGTCCTAAGAGGGTTTCCTTTCCACAATTAGCACTATTTGGAGGACTATGGAATAGGATTTCAATCTCAATAGTTACAAGGATTTTGCACTTTCCTATAGTGCTTGTGGGTGTCCCCCGTCAGGACTAAGAGTTGCATTAGTCAGTCTGAGCTGTGGCTATCCTAGTAGGGTCCATGCTTCATAGATCAAGATATTAAAATCAGCTCCTCCATCAATGAGAGCATCGACACAGTGCTCTCCTTTTGCAGTGAGCTTGACCCTAAGATAAGCAAGTGGTACTATGTCTTCATCTTTCGGGTCTTGGCTTATAAATTCAAGCCTTCTGATACATGCCCTTGAGTCCCCAACTGCACAACCAGATGCGGATTCTCCACTGATGTCTTGGGTCATCCGTGCAATGCCATTCAAGGTGCATCTATCATTAGGATTGTCATGTCTAATCATCCTCTAGCAGTTGTAGCTTGATATTGTTGCATTCAACTTTGACTAGATGTAGTCCGAATGTAACATATACATGTTTTTGTGGTATGGCCTTTTTGCCCTTGTTGGCTAGATTGGCCCTTTGAGATTTTAGGGTCTCTATTTGTATTTTTTCACCAGGTATGGGCTTTTGGTTCTTATTTTGCAAGTGAGAATCTATGCTTGTGTGGAGTCATTACTACATTAGGATCTAATTTGGAGGGCCTATCACAACGTGCATTTTCTCTTCAACCTACTTGAGGGAGGTGCGGAGGGGGGAGAGCCCCCTCTGCAAGGGTCCGGGGGAGGGGGGGGGGGGTAGTTCCCCCTGGCCCATAGGGCCGTTATGCTAAACACCATGTATGATTTGAAGGACCGTTCATAGCCAAGTTTTGAACTAGTTGCTCTAGATTTCAGCTCGGTGATAGATCTATGATGTGCTTTTGGCTCTATATGGTCTTTGGGTCGCGGTTTCAGGGCTTAGATGTGTCAAATCTGTATTCTATTCACCTGTCCAATTTTGACAAATTTTTGTCTGATTTTCAAGAATCTGATTATCAGAATCGAGCGTCCAATTCTAGGTTGGTCCGATCAGTTGATCGGCCCACTGGTCAGCGGCCACTGGTCCGTCGAATCAGGTGGTTTAATTATGGGTTGGTCTGATTTTGGTGTGTCTGATTTTCATGCATCTGATTTTAGAAATCTCACGTCCGATTTGGCATGTGTCCGATTTTGAAGTGTCTGAATTTGGATGGTCCAATTTTTCTGTGTTCGATTTTGTGCATCCAATTCTGGGAGCCCGATTCTGGGAATTGAACGTCTGATTATGGGATGTTCGATTTTCAAAATCGGACAGGCTATGTCCGATCGGACACGATGGGTTGGTCCGAGTCCGAAAATTGGACCGTCCAATTCTAGGAAGCGGCTCGAATTATCCGTGTCCAATTCTGGGAATCAGACTATGGTAACATTGTTCAATTCTTACGGACGAGTTTTGTTGAAAGAGAGCGACAGATCGAAGGTTGGACTCGAGAGCTATGGAAGGAGAGCAAGAGCAAGAAAGTGAGAGACTAGAAATGGGAACTTCAACAGTCACAATGTGTGACCGGGCCTTTCTTTATTCAAACTGTCACTAAAAGAATAAAGAATAAAGTGACGGTGATGGGCGCCCGCCACCTGCAATGTGTAGTAGCGCTGACTGTCAGTGTAATACACAGGCGGCTAGGCAGAGGCGCCTTTACCCCCAACAACCTCCCACTTAAAGATGAATCTGCCCCAGTGAGGAGTGAAAAGAAAAAGAAAAAAGACAGTACAATATGTACACATGTACAACAGGATGAGGAAAGACGTCATCTCATCCCACGCCCATCAACCTCCTGAGGAAGGCAAAGCGCTTTGTAGAGAGGCTTTTCGTGAGCAGATCTGCAGGATTCTGGTCAGTCGAGATCTTGACAAGATCAACAGACTTGTCCTCAACAACCCCACGTATAAAGTGATATCTCACCTCAATGTGTTTTGTCTTCGCATGGAAGACCGGCGGATTCTTGGCTAACTGAATAGCACTCATAGAATCCGAATGCAGTGTAGGGATAGCATCAATACCAAGGTCAGAAACTAAATGACCCAACCAAATGGCCTCCTTGCAAGCCTCAGGGGCTGCAACATACTCGGCCTCTATAGTAGAAAGGGCCGTGCATTTTTACACCCTAGACATCCAAGACACAACACCTCCAGCATAGGTGAATACATAGCCGGAAGTGGACTTCCTACTATCTGCATGTCCTGCATAATCAGAGTCAGTGTACCCCACGACTCCTTATCCTGGCTGCCATAGCATATGCACATATCTGCAGTGTCCTTCAGGTACCTCATGATACCCTTCACGGCATCCCAATGCTTCTTGCCATGTGTGGCCATATAGCGTGCCACAACACCAACTGCAAAGGCAATATCTGGACGAGTGGCTTCATGGCCATACATAAGACTGCCCACTGCGGATGCATTGGGAATCTTGGCCATCTCAGCCCTCTGCTCATCTGTCTACGGACAATTAGCCTGTGATACCTTCATATAAGAAGGAAATGGACAACCAATAGGCTTTACCTCCTGCATGCAGAAGCGTTCAAGGACTTTATGAATGTACTCCCTCTGTGACAAGTAGAGGAGTCCCTGATGCCTGTCACGTCTAATGTGCATACCAAGTATGTGAGCGGCCTGTCCCAGATCTTTCATCTCAAAGCTCTTCTTGAGCTGAGCCTTAAGAGCATCTAGCTCATCATGAGCTTTCCCTGCTACAACATATCATCCACAGAGTATCAAAATCAATAAAGAACCATCAAGAGCTTTCTTTGTGTAAAGACATGGATCCATAGCACTCCGGCTGTAGCCCTGTGACTACATAAAGGTATCAAACTTATGATACCACTCCCTAGGTGCCTGTTTCAAGCCATAAAGACTTTTCTTCAATTTGCACACTAGGTGCTCCCTGCCAGGTTCTGCAAAGCCCTTAGGCTGCTCCATATAAATCTCATCATGCAAGTCCCCATGTAAGAAAGTCGTCTTGACATCCATCTGGTATAAATCCAAGTCAAGCTGAGCAACCAAAGCCAAGACTAAGAGCAAGGTGGTCATCTTAACCACAAGAGAAAAGACCTCATCAAAGTCCACACCATGCTCTTGCTTAAAACCCTTTGCTACCAATCTAGCCTTGTATGCCGGCTTGGGGTGTCCAGGGATACTTTTTAGCTTGTACACCCACTTCCATGGTAAAGCCTTCTTGCTCGTAGCAAAGGAAACCAAATCCCAAGTGTCATTCTTATGCAGGGAGTCTATCTCAGACTACATAGCCCTCTACCAGGGGTGACTGTCACCCCTGTGCATAGCCTCATCATAAGTGAAAGGATCTCATGCATCTGTAATCAAGACATAATGCATCAAGGGCTGAAATGGATCTGGTGGATGTCTCTCTCTAGTAGATTGTCTCATGGCAGGCTCTACTGCCTACCCAGCTACCTCTCCAATGCCCTAACCATGAGCATCTACTGCAGCTATAGGCTGTCCAAATGGCTGTGCGGGAGCTCTCGGCTTCTCCTAAAATATGACCCTATGGATCTCAACAACTTTGTCAGGCTGCCTATGCATCTTGTCTTCATGGAAGACTACATCATGATTGTGGATGACTTTCCGCGCCTGCGGATCCCAGAGATGGTAACCCATCTCGCCTACATCCCCATAACCAAGGAAAATGCATTTGACACTCTTGGGATCCAGCTTACTTCTCTTGTCCCTGTGCACATGGCAAAATGCCTCACATCCAAAGACACGGAGATGCGCATAAGCGGGAGGTTTTCCAATCCATACCTCCTCTGCAACTTGGAAATCCAAACCACTAGAAGGTGATCTATTTATGACATGCACAGTTGTACTAACTGCCTCAGTCCAAAAGCTCTGTGTGGTAGGCCTGCATGACTAAGCATACCGCGTACATGCTCTTGGATGGTTCTATTCATCTGCTCAGACAAACCATTCTGGGGGGGTGTAGGGGGCGGTCAACTGACGCTTAATACCCCTCTCATCACATAACTGCTCAAAAGCATGTGAGACATACTCACCCCCATTATCTGTCCTTAGGCATTTTAGCCTATACCCAGACTGGTTCTCAACCAATGCAAGCCATCTCTGAAACACAGCCAAGACATCGGATTTCAACTTAATGGGATAAGCCCAAACTTTTTGTAAAAAATCATCTATGAACGTAACAAAATACTTTGCACCACCCATAGAGTGACAAGGCATGGGCCCACAGACATCCAAATGTACCAATGCCAAGGGCTCACTCATGCGTGGCCTACCAGACTTTTTATGCGTAGACCTAGTCTACCTACCATAAAGACAATGCTCACATGAATCAAAACATGCATAATCAAGGGGCGGTAAGTACTACAAACTAGAAAGCATTTTCATACCCTTCAAAGACACATGGCCCAAATGGGCATGCCAAAGAGATATATGTGGGATAGAACCCACATACAAAACATGATCAAGGGAAGAAGCTGATACAATCAAGGGGTAGAGATTGCCAGCCTTGGCACCTCTCGCAATCACAAGTCTGCTACGAGTGATCTTCCATGCAGAGTCTCCAAAACATACATGATATCCTGTGTCATCAAGCTGTCCATTGACATGAGACTGCGTGTCAAAGCAGGTACATGACATACATCCTGCATAACAAAACTGCTGCTAGAAGGAAACTGCAGCCTAACATCACCAATGCCCACAATATCAAGAGAGCTATCATCACCCAAGCGCATAGTACCCGAAACAGTACGGTATGAATGAAATCACTCTCGGCAAGGTGTCACATGAAAGGATGCACCTAAGCCCAAGAGCCAACACTATGCATACAAGGATATAATCATCATCATCAACATCCTCAGGTTGCATAACATTAATCTCTTCAATTTTAACACTGGACTTTGCAGGCACTATGTTGCGATCAGAAGACTTATCCTGCACTTTGTCTTTCCCCTTATCTTTGCGCCTTTCATTGCGCAATTCATGGCATTGTGGCCTAATATGGCCCTTTTTCCCACAATGGTGACAAGTAACATCTGCATTCCTGCCACGGGATTTGCTACGTGACTTCCCACGAGACTTGGACCGAGATTTTTGAGAATCATGTCCACGACCACTGCCACTGCCATGCTTTCCATATCCATCATTCCTTGCTCGAACTGTCATAGCATGCGACACACGAGAGGCATCCAAATTCTTATGGTTAACCTCTTCTTGCAGAAGAGCACTCTCAACATCAGATAATTTCAAGGTAGCAGTAGAGGCACATAATGCAGTGCGGAATACATCCCATGACTCATTAAGAGTACCAAGCAAGAAAAGAGGAGTGACATCCTCTGCAAAAGTGATGTCCTGCGAAGTCAAGTTCTTGAGTATAGCATGGAACTGGCTCAAGTGAGCAGACATAGTCACATTCTCCTTCATGTGCAGATCCATAAGCTGCTTCAGCCAATACATTTGACTCGTTGGACTTTTCTTGTCATAGAGATTCTTGATTTTATCCCACAACTGCCATGCACTCTGTTCTTCCTCAAATACATTGTAGTGAACCTGTTCTGTGAGAGACAATACAATGGTGGACTTGCATAACTCATCAAGCTCAAGCCATTCCTCATCTGACATAGTTGCAGGCAGATGCCCACTTAACCTCAAAGGTTTGATCTGCGATTTCTGCACCAACACCTGCCAAATCTGGCTCTTCCAATAAGAGTAATTCGTACCATCAAGCTTAGTGATGTTGAAAATAGCATGATTAGTGGATGAACTCACCATAATGCAGGCTGGAAGACTGTAGACAGTTCAAAACTGCTTGATGTTTACTGCAGAAAATGACCAAAAAATCACCAAAATCGAGGAAAAATGACGAGGAAAGTGGAACCAAAGCTGCTGTCCACTAAGTACTAGTGAAAGTGCATCATTTTAGAGTGTTTCAGCATGAAAAATCCATGTCAGTCCATACATATGTGCTTGCTGTAATAAATTTTAGATTTCGGTAAAAGAGAGCTAACAATACCAAAATCGGATCCCAAGGCAATCAGATATTGCCAAGACCAAAGCCATCATCATGCGGGCATAGCATAAGCATATGATGGTCAATAAGCATGAATCCAACACCCAAGTATGTCATACAAACATCTGCCAATGAGTAGGCACACTCCCCAGTCAACGGGGCAAAGTGTTCTTGCCACTACCAAAACTTGATACAAGTAGGTGTCAGTTCACAAAGATACAGATCCAAAACTGAGACTTAGCTCATAAGCATACAGTGAACCAAGACATATGATATATCATCCCAAAAGGTAAGAAGTCCCAAAGTCTCAAGTATCTGTAACTGCTCAATGGCATGTAACGGCTCAATGCATAAAAGTACCGCCTGCTCAATGTCTGATAAGCATTCAAGAATGCTCCCACTGGCACAAAAGTCGTATGTACAAGCTTAAGAGCTCAAGCCAAGGCAAGACACAGTGCCAATGACATAAGTCCAAGACAATACATCAATAGTACATCCCGAACATGTAGGCAGTAGAGCATCCGTATATAGCATCCGTAAGCATGTAACACATCAAATACATCCCAATCCAAACTCTGATAAGCCAAGTAACATCCAAGACTACTCTAGATAATCCAAAATACATCCAAGGTGGAGCTTCAATGAGCACTCAAGCTCAATGTATGCATAGGGTAATCAACCGTGACATGAGCATCAAGTCGTAGGCAACGGGTATGCATAAACCCAAGAAGCATCACTGTCAAAGCATATACCAATGTCAATAAGTGCGGGCTAAAATAAGCTCAAGCTTCCAAAAGCATCTGGATTCAATGACAAGCTCAAAGTTGTCCCTCGATGATCAATACAGCATAGCATAACCCAAGACATACATCCAAAACCAATAGGCATATGTCAAAGCATGAAAGAGAGCTTCAGCCCATGAGTATTTTTTACTATTATAAACTGTGTATTTCCAACCCCAAAATCAGGCCAAAATCATAGCATTACATGTAGCTTCGATCCCCCAATCAATTGGGATGCAATAGGCATCAAACCGATTATATAGTCATGCCCAAACAAGCATAGGCATACAAATACATGCTGTCTCAGACCTGAAATCTATTGCAAAAGATTCTGTCAATAGAATTTGGTAAATCCAACATCACCATCGCATTCGGAGTGTGCCAAAACTCCAACTTAGACTCTTACCTTTCTTGAATCGGGTTCCGAATGCTCGAGGTATGACAAAAAGAGTGATTTTTGGGCCAGATTTTGAACAGGCGCAAAAAAAACATGAATTGGATGGGGAGGGGTCTGTTGTCCAACGTGTCAACAATGGGGCCCAAAGGGGGCATAAATGAGGGCCAAAGAAGGCCTACATCAAGCCTCAACAAGCCTTGATAGGCTGGAAGCAAGATCCAGGTGAAGGAAGCTCCAAGAGGTGTGAGCTATGGCTGCCTACAACTTGTTTACAGTTTATGAGACCTAAGAACTAAAGTAAACCCTGAAGAAAATGATCAAGTACCTCTGATGTAATGCCCTGAAGGTTCCCAACAATGCCGGAAAGGTACTCGGGAAGCCGGGGAGTGATGGGAGCTCGAAGTAGTCGGATATGGCTGTCAGGAAGGAGACCCAATGCAAGTAGGGAGTCTATGGGATGCTGAGAATGCCACGAACCAAGCTCAAGATTCGGAAAGCAAAGATCTGATACCAGTTGAAAGGGAGCAACGGATCGAAGGTTGGACTCGAGAGCTATGGCGGGAGAGCAAGAGCAAGAAAGGGAGAGACTAGAAATAGGAACTCCAACAGTCACAATGTGTGACTGGGCCTTCCTTTATTCAAACTGTCACTAAAAGAATAAAGAATAAAGTGACAGTGATGGGTGCCCACCACCTGCAATGTGCAGTGGCAGTGACTGTCAGTGTAGTAATACACGGGTGGCTAGGCAGAGGTGCCTTTACCCCCAACAAGAATAGACCCTAATGAAAGATTGTGTATACTTGGAATAGCTAATAAACTCCAAAATACAAATCGTCAAACAAATTAAACCCTCTTGCCCTGTCATGACAACAAAAACCCTAATCGTATTTTTCTTTTTTTTCCTTTGTTTTTTTCTATCCTA
The DNA here is from genome assembly GCF_053477565.2 of Lygodium microphyllum. Taxonomy (NCBI): domain Eukaryota; kingdom Viridiplantae; phylum Streptophyta; class Polypodiopsida; order Schizaeales; family Lygodiaceae; genus Lygodium; species Lygodium microphyllum. The sequence goes on from NC_141148.1 coordinate 107,493,654, forward strand.
ATGCATCCAAATCATAAAGAAAACACCTATACTACTCCAACCTGCTTTTCCAAATCCAAAAAACCAAAAACCTACTTGCTAAGGAGATCAAATACCTCTTTAAACTCCATCACTTCTTACTTATCTACCTCAAGTACCGGTTCGGGGAAAACCCTACTTCAATGCTCGATTCGGAGCTTGCAAGCACTCAAGGCTTGAATTTATTGGTCCCAGCACAATGGAACCAAAATGTAGAGGCGAGCTCAAGCTCAACCGCCAAGATCCATGGACTGCTTATTGTTTCAAGCGTTCCAAGCGGAGCACTCATGGCTACCTCTCACATAGCCAACGAGCTATCTCTCTCTACGAGTGTAGTGAGCTTACCTCCATATCCAATTGGGTTGCCTCCTCTCCCAAGCACTCCAATAGCTCCACGATCCAAGTGCAAGCTTCAAGAGAGCTCGATCCTCAAGCTCCACGCTCCAAGTTCCATTGCCGCGAGCAAGAGAAGAGAAGAGAAGAGAAGAGAAGAGAAGAGAAGAGAATAAGAGAGGAGAAGATTGAGGGCTTCTCCACCATGGTCCCTCACCTTCACACACTCACTTCCTCACTCCCTCACACTCTCACACTCTCACACTCCCTCTCTCAAGTACAAGCTCAAGCAAGCAAGCAAGCAAGAAGAAGAAGAAGAAGAAGAGAGCTACTTTTGGCCACACACAAGAATGAGCTTCTCATTCACTTTTCAACTTTATATACAAAACCCTAAATCCCTTTTGGGTGGTCATCCCCTTATCCCCTTTTTTACATGGGTGATTGTGGCCTAGGCCCTTTTTTCCACTGTCCTCCTATCTTCCTAGTTTCCTTCCTACTGTCCATTTACCTTTACAATTTGCACGAGTGAGAGCTTAGCACTGTTAAAATTTTACAAAAGTATTGACTTGCACTTTTTCTTGTGTGCCTTTCTCCTTGATTCATGATTTTTTTGCACTTCTTGTGTTTCCACATTTTTCTTGATATGCCTTCATCTTTCGTTTCACTTTTTCCTTGGCCTTGTCTTCTGCTTTAGATTTTTTAGATTTTTCACCTTGTTCATTTGAGGTTAACACCTAAACCTCTATCACTCGAGCATTCCTCATCCAAGGTTTGCTTATAGTAGGATATCATAATCTACTCCCTTCATGACTATGAAGTTCACAGAGAATTGAATTTCCGCTATCTTTAAAGGCCAATCCTTTAGGATTCCGAAGAGTCTAACATTTATCCCATTCGCTAGAGTGACATTGAATCATGGAGTTTCTACTAGTGGTTTTCCCCAAGTTTGCAGGACCGTATGGCTCAGTACACTAACTCCTACTCTTATGTCTACTATCCCCTTCTACATTGTATCTCCTAGGGCAATGACAGGTAAGATTGTGTGCATCTCAGTGCCTTCCCAAAAGGCATTCACTTGAGAGGACTTAGACATTGGATTCAACGTTAGGATTGGTACGTGTGTCATAGCCTCATGGTCATGAGCAAGTCTTGCGGTTCATCCCTATCGGTCCATTCTACCCATTGCTTCAACTCTTGCCACAATGCAAGGATTTTCCTAAGCAATTCTCCCAGTGACAATGTTATAGGAATTGATATAAGTGTGGTGAGCAGATTTTCAACCATCTTTTCCTCCTTTGCTTTATGGGCTCCTTGCAATGCTCTTGGGTAGGTCATCTATTCATGGCATCCATATTTTGTCTATGTGGTTATGCATGTGGTGATGTTGAATCTCCTACTCTTCAGTATGTGGAGAGACAAGTGGGCTCATGTTTAAAAATCTTATCCCTCAAAACGATAGGTTCAGCATCTTGCAAGTGATATTGTGCTTCTTTTATCCATTCTTTGACCTTATCCACAACCTTTAATTGCTGGTTGGGGTCAGGATACTCTCCGACCTTAGTACTTCCCTTCTCCCTCGTCTTAGGAGCATTTGTTTTTTCTTCTCCATCAGTAACTTGCTTTCCCTTTCTTAAAGTGGTTGTGCTCTTTGTTTTTTAGTGTTATTTTTGCATTGGTTCTCTTTCTTCTCCTTTGTCGCCTCTTCTTCCCCCTATAGAGGTTGCATCTAGGTTGCTAGGTCCAAGTAATGAAATACCAACCTGCTTCATTTGGTCTCATGTCATGACATTTATGGGGATGGATGTGGCATTATTGTCAAGTGACTCAATAAAAAAGAGTTCGAGTAGCACAGATGGTATGATTGATGAACTAGTGGAGGGTTTTTGCCTAGGGTAATCAATAAATAGGTGTGTGACTCTGCATTCGAGACACCTCAAGTCAATCTTCTTTCTATTTGCTTGCTCATTTTCAAGGAAATGGGATGAGATATGCCCAATTGGTGGTCTAGCTATTCCTGCTAGGTTGATATTGATCCTTGGAGCGGCTGGCTTTGAATCGTTAGGTGCAGGTAGAGCCAAAGGCGCTCTCCTTCCAAAGTAAGGCTACCTAACTCCTAAACAGTATGGTTGGGCATAGGGTTGATGGTATGGAAACCATCTTGGCAATCGAGAATGCACATAACATCATGTCTGAATCTTCCACCATAGTTGACACAAGGCCGGAACCTAGGATTGGGACATTTGAATGGTAGGTGGTTCCCTCCACAATGTACACACTACATGTGAGGTCACACTGGCCTTTGCAATGACTCCTATAGTTTGATTAGCTCTAACTTTAGATCAATTATCGCTTAGGTCTAGTCGACATTCTTTCCTTTGTCTTGCTCACTAGGGGCTCATCGTTTGCAAAGTGTTGCGGTTCTCTCGAAAATTTCCAAATGTGTTATTCTCTTGCTGCATAGCCCTAGAGCCTCTCTCTAAGCAGGTCATCCACTCGTATAGCCTCATCAAAGACTCTTGCTAGCACATCCCTTTGTAGGTTCGTATTGCTTGCTAAGGCCTTATGAGTTCTTCATTGTAAATCCTGCTAATGAATACAGTGGAGATCACTCTCTCATTGGGTCACTTAGCTGCAGTATCCTCTTGTAGAGACTCCTCACATGAGTGATGTAGTCTTGTATGTCCTCTTTGTCTTTTTATCTAACATTCATCAGCTTAACAATGAGGTTGTCGAAGTATCTTGCCTTTGAGAATCTCTTGATGAAGAGATCATTCACATCGTTGAAATTATTATGTTCAACATTATCTAGACTGAATACTTGTGCCCATTGAGCAGGCCCATGAGGTTGTTAGCCTTGCACACTGCTCAAACTCCTTGATGAAGCTGTAGGGGTCATTGCCTCGATATTTATTGAGTTTCTTGGCAACTATGGATATCTTTGTTTGGCTCTTGGCATTTGGAGTGACTCCTAGCCAAGCTAGCAATGATGTTACCAAGGATGAGCCACTTTTCTTGGTGCTAGTATTGTCTAGCAGTCGCTTCGTAAGCAACTCACTCATTGTAAGGTCTGCTTCTAAGGCTCTCTCCCTATCAACATTTCCTCTTGTTTTTTTTATACGTGAGATGGCTAGGATCCTATGAATCTTGTTGAGCTCTCTCTCCTAGCACAACCTTTGGGCCCTTTGCTCCTAGCTATAGCTCGATATGCATTGCAATGTGATCCTTTCTAGCCTCCTCTCCTCCTCAAGATCGACTATGATATTGGTTGTAGGTCTTTCATGATGTGTTATCCTCGTCTATTGGTCATACTATGTTATAAGTCATTGGATGTCATTCGGGTACCCTACCATGTTAAGGTCGAGGTCATTCTCATTCGAGCTTGTAACTTCCATGGTGGTTGTCTCCTAACCCACTAGTATTTCTATGAGCTCAACTAGGTTGGCTAAAGATGTGTCTCTAATCTTGCTTGGTCCTTCTTCTCTTAGTGGTTTACTGGTTCTATCTTCCCTAGATCTTTGCTTCTGGTATCTTGGGTCACTGGTTTGATTTTGAAGCAAGCTTCTCTTTCTTCTTTCCAAGTTTCTTATTGAAAACTTCCATGGAGATCTCTCCTCGTAGTTCCTTGCCATGGCCATATCTCTTCATGAAACCTTTAGAGAATGATCCATGATGTCTCAAGCAACCTATAGACTACCTATTTTCTCAATCATCACCAAAGTACTGACCATGTGGAGTAGCAAGAGACCTAAAAATTTTGCGCCATTTTTTTCCTGCTCATCTCCTCCTGAATAATTAGAAATCTTCTCCACCATTGAAGCTTCTATCTCACTTGGCTGATCAATGGTAGTCTTGACATGAATTACATACCCTCTAATGCTCGATCTTTCACTCTCCTTCAGTCTTGAAGCTTCCTTCACAACCCTAGCTATGGTTGAAAATGGATAACACAAAGATTTCAGCAATTTCTTGACGTTTTGAGTCAATCTTGGTGTTTTTTATCTTCAAGAAGTGAAAATCAAGCATCTACAATCGACATTGGGAAAAATTTGGATCTTTCAAGCAAGATTGAAGTATTCTTCTCATCTAGATTGGGGCAAAACAGGGCAGCCATCAATCTTCATCATTTACGGACTTGGTTTACCAGTCGAATATAATAATTTCAATTATGTGAATGATCTCTTCATCAAGAGATTCTCGAAGGAAAGATACTTCGACAACCTCATTGTTAAGCTAATGAGTGTCAACCAAAAAGACAAAGAGGACATACAAGACTACATCACTCACCTGAGGAGTCTCTACAAGAGGATACATGCAGCTGAGCAACCCAATGAGAGAGTGATCTCCACTTTATTCATTAACGGGATCTGCAATGACTAACTCTATAAGGACTTAGCAAGAAACTCAAGTCAATCTTCTCTCTATTTGCTTGCTCATTTTTAGGGAAATGGGATGAGATATGCCCTAGATGGCCACAAGTCCCCAACATGCTATGGGCTCATGGTTCCAACCACCTCCTCCTAGGCCTTTACCTCTCCCTCTACCTAAATCCATGACCAGCACATGCCTAAAGTCCATTACTATGGGATTACCCTCCTCATCATAAGAGACATAAGGATTTACGTATGCATCTTCCTCCAGTGATTCCTTTACAAAGTGCACCAGAGCACTACTTGATGGATACGTCATTATAGGTCTTGGTGGTCTAGGGATTCCTGTTGGGTTGATGTTGATCTTAGAGCAGCTGGCTTTGAATTATTAGGTGCAGGTAGAGCCAAAGGGGATCCCCTTCCAAAGTAAGGCTACCTAACTCCTAGACAATATGGTTGGGCATAGGGTTGATGGTATGGAAATCGTCTTGGCAATCAAGAATGCACATAACATCATGTCCGAATCTTCTGCCATAGTTGGCACAAGGCTGAAACTAAGGATTGGGACATTCAAATGGCAGATGGTTCCCTCCACAATGTGCACACTACATGTGAGGTTGCACTGGCCTTTGCAATGACTCCTATAGTTTGGTTAGCTTTAACTCTAGATTAATTATCGCTTAGGTCTAGATGACATTCTTTCCTTTATCTTGCTCACTAGTGGCTAATCATTTGCAAAGTGTTGCGGTTCTCTCGAAAATTTCCAAATGTGTTATTATCTTGTTACATAGCCCTAGAGCCTCTCTCTAAGCAAGTCATCCACTCATATAGCCTCCTCAAAGACTCTTTCTAGCACATCCCTTTTTAGGTTCAAGTTACTTGCTAAGGCCTTATAGAGTTCTTCATTGCAAATCCCATTAATGAATACAGTGGAGATTGCTCTCTCATTGGGTTACTCAACTGCAAGTATCCTCTTGTAGAGACTCCTCATGTGAGTGATGTAGTCTTATATGTCCTCTTTGTCTTTTTAGCTGACATTCATCAGCTTAACAATGAGGCTGTCGAAGTATCTTGCCTTCGAGAATCTCTTGATGAAGAGATCATTCACATAGTTGAAATTACTATGTTCGTCATGCCCGTTGAGCAGGTCCATGAGGTTGTTAGCCTTGCATACTTGCTCGAACTGCTTGATGAAGCTGTAGGGGTCATTTCCTGCTTGATATTTATTGAGTTGCTTGGCAACTATGGATATCTTTGTTTGGCTCTTAGCATTTGGAGTGACTCCTAGCCAAGCTAGCAATGATGTTGCCAAGGATGAGCCACTTTTCTTGGTGCTAGTATTGTCTAGCAATCGCTTCATGAGCAACTCACCCATTGTAAGGTCTGCTTCTAAGGCTCTATCCCTATCAACATTTCCTCTTGTTTTGTTTCTAATTGATATGGCTAGGATCCTATGAATCTCATTGAGCTCTCTCTCCTGGAACAATCGTTAGGCCCTTTGCTCCTAGCTATAGCTCTTTATGCATTGCAATGTGATTCTTTCTAGCCTCCTCTCCTCCTCAAGATCCACTATGATATTGGCTGTAGGTCTTTCATGATGTGTTATCGTCGTCTATTGGTCATACTGTGTTATAAGTCACCGGATGTCATTCAGGTACCCTACCATGTTAAGGTCGAGATCATTCTCATTCGAGCTTGTAACTTCCATGGTGGTTGTCTCCTAACCCACTAGTATTTCTATGAGTTCAACTAGGCTGGCTAAAGATGTGTCTTTAATCTTGCCTTGTTCTTCTTCCCTTAGTGGTTTACTGGTTCTATATTCCCTAGATCTTTGCTTTTGGTATCTTGGGTCATTGGTTTGATTTCTGAGATTGCACTCCTAATGGTGGTTTGTTTCTTACCTCAATTCCCTTTAGTGTGTTCCTTGTTAATCCAATCAATATGTAAGTGTATGCACCCTTATACGCTTGAGTAGTGTGACTTGATGTGAGCTGTGCAAAATCAGGATTTCTAGTTTTCACATGTACTTAAGTGTCTATGATGCAGGGTGCAATCTTCAATGAACTCAATCACATCCAATCAATTTCATGCAATTGCTTGAGAGTTAGCTGTTCAAGGCCTAAAAATCATATGAGTCTGAGTGGACTAAAGCTACTCATACGAGTTTGATGAGAATTTGATCGTCCAAGGCATGTGGCTCACCATCCAAGTGGCATAGAAAAAACACCAAATGGCACAAATATTGATTGTAATGATTTAATGCACAACTTTTTATGCACCTAGGGTTCTGCTTGTAGTGAAAACCAGGAGCTTGAAGATAAGAGGATAATGTGCATAATAAGAGATAGAGATAGAGACAATATAGAGAAAGGAGTGAATTGCAGTTGAACATTTCATTGCTAGTAGTTGTATATATACATGGTACATTAAATGAGGTAGGTGAGCTCCGTCTCTAAATATTTGAGATATTTACAAAGTGGATATCTATGAGATCCTTTGTCCACATACTGACTTGTCCTTATCTTATCCAGCTTTTATCCTTATCCACAACTTTATCTTAACATTCCCCCTCAAAAGGATTCCATAGGTATCTGTAAAGAAATAAAAGATTACATTCAATTCATCAATACAGCTAGATGTTTTCCCCTCCCAATCATATCATGCAAAGGATTTGCATGGCAATTTTGTGTTTCAAGTGAGAAACTGATTTGGTAAGGAAATCAGTAGCATTATCACATGATGGTACATATTGAAGGATGACATGGAAATTTTCAACTAATTCTCATACAAAATGATATTTTGGGCCTTGCATGATAGAGATTGATGCTTTATAGTCAGTGAAGATTAGAATTTGCTAAGGCTGATACCCAAAAGTGATATCTTCCAAGAGTTTCTTTAGATAAATTATTTCGTAGGCAGCCATGTTGCATGCCACATATTCAGCTTCAGTAGTAGAGAGTGCTACAGAGTGTTCCTTTTTGGTGCTCCAAGAGATGGGACCTCCTGCTAGAGTAATGATAAAACTAGTGAGAGATCTTCGGATAGCAAGGTCACCACCCCAATCTACATCGAAATAGGCCCGTAAAGAAAATCATTGCTGTCTTTTGTAAAACAAACTCCCACATTTGATGTTGCCTTTAGATATTGTAAGACTCGTTTGAGCTGTTTCCAATGTTCATAAGTGGGTTTATGCATGGCTTTGGTAAGAATATGTCTTGCATAAGATAAATCTAGATGGGTACAAGTAATTAGATATCGAATATATCCAAGTGCTTCCATATAAGAAATAGTCTCCATTTCACGAGCTTGATCAATTGAAAGAGAATGAGATGAGGATGGATTCAATTGGAGATTTTAGGCAAGTGGAGTGACCATGGGATTACATTTTAGCATGGAATAATGGGAGAGAATTGACATAATGTAGGTACGTCGATGCATTTTGATGGATGTGGGCGATTGTTCAATTTCAATGCCAAGATAGTAATTCATAGGACCATAGTCTGTTATAGCAAACTATGAAGATATGATAGATTTGGCTTTGGACATTGTGTTAGGAGAGTTGGCAAGAATAGGAATATCATCAACGTAGAAACCTAAGATAATGACATTGTTTCCATGAAGAAGAGTATAAATGTTGTGATCTATTTCTAGCCTTCGAAAGCCATGGTGTAGTAAATGAGAATGAATACGAGTGTACCACTGCCTTGAAGCCTGTTTTAGTCCATAAAGAGCTTTATGCAGTAGGCAAACATGTGTAGGAAATTTTGGATCAACAAAGTTTGGTGGTTGAGACATATAAATTTTTTCTTCTAAGTGATTGTGCAAGAATGCAATTTTGACATCAAAGTGGTGAAGAATCAATTTAAAATGAGCTGCCATGGAGAGTAATACCCATAAAGAGGACAAAGAAAGTACAGTAGAGAATGTACTTCTATAATGGAGGCCTTCAATTTCTTCGAAACCACGAAAAACAAGTCGAGATTTGTACTTGTTGATGGAGCCATGTGGTTTGAGCTTTTTGCGAAGTACCCATTTGCAGCTTATTGCAGATTCTCCAGGAGGAAGGGGTACCAATTTCCAGGTGTTATTATGAAGTAGAGCTTTGTATTCATCAAGCATTGCAGCTTGCCATCGAGAGGCTTCAGTACTTTGAAGTGCTTGAGTAACAGTAGGGAAAATTGGAGCTTCGGGAATAGTGATTAGAGGTGAATCTCGAGCTTGGCCAAGGGCAATGTTGGCTTGAAGATGAAGATCATGTAAGTTTTTGAAGCAAGGAGTTCATTATGATTATACCTCTTCAATGTTGGAGTCGGAAGTACTGAATAAGGTGATGGGCATTGATGGAGAAGTTGGAGATGGAGGCCGTAGAGTCGTAACAATGAGAGCCATAGGAGAAGTATTGCTTGATGTTGAAGGCATTGCTGCTACGCGAGCAGACCTTCAAGGTTTGTGCTTATTAGTAGATGGAGCTAATTATGGACTAGAGGCATGGAGAGGAATCGAGTTTTCGTGATGAAATGAAGCTTGTAGGAGACAAGAAACAACCTAATGATTATATAGATTTTCTCCTTCATATTGGGAGCTTTGAAGTTGTGGAGGCGGAGTGTGAATTTGTTTATTGTAAATGGGGCAGGTTGGTTGTTTGGATAGACAGCAGTCGAGCTACTATGGTGCGCCAGTTGTTGTTATTTTGTAGTCATTGAAGTCACCTGTACCTACTTGGCGTGGAGTGGAGCAACTGGAGATTTTGGACTGTTTGAAGAGTCCATATGCTGTGTATCATCTTGTGAAGGTGATTGTTGCTTCTGTGTGGCGTTGAATATGCAAGTTGTTGCCTGACCTTCAACACTGTTTGGATGGATAGCATGCATGATTTTTGATGTTCGATGGGCTGGAGCTTTAATAGCTTTTGAAGATTTTAATAAGGTTTGAAGATTTTGGAGATGAGGGTCATTCACATGACCTAACGAAATTTGAACCTCTAAAATGAGATAAGGATGATGATAAAGGTGAAGAGCTGGTGTGGCTAGAACTAGAAGGAGAGGATTTTGTCGAAGATATATTGGAGGCATGTCTAATGTCGAAGATTCATTGATGGGAAATAGTGTGAGAGATGGACATTGTGTTGTGTTGGATGGAAGAAGATTATCTTCATAAAACATGGCACTTTGGCCATAAATAAAGACCTTGTCAGTTGGATCATAGAAGCAACAGGCCTTGTGACCATGTGGCTCTCCATATCTTGTAAAAATTAGTTGTGTGGCTCTAGGAGAAAACTTGGATTTGTGATATTGATTGACAAGAAATGCAATGCATCCAAAGATTTTAAGATATGATAAGTCATTAGGGTGACCAAACCACAATCCGTAAGGAGTATTATTTTGTAGGAAGTTGGAGTACAACATGTTTTGAAGATATGTTGCTGTAGCAATTGCTTCCTTCCAATAGTCTTTTCCCAGACAAGCTAGTGATAGCATAGCTCTTGCATCATTGAGTAGTGTATGATTATTTCTTTCGGCAACTCCATTTTGCTATGGATGATGTGGTATGGTAAGCTCATGTTGAATGCAAAAGGCCTTGCAATAATCTTCTAATTCATTTGAAGTATATTCTCCTCCATTGTCTGTACGAAGAGCTTTGAGTCGTAACTCATGCTTATTTTCAACTGCTTCCTTATATTCTTGGAACTTGGAGAAGACTTATGACTTCCTTGTGAGGAAATATACAACAGTATATCTTGAATAATCATCAATAAGCACCATAAAGTATTTTGCGCCAGTGAGAGATACAAGATTTATTGGACCATAAATGTCAGAGTGTACTAATTGAATTGGTTGAGTCGTAATGGAGTAAGATTTGGGATAAGGAAGATTTGTGCTTTACTAAGAGCACAAGCTTGACAAAATGGAAGTGGAATGCCGTAGACAAGCTTCTTGTGAATAAGTTATTGGAGAATATTCTGAGAGGCATGACAAGCCTAGAGTGCCATAGGAGTGTGTTCTGTGGGTGGTAGACCTGTGTGAAGTAATGGAGTTAACTGAAGCATTTCAAGGAGGTTTTAGTAGTGAATACCCAAGTGTATAAAGTCGACCTACTTTGGGGCAGGTAAGTTTGAGAGAAGGTGAGAGTAGCTGTAAGATGCAGTGGTCTTTATAGAAGTGAGTAGTGAGAGAGGATTGAGAAGTGAGCTCACTGATACTTAATAAATTTTTCTTGAGATTGGGAACATAATAGACTTTATGTACCTTGATTATGTTATTGGAGGGAAGCTCGACTTGAATTAGCCTTGAGGTTGTTGAATGTTGTTGTCCCCCATGGCAACACCGAGTGGAGTAGAGATCTCTTTGAAGTTGATTAACCATTCCTTGTAAAAAGTCATATGATGATTAGGTCCAAAATCTAGAAACCATGTATATTCTTCTTTAAGTTTGATGAAGGTGCCCAAACACTTGTGGTTAGGCTGATGATTGTTTCTGGTTCCTCTTCTATGTCATAATTGCCGATGCTAACAAAGCGAGTCTGTGACCTTTTGATTGATATTTGTTGTATCTATTTTTTTAATGACAATCCTTTTCAATATGACCTTGTCTTTTGCAAGCATTACATATGAGATTATAATGAGTGTTTCTTGTTAAGGATAGGGATTGAGAAGATTGAGTTGGGCTTATGTTGAGGATTACCAAGAATACCTTTGAAGTTAGACCGAGAAGAAACTTGGGCTTTTGTTGAAAGTGTTGAGCTCTTTTGTGAAGATGTTTTGGATTGTAAGAAGTTACAACTAAAGCCTTGGATTCTTGATTTGAAGAAGTAGAAAGAGTATCTCTCATGACTTGCACTTGCTTGATTCTATTAATCAATGGGCTGAAGCTTGAGTTTATCAGTGGTGGAGGTTTGAGTAGTAATAAAGGCTCTCCAAGATAAAGGTAAAGAAGAGAGTAGAAACATGGCTTGTATTTCTTCTTAGATGACCAAACCAGATATTATGGTTTCATCTATCAAAGATTTCCACTATTCTAAGAACTTAGTGGCAGATTGATCTTCATGCAGTGGCAGTAGATAGTTTTCTAAACATGGTCATTTGATAAACAATATATATATGTTCATATGTATTGTTGAAGAATTTCCAAATACCTTTTGTAGTGGGTATTTTTCTCACTAGTTGTACTTGTCGATCTCCACAATGGACAAGTATTTCCATTCTCGCAACTGCATCTCTTTGTATCCATTCTTCCTTGTTTTCTCCTTCTTGTTCAAGGCACTCTTCCTTGCCATTGATAATATTCCATAGATTTTCTTGAGATAGGTAAAGTTGCATACTTAGCTTCCACACTTGATAGTTGCTGCCATTGAGTTCATCGATCTTAATGTGTTGATTGTAGGAGGTGGTGGCATTAATGAGAGCCATTGGACGAATGAGAGTAAAGGAGGACGATTTTGCATCATTGTTCATATATGGATTTTCTAATCATCAAACCTAAGAAAGATGTCAAAGTAAGACTCTAATTTGGATATCCACTCCTCCAAATCTCATGATGAATATGAATGACCACTATATTTAGTTAGCACTATCTTATCACAGAGCTCCCTTTCTAAAAGTCTTATTGTCTATTTGATGCTTGGGGATGCATGTCCATATAGCTACAAATGGGAGCTAAAGATTAGCTACACGCTTGTGATAGTTAGTTTGGAGTCTTCTTGGAGGAATAGGTGATTGGCTTCTAGCTTTTAGAGAGTTAGACATATGAATGCTCAACATTGGCTTATCATTCCTAAAAGATTTATTCCCAATCCCATAAGTAGTGTGTATTATACCCTTATTTCCAATTATACCAAGTTGTGGATTAGGATTTGAAGGCTATAATGACTATTGAAATGACTGCTTATCCCTACTTTCCTTATTTACCATTGGCGTTGCCACAAGTACTAAGCTTGTCCAATGGTTCTTTAATGGATGAACCAAATTTCTCCAAGGAATCTTTAGTAGAGTGGAACATTTGCTCCATTATTTCCTTGTTTTCACATTTGATTGAACCATCTACTCCACCACTTGGTCTAACTTGAAAACAAGCTATATATGTCTAATGGGATGTCTAGTTTAATTGTTATAAAGTGGCATTCAAAGTACTATATATACCATACTCTTGTGATTCCTCTTCTTCATGATGTGGCTCAAGTATTTCTTCATGTTCTTCCTTGATTTATTGCTAAACATCCTCATTGGCTTTATTCTTTTCTTTATTTCTAGCCATTTCTGCTCACTATCAAAGTGCACTCCAAATAGATCTCATGTTACAAAATGACTATAACTTTTCACTATGATATCAGGATGAAAAAAAAATTTATTCAAAAAGATACTAACAAATAGCTCTAAAGGGAGTGAGCCCAGAGTGGAAGTAGACAAGCAGAAGTAAGTGCTATGGTGAAAGGATTGAGAGAGAGAGAGAGAGAGAGAGAGAGAGAGAGAGAGAGAGAGAGAGAGAGAGAGAGAGAGAGAGAGAGAGAGAGAGAGAGAGAGAGAGAGAGAGAGAGATGCAAGATGTGGGAACTCCAATAGTCACAAAATGTGATCATCCTTTCCTTTATTCAAATGTCAATAAAATGATAAAGAATCAAGTGACAGTGATAGGCATCTGCTACTTGTAGTGTACAGGTGTGTAGATACTCTCAGTGTAGTAATACACAAGCAGCTAGGCACATGTATCTTTATCCCCCAACAACCTCCCACTTAAAGGAAAATGTGTTCCTAGTGAGGAGAGGACAAGAAAAAAGTGACAAAGTACAAATGTACATAAGTAATACCTAGGTATGCCACCATACAGCGGAACCAAAGAGCCTTCTTGCAAGCCCCAATGTCTACAACGTACTTAGCCTTAGAAGTAGAGAGGGCCATACATCTCTACACCATGGATATTCAAGAAACAACATCTCTAGCAAAGGTGAAGACATGGACAAAGGTGCACTTTCTACTATGCAAGTCTTGTATAATCAAAATCAGTGTATCCCATGAATCCTATATCCTAGCCACCATTTAGGTACCTCATGATACCCTTGATGGCATCCCAATTCCATCTACCAAGTGTAGCTATATAGCATGCCACAACTCCCATTGCAAATGCTATGTTAGGACGAGTGGCTATCATGGCATACATCAAATTGTCCACAATAGATGCAAAAGAGATCTCAGCCTTCTCCTAATCAAATTGTGGACACTCAGCTCAACTAACCTTTATATGAGAAGATAGAGGATAGCCAATAGGCTTATCATCTTGCATATGAAACCGCTCAAGGACTTTCTGGATATACTACTTCTATGACGGCATATAAAGAAGCCCCTTAGAGTGATTGTGCCTGATGATGCACATCCCAAGAATGTACAAGGATTGTTCCAAGTCCTTTATCTCAAATCTCTTCTTGAGATGAGTTTTCAAGTCATTGAGCTCATTATGAGCTCCCCTAGAAATAAGCATATCGTCCACATAGAGTACCAAAATCATAAGGCTGCCCATCACAAGCCTTCTTCGTGTATAAACACGGATCCATAGAACCATGGCTATATCCTTATGAATGTATAAAAGCATTAAACATTGGTACCATTCCCTAGGTGTTTGCTTAAGGTCATAAAGGCTCTTTCTCAACTTACATCCCAGGTGTTCCCTGCCTTTTTCTTCAAAGCCATTAGGTTGCTACATATAGATCTCATGGAAAATAACATCATGGTTGTATCTTGCCCTCTCATGGAAAATGACATCATGGTTGTGGACAACCTTGCAAGTCTACGAACCCCATAGGTGATAGCCCATCTGACCTACATCCCCATGACCAAGAAATATGCATTTCACAAACTTAAGATCCTTTTGGAATATGGCAGAATGTCTCACAACCAAAGATGCAAAAATGAGCATAGGATGGTACCTTTGCAACCTAGCAATCAAAACCAGTGCAAGGGGACCAGTTCAACAAGTGTATGGTAGTAGTAACCACCTCAATCCAAAAGTGCTGGGGTAAGCTTTCCTAGCTAAGTATGCTAGAGACTCTCTCCTAAATCTTCATGTTCATGCATTTAGTAATACCATTCTTGGGAGGGGTGTAGGGGGCTATCAATTGACACTTTAATATTTCAGCCCTATTATTGGACCTTAGGCATTTCAGCCTATACCAAGACTATTCTCAACAAGGGTAAGCCAAAGTTTAATGGTAGACAATACATTCGATTTCTGCTTAATAGGGTAAGCCCAGACCTTATGTGAGTAATGATCAATGAATGTGACAAAGTACTTCAGACTCTGACGACAGGGCATGGGACCACATACATCCGAATAAGCCTCACCCATGCACTTCATGCTAGAATTTTTATGTTGTACAATGTGTCTACCTACCATATAAACAATGATCATAAGACTCAAACACTTATAGTCTAAGGGCAAAAGATACTGCAAATGGGTAAGCATTTTCATTCCTTTCAAAGACATGTGCCCAAGGCAACAATGCCAAAGAGATATGTGAAACTACAAACAAAACCAAAACATGGTCAACTAACCCAAATGCAAGCAAGGGATAGAGAGTACTAGACTTAGCACCACATGTAATAACAAGATTTCCACTAGTAATCCTCCATGAGGAATCACCAAAAGAGACAACATAATCTGCATCATCCAAGGTACCAACAGAGATAAGGCTCTTCATGAGAGCCGATACATGATGTACATCATGAAAAGTGAACATGCTGCCTGAACCAAAGTACAACTGAACATCACCAATAACAAATATCTCCAATGACAAATCATTACCCAAAAAAATAGATCTACTGATATTGCGATAGGAGTGAAACCACTCTCTATGAGAGGGGTCACATGAAAGGAAGCCCGTGAATTTATCAACCAACACTGAGTATATCCTGACAAAGCATCAGTCAACTGTGAAGCATCCAAAGAAGAAGTTTCCAAGATAAGAACATCAGATATGTTAGGATGTACTACAATAATCTCTTCAATTTTGTCACTAGACTTCCTAAAAGGCACAATGCTACGGTTACCCTTTCCCTTTTCCTTGCGTTTGTCTTCGTGCATTTTATGACACTGTGTCTAAATATGACCTGATTTTCCACAATAATGACAAGTAAGACCAGACTTACGACCATGAGACTTACTACAAAATTTTCCAAGTGTCCTAAATTGAGACCTATTAAAGTCTCTACCACGACCATTTTCATCCTGCCAGTCTTTTATAGTCAATGCATGTGATGTATGGGAAGCATCCACATTCTTTTCATTCACCTTTTCTATCAAGAGGGCACTCTCAACATCTTATAATTTCAACCCATCCTTAGTACATAAAATCGTACTACATAAAGTGCCCCACAACTCAGGTAAAGTACTAAGCAAAAATAAGGATGCAACCTATCCTTGAACTCAATCTCTTTCAAAGCTAAACGGTTGATGATGGAGTGAAACTCATTCGAGTGTACAAACATAGAAGTCCCTTCCTTCATGTGAAGGTCCATCAACTGTTTCTATCAATACATTTGAGATGTAGGACTCTGGATGTCATAAATATTCAATAAATAAGTACCAAGCCCAAGCCAAGAGGTCAAATTAGCCTACGATAGGGTAACTACATCCAATAAATATCAAGAGATCATGTACATGTCACAATGAGTCCCACTATCTCACTGTGATAAGCTCAAGCTCAACTGCAAAAAAACCGAATGCTTTATAGTACATCCAAGTGCCAATGTGACTCAATACACAAAACCGAATAGCTCCCATTGAAGCAAAAGTTGAATGCCCAATGAGCAAGCAAAGCTCAAAACATCATGTGAATGACATCTAGACATCCAAGTTCCATAGAGCATACATCCAGAGGCATAAAACCCATTATATAGTCCTCAAGCCCATAACCGCATAAGCCACTGAAGCAACCAAGGCATAAACCATAATTGAGATGAATATTAACAATCTCAAAATCAAAGATCAAGAGGATCCCATAGTATATTCGAGTGTATAGACCAATGCTAAGCATCAATACATGTATATGAAACACTCGAATGCCATTCAAGAGCAATAGTCATCTAGTGTTTCCTAAGAAAAGCTTGTTGTCCACTATACTATAGTAGTAAAAACTCTACTAAAACTAAGCTAACGTAAGCTCAATCAAATCCCAAAAGTATTCCAAGACATGTATCAAGCAACCCCAAGTGTCAAGCTAACATTCGAGTATTAATACCAAGCCCCAAAAGCATCAAATGACAAGAGGCATACACTTTTCCTAGATAGATGACATTCAATCCTATTATTATAGCAATGAAATCTATAGGAAAATTGACCCAAAAGTATGATCAAATTAGAACAATAGTATCTCCAATCAATGCCATATTATCCCCCAAGTATCTGGCATCAATATATGTGCATATGGGCATCCCAAGAAGTATGTACAAGACCCAATGTCTAAGAAAACTCTATTCAAACTTGTATAATATCAAGTCTTTTGTATATTTCAGCAATAAGGAATGGAGGTAGGGTGCTCCAATATGCAAGTGACCAATACCAAGAAGAGTTCAAGAGGTTGCCCAAGTGCCAGGGGTATCAATGACCACACAGGAGGCAAGAGAGACACCAAATTGATCATGGAGGTGGGCTAGACAGCCATGCGCAAATCATGCTAGCTAGTCTAGTGTAGCTGCTACTATGGCGAAGCTGAATGCTCACTAAAGTGGGCTCAAGGCAGGCCCAATGATGCCCTAAAGAAGCCTTAGTAGGCGTGGTAGGTGGTGGAGCAATGGGAGATAAAGATATACCTTGAAGGTTAAAGCTATGGCCGCTCATGACTGTGAACTGATGCAGGTGTTTGAATGGAAGCTAAAGCAATGCCAAATCAGGCTCAAGCTATTGGAAAAGATGGCTCTAATACCAGTTGAAGGGAGTGAGCCCAAAGTGAAAACACACAAGTGGAAGCAAGAGCTATGGTGGAAGGAGAGAGAGAGAGAGAGAGAGAGAGAGAGAGAGAGAGAGAGAGAGAAGATGTTGGAACTCCAACATTCACAATGTGTAATGAGCCTTCCCCTTTATTCAAATGTCACTAAAAGAATAAAGAATGAAGTGATAGTGATGGGTGCCCACTACTTGCGTTACTTGCAATGTACAAGTGTGCAGGTAATGTCAAGTTAGTAATACATGGGCGACTAGGCACATGGGCCTTTCCCCCCAACAAGATCTTCAAGATGAGATATCATACTTCACTTTAGATTCAGATCAAAATATTTTAGAAAAAAAAATTTCCTACTATATAAAACAATCCACCACCTCATAAACTCACTATTTTGGCCTTTCCACAACCCATAGATCCCAAGTAAGGTCTCAAAATCCTATAGCACTCTAGATAAAACCTATAGGAATAGAATACCACCCTACAATGATCTATATTAGCCCTATTTAAGCTCTAAGATAGCATCTATACCTCTAATCAAGAGGATAATGCTCCCAAAGGGACTCCTAGTGCCTTGTTTCATTATAACAACTCGTAAACAACTTGTATATGACTAAGAATAGCCTGTAGCACTTGCAAATGACTAAAAATATTTTTCAATAAATTCCCAAGTTCCCTATTACTCATGCAAGTACATGTACCCTAATTTTAAAGGCCAAAAGGACTATAATTCATATGTAGTCCCTGTAATCTGATCAATAGTGCCCTATTTTAATGCTCTTCAAGTAAGGTCTTCAAATCTTCAATAAGTCCACTCACAACATGTGTGTGAGGGATAAAACAATAGGATAGACTCCCTACATGGGCTCCAAATGACCAGGAGGAATGGTCACCTCTCTTGTATCCCACTGTCTCCTTGACATCCACCTTTTCCCTCGATGGGTATATCTATGGATTGATGGATAAAAGAATAGTGAAATTGAAGAATGGTTGAGGGTCTTACCACTGTAATTGCAATACTTACCCTTTACAATTTATTGCTTGGGTATAAGAGAATCAAAGGCACAAATCAAGATTATACATTAAAGCATGAAAAATTGGAGCCATGATTGGAGTTGAAACAAAACCAATGCTGAAAATCACTTTAAAACCTCTGAGAAGCCTAAAGAGGTAATAAGCTCTAATCTATGGTTCATAAGAAAGCTAAGTAAACCATTATCTCTTATCAACAAGATCATAACCTTTAGTAATTGGATTAAGAGAGATTTCAGATATTAAAAGGAGATGGATTGCCTATTTAAAGCTTTAAAAGATGAATAAAGAGAATCAAGCTTTAGCCCCGCTACTGATTGGAAAAGAATCCCCCATTCAATCCATAATTCTTCATGATCCATAAGCTCCATGAATTATCCCATACAATGCTTGAAGTTCATCAAAGCTTTGAAGAAGTGCCTTCAATCCATTTGAATGCTCAAATACAAGAAATTTGAGCTTTATGTGTGAAAGCCCCAAAACATTGCTCTGTAATGTTTGATGTACTGAAATCTCCTTCAATGTCTTCAATCTTGATGCCAATGGAGTATAATGGCGATAGGAGAGCCTTGAAGATCGGGGAGTACCAAAGCTTGAAGAAATTTAAAGCTTCAAGGTTATCCTGCTGTGTATTAGGGTTTCTTAAAGAGGGAAAGAGTAAAGGAGCCAAATGTATTGGTTAATCACTTAAAGAATGAAGAAGACTTGCAAGAGATGAAGTATTTGATGCTCATTAGGGAGGACAATGGCTGCCAATGCCTAGAAGAATTGTTTGCAAATTAACATATTTGTGATGCATTTTATGGGGTTGCTCTAGGGAGTAATACTTAGCAAGTTTGGTCAATGCTATACTCTATGTATTGCTCAAGACTCATATATTAATTGCCCCAAGGTGGAAGAGGAAGACATAGGCTTCAAAGAGTAGAAGATTCATGGATGTCCTCCATGAAAGCTTCAAAAAGCTTGAAGGGAAGAAAATATAGAAAACTTATTTCCAAAAAGTAATTGGATTCCAAGTCCTAAATAATTCCTATTTTCCTTTCTTTAACCAAATTACCTTTGTAATAGCTTATTTCTTGGCCACGACCTACTATCTTATCCATTGTGACTCTAACTTGGTCGCCATATCTTGAACTTAGCTCTAATTAGACTGTCCTATACACTTAAAAGCTCCTTGGTCTTTGCACTTGCTCACTTCAAGAGTTGAACACCTTATCCTTGAGTAACTAGAATATGATTGACTTGATAGAGAAATATATAGTTAGATTATGACCAAATGGATCAAAGAACAATGCTCTAATAACACTTAGCAAGAAGAGGACTTAGAGGTGAGAGAAGAGAGTGTAAAAGAGAGAAAAAAGACAAGAGAATGAGTGATCAGGAGAGAGAAGCCATGGAAACTGTGAATAAGAATATAAGATGAAGAGACTATGATTGCATTAATGAAGTAATGAACAATTACAAGTCTCAACACCTTAAATACCTATGCTAGTGTGACATGGCATTATTAAAAAACCATCTAAAGTAATGTCTCTTTCCAACTTCTTACAAATGAAAATTAGTACAAGCCATCATATTCACTTTTCATAAGACAATGGTGAAGAACACAAAATTAGATACCTATAATATGTCTTATAAAAAGTGAAATACTAAGCAGGAAAAGTAATACAAGCCATCTTATTCATATTTCATAAAGCAATGGTGAAGAAGGACACAAATTTAGATGCTTGTGTCTTATAAAAAGTGAAATAATAAAAAGGAAAAGCAATACAAGCCATCATATTTGTATTTTTAAGGCAATGATGAAGAAGGACACAAAATTACATGTTTTAATCCTACAATATGTCTTATGAAAAGTGAAACACTAAAAAAGAAAAGTAGTCACTTACCAAAACCAATCTTCTTTTCTTCTTGTCATGAAAAATGGATTTGAAATGCAATGAACTAAGTCTCTGTAAGAGTCTTGTTTGAAATAGAGAGTTCTTTAATATAAAACTTCTCAAAAGGTGGTCAATAGCCCTAGATTTTTTTTAAAAATGATCACTTTTTTAAAAATGTACATACTTTTAAAGCCCAAAATGGTTCCTCTATTTGACTATTTTGGAGTCCCTTTGTAAACCCTCTTTTTCATTCTCAACTCATTTCTTCAAGCACTCAAATAATATAACAACATGCACACACTCAAGACTTCAAGACTTATACGTAAGATATCCTCTCAAATGTGTCTATTTGCTCCTTTGAGATGTTACAAAATAAATTGTACTTATTCTTTTAGATAGATTCGGATAAATATTTACATATTGAACTATAACAAAAATTATTTTGTTACAATGTGTGTTTGAAACTAATGTTGACAAGCTTCTTATATAAACAAAATTTTAAAGATTTAGATTTAAATAAAAACTTAGTTATCTCATGAAATACAAAGTATAATTGTCCCAACTAATGGTGTAGATTTATATTGTGCGTGTCTTATAAGAAGATTTGGTCCATCTAGTATTTGAAATCTAGTTTTTTCTCTTTTATCTTATAAAATGTGACTTTAGTTCATGACTTTGTAGTCTGTCTCTAAGAAAAGTCACATTCCTTATGATAGTCTTAACTTTTTATATAGGATTTTACGGTGGGCTAGAATGTAAAGTATAATTGCTCCAACTAATGATGTAGCTTTATATTGTGCATGTCCTATAACAAGATTTGATCCATTTAGTACTTGAAATCTAAATTTTCTCCCTCGTCTTATAAAATGTGATTTTATTTTATAATTTGATAGTCTATCTCTAAGAAATTCACATTTCTTACAATAGTCTAACTTTTTGTATAGGTTTTTGTTTTGGATTGGATTACAAAATATACTTTTTCCAACTAATGATGTAGATTTAGTCTATTTCCATAATTAATTGTGTAGATTTATATTGGATATGTCTTATGAAATGCGATTTAAGTTCATGATTTTGTAAATTGCCTCTAGAAATTTTATATTTTTTACAATAGTCTAACTTTTTGTGTGGGTTTTTATTTTGGACAAAGAAAAAGCACGCATAAAATATTTGTGATAAGAATTGACAAAAAAGAGACTATCATCTGAAAGGATGGAGCAAGAATTGATTGAAGAGACAATCGATGATTTTTTTTTAATTTTCTTTACAAAGCAAAAAATTTATTAATGTATATCAAGGCAATGTTGAATGTTCTTTACACCATTCAAGAGCTTTTGGAGGATATAACTGACAAGTTTCAATTTACATGGAAGATTATATTATATACATAGAGTGTTACAATTAATAGTTATATGCATTACACTAATTCAAGCAACTAGTGATCCCAATATAAATATTATTACCAAGTGGAATCTCATTGATAAGGAGTTCAATCTCGAAACATATTGAATATCTAATGAATGGATCTTTTGTTGACAAAGTAGGAAATTCATCTAAGTTATCAACTATATTAAGACAAGGTTAAATGTTCCTTTCAACCTTCACGAGGTTTTAGAGAATCTTACTAACAACCTTCAAGGTTATAGAGAAGATTATACTAAGAATATAGAGAGTCTTACCATTGACAATTATGTATATTGCACTAATTCAAGTAACCAATGCTCCCAAGACAACACTTATTACCAAGTGAAACCTCATTAAAACTAGATTAATCTTTATCAAATAGTATGTCCATGGACATACTAACACATTTGACATATATATAATCCAAAATCCAAAATTGTTATATATCATTGGAAAAATCTTCAAACAAAGAATGTTGATGTATAATTTGCAACAAGATAAAACTTGATTTATAAAGATTTTAGCGTATGCCTATTTTTTAAATATGTTATTACTAAAAAACACAAAAGAATATACTATGTTGTTCTTTCACCATGCAACAACTCATTTCTATGTTTTGTTCATAAGTGATTCTTCAATCTAAGAACATATTTCTCTACAACAAATACTAAAAGATAATTGTAACCATCACCAAGGAATCCCATCAATGAAGAGCTATTGTAGAAAGGATATATGCTATTGTTTATGGGAGCTTCAAAATATAACATTCCATCCAACTAAAGATCAAAATTTTCCTTCTTTCAAATCTCCATACATGTTCTATGGACTCTAAAATAGTGTTGAGTTTTGTTCTTCTTATGATTGGTTTATACTCATATCCTAGCTAAATACGAATATAATAAATAGTTTTTTTATCGATAATGTAAAGATTATTATGTGATTGATCTATAGCCAAAGATGTGATTTAAAGATCACTATCAAAAAACTCCATGAATTCATAAAAGAAGAAGAACAAGAAAGAAACTAGCAAGAATGAGAAATAAATAAGGAAATGAGGACTAAGGGAGAAACAAAAGTTGAAAATTTTAAATTGAGTATTCATTCTCACATTTATGATAAAAGATCAAATCATTATTGGGCCAATCATTGTCACTTTTATGGAGGCTTAGATTTCTAAATTTGATACAAGCCACAAGGATGTTATGATAATGATATGTTACAATTTTGGATATGCTTATTTATCAAAAACTAGACTTTCTAAAAAATCAAAAAATAATTTTTTAATCCCCAAATAAGTCTCTCTCTAGGATCTCTTGTAGGGTTGTTTCAAAACCTCAAAACTCTCCTAATATACATGCAAATTACCTTCATAAGTCAATTTCAGCATGCATAATCTCTACAAACTAAGCAAAAACCAACATGATAAATCCTTCAAGGCAACAAATCCATGGAAATCTATGTGTAATCCTAAGCTGAGAGTAATCTAGGAGCTTTTAAGTGCAAGCTACTCTACAAAAGTGTTGTGATGCTAGTTGAGAGGGAAGCAATGGTGGGATACAAGGAAGAAGCTATGAAGTACGAGAGAGTTGAGAGAGAGAAGAACACAAGGGAGTTATGTGGGTGCAAAATAAGTTGTACCTTTTTTTTGTTATCTTCTCTTATATATGACTATCCATTGTATATACATATAAGGGGTGCCCATCTAGCTATAGGCCAGTGGCCTTTACCCCAATAATATTGTCATGGCTTTTGTATCCCTACAATGTGTAACATGGTGATTGAGCAAATAAATTATTCTATTGTGCTATGCTTTTCTAGCATAATTTTCTTGCATGAAGATAGAAAACATAGAATAATGATATTGATATGCAATATATTCTAAACATTATCACCATGAAACCAAATTTGTATAGTATTGTTGATTAGATAATATAGTTTCTTTTATTAGAGATCAGTGTTTCATCAAGTGCATGAAGGTAGTCTCTTTGTATACAATCAACCAACTTTAAATAGTAATATTTTTTGGACAACATCATATGCATTGTCTTCACTAAGCCAACTTCGTATAATACTTTGATCTAATGTTAATTACACATACAATAGGCTCTTTTCTTAGGTGTTTGTGTTTCAATGAATGCATGCATAAAAAAGCTATTCACAAGCTCTCACTTCAAAAGATACAAAATTTGCAAAGTATATACAACTAGGACAACAATAGTAAAGCTTTATGATGCAATGAATGCATATTGTCTTGTGTGCAAACCATTGTGAGGGCTTTCAATAGTGGCAAAGGATTCCAAGAGAAAAAGTAGATATTCAAGCTTGACAAAGGGTTATTGATGTTCAACATGACTCTATACCTAAACATAGTGTATCCCAAGGACTCTATACTTGATGCTCATGAGTGTGATCATCTTGCTATCCCAAACCTAGGGATCATAACTTTCATGTAGCTTTCTTTTTGTTCTCAAAATTATAGGAATAATTATGAAAAATAAGATGGTTTGATTTATTTTTATAAATTTTTAAATATTTTTTAATTATCATATGATCATAACTTATGTATAGACTTGTGTAGGACACTAGCTGCTCATGCTTGGTCGTTAAATGGCAAGGACTAATGTGATTTATTTGGTGTAATATATGATTAAATGAAGATATTATTTTGTTAAAAACTCTTATGGTACATAAGGAATATTTTTTGGGTGCTTGAGTAGTGTGGAATTATTTTATGAATACATACACTTTAGAATCATTATTATAGGCACACAAGTGCTAGTGATTATTTGTGAGATATTTTATATAAGTTTAAATTTATTATTTTATGAATATATGTTTTATCTAAATTAAGATTGATATTTTAGATCTTACCTTTAGGAAAAACAAGTCACTTTGGAGAAGAGAATTGAGAAAGATGAGCCATGCAAGAAAGAGAAATATATAGCCTATTTTTGGGATATCTTTTATATTTTAAACACCAAGAGAATAGAATGATATAAATACATGCATAGGAGATGTGCTCACCCATATGTGGAGGGATAATTGTATCCAATAAGTCTCTCATGCATTTTTCCCTCTCCACTCTACTTTTTGGCAATTGGTTATTCATGAATTTTCTTTAATTTTTGGCAAAGATATGGCTATTTCTTGCAACGTTGGTATCAAAGATTAGTTTTTGTGCATTGCTTTCAAGGTCTCCATAAAGCTCAAGGTATCCATCCGTCATCAATATCTTCTCTCTATCCACCATTAAGTATTACTTAAGCAATTGTGCAGTCAAGTTATTATCCACTAGTTTATGGCCCAAAGCATGGGACAAGTCGCTTTCACTCTTTCCCATGTGTAAGTATAATAGATCTAATTAAAGGCTCCTTCATAAGGCCTTAAAGGTCTTCTCAATACAAGCTTCAATCAAATCTATTCATAATAGATTTTTCAACATGTCAGCAAAATTACATGAATAATTATGAAAAATTAAAATAATAATTATATTTATTTTATAATTTTTAATATTACTTAATTATTGCATGACCTAGCTTCTTGTGCATAAGTCTACGAATGCCACTAGGATTGTTAGTTAAATGGCGAGAACTAATGTGATTTGTGTTTAGTGTAGTAGATTATTTTTTAAAAAAATTATATTATCAAAGAACACTTATGGTATTCAAGGAATATTTATTGGATGCTTGAGTAGCATGAAATTATTTTATGGATACACACTTCAAGACAATTATTGTAAGAACACAAGCTCTAATGATTATTTGTAAATTAATGTATAAAAGCTTAAAATTATTATTTCATAAATATATATTTTTTCTAGATTGGGATAAATATTTTAGATCTTACCTTTAAGAAAAACAAGTCACTTTGAAGAAGAGAATTGGAAAAGATGAGCTTGTTGAAAGTATAGGCATATGAACCCTCTCTATGTAGGAGTGGATAAGGGCAGGCAAGTGTGAATGGTCCTAAGGGGATGGGGATACCCTAACCCTAGCCAATTGGGGCTATATGCATCAGAGCCATCTTTGATCCCTTAGCTTCCCTCAGCCTGATTGCACCACTAAGTGCACATGAGCCATCATATTCTTCTTCTTGCCTCTTGACCTCCATAGCCATAGCTTGACCCACCTCTGTTGGAGGACTTGGGGAGAGCAAAGGAAAGCATTTCAGCTCAAGGCCTAGCAGCATGGCATGAGAAACCCCGACATTGTGGGTGTAGCAAGGCGGCATTGCTGAAATAGAAGGAAAAGGCGCAGTCTGGGGGCAGCGTAACATCTCTGTGCATGGTGTGATCTGCACGTGACACAATCTTCTCGGCTACCATAGGGCTTTCATAGCCCCCCTAGTGGGCCATCTCCCTCTAAGAGGGTTTGACCCCATTCCCTCTCTATTGCCCACAATAAGCAAAACCCTAACTGTGAGTTTCCTGACAACCATAGCCAGGAAGCTTCAAGCTTTCTTATACTCATTTTTTTTTTCAATCAAGGCATTATCAACAATGATTTTAATAATTGAAAAACGCTTGTCAAGATTTGTTACTTCCCTATTGAGCTTAAATGCAGAGTTTCTTCTTATTCCATGGGCACTACTAAGCTCGTAAAGATCAACCTTCATTGTGAGTAGAAGAATGAAAGTCGGTACAAGTGCTTCTTAGCACTACTGATGCATTCAGCTGATGTTTCTTACTATTTGATGCTGGTAAATTAGAGAAATGAGTTTTATTGTACTCTCCTCTGATTCATCCCATGGCATAGGTTTGATTGATGAGCCTTGTTCCACCAAGAACTCCTCTAATAGGCCACATTATTAGGAGGAGCCAGAAGTGCAGTCTAAGTTCACCTCACTAAAGCCAAGGAAAATAGTCAAGCACAAAAAAAGGGTTGGTCAAAGGCAAGGACCACCTAAGTCCTATTTCGAAATACTTCATATGTATGATTTTCAACCATTCTCAACCTTGAGGTTTTAATTGTAAAATCTACATTATTGTCACCTTTGCACTAGTGGCCCCTTATAAAGGATTAGACACTGCTACTTGCACTAGGTAAGTAGTAAGACCTTCCTATGGCCTCAGCCTATCCTGACCTTTGTCCTCAGATTCGTAAATTTGATGGCAGAGACTTTTACCCTTGGCAAGTACTCATTAAGTACAAAAAAATGGAAAGAGGTTATTGGCCTCTCTTTTAAGGGACTAGAGATGTTGATCCTACAAATCTTTCTGATATGGAGAATGATCAACGTGCTCAAGAAATTATCATGTTACATTTAGATGAATCCTTGATTCATCATGTTGATCAGCTCTCCACTGCCACCGAGGAAAAATGGGATGAGCTTGAAAAGCTCTATGGTGCTATACGTAAAAACACTAAGATTTTCCTTAAGATTGAATTCTTCATCTTGGAATATAGAGAAGAAGAAGACTTGGAAAATTTTATTTCTCATATGAAAGGCCTCATTACATAGCTTTCTTCAATGCAAGCACCAATCCATGATAAGGATACTATTACCATTCTTTTAAAAGATGTCAAAAAGGTATTTCCCACACTTATAACAACCATTACTAATATTCCCAATCCTACCTTAGCAAGTACCATCCAATCCTGTTTGAATGAAGAAAAAAAGGAATCACAAAGAAGGAAGCACCAGTCAAACATCTACTCCAAAATCCCGTTGTCGTACCACTACACCAACACAATGTGAAAAACTCTAGAGTGCATCATCATCCAACATTCTTATTGATCTAGAGAGTCAATGTCATCTAAGTCATTAGTGCTAGTGTCAGTGGCATGGAGGCTTCAAAAATACTAGATTTTTGGATAATTTTAGCCTATTTTTGATATTTTGAATATTATTTATTGTGAATATCCTAAAAAGCTAGGAAAACTTCTAAAATAGAGTGGCATGCAAAAAGCAAGTGGCTTATTCTTCCAGTTTTGGGATTTTTCATAAAAAAGTAAGAGGGAAAAAATCAAGCGCGTCGTGATCATAGTGGACAGACAGCAAATAACACTTTGAACTAGGAGGAGAAGGAGTGATTTGGGAGGCTTCTAGTAGGTGTCCTGTAGTTTTACCCACCTTTCAGAGCCAAGGGAACCATTAGATTTGGGTTCCAAGCAACAGAGAAGAAGTTAATGTTTGATGCACATTTTTTGTCTATGAGGGAGCTCTAGGAGATCTAATGCTTGGAGATTTCTTCTGAGTAGTGCCAGACAAGAGATTTCAGGTTTTATCAATATATAGTGATTCGATTCATTGTGCTTTGTCTTTATCATATTTATCTCTTATCTATTCTTTTTCTCTTCCATCTCCTATTATCTACTTCCTTCTATCTCCAATCCCCGATGGATACAACCTTTCGAGTTTATTACGAGTGCGTACTCTAAACTCATAAATGTCTATTAATTTAAATATATATTTTACAGAATCACTCGCTATAGAATCACCCACTCGCACATTAAATTAACAAGATGCCCGAAAAGGACAAGCGTCCCCATCAACTTTTCACATAAAGAATCCACCTTGTGTATGAGCCCCAATAATAAATATAATTATACGGAATCTACTGCAAAACCTCATGGAATCCACCGTGAAATATGCCTCCTGGCATCAAGGGGATGCCTTCTTATATGCATGATAAGCGACAAGTTGATGCTATAGGTATTTGACCCGGATGGTGTATCGATAGCACATACCAAAGGATGTGCAGGTTCAGAGGGGATGGATGTCGTGCCATTACACGGACAGTGTGTGAAAAACTCTAGAGTACATCGTCATCCAACATTCTTATTGATCCAGAGAGTCAATGTCATTTGAGTCATTAGTCCTAGTGTCCGTGGCATGTATGATTCAAAAATACTATATTTTTGGATAATTTTGATCTATTTTTAATATTATTTATTATAAATATCTTAAAAAGCTAAGAAAACTTTTAGAATAGGGTGGCATGCAAAAAGCAAGTGGCTTTTTCAATCAGTTTTGGAATTTTTGGATTAAAAGGGGGCATTCTCTTATGCTTTGTATTCCAATGCCACCTAGCATTGAGGGGGGGTGTTGAGAGTAGAGACATATGAACCCTCCTTCCTATGCAAGAGTAGGTAAGGGCAAGCAAGTGTGAATGGTCTTGAGGGGAAGGGGGAACCCTAATCCTAGCCAGTTGGGGATATATAAACAACCCAAGGGTCTACATCAACTTTTGAGTGAGAGTGACCCAAGTTGTACTTTCATGAGCAACTGAATAAGCAAGACTTGTTATTATACTCGTGAGCTCCAATCTCCCTCTTATGCACACTTCAATCTTGGCTTCCACTCTGATTCTTCACAAAGCCATGCAAGAAAGAGAAATATATGGCCTATTTTTGGGATGTCTTTTGCATTTTGAGAACTAAGAGAATAGAATTAAACAATGTTCCTCTTTTTGTGAGTAAAGCAGAGTCTATAAAGATATTTTTAACCTCAAGAGGACCCACTTTTGTACACAACCTTAATCGCAATAAATGACTATATATCATCTTTCGATCTTTAATGAAAAAAATTATATAAATGTCAATCATATTAAGTGATGACCCTCTACTTATTGTAGCGTAAAATAGGTTAAACACATTTTAAACAGTATTAAATACTAAGGACTACTTTTCCATTGCACTTTATAGGTTTGACATTTATTTTAAATGACTTCAAATTGATTATGTTCCATAGCACTTTTTTGGTTGAACATTTATTTTAAATGACTTCAATTTGATTATGTTGCCTAAAACCTTCAAAATATGTGACCTTTTACCACTGAAAACTCAATTGGCCATTGTAGATTTATAACTTATTTGTTCTTAAGATTGGTAAAGTTTCACACAATATTATGGGCAAAACACTCCATTTATTGTGTGTGCAACATACCATGTTTCTTTTTTTGAGAGTAAAGCAGAGTTTCCCTTTGCCTACAAAAAAGTAGAGCAAGCAAGGTATAGTGTCATGAACTTTGCAAGTTCATGAATTGTGCAACATGCGATTAGCAAGCTTGGCCAACAATGATCAACTAGTTACAAGTTATTTGTATAACAAATGTAAATATTTACCACAAAATAAGAGCCGCTTAAATGCATCAAAGGAAAAGAAGCATCCAAGAAGGAACAAGACATGGACCAAGTTAAATGCATAGAGCTAAGTGAGTCATTAATGGAAAAGGCATGAAATTATGCAAGCATCAAGGTGAAACTTGGTGGAAGGTCTCTCTTCAAGAGCGAAAGAAAATGCTTGTAAAACTATGAATATCAATTAATAGCTATCAAATCCTTTTGTCTAGCCTAGAAATATAAGTACTTCAAATCTTCTTATAAGAAGCACAAGTACAACTACCAAAAGAGGTCTAAAAGACATTGATCTCGAATGTTAGAAAGTCAACCATCACAATTCTAAGGAGGAAGTTCCTAGTTGGTAAAAAGATGGTGACAATGATATTAACCATGATCAAAGGTTGGGGAAGTAGATGCACTAGGAGTCAAAGGAAAGTAGATGCACTAGGAGTCAAGTTGAAGACTTGAGAAACCAAGGTTGACATTTAACTAGAAGTAGAGAAGGGGATACATCATCTAGCTTAACATGTGAATGACAAATCATGCAAAAGAAGAGGAAGATGAACATCATCTAGCTTAACATGTGAATGACAAATCATGCAAAAGAAGAGGAAGATGAACAGGTCTGAATGCCTTACAAGAATTTGTACTTTTCTTAAAATTTCAATTGTTGTTAACTATGATCTTTTTTACAAGTACTACAAGTTTAACAATCATTCCCAAATCTCATTCCCCCACCTTCATGGGGTCTCATAATAATTAATACGGTTCACCCATTATATTAGCTTTTCATACATTGTATTAACTTGCTACTCTTTTCTTTTCTTTTTTTAGTTGTTTTCTTCTTAAATGATGCTACTTTTTAGGACTATTTTTAAAATCACTCTTGAAACCATTGTGTGGTTTTGAAAAATCACAAGGTGGATATATTCTTAGTTAATTTTGGAAAATGATCCAAAAATTTCCCACAATAGAACGTATTCCACAAGATGGAAATATTTCTCGCACTATGACTTATTACACAAAGGGTTTGCAACTATGTTTGCTAAGGTGGATAAGATAAGACTTCAAATTTTGTTACGTACAAAAGATAAAATTGTACAATGTAAGTTTAGTAGCAAACTAAATTTCATATATACAATCTAATTTTACCATCGCTTCTTTTTTGATTGGTTAAGAAAATGTTATAGTTTGCAAACCTATATTTTGCACTCTTCAAGGTTCAATCTAAGAGTTGTGCATTGTCCTTCCATTAAATTTGTCAAAGACTTCCACATTCTGTAAGTGAGACTTTAAAATTTATGCTCAAAAGCTCATGCTACAAACTCCTAGGAATGTGTTTCTCTCTTCCCTTGTCATGCATGACATGCCTTGCGTACTATGGCATAATAGAGCAAATACTTCTCAATGGAAATGTACACGACACAAGTAGCCACAAAGAGAAACATGACGAGTAGCTGCAAAGATGATTGACAAGAAGGTTTACAAAAACTGAAAAACATTGGCATGAAATGTATGAAGAATGTGGAGGAACAATGAATACATTACATGAGGGACTGGTTTTGTTGGGCACAAAAGGGGAGGAACAAATAGCACATGACAAGAGGGACTAACTCTGTGGGGTAGCAAAAGTAAGATCTTAATGCATGGGATATGACAAGCGGTGCAATCTATGAAAGTTAGTTGTGCAAAATGTAAAGTTTACAAGTAAAGAGTCAAGAGAAACCAAGGAGATGTTGAGAGCATATCCGACAAGGGTGTGCAATCGATAAAGGTTTTGAAGAATTGTGGAGTGAGAATCAATCAAAGGATTCATTTGTTGTGCAAAAGGTACATGAACTTAAAACAAGAAGAAAGGTGAAGACGGAGGTTTATGTGACAAAGGACTCGAGGAGGTCAAGGGACAATGCCCAAGGACAAGGTAAAGTGTTTGCCCCCTATAGAAGGAGATTTTTTTTGGGTTGGGGGGTTGGGGGAAGGGGGTTTCGTAAACTCAATCATGGTTAACTGGGCAGAGTTAATCAGTCATGGGTTAATGGAACACTCCACAGGCGCGGGGTTGTAGCGGGCGTTGTCCGTGCAGTAGTCGTAGACCAAGTATCTCTGCTTCACTCTCTGGAGGCTGGCCACGTCAGCAGCGGCCAATGACGTGTAAGGAGGGCGGCCCCACCAGCGCCTGGAGGGCGGCAAGTGCTGGCAGGTGTCGCTAGGGGAGTTCGCCACGCAAGCGTCGATGGCATAGTCGCGATAGGAGGAGACGAAAGGTGCGTGGGACCAGTTGGTCTTGACAAGGCCACCCTGGGTGGCCCACTGGTCGCCGTTCCAGATGCTGGAGAATATTCCCATGGCCTGGCTGTTCAAATAGGGCACCCCTTCCCTCTCGTTGTTCTTGAACACTCGTATGGGCACATCGTCCACTATGAACCTGTTTGTTGGCCAGCAGGAAACCATTAATTGCTAGTCTTCAAAAAAAGTTCCACTTTTTTAAAAAGTCTTAAATGTAAAAGAAATCGCAATTTTTTTCAATAAAAAGAAAAACCTTCAAAAGTCATTAAAAAAAATTTTAAACCTCGATTTTTATGATTAAATTTACAGTTATAGAAATTTAGTTAAAGGTTTTCGAACCTTCTTTCAAAAACATTGTTCTTGACCATTGATATTAACTACATTAGTGACTATTAAGCCCCTTGCAATACAATTGCAGCCATTAGTTTTTTGATATTAAGCCCACATGTTTGTCCATGGGGGCTGGGCTGGGCTTTTTGCTTTCTTGCAAATTTTCGAAGAAATCAAATTTCCAAAAAGCTTCATCATTTGAACTAGGAACGTTTGGGTTCCAACTTCCTACCTAACAACATACAACATTTAGTTAGTTATAGAACCCCCACAATTTCCATTAAAATTCCTCAACCTAGTTGGTTATAGGACTCCCACATAAAATTTGGTTCGTGCATCCCATCATTCTTTTATGCATCACATTGGAACAAGTTCCATGAACATTGAACATTGCATATCAACCTAGATCCTTGCAATGGCTTCTACTTCCAAAATTATCCCTAATCTCCATGCATGCCACTTGAAATTTCAAGTCATTAACATTAACATATTGTTTATTTTCCTGAAATTTCATCTCAAGTACATTGGTTTTTCCATTCACCTAACCTTGCCATTTGCAACATCGTCATATTATTAACTTAATGAAAACAAGACCCCCCCACTTGTGCATGAAATGTAATTAATTCCATCATATAGCCAAAGGGTGGCACTCGTGTCATCTCTCTCTCTCTCTAACGAGATACACCTATCTTTTTCCTTACATGTCAACTCAATATAGTGGTCACAAACCTCAATGGTTCCGTACTTACTACTAGGTAGCCTACAAGGTTTAGAGAATCGTGAACTTAACCCATCACCATAGATTTGTTGCTTTTTAGGTCGCCTACAAGGTTTAGAAAATCGTGAACTAACCTATCACCATAGATTTGTTGCTTGTTACCTCTCTTGCTTCTACATGTGACATAACTTAAATGACGTTCTAAAAAGGCCTAATTGAAAGCAAAAGTTTAAAGTGGGAACATCTGGAACCTACTAATCTTAAGACAAAGTTCGTAACCCAAAAGAATGATGACAGCCTAATGCATTTTCAAAGGTACATTAATTAGCAGAGGCTACATTTTTCAAAGGTGGGTACCCCCACTAGGTCAGAAGGCGGTACCATTGGTGTCTGCAATAATAGTGTAATTTTTAGCGTATTGTTTTACCTCACGCTACGGTTATTATTCAATGTCTTCACAATCTATCAAAGTTGGCAAGCAATGCATTTGAGAAGTAAGGAACTAAGCAATTCCTACTTCTTACTTGACGTTCAACAAGTTGTATTTAACCAAATTGCAACTACAAAACTACCGTGCCTTATAAGAAACAAGTGGAACCTTCCCGTGGGTAAACTGTGTGGTCTTGTACTGAGTTCAAGACCTTGTCGTGCTAGAACGAAGCCTAATCAAACATGCATGCGATACATCTCCATCAACAATGAAGGAAGATATTCTCACAACTAGTTTGACCAATGCAATCGCTTTTCTTATAGTCATGGGAATCCTTCGAGTCCCCTAAGCAAGTCCCCTTGACCAAATGCAAATGATTACATTTGTATTATCATCCCTCTATGAGGGAAAGGGTGGTTCATATAAGATATGTGAACTAGGTGATGCAACCTGTGCAAGGCACAAGCATGTATACGTCTAGACAACTTTCTCAAATTCCTTATAATTCGTACCCAATTACCCTGCTTCATCATTTGACAAGGGGAGCAAGGAGGCTAGTAGTGATACAGGAGTTGGCAGCACTAGCTGTCCCTCCTATTGAAGCTACTCTACTCCCACACCATAAAACAATTGTATGGACTTGGCATGAGGATTGCTAGCAGGCAATTTGCTCAACCCGCAATCATGAAAGAACACTCTTTTGGGAGCAAAAATTAGAAACCTTTTCACGCCTCACACTTTGATTTGAAGGCGTCTGCTATTAGTTTCGAAAGCCACTACTAATCACCTACACCAAACCTTTGACAGTTACCAATGATCGCCTCCACTAAACCTGGGCTGTGTAGGGATGGACTTAATAGCAAGATGATGATGATGATGATGAATGCTTACATGATTTGTTGGTCGTTCCACATGAATGAGTAGGAATGGAAGTCTTGGGCGGGGTCGAACCACAGGTACATGCGTTGCTCTCGCCCGCCGATGCCATGCGCGAACACATTCGTCTGCAGGATGTAAGGCTCGCCTGTCGTGTTCCCAAGAAACTCGAAGTCCAGTTCATCTCGGGTGGATGGGTCCGACGACGCCATCTGCAGGCCTCTCATCAATCATTATCATCTCCCTCAACAGGTAACATTCTACATTCATGTCGAAGCAAATCACAGGCCAAACTACATATGTACCCCATACCTTAAACAATCAATTACTACATACATACACCTTGCAATTCTTTCCTGAATTAAGGATTACGTACAAGCACCTCCTAGGAAATGTACATGCAGCTGGCACTAGTCAAAATGCCTGTCACTTACATAATAGGCTGTGACCACACCAGCAGAGTCGCCCGGAACCAGCTTCATCCGCATACT
Organism: Lygodium microphyllum; assembly: GCF_053477565.2. NCBI lineage: Eukaryota > Viridiplantae > Streptophyta > Polypodiopsida > Schizaeales > Lygodiaceae > Lygodium > Lygodium microphyllum. The sequence continues at coordinate 107,528,803 of NC_141148.1, forward strand.
CACACTACCAAAGAGGTAGGATCTTTTAGAGGCAAAGGAGGAACCTGACAAGAGCCAACTTTATCACTTCCCCTGAATGAGGACTAAAGGAATTAAGAAACATGGGCTGGCAGGTAGAGTAACGCATAAATAAGTTATACAAAAGCTGATTATAGCCTTGAATGAGGTTCTAATTAAGGCTAAAATCAACCTTAGGCTGTACATGAGAATTGATTCCATTAAACCTCATTCGAGGTATACAAGAATCCTTTCGAAGAGGCGGTCAGTATAAGGCACATATAAGATAAGCATGAGCTGTTCAACATAGCCAGCCTGCAGATTAAGTAGATAACTGACCTGAGGAATTGTCAAGCATGAGCCACAGAGCCTGCCCATCCGAGGAGGTGGTGACATGGTCGAACCCCCAAGTGACGACGAAGTCTTGAGCGAAAGAGTCTGCTAAGGCGGTGTACGGTGCGAAGCTGGCTATGGAAGAGAGGAGAATTAGAGCTAGGCAGCATGCACAGAGCTGCGGCTTAATCTGGCGCAAGCGTGGGTTTACTACCGAGTTACTGGCCATGATGCGTGTAAGTAACAGCGTTGCTGATTAATTTTGTATAGTGGGGAGGGTGATGAGCTGTATATATAGGCCTAGGCCTACATGCGCGCGAGAGAGAGAAAAACAGAGAAGGAGAGAGAGGGAGAGAGTATTTTAAACGTGGTACTGTGGGTCATATAGGTGAGCGGCACTGTAAGATGAGCTATATATGTATGTGTATATATAGAGAGAGAGAGAGAGAGAGAGAGACACACACACGAGAGAGAGACTGTTTGCGATGAGCTGTATGCCGATATAGGCGAGACGAGACAGAGAGAGAGAGGGGGGGGGGGGGGAGAAGGTGAGGGGGAGAGGGAGAGGGAATCGAAAGTACATCAGAGAGCCAAGCCAAAATATTAGCGTGTGTGGGGAGAGAGAGTAAGAAAGACAGGGTGGGAAGAGAGAGAAAGAGAGAGAGGACGCGAGGCGCCCTCGTGGCAGCGCCACCTGCCACGTCGATCGCAGCTCATGCGTGGCTGGATCCGGTACCCTCGATCTGACCGCCGGATCAAAGAGAGGACAGGCACCCGGACAAACCCCCCATCACTTTGCTTTTACGCACATGATTATACCACAACAAAAACACACACACATCACAACAAAAACCACAGTGTTCCATTCACTCTTTCCCAAAAACATTTTTGGTAGCAAATACAAAAACGTTTAATTTAAATTCTTTCAGGGATTTTGAATTAAATTACATGTATTTGTTATTCTTATAACATTTTTTTTTGAAGGGTTCAAAAATTTTGAAGTTTCTTTTTATTTTTGTAATTCATTTTATATTAAAACCTCGGTTTTTTATGAACACTGGTTCGCGACTCAACTTTGACATTTGACAAGGGTCTTTTTCTTATATTTTGTAGGTTCTTACACTATATCATAACTTATATCTTGTAAAGCTTTTGTCAAGTTAGAACTAAAATTACCTTGATTTTTGACATTCGAAACTTGTATCCCCAAAGATGTTATGATTTCTCTCAAATTTTTAATTTTTCTCAAAATTACAAATTCGTTTGACATCAATCCTCAAAATTCTATGAATCTTTTTCAAACATAAGGCTTGTAGCACGAAAGGCCACCTTGATGCCTATTTATACACTTTTAAAAACTTAACTTCTCCTTAAGGGTAGCATAGCAAGTGCCCCAATAGAAGAAGAATCCCTTAAGACAACTGCCCAACTTAACCGAAAAGGTATACGTACCTAGGGGAACCATGGGATTTTATAAACAAATGCTAGCTAGCATCAGGATGCTATAATTAAGGCCAAGTTTAGACTCCATGATATGGATATTTAAGTGATCTATGCATGCTAACCTCTTCCCCCACCCTCTCTTCATTCACTGTGAAACTTAATAGTAGATGGCACCTCCAATGGGACCGAAGATAGTGGGAATACAAGTCCCAGCAAATCCAGTCCCCCTGTCTTCAACCTAAGATCTCATACTACCTATGGCATCTTCTCTACAAAAGTATTTGGACTCAAAGAGAAGGCAGCCAGCTTGGGCTTTGGTTGTGGGAAAGAAAAAGAAAAAATCTCTCACTTACTCATTAGTTGCCCTGACAATAAAACCTACTTGGCATGGCTACGCACAACCACCTAGCTGTATCAACCCTATTCCTTCAATTTGAAAGAGGTAGCATCAATGAAAGCTAATGGTTTGCCTCCCCTAATTTGGATTTGCATATTTGATCTCTATCTTTGCCAAATCTAAAATGCAAGAAATGAAAAGCTTTTCTCAAGTAAGATAGTAAATAATGTTAGAAATCTAACTCCTGAATTCTACTTGTTGTCGCAAATTTTGCACATTGCTGCGAAGATATCAAGGAAAGTTGTCAAAATCAAAATCAAAGGGGCTCAACACAAGCTAAGTAAGACCAAGAAGGAAGCTATCCTGGAGCACAAAATTAAAGAAGTGGCCCAAGTCAACCAACACAGAGAACTCCATCTATGCCAAACTACCCTAGGAAGAGATTACTCGAGACCTCACGGTCTAGATGGGGCAAAGAGGAATTTGTCACCATGAAGAAAGTCAGGATCCATGAGGAATGCATAATTCAAATGGAGAGGCGTAAGGCATTCTTTACTGAGTGCTAAATGTGCCCTAGTCCTATGCAGCACAAGACCCTCCTACCTTATAAATAAGCACATGGCACCCACTATGTCTACACCCAACATACTTTTGTAATTACCCTTAGTTCAAGACAAATTTGGCCTAGTCTCTAGAACTCAACTTGCTCTCTTGTACTTTCGCCCCACCCTCATTGTAAATTTCCATACATTCAATATAACTTAAATGTTGAGAAATAACAAATGATGTATGCTCTAGGAAGAGATGTCCCAAATCCCATATGCATAGTGAGGAGAGTGGAGAAGCTGAAAAGCTTTAAAGACATGTACTTGGTTCATTTTTCAAGCAATGCTACTTTGTACTTTGTACTTCATTCTGTGTCTCTGTCATGGTCAGCTCAAGATTGTGTTTATGAGTCCAAGCCTGCATCTTGAAACCTAATTCACTTGAGCAATAGTTTGTCTTCTTGTCTATGTCACTATGAGTCTTGTTATCGACTTCCATCCTCTATAGTTAGTGCTATGCTCTAGATCCATGTTTTGTCACATGGTATCAAAGAGCCAGTCGAGCATGGCTTAGCTTCCGTTTTTGCTCTTCTCCCTATTCCCCCAACTTCTCACACATCTATTCTTGGCCACCATAGCCAACCTGCACCCACTCACCTTGGAGCCCTTGAATCTCCCAATACAGGCAATATCTCACTGAGATCTCTTCTGCAAACTTCTTCCCCTGCTCCTAGAGCTTCTCTCTGGCACCTCAATTACTGACATTGGTGCAATATACCTCTAGCATTATGAAAATTCGTCAAATCTGTTCAGATTGCACCAATCTATGTTTGTACTGCTGCTGTTGCACACACAGGCCGCAATTCTCCCTGCAAGCATAGGGCAATTGAAGTGGGCCATCTCCCCATCAAATCTTTCATCATTTGACTGCGTGGATGTGCTGCTACAGATGAGAAACCAACCGAGCTGAGAACCCTAATCATAGTCCACCATAGCCAAAAAGTGACTAAGCTTCATTTCTCACCTTATTTGCTTATCCTTGCTAGTTGGAAGACTCAAGGGCCCCCTTGCAACTCTCATCTACTCAGTGCCACTGATTAATCAACAAGGAAGACAAGTCTTCGAGGATTTTTGAAGATTTGAAAGAATCTAGTCAACAACATCTAGCTTAACAAGGAGACTCAACATCAATAGTATCTCTTGATACTCAATTAGTGTCTCTTGGCACTTATGTATTTAGCTCACTCATGAACAAGCCATTCACTGATTTTACCTTAGCTACTCAAAAGCCTATTCTCAATATGTGTAATGATTTAAAGCCCTACTGATCAAATCCATTTGTAAGTCTTAATTTATGTGTAAAGGAATAGACACTGCCTGAGTATTCTCATGGTAAGACCTCCTTCTAAGATGACTGAACTGGAGCAGATAGCAAAGTTTAATGGTGAAGGCTTTCACACTTAGAAAGAGAAAACCATGTATCATCTCATGAGGAAAGACCTCTTGGATCTCTTTAAAGAAGATGCTAAAGAGGAAGATGCTGCAGAAGACCAACCTAAAACAAAGGCATGGAAAAAGATGAACAACAAAGCTCTAGGTATTATTGCCTAAGTTCTATCAGGCGATGTATTACACCACATCTCTAGCATCAAGGATGCAAAGAAGGCATGGGAAGAACTTGACAAAATCTTTGGTACACAAGCAAAGAACTCAAAGGTAAAATTACTTATGCAGTTTTATAAGTTGGATGTAAAAGACAGTTCATCTATGGCTATACACATCAATAAGTTCAAGAGCCTTAAAACTCAGCAAGCAACTCTTAAAAAGAACATTGATGAGGATGAGGCAATAGCAATGCTACTTGCCAGTGTTAATCATGAACTGTATGAGAACCTTGTTTCAACACTACTTAATGTTCCCAATCTCTCACTCAAAGACATTGAGCACTCACTGCTTGATGGAGAAAGCAAATTTAAAAGCAAAGATGTAAAAGAGACCAGCTCAAGGGAAAATCTCTTATACACCAAAGGAGTTGTTGGACCCAAAGGAAGAGGTTGAGGATTCAACACCGACAGCAAAAGTCGAATGACATGTCATTATTGTGGTAAGACTAGCCATATTGGCAGTGAATGTTTCCACAAGAAAAGAGCATAACAGATACAGAATGACCACCACCAAAGTCAATTCATGAATGAAGAAGAAGAAGAAGAAGAAGAAGATGCTTCCACTACCATCAACAACTCTGACAGATTGTTCTAAGGAATTTGTTCCTATAGTGGATTTTCTTTGTAAAAACCCTTGCCAAATATATGAAGTCTCAAGCTTTAACTCGACTAGGCTGCCTATGAGCTAGTCTCCCGAGCCATGTTAGCATGTAGGGGGGGCGAATGCCAACAAGTGTAGGGACTCATCATTTGAGGGGGGTGTTGAAGAAATAACAAATTATGTATGCTCCAGGAAGAGATGTCCTAAATCCCATATGCACAGTGAGGAGAGTGGAGAAGCTGAAAAGCTATAAAGACATGTACTTGGTTCATTTTTCAAGCAATGCTACTTTGTACTTTGTACTTCATTATGTGTCTCTGTCATGGTCAGATCAAGATTGTGTTTATGAGTCCAAGCCTACATCTTGGAACCTAATTCACTTGAGCAACAATTTGTATTCTTGTCTATGTCATTATGAGTCTTGTTATCGACTTCCGTCCTCCACAGTCAGTGCTATGCTCTAGATCCACGTTTTGTCACATTAACGCATTCTCCTTGAAAGAAAAAGATAAAGAAGAAGCAATTTAATGGGAAATGTGAATAACACAATATAGAATTGGAAATTTTTTTGAAAGATCATGGAAAAACTTTAATCAATACTATTAGTTGCATCATTATATTTAAGTAGTGTTACTAAGTGTTGTTTTGATTGGCTTGAACATTAAATTTCTTTCAATACTCCCCTCACTATTAAGACAATGCCATTGATAATGGGGCAAGAAAAGAATACCATGAAGCATGTGATGTTATTGGTTCATGTGTGCATCTCTTATGTTGGCTCTTTTTAATGAGCTAGTCTAGCTTTGCAAGCCTCATTCTACTAAACCAAGCCAAATTAGAAGCTAACTTGTTTCTTTACGTAGTTAGCCTAAATTGGATTTCTAAAAGCCAACAGAATGATGATGCCATTTGGTACAGCATGAGATGGTTGATCGAGTCATGATTTGATTGCTAACGATGGAATTTGATACCTCTACTTATTGAAATTTCACAATAAAATCATGTAATGATTTTCAAAATTTGTTGGATTACAACGGATTTGATGTAATCAATAAAATAAAAAAACATAAAGATTTGTTTGATGGAAATTTGAAAATGTATTATAAGAAATGTAATACACATTGAGCTTCTAAGTTTTTTGCTTTTAATATAGGGTAGCATCCCTTTTCTCATTGCATCAACTTGCTATAAAACTTTTTACACGTCGTCTTTATGCTTCAAAATATTTATTTGTCATTATAGTTGCTTTAGTTTGTATGTCCTACAAGGATAGCAATAATGGTAGATATTGTATTTTGGTGGCCTACATAACTTGTCATGCTTGAGCTCTATTTTCCTACAATTTTTGAATTATAGTAGCATCAACTTCTACTTGCATCAAAACATTAGCCTTATAACCAAAGCAAATAAAAGAAAATTTCAAAATTTGTTGAGTACTTTTCATAAAAGAAAACATATTGAAAGTAAGTATGTACATCACCACAACATTTGGGTGTCTCTTGCCAACCAAAAAGGCCTACAAGGTCTTAGCCAATTCCTTGGGTAGTAGCTAATTTGAACACAAAGACTTATGCAAGTTTCTTGCAAAATACCAATATAGCTATTCTTAGAGTGAGCTTTCATATTTCACAAGAACCAAGAGATTCTAATAGCTATGACTTAAGGTGGCACAACATTGCATAACTCTTCATTGAGCTTCTCATGATCACCAAAAAGAGTTGATCTTGTTGTTGAACCTACTATCAAAACATGCCACCTCAAACAATATTCTTAATTTGGGCCATAGTAAGTGTATTGCTCTACATTCCTAGAAGAGATGTACCATGGGGATCTCCTACTTTCTCCCACAAATTGAGCACAAAGGAGACATGTCCATAACTTTAGACAACTTGTCATTGTTGGTAGGGAGACACATCTCAAAACTCTCCTCAACAAGATGTTGACTTGGTTCCACACTCTCTTAAGTTGTGCTTCCAAGTCCTCAACTTGGTGAGAGGGAGCTTTGTCCTCCATGCTTTATTTTAAGACTTATGTACATATCGCTTCTCAAGCCTTCAAACTCTTTGTGGGTCTTTTAGGCCATCAATGTCTTGCTCATACAAGTGGTCCAAAAGTTGGTTGGGTTGTTGGCCTTGGACTTGACATAAGCTGTAGGTCAAGTATCATTCATCTACTAAAAGGTAGTGTGAACCCAATATTCTTCCCTTCTTACAAGCCAAATTTAGAAAATGTTTCTTGATTAATGGGAAGAAAGGCAATTAGGTTGGTGTCTCAACAATCTATCAACATGACCTTGTTATGTATCTTCTTTCACAAGCAAGGATTATCCCAAATAGGGGCCCAATCATGCTTGAAAGTAGCATTACATAGCCAAAAAATGCATTGATTAAAGGAACCATCTCTCTTCCCTAGACCTCCATAAGCTCTCAACATTGTGCTTTTGTGCCAAGAAATGTTATCCCGGTTTATTCAACCATTGAAGGTCAAGATAAAGGCCTTGACTAGCTTATTAACTTGCTCCCAAGAACTTTCTAAGAAGGAAGCTATACTAGTAGTAAAAATTGTGCCTCAAGACAATACGACTTTGGGTACAACCATCTTACTTGCTAGTGAGACAGGGAGTGTAATTTCTCCAATTTACTTGCCAAGTTATTGTAGACCCAAAGAAATATTTAATTCATGTTGATCCCTAAACATAGAGGGAAACCAAGGTATCTAAATACCTTCGCAACATCCATTAGCTTGAAGTCATATGCAATGAGCTAAGAAATATCTTCTGGATGGAAATCAATCGAGACCAATTTAGTTTTTCTTTTGCTATGTTGGAACCTGAAAGATAAGAAAATCCTTGTAGAATTCCATTAAGGCATTGTAAGATTGCTAGTCCACCCAAGGAAGCTTCAAGTCAGCATATGTGTTTTGGCAAGAGAACTACAAGCCACTTGGGAAAGTTAGGCTCTGAATGCTCTTCACTACTGTATTTTTCTCAAAATTTCTCAACAAGTGCTACATGGCAATCACAAATAGTAGAGAAACAAGGAGGTAGCCATATTCAATCTCTATTGAACTGACCTATTGAGCCCAAAACTCCAAGCAAGAAACCATTGATAGATCACCTAAAATTGGCATTCTTGAAGTGTGTGCCTATCATTATACAAGTTGTGGCCAAGTCCAATGCATTTAACAACTCATGTGTAAAATTCTAACTTATTCAAATCATAGGCCTTGTCAAATTCCATGGTGATAAGGCAAAGTTTCCATCACTTTTTTCAACATAATCAATTGTAAGACAATGGAACTTGAATTGTGACAAGTGGAGAGGGTAGAAAAGTTTTGAAATCTAATTAGGGTGTTGAAATGGAATGTGTGTTGTATATAGAGCGAGAGAAACGATTATCTTATGACACAAGTACTATTTTCAAAGCTATGGTTGGTGATGTTAACAATATTAGTGCTTCAAAGAAGCAAAGCTTGGGTGAAGGTAAGCAGGTTCATAAAGCTTAGATTGCATTCTCCATGGAGTAGTTGCTATATTATGCAATGTCAAGCATGTTTATATTTCCTATGGGTAAAATTCCTTCTAAATATGAAATTCCAAGGTGGTTCTTAAGAGGTTTTCAGGCACAAAACATATTTCTCCTCAATAAAAATTTATTAAATAAGGTTTTTATCAGGTTCTCTTAGGTTCAAATAAAGAAACAAAATGGCTAGTACCTTGTTCAGTGGGATCCAAAGGTGACTTGGTTCATTTTTTTCTATGGTTAGCAAGCTTCTCCCTTAAGGGGGTCTTCCTCTTTGCATATTCGATATGGCTTTCTTTCCCATACTTGCATACTCTCTTGGAAGGAGAAGTCAAAATGATTGTTTCTTCAATGGATAAGATGCTTTATGCCCTCCCTTGTCGCTCAACCCTAGGGGTGAGAGAAAAGTTTCCATCCTCTCGATATGCAAATGGATCCACTTGAGGATGGAGATATAGCCATTGCAAGGAAGTAAGAGAAGAAGCATGTTAAAGCATGGGAAAATTTTGAGAACAAGCCTCTTAGTCAAAGCAATAATCTTAGTAATAAAGTAGAATAAAGCGTCAAAAACTAAAGTTAGAGAACCTATCTTGCTCAAGAAGGTACCACGTGCAATCAAACATTCATAAATTTGAATGCATCGCTTGGTGATTTGGATCCTAGTACTTAAATCTTTTTGTGCATAGGTGAGAGATTGCTTCTAGGAATGTAACATTAATCAATATTAGTGCTTCAAGGAAGCAAAGCTTGGGTCAAGGTAAGTGGGTGCATAAATCCAAAATTTCATAAAGCAAAGCTTGGGTGAAGGCTAATATGTGCATAAAGGTTAGATTGCATTCTTCATGGAGTCAATGCTATATTATGCCATATCAAGTGTGTCTATGTGTTTTATAGGTAAAATCCCTTGTGGTTCTTAAGAGCTTTAGGCACAATGCACTGTTTCTCAATACAAATTTATCGACTAAGGATTTTATCACATTCTCCTAGATTTAACTAATGAAACGGAATGGCTACTACCTTGTTCAGTGGGATTGAGAGGTGACTTGGTTCATTGTTTGCTATGGTTAGCAAGCTTCTCCCTTGAGGGGGTCTACCTTTTTGCATGTTTGGTATGGGTTTCTTTCCCAAACTCGCATACTCTCTTGGAAGGAGAAGTCAAAATGACTATTTCTTCACTAGGTGAGGTGCTTTATGCCCTCCCTTGTCACTCAACCTTAGGGGTGAGAGGAAAGCTTGCATATGTTGGATAGGAAAATGGACCCACCTAAGGATGGAGATAGAAACTCTATAGGGAAGCAAGAGGAGAAACATGTTATAAAGCATAGGCAAATGCTGAGAATAAGGAGAATGAACCTCTTAGTTAAAGCAATAATCTTAGTAATCTAGTAGAATTAAGGGTCAAAAACTAAAGTTAGAGAACCTACCTTGCTCAAGAAGCTTTCCAAGCACAATCAAACATTTATAAATTTGAATGCATTACTTGGTGATTTGGATCCCCATACTTAAGTATTTTTATGCATAGGCAAGAGATCATTTCTTAAGTCAAAGCCCAGAAGGTTTCAAGTTGGTGACTTAGCTAGGAAAAGAAAATTTGATGTGATAGCCTTCCACGAAATTAAGTGTGGTAGTGACTTACTTCTATGCTTTAAGGAGTTTCATTCTTTTGTAGATGCACTAGAAAAGGGCTGAGGAGGTACACTAGTACTATGTAGGCATGGGCTAAGCTCCTCCCTAATTGCATGTAGTGGAACTAGGAATTTTGTGGTATTTAGAATTATTTATGGATAAGTGGAGGTCTTTATCATTTTGGTGAATGCTTAGAGCCAATCTTGCCTTAGAGGTCAAGTGTGGGAGGTATTATCTTAGTTAGATGTTGAGATCTTTATTGGGGATTCGAATATGATACTGTTTGCAAAAGACATATCACATGAATTAGAAACTAATGAAGTGCAAGTGTAAGAGAAGCTTTATTTACTTCATGTATCCACCAATCACATGAATTATAAACTAAAAGTTATAGTGAAGTTCAAGCATAAGAGAAGCTTTATTTACTTCATGACTTGGTGGACACTACAACATCTAATAGGGGTGAACACCTAAGGCAAATTACATGGAGAAAAAAGAATTTAGATGCTTCACATAGAGCAACACAACTTGATAGATCTCCTGAGTGGCACATGGTGGCTTCTTCTAGCTTCTTCCAGGTTTGGCATGTGCAATGAGGTCAATCTCTCTAATTATTTTCCAATTTGGGTGTCCATTATTTTTATGTGCATGATTTTGTTTGAAGACCAAGCCCACATCCATTCATGTTGAATACCTCTTTTCTTAAGAATTCTAGGTTTCATAAGGAAATAGTGGATATCTAGTAGAAGGAAATAGGTTGTTCAAACTAATAACATAATGGGATGCTAAGATCAAAAGTGCAGTAGTAATTGCCAAAAAGTTTGGTAAGAGCATGCTACTATTGTCGATCCACATGTTCTATGGTTGTTATTGCTTGTGCTCTTTTCTTGGTGCTTTGGGGGAGTGCCCTAATGATCCAATTATTTGGTCTTTACTATCTTTGGATGAAATGTTCATCAAAGTATGTAAGAAAGAGAAGATTAAAGGCCTTTGCATTCAAGCTCATAATTAATGGCTCTGAGTTGTGGGACTATCCAAATTCTTTCTCCTTAAATTTGATAAAGAAAAAAAAGTGCAAGTTCAAATTGTGGAGGTGACTAACCATCTAGGCACTAAGCAAACCTTTGATCAAGCATTGCGAAAGTGCTTTGTAGCTTTCTATCTAGTATTTTAGGTGATAGACTTCAAGTTGATGAGGAATATATTCAAGAGTTGCTCAATTTTTGCAACTAGTTCCCCAATTGGTGTCTATGAATAAAGTTCTTCTATCTAGATCATCCTTTTAGTAACTTGAGAGGGATATGTTCAAAGAGTTGCTCAATTTCTACAAAATCGATTCCTCAATTAGTGTCCATGGATAAAGTTCTTAATCTAGATAATCCTTTTAGTCTAGAGGAAATCTAGGAAGTGGTCTTTCTCATGAAGAAGGATAAATCACAAGGTTTTCATGATGGTCTTCCTCATGTGAAGAAGGTTAAATCAATAGGCAACAAAGGTCTTCCTATTGACAATTTTCAAGTATTTTGGGATCAGTACAAACATAATCTTTGTGATATTTTAAATCACATTTGGCATGGTGGAATTTTGCTTAGACAAATCAACATGAGGGTTATTAAATTGATCCCAAAGAGTTCAAAAGGAAAACTTGTAAGGATTGTGTCCTACAAGATTTTGGCAAAAGCTTTGGATCTCCAAATTAAGCACATTCTTGCTAATGGAATTGATAACATGTAGTTTAGATATGTGCACAAAAGAAATATATATAAAGATATTTGAATATGTTATTATCTTTAGCTTATGCCTTTGCCTTGATCAAGGATTTTGTGATGATTAATCTTGATTTGAATAAGAATTATGATAGGATTAGGTGGGATTTCATAATCATGACTCTCAAAAAGATGGGATTTGGTTCCCGTCTTTTGCAACATGGTCAGCACTCTGTTCCAACAAGGTTGTCTGTTGGCTCCATTATTGTTTGTAGTCATTTCAAATCCTCTCCTTTGAAATCTAGATTTGAAAGTGTCTGTGAAGGCTATCAAAATTTTATCACTTCCTGATGATTCTCATTTTACAAGAATGATGTTTGTTGATGATAATGCAAACATTATGGATGAGTATAGGGAAAGCATTCAAAGTTTATAATTGTCTTGTAGATGTTTTAGGGTCTAAAGCCAGTAAAGAGAAGATAGAAGTGTTGATAATTTTATGTTCAAATGATGATCTGAGGATTCTTCAAAGCTTTTAGATCAAACATATAGCCTTTGGCAAGGTTATCATGTATTTAGGCTATCCTATTGGTCTTAACATTAGCCTAAAGCAAGTGTATCTCTAACTATAACAAAAAAATAACACAATGCCAGAGTGCTAGTAGCTGAAACTTCCTCTCTCTTTTTGTGGATAAGATGGTCACTTTGAAACAAGTCCTATAGTCTTATTCAATGTTTGTTTCTATGGTCTTTCCTTTTGCCAAAGCAATTTGGGAGCAATTGGAAAAAAAAAAAATCAAGGCTTTTTTGTGGTTCAACAATGATCATCAATCTTGGTATTTTATCTCTTGGGAGCAACTGCTCTCTAAAAAAGCTCTTAGTCTAGGTGTTATCTTATCACAATAGGGCTATGCAATTTAGTTTAAGATGGCTATAGAAACCACCTAGTTCTAATTAGTTGTGGGCTATTATGCTTCATTCATGGATTGTTCAAGCTCCCATTAAAAACAAAGTCTAGTTAGGCTTGGAGTGGTTGCATCATCAATTGTTTCTTAATTCTAAAATCAAAGTCAAAGAGTGAGAGGTGGCTTAATTGTTGTAGAGAGCTTGATATAATTTTCTTCTACTATTTTCTTGGTTCCCCTAAAGAGAGGAGATTCCTCTCTTAACACAATATTAGGGAGTTTGGGAATCTCCCAATTCCCATTTTTTGAATTCTAAAAAGGTGGCACACGGATAACATGTCCATAAGTTTCTCAAAACCATATGATGTGACCTATCATTGGAAAGCACTTGAAAAATTGAATCTATTGAGCTATAGAGCACTTGATTTGGAGTTATAGTGTTCAAGTTATGACAAATCCAAATATTTGACCACGTGTCCCAAACTTATGGGAATTTCCCATATTCCCCAATATGGTGTTTCTTGATCTATTGGTTTGGTTTACCCCTAACTAGTAACTAAAGATGAGGCCCTATATTAGCAAAGCCATTTAGAAGCCTTTACCTTATTTTGTAGAGGTATTGTGTCTTGGAATGATTTATGGGATCATAGGAGGCTATCAAACAACGAGGATAAAGAAGTGGATTGGCTAATTGATGAGCTAATAGAGCTCTTCTCCAAGATTAAAGTCAAATGGCAATCCTCACCATGGATCAAAGCTAAGTTTAGCTAGAGCAATTTCAAAGTGGAAGAAATTGAGGTTTCTAAGTTAAGCTCTATTCCTAAAGTTCCTAGAGACAATTGGGTAGTGAAAGCCTATACTTTCTAGTAAAAGTATCACCGGTTAATAAGCTAAGAAGTCTACTTCTTTTGTTAGATAGATATATATATATTTTTTGTAGGCTAATTATGGTCAAATTGCATCTAAGAGATGTAATTGGAAAGTGGAAACAACTCAATCCATCACGTTCACTATGCAAAAATTCAAGGAGAATATCTTTCATCTCTTTTGGGCTTCCTTGAAAGTATGTTCTTTCTTGTGAAAGTTGCAAACCTAGCTTAATAAGGCTCAATTGTTGCATGACACCATAACATGGAAGCAAACTTTGATTGGGAAAAAGGAAAAATGTCATCGGCTATCTTCAAGATTTGTCAAATCATTAGGAGTTTTGTTTTGGCTAAGATTTGGAAAGGAAGGAATTTATTACTATTTCATAGGAAACCCCTTGATCCATTAAATCATTTTTATAGGGTTTGTCTGTATGCCACAAGGCTTCTAAAAGTCAAGGCTAAAGATGTCGAATGTAAGGTGGCTATTTTGAGGTTTCAAAACACTATTTGAGCTTGACTCTCTTTATTGTAAGGCTATATATACTAATATAATAAAATATCATATTCATCGCGAAAAGCATCTTCATCCGAAAAGATAGTTGAATTAGTAAATAACCCAAGCTATAACGTTGTTGGGGTTACATGATGTGAGTCAAACATTTGGCTTTGTCTGCTTTTCCTAGTTTGCTAGGATTACACAATATTTCCAAAAACCATGATGCTTTAAGGTCTATTTCCCCCCATACAAGCTCTACATTTCAACCTTTGAAGGCTCTTGCATTTCTATTCTTCCGTATTGTTATAAGGGTCACAAGACTAAAAACATGAAATGGTAGTATCTTTTGCTTATTCATACTACCAATGGTGCCAAAGATCCAAGCCTCCATGTGTTGAGAGTGGTTTCCTATTACAATGAAATTCAGATGAACTTGAGACTACAAGCAAGGCATGTAGAGCATCCATCTCAAAAGAGGTGTTTGAGGATTCTTATTGCCCACAGCTACACAATCCATCCATCATGCCTCTTTTTTTCAATTTAAGATCGCATAGCAATGATCCCACCATGACCCTCAATAGGAAAACTTTGTCCTTGAGTGGAAGGGATAGAGACAAATTCTTGTCAAAATGACTCAAGAGAGAATCTTTGCCAAGGTCGGTTTCCCAAGATCCAAGCCAAATCGAATGTAGCATTCAACATGGCCCTTTTGATATGCTTGGAGCTAAGAGCAATAGTGATCTCTTTGTCTTCAAGGAATAAGATTATTGTTGCTCTCCCACATGCTAGGGAGTTGTTTAATCATGCACATTTCTATGCTATCCAAAGCCATGATAGCCTGAGCATCTTGGCAGTGTCTACTAGTAGCTGAGGTTCTTAACTTTCTTAAGAATTGCCATCACTGGACCTTAGCTAGTGTTTGAAGAGGTAGTAACCAACCTTGACCACAGATACATGCCTTGTTTGCCAAGTTGAATAGCTAGTGGAGGATCAAAATGCTTAGACTAGAAAACATTTACTTCAACCCTATGCATTTAGGAGGGAGCCTGCCCTTTTCTTTGCTCAGGATTAATGCCCAATCCTTAAGGATGTTGCCCACTATGCCTAGGGCTTTGATTTTTTTGATTGCACATGAATCAGTCCCTTCATGCCCATGACTTGCAAAATTTCTGGTTGAGGATGGAGAGTGTATCCACTAACATACAAGCCTAGGGAGTGCCTTGATATTAGCATTGTTTTAGGAGCTTGGCTCTCTAATGGCGATGCTCTCTACAGTGGGGTAAAACATACCTAACCCTCCTTGGCCCAAGAAATTGCCCACAATAGATTTCCATTGTTTCTACTCCTTTGACCCCCATTTGAAGGTAGAATGACAGCATGGGTTTGAGGAACAAGTTCAGGATTTTGAGTTTCACGTGAAGTAGCCAATTTGTAAGCTTCCAACGCTTGAGTTTCACATGAAGTAGCCAATTTGTAAGCTTCCAACAATTGACATTGGCCCTAATTTTCTCTACACGACCCAATCGGATCAAAGTGATCCTATTGTGTCTACCCTAATGGGGATGTCCATGTACCTGAAGATTACCCCCCTATTTATCATGTTGCATTTCCATCCCACATTGGTCAGTGGGCTTCAATGACACTGATGAGAGAGGGTTTCTTGAGATTGATACTGAAACATATAGCTTGGATGTATACGTCCAGCAATCTGAGTGCATGCTCCACATTGTCCTTCTTTGCATGTAGGAATGTGATGAGATCGTATGTGAAACCTTGCCCGATTAGTTGCTTACCTGTATAGATAGAAGGGGCTATGGGGATATGTTTGTCTCAAACCCCTTGATATGGTAAATGGTTCTAGAAGTGATCCATTTAGAAAAATTTGGGCTTGGCCTATGAGCAATAAGGGAAGGTTGGATATCTTGCTATAAAAGCCCATTTTTTCCAAGTACCTTGTGGACGAAGACCCATGAGACCTTGTTAAAGGCTTTTTTGATGTCTGGCTGCATGAAGACCACTTCTTTCTTGGAGGCTTGTGCCCATTCGATGACTAGATCGCATCCAATACATGCATGATTTTGACCCTTGATGAACCTATAGCAGTGATTGTTGATGTGTTTGATAAATAGGGGCATCAACTTGCTAGATAGCTTGTAGATTGTGCATAGGAGAGAGATGGGCCTCCATTGGTTGAGACGAGAGCATTGCTTTTTCTTTGGTATGAGAGTGATTATGCTTTTACTCTAGGACTGGGGAGTTTCTCCTTCTAGCTAGTATTTATCAATCAAGGTTTGGATGCTACTTCCAATGGCATTCTAGCTGTGCTTGAGGAGTTTGATTGTCACCCCATCATGGGTAGGTGATTTGTGAGAGTTGAGATTCTTGAGAGTTGTTTCCAATTCTTCTAAGCTAAATGGCAATAGAAGGCGAGCATTCTGCTTCTTTGTGAATGATGACACTTGGGACATCATTAAGGAGTATGTTGGTTTCTTGATCATTTGAGTCCTACACTTCACCATTGTATAGGTTACTATAAAACTTAGTTCAAAGCATTCCAATTTGCATCAAGTTTGTGATCCAATTGCCATCATTAGCTTGAATTGGTACCTATAAGGATCTCTTTAAGCTTTTGCATGTGTAGCCCTTTTATGAAGTCAAGGGAGGTGCAATTAATATTTGAGAACAATCTTTCATTAAATATGAAACTTATTTTCTCAAGCGCCCTTGTGAGGGCCACCTGCCTAATTGCATGGCATTTGGTTAGAAGTTGGAGCTCTTTGCTCCCTAGAGGCCCGTCATTGGCAGTCAAAGTGAGGTCTACTATCACCTTGTTGGCCTAGTTGAGCTCCTTCCTTTTCGTGTTGTAGAGCCAAGATCCCTGCAAGGTTACCATATGCTACAAAGTATTCATGAAGCAATCCCAAGGGTTAGGATGGTGGTTGGCGATGTCCTCCATTAGTTTTTGAGCAATGTCCACCACCATGTAATTGAATGTAAGCTCTTTGAAGTGTCAGGCATTGATGCTTTGCCATTTGTGCTCTCCTACAATTCTATTAAGAGAGATTGCCCTTAGTTCTAGTGTGACTAGAAGGTAGTCCATCGACATGAGGCAAGAACTATCGAGATGCAACAACACGATTTGCTAGGAGCCATTCTCCACAACCTGATGCATACAATTAGTCTGGGCATGCCTGATAGCATTTGCTACTTAGAGAGTTATAGACATAGGGGTTTGTGTGCATACTTAAGTGATCCACCAAGTCTATGAGGTCGTAAAATTCGGCTACACAATTCTAGGCATCCCCATTCTCCGCTATATAGAGTGGCAAATGGTGAGGAGGTGTTGTCAGGTGATGTGACCATGTTGAAGTCTCCTCTGAAGAGGTGATGTGGCCATCAAGCACTTGTGTGAGACATTGGCATTGTTCGATCCCAATTATTCTGTCTATGGAGCCATAAGTATTGGTTAGGAGGACCTTTTCTTCATTCCACATGATTGACACTAAAATTAGTTCTCCATCATTAGAGTGATAAATACACTATGGATTGAGTGTTGATTTAATGATTGTCATGCACATTGAGTATAAGCAAGGCAAGCCTCCCATAAAGTAGACGTAATCCTTATGATTAAATCGTGTCCCACTCCACTCATGAAGTTCGTGTTTCTGCACAAAAACGACATCTAGATTGTTTTTGCATATCCATGACCATAAGAGATGCTTCTTGGCATCACTTTGAGGTCACCTCTACATTAAGGGAGGCCAATTTGAGCGGGCTTTTTATTTTATCCATCACTTTTTTGGTTGTGAGAGAGATCATGGTTAAGCCCCTTAATATTATATTCCAAGACAAATTGGTTCCACTCAGCTGATTTGAATCTAGGTTGACCTCCATAGCATTGGAGCCAATGTTGAGTTGTGCCATGAACTAACCCTGGTTACCCCCAATCAATTGGTGTGTGTAGTTGCATTCTGATGAAGCTTGGGAATTCCTTGTCTAGTTGGTGTAGGGGAATTATATTGAGCTATGCAAAAGTGCTAGCCTTACTCCTACTCTAACGAGGGATGGAGGCTTGGTTCTAGAAGTCTTTGATGGGAGGTGGATTTGCTACGATGTTGCTAGGTGCCGAGCAGCCACACTTATTGTTTGGGGATTTGTCTTTGTGATTCTTAATCATTTTCCCGCCTTCGTTTTCGATTTCTTTAGATTCAAATGATTATTTCCCTTCTCTTTGGCCTTTGCCACATCCACCCAGGTGCCCTTCTGATCTTGTTTGCCCTCCTCTTTCTCTATTTCATTACTTGGGCATTATTTCTAGTAGTGTCCCCACTATCCACATTTATGGCACGATCCTGCGAAATTGCTCTAGTGGTGGGACTAGTTTGTCTTGGAATATGGTATTAAAGGTCTTAACCATGATCTCTCTCACAATTAGAAAAGTGATGGAGAAAATAAAAAACCCGCTCAACTTGGCCTCCCTTAATGCAAAAGGGGCTTCAAGTTATGACAAGAGGCATCTCTTCTAGTCACAAAATGGGATATCTAAGTCCACATAGTCTGGCTTTCTGTCTTGTATGTTCCATAGGAGGCAAATCGTGTTTTTGAATGGGATGGCCAAAGGTGGAATGTACAGTGGTCTCCCTAATCCTTTGGCAATGTCTCGTAGTAAGTTCTAGAGATAGGTAGGTAGTTCAAGGATTTCAACCCATATGGGGCATTCCTTTTAAAGGCGGTCTCTTCCAAGCTCAATGGGTTGCCAAACCATAAGGTAAACCATGTCCAATACCTAGAATAGAATCCCCTGGTGGCTAAGGAATCTCTCAATTGCATTTTTATTGTTGAAGAGCACTTCATCAAACCCCTTACTCCCATAATAGATTTGCTCCACATGTCCTTCTCCTTTGAGAAGAGTATTAAATCATGAAGCAATTTTCATGGCCTTGGGAGGTTTCTTAGTGAAGAATGCCAAAATTCTTCGTGTATTCAATTGTAGAACTTTATGGCATCCAATTGCTCTCCCTTTTGAAATATTGGCACTAGTAGGTCTGCGAGACCACTTGCGAGTCTACTTCCAGCCTAAGCTAAAAGTCCTCTTACATGTCTAGGGACTTATCACCATGCGTGGATTCCTTCTTGCTCATCAACTTGCAGTGGATTGGTGGCTTCAGTGTTGAGTTTGGCATTGTCTCATTTACATTTGTTGAGCGAGGCACCGATTGCTTCATCTATCGCATTGCCTTCCTCAAACACGTCCTCCACCTCTTCATCCTCATTCTTTTGGGTGGTCTTGCTCAGTATGCTATGAGCAAGACCCCATATGGTCATTTGCATGCAAGTTTAGCCCACTTCCTTATATATTGTCTCTTAACTAATTGTTAAGTGCAATGAGTGGGTGTAATAAGGTTAGTAGGTATTCATTTGGTGCCACCTCCTCCACTTTGTTGGTTCAAAACTCTATAAGATATCATCTCGATCACATTTTTACAAAAGATCTATGTGTACACATCTACGGTAAAGCTTGATCAAGCATTTTTAATACTAAAGGTAGGAAGGTGTATTGACTTTAATATATTGTTGAAGAAGTGATGTGAGTAGTAGTGTGAAACCAAAAAAACTATGTTGAAGGTCTCTAACTTATTCTAGTCTTAGCTCTATACGAGTTTGGTAATGAAACATGAATTTGTCCCAACACAAAAACTATACAATGGAAGCACCCGCCCAGCCCAACATCAGTAGCTATATAACTCACCATTTAATAGATGTGTAAGATAGAGCTAGGTGATAAAAGGATCAATGGTTTTTCTAATAAGATGCTTGCATTTAATTGAATGCGCTTCATCCCAATCTCTTTACCGGAGGTGAAGGACACCCATCCATAGGGAGGCACCTCTTCGCCAAGAGGTCAAGCGCACCCTTGAAAGGCATTGCTCCGATTTGGAACTTAGATGGCTGTGTGAGATACCACTGAAAGAGACATGGCTATGGTTTGCACTCGGATTCCTGAGTCGCAAGCAAGCCACCATCGCTCTCATGATCGATGGTTGCGTTGTGGTGTCGCACGCCGCGGCAAGGAAACTTCAACGGTGGCTGGCTGCTGGTGGGAAGACGTAGGAATCCAGCTGGCCATCAGAAAACGGGCTGTCCCATCGCATCGGTCCCCAGAAACCCGAGAGAGAGAGAGAGAGAGAGAGAGAGAGAGAGGGGTACAGCTTTTCTGTCTGCAAGTCACAAGCGTACGAGGCAGGCGGGCGGGGGAGAGAGAGAGATTATCTAAATATCCACTGCCAGGTCATCAGCTCTCAGGAGATAGATACGTCTTGTGAGTCTCGATACTTACTTTTTGCCACGTCGGCTGGCACACAATTATTCCTCTCCGAGTTCCGAAAACAGGCTGGGTGTGGGTGTGGGTGTGGGTGCGGATATGATTATTAATATTGGTCATGCATCACAAGAAAGACAGCATTCTACGTCACGTCGTGTGTTTTCGAAAACAGAATGATTGTGGGATGTTTATGAGACTCGCTCGTCGTCTCTAGAGTCTAGACTCTCTCACAGTCGCCTTTCTCCTTTGAACACAGGTTCGTGGCCGACTCCGGCGGCTCGAGCCTCGCTCTCTCTCGTCTCTCTTACAGTGTTTTTAGTGTCGAGAGAATTAGTGTTAAGCCGAGGGTTAGTGTCACGAGAATTGAAACCATTGGAAAATAAGCTTCACATCTTTCCAAGGTAAAGGGGCCAATAAAGTAGAGCCTTCCAAAAGGAAAACACATCCCACCCTAATCGAGTGACAATTTTACAAGAAAGATGTGGCTTTTTTAGTTACTTAATAATATAATATGAATTTTTTAAAATTACAGATGATCTTAACTTAAGTACTTAGGTCAAACAATTGAGCCGTGTAAAAATTTTTATATTTTAGATTTTGTAAAACCCTAAAGCAATGCATCCTCGAGTGTCACTCTATTGGCCCCTCACTGCCCCTCTTTTATGAACCTTTCGTTTGTAACTAAGGCTACTTGATAAAAATATCAAAATATCCCAATATTCTTTCTTTGAGCTCTATATAATATAAATAGTTTGACTATTAAAAAATATTTATGCAACTCACTTGGAAAAAAAATTTATAATGGAGAATTGTTAGATGACAATCTATTGGCCCCTTTACCCTAGATAGAGTTGTAAAATTGACAATGTGGAACTCTAGGCCGCTGCTACCAACCGAAGTTGCCATGTGCTCAACAATCCATTTCTTGTCTTACTCTCTCCTATTTTCCCTCTTTGTTTTTAATTTTTTATTTACTCTCTCTCTCCCCCCCCCCCAAATTCCCTGTCTAGTTTTCTCTCTCTCTCTCTCTCTCTCTCTCTTCTATTTTAGTTTATTTTTTCTCCTCTCTTGGTTCTCTCTCACTCTCTCTTGTTTTTCTCTCGCCGCTTTTCTTCTCTCTCTCTCTCTCCTTTTATTCTCCCCCTCTCTCCTCTCTTTTTCTTCTCTCTCCCTCTTCTCTTTTTTCATTTTTCTTCTTCTTCTCTCTCTTCATTTTCTTTTTAATTTTTTATTCTCTCTCTCCCCCCTTTTTCTTCTTCTTCTTCTTTCTTCCCCCCTCCCAGTCTCTCTTAAAGTATGCAAATTTTATCTTTTTCCTATATATAATTCTCTCTCTTTATGTTTATATTCTCACTCTTCTACTTCTCCTCTCTCTCTCTCTCCACCCCCTTTTCTTCTTCTCCCATTTCTCCTAATTTTTCTTTTTTTATTCTCTTTCTCTCTCTCTTCCCTCTCTCTCCTCTCTCCTTTCTCTCTCAAATAAAAAGAAGTTTTGATTTAATTAAAAGAGAGAGAGAGAGAGAGAGAGAGAGAGAGAGAGAGATGTGCACACACATACTCCACTTTTGAAGGATAGCTTAGGATTCATTTTGAAGTTCTTGGAAGGGTACTACAAAGTGATTTTCTCATGCCAACCCTTCTTTTAAAGGTAGTCCAATATCTATTTTGCCCTCATGCAAAAAACTTTAGCACAAATATATTTTCTCATGTCAACTCTTCTTTTAAAGATCAATATCTATTTTACCCTCATCGAAAAAGATGTTGCAACCTTCAAAATAGGTGTTGTAAATTTGGCAAGTCGAAATAGTTACAACTAGATGACCTAGGTTAAAGAGGGCAATGAAGAGGCACATGCCTTATGAAAGTTAATCTCTTTCCTAATCTAATCTTATAGTGCACCCAACATTAGGTATTGTGAAGGCTAATAAAAAGTCAAAAAAGCTAAGATGTCAAGTTAAGATTTCATGAGCACTCGATTCCATCATGTTACAATATTGGTTTAGTAATGACCTTAGTACTAGCTATGCTTATTTGTTAAACAATAAAATAAATGTTAAACTATTGCATCAAAGATAATAGTCCTTGGATTCTTGGATTTCCAAATGACATGAACAACTTCAAATTAATGCAAACCCCATATTATGCCTCACCTCTTTGGCACAAATGTTTCCCTCCATAACATTGGCCTTTTGCCTTAGGGCTACAATGTACATGCATCAAATCCAATTCCCATCCTCTGCCCACCCTAGTTACCTTTAACTTGCAGCTTACATTAAATATGTAGTCCCATTAAATCATTGCCTTTTTAACAATTGCTAACCTTGTTAAATCTTGGGAAAGTATCTTTTGCTCATCTTCGAAGTTCCCACTATGAAGTGATGAAGGAGTCTGCCTTTCTTTGGTCAATAAGCATTTTTAACAACCTTAGAAATAGCTCAAGGCTAACTAGGAGCCTCCTTGCAACTCTAACCTTAATAATGTATACCGAAACATTGTTTTACCAAGTACCATCATCCCCCTAAAGGTAACCTCTAACCTCAACCCAAGATAATGCCATATGGATAATTTTAAACACAAGCTTGTCGCAAAGGCTCTAAGTAGCTAGATACCTCATTACAAACCTATTTAATAGGATGATTGAAGATCCAAGCTAGGATGCTCCAAAAGCCTAGACTAACATACATGTAGCCTTAAGCTAAAAGCTATGGAGTCCTTTACATCACAAAAAATTTGATGGGGTTTTTCTAAAGAAATGACATGATCTTGCAAACCCCATTATCAACCACTTAAGTTTTCCCTTTAATAACCGAGTTCCTATGGGAAGTACTATTATTAGAATTTAGCGATTCATTTCATTTTCACAAGCATATTGACTTCATAATATACTTGCCATCAATTTCTATATTTGTTAGGACCAAAAAGACAATTAGCTTTAGCAATTAACAACTCTCCCCTCTCCAATGTCCACATAATATTACTAAAAGCTAGTATAAACTCTTTCAACCTTGATAGTTTTCCTTCTTTTCTTAGATTTGTTGGTTGATCGTATTGACTTTTTAATAATTGAGAACAAGATTTGAAATGTGTGTTTGAAGTTTATAACCTTATTTTCATGACACAACCTAATCTTTCACACACACACACACACACACACACACACACACACACACACACACACACACACACACACACACACACACACACACACACACACACACACACACACACACACACACACACACACACACACACACACACACACACACACACACACACGCACATACACAGAGTTGGAATGTTTCCAATATGGAATTTGCTTTGGTAGTTCTTTCTTATTTCCTCTTAATAGCCCCAAATGTAAGTTTTTCCTATGAACCTAAGAGGAAGAAGTTAATGGGCCTTGTCTTTGGGGAAGGAAATAAAGTAAACATTTCTCTCCTACTACCACATGAGATGGTCATTTTGACCCTTATGAGCTTTGGATATTTTCACATGTTGCTTTTTCTTTAAGTTGGGGGTTTACTATATAAGTTCTCCATATTATGTGTGTTCAAGACCTATTTAAATATACCCTTATTTGTGATTTTTTTCTAAATAGAACACACCCCATTTCTATTCAATCTATGAGTAACTCTTTTATATGACACCCTTCTAGATGCAAAAAATATCTAAAAATGGTATTTAAAAAATAATTCTTTTGAATCCACATGATATGCTTACATATTTATGAGTCACCCACTTGAGTCTATAAGAGTGCATAAAGTTCATTTTCTTTAATACTGGTACTCATATACTTTAAAATTGATAAGAAAAAGGTAGTTGAATTAATACAGGTTGTTGGGGTATTTAAAAATAACTTAAAATTTGAGTAACCTCCCTCCTTTTAGCAAACTCCTTTGTTTCTGCAAACTCTCACCTTTTTGCATACTTGCTCTCCCTTTTGTCCCTTGTGGCTTTCCTCTTCTCATTGTACCTCACTTCCTCTACAACCTCCCTCCTCTCACCTTACTTTCTTCTACATAATTAATATGTATAAAATAATTTGGGTGGCCTATTCTAAAACTTGTGCATATTATTCCTCATGAAAAACTAAGTCATGGTAGTTCTAAAAGCTTTGACAAGAATTTTTTGGAAAGTGTATAGAGAGCTAATGCTTCTTACTATCACAGATAGGATAATAATATAATGTTTGTTTATAGATTTCTATGTGCTTTATAATAGCAAACAATTTCCAAATGATTGATTATGACAACCAATAAGAGTATGCCCCTTCTCTTGGGTATAATATGGTCGTCATAAAAGTTGACATTTCAATTAAAGCGAGCAAACTTCTTGAATAGCCATCTTCATTTGATAACAAGGGTGCTCAAGATTACTATTTTTTGTGGTAAAATATTTGTAACACTTTAAAATGTCCTTTGATGATAAGAGCTATTTGATGCAAAGTCCACAATTATCATTATTATAACTCTATAATCAATCAAATGTTACAAAAAATTTCTTGCACATTGTGTGCTTTCTTACTTCTTGAATTTTCTTAGCTATCACATAAATTTCTTCCTACAAGATATCAACAAATGTGATAATGAAGAGCACCTTGAGGTTAATTTTTTTCATGGCATATTGAATTTGTGAGGGGAAGTGAATTAGAGTAAGTAGTTGAAAAGAAAAAATAGGATAGTTCTTCCAAGAAGTTCAAAGTAGGATATGTCTTCCAACAAAGTTAAAGTGGCTCGTTGGAACATAAGACCTATGTTTAGAGAAAATGAAGGAGAATTGTAGTAGGCTGATTGGGGAATGCAAGTAGACATAGTATCTCTACAATAAATTAATTTGGATATTGTGAAGAGCACGAGAGCATTGATGTTCCTAGTTACATTCCTTTTGTTGATTGATGCTAAAGAGGCAAAGGGGCCCCAAAGGGGCACTTTGATGATGGCTTTGAAATCCCTTGAGGCAACTCTAATTTGGGTTGATAGTCAAAGCAACGTAATAGATATATCAAAGCATTGATAGAAGGGGAGGTATATTCTCCTAATGTCTTCTCAACATATATGCTAGCCTTTAATTTAAAAAAAAAGGAAAATTTAGTGGTAGAAATGCCCTTCTTTTGTGAGATAGAAACATTGAGGGTGAAATTAGTGTTCATGAAAAACATTTGTTATAAGTAATACAAAAGCCTCTAGACATGTGAAAATGTACTTTTTTCTCAATATTTATTATTCACAAATTTATTACCTAAAAGTTCAAGGTATTTTACATTCAAGTTCATAATCTTACTATCAACAACCTTGTACCAAATAATCTTCCATTCTAAAAATTTTAATTTGCAAGGTAGAGTTGATAGCAAAATGAGGTGTTTTTGTATTATAATTGACATTCTCAATGACAAAGAGGGACCCGAGGTAATAGAGAGAGAGTGAATGAATCATATAAGGTAGCTCTATTCATACTACAAAAATAAGCTACTACCATGAAGCTATATCAAGTGCATACTAGAAGTTTAACTATTGTCTTTTGACATTGGATGAGTCACATAGTCCCCATGCAAATTTTCTTTTACAAAATAAGATATGCAAATGTCCCAAAGTTCCATCGTAGGAGTCACCTTCAAGCAAAAAAGCGTCACCTACACATAAAAAAGAGAGGTCATATTAGCTTCAAAACAACTCTTTAAATATCTCAAACATGTATAAAGAGAATGGCAAGACTCAACTCCTTCAGTAGGAGATGAAGAAGCCAATCGGTGAGCAAGTCCAGACTTGCAAAATACATATTTTGAAAGTTCAAACATAAGTAATAGTTACATAAGCATAATTGAAAATAACATGAACGTAAATATAACAAAGTATAGAGCATTAAAAACCTTACAAATTAAGGTTGAAGAGCACCCTAGATATGCCTTAATGTTTTGCAATTTTTCCATGCTTCAAATGCTCTAGTAAAGTCCATTTCTTATAGAGTACCGCCCTCAACAGAAACCAACATTAAAGCTTCCATATGTGCTGTATCTAGCTAATTTCGATTGCATGTCTTGATTAGGTTTTTCTTCATATGTTGCTTGCCTTTGGCTCTCGTTCAGGCATGGTCTTGGCACATTACATTTTCTCATGGTGCATTTTGAAGCTCATCATTTTTTACTTTGTTTACATCTCTCTTTATTCAGACTACCATCAATATGCCATGGTTATAGAGGCCTTGTTTTAGGTAGTAATTTGATTATAGAGGATACAAGAGCTTTCTAAGCACATACATCCACAAATGACATTGACTTTCTTTAGAGAGCTAGTAAATAGTGGAGAGGCATATGGTTAATAATTAGAGATATAATTTGTGGTTTGGAATACATGGCTTAATGCACTTTCATCATTATAGTACAGTTTGGATTGCCCATCCTTAGGTTTTACTCATATGGAATGGAATGGAGTTATTATATCATGTTTTGTCAAGATTGGTTCGGACTATACATGGGTATATTGGGTACATGGTGCTATTGGATAGATAGATATATCATTACATTGATTTGCCACTTGTCTCTCAAGAAAATTTGCAAAAACACATAGGCATGAATTTATTAAATACCCTGAGGCCATATACGAATGATTACATTTCATGTTTGGTTATTTAGTTATTAATATAGATCATGGGTATTATTAAGTTTTTATTAACATAATTTTAGGAGTGTAAGAAATTTTTATGCCAAGAGTTATAGTGATTTTTAATTTAGGTTGATAAGCTTTGGTTATTAACATAGATAATGGGTATTATTAAGTTTTTATTAACATAATTTTAAGAGCGTAAGAAATTTTGATGCCAAGAGTTATATTGATTTTTAATTTAGGTTGATAAGCTTTGTCCAAATGTTGATAACATTTTCAAATGTCTTTTTATTTGTCAGGAAAATATGGTTCTTGTTTGTATCATACAAGAATCATGAATTTATAATCCTAATACTAAATACTTTTAGTGAAATTATTAACCTAACACCACATACTTTTAGGAGAAATTATGTTCCTTGTGTGTAGGAAAAGCAACTACATTAGTTATGTCACGTAATTTACTTTTATTTGCAATTATGGTGTGTATAATAGATTGGACATAGATATCATTATCTTTTTTTTTGGGATGGTTATGCCACTTAATTTGATTTTATTTGTAGATGTATTGTATATTATAGAATGGACAAAGCTTTCATTACCTTTTTTGGGATGGGTTTGGGCCTCTCTACAAGGTGAGAGTATGAGGATAATAGATGCGCAGGATGGAGATTTGGACCACAATACGCATTTTGAGGAGCACATGAGTACATGCAAAGGTAAAGATAGAGGCATAGTTAATGAGCAAGTGAGTTCTCATAGATTTCTTTAGTACTAGCTTCATCTGATGCAAAACATCGTAGAATTTGCAATTGCTACCTTTGTGTTATGCTTGTATGCATTGACATTTAATCTATACAACTACTTTCAAGCTATAGCCAAAAAGTAGTTGCTTCAAATTAAGACATTACCTAAGTACCTAAAAGAGGAGAGGGAAGCACACACATCTATGAGTGGTGTAAATGTAAGTTTACATGAGATTACATGAAATTGCTAGGGAAAGAGAAGATGGACTAGCCACACTTAATGTTGATGTAATGTTTAAAGCACTATAACATAAGGTGCATTTTCAAAGATGGGCGTGAAATTGAAACTAGCTAGCCTTTTGATACAAAGGATAGAAGGTTCAACACCCTTTTGATTGCTTTATTGATGAACAAGTTCAAACATAATACTCCTTTCACTAAATCAATAGATGTGGAGCCAAAAGTTGAATCAAAAGTAGGGCCTAAATCTTATGTTTGTAAAGGTGCTATGCCTAAAGCATTTGCAATTGGAGAGCAACCAATAGATAGAGATAAAGAAAAAGATCCCATGAATTGGGTTAAAAGATGAGTGTAAGAGAGAGGCATCTATAGGGAGTTTAGTGTTTTTGGAAATTCTAAAGTATTAGATGGGGAATTTGGGACTTCTAGCATAGACCTTGTCATAAGGGGAAAAAAATAGCAAATGCTCACACACTTCTTTTGCAAGTGATCCTCATGTGTGTAAGGCTACTAGGCTATAATAGAATAATGGATTTGATTTTAATATATGAAGCAAGCATAAAAGCCACACTAGTTGTTGGTATATGGAGATAGATTCGAGTGAATTATGGAGATTGATTCATTTCTGTGTGTACAATTGTAAAGAGGGCTAATTTGTTTGTGTGCAAATTTGAGAGCTCTTGCTTCCTTATTTTTTCCTTCTTTCTTCCACCATAGCCAAAGCTATTTTTATATATGCTCACACCCCCCCCCCCCCCCCCAGATTATTGACTATACTTATATTACCTTGACTAGTATTCCTGGGAGACAATGTTACTTCCTCACTTTGATGTAGCTTGTACCTTTTCTTTCTCAAGTATAATTTCTCCAAGAGACTAGCTAATGCTAGTAGATTTGACATCTTAAAACTTTTTACACATGTATTCAGGTTTTATGATGACTTGCTCTTAGTGAATGTACCAAATCCTACTATTTATCTCGACCAGGAGTGTGAGTCCATTCCATCTATACCAAAGTTTCTCTTTGCTGCAATTAAACCTCCAGGAAATCTCCCTCTATTACCTTCATAGAAGTCACTTCATCTCTACTTCTACCTACTTCCTCAACATGTTGATCCACTATAGTCCTAATGGGCTCAATTAGTCATGCCAAAAAGAATAAAGTACCTTTCTCATGCATTAGATTTATTCACAAGAGTTGCAATAGACCTTCTAGGTGGTTTCATAAGGTAATTCTATCACAAGTTGGACCATGTACTCAAATAACTTAGCATATACCACCCTCGGCCATTTCAAAGTACTCATCCAGTGTTGTACTCAAATAACCTGCCATATACCGCCCTTGGGCAATTCAAAGTACTCATCCAAAGATTTGCAAATTCTGGGTTTGAAAGAATCTAGGGCAATGCTAATAATCGAATCTAGTGTGAATAAATCTTAGAACCCCCTTTGGTGCCTCATAGGGTTATAACAACCCTAGTGGGCTCTTCCTTTCCCTCTCTCCCTCGCAATGGATTTGCCATACCCTAACTAAGTTGCTTCCCTCCATTCAGATTTGCAATTAGTTCCCCCTTATGGCTTCCCCTTGCCACCATGAATACCACAACCAATATAGCTTGCAACTAGTCTATTACAACTCGATTTCTACATGTGGATACACCATGGCACCTTCTGCATAAACAACTGGGAATGAATAGGATGTCCCCACAATCATTGACATAGTTCATTTTTTGATGCTAGGAGGCATATTCCATGGTGGATTTCGTGAGTTTTTGTGGTGGATTCCGTAAAATTATATTTGTTGGCGGGGCTCATACACAAGGTCGATTCCTTGTGCGAAAAGTCGATGAGGACGCCTGTCCTTTTCGGGTGTCTTGTTAATTTAATGTGCAAGTGGGTGATTCCATAGCGGGTGATTCCGCAAAATACATATTTAAATTAATGGACGTTTATGAGTTTAGAGTGTGCACTCGTAATAAATTAAGGTTAGGATTGAGTTCTAACCAATTTATTTATTTTGTAGCTGAAGACTGCTAGGTATTCACTTTTGTCGGTTTAATTTTATTATTTTCTAACAATTGTGAATGCTTTAGTTGATGTGTTGGTATTGGGAAACACTGGGCAATAGCATGTATTCAAGTTATTTAGAAGAAATTATCATTTTGATGGGCACGCATTTAGGCGTGGTGCCAATATTTATTTTGACACGCTTATTTATTGAAGTGCCTGATATTTATTTATTATTTTGTATGCGCATGGGTGCACGATTTAAATATTTGTTATTGGATATTGTATTTGCGCACAACCCGACTCTTTGGACGCCCAATCGCTTTAATTCTTTAGTTGGACAAAAGCAAACACAAAAGCTAAAGCATGCTAATTGTAAATTGGGCTATTTTTTGAGCTTGGAGATGAATAATATATCAAATACATGCTTTGTGGAGTGCTCACACAGGGCATGGGGGGAGATTGTACCCAATTAATCTTTTGCTTCATGTCGTGCAAGTCTTCTCTCTTGTTTTTTGTGCAAAAGTAGAGTTCTTTTGTTCTTGGGGACCTTTTGGCGCTCGCTACTTATGCATACAGCATCCAATCTGTGCACCAGTGGTATCAGAGCGAAGCTGAGATCGAGGGCTTTCAATCGCTTACCATCTCGCGCAAAGGCGGAGCTCCTGGAACGATCGAGCTCTATAGTTAGTCTCGCAGCAATCCGTCAATACCATCGTGTTCCTGGCAGTAAAGAACCCCTTGCTACATTGTTGGATCGCGAAGGACCTCTCCCAAGAAGCGGAGGACCACCTTTGAAGATCTTTTGTAAGTCTCTTTGTTAATAGAGAACAGAGAAGATTAAGCTTTGAGTTAAAAGCTTATAAGCTTTATTTAAAAAGCTTAACCTCTTAAATTTTTTGAAACATTGTGTGAGGACGTTTTTCTTGGCGAGGATTAAGCTGGCGGCATGCCGCTGTCCTAATCGATTGGTTTAAAACCATTACGCTTTAACTAAAGCTTAAGGTTATTGAATTTCCTAAAGTCTAAAGGTTTCAATCTCTCCAATAGCAGTAGTTCACACTGGTTAATCCCGAACCGGTTTTTACCCTTTTTGCAAGCTATTGTTCACCCTGCGCTGTGACAGAGTTCAATTCCAACAAACAAGATTGCTACACATAGACTACACGCACGAAGTATCCTCTTGGAAGAAGACCGAGACATCAAATTCAGCATCCGCAAACAATAAATACTGCAAAAAGCCATAAAAAATAAAATAAAATAAATAAGCCTTGTAAACCCGACTTTGAGCTATGCTCATCCCACTAACAAGATTTCGAGTGTGTGAGGTCTTTTGGAATTTTGCAGGATATTTGATCAAACCATGGAAGAATTTATGGCCGAATGTGATTTACCAGAACCAACGATTGAGCAAAAACTAGATCTAATTATGATGCAGCTTCAAGAGGAACGAAGAGCACGTCAAACTTTGCAAGCTCAATTGACCAATTTGCAATGATCTACTGCCGACCAAGATGGACCGCAATCTGAAGATCTTATAAGATGTACGATCGATGTGACACTTGAAGCGCAATCTATTCGGAAAGAAACAAAGATAAGTAAAATAAATTTCAAGTTTCGTACTTTCAATGGGTCACGCGATGGAAAGACTGCACTTGCTTTTATAAGTCAATTTGATGATTATTTCCATGAAGAACAGTATGCTAAGAAAGACAAAATTAAGTGTGTCACTAATCATCTAGTGGACAGAGCATCTCTATGGTGGACTTGGTGCACAAATCGGATGCCGTAAGCGTGCGTAGTGAGCGTCAGAAGGTCCCCAAGAACAAAAGAACTCTACTTTTTGCACACAAATCAATGTAAGAAGCTTGCACGACATGAACAAGAGACCAATTGGGTGCAACCTCCCCCCATGCCTTGTGTGAGCGCTCCACAAAGCATGTATTTTATGTATTAATCATCTTCAAGCTCAAATAATAGCCCAAATTACAAAATAGCACGCTTTTGGCTTTTGAGTTTGCTTTTGTGCCAAATAGAAATAAAGCTAATGGGCGGGCGCCCAAGAAGTCAGGCATACCCAATACAATGTCCAAATACAAATATCTAAATTGTGCGCCTATGCGCATACAAAAATAATAAATAAATATCAAATGCCTTGATAAATAGGCACGACAAAATATAGGCGCCATGCCTAAGGTATGCGCCCATCAAAATATAGATGATAACTCGAATACACGCTATCCTCCAATGCTTTCCACCGCCACCGCTGCTATCTCTACACATCAACTGAAGCATTCACAATCGTTAGTAAAATAATACAATTAAACCGACAAAAGTGAATACCTAGTAGTCTTCAGCTACATATATAAATTAATTGGTTAGAAAACAATCCTAACCTTAATTTATCACGAGTGCGCACTCTAAACTCATAAACGTTTATTAATTTAAATATGTATTTTGCGGAATCACCAGTTATGGAATCACCCATATACACACTAAATTAACAAAACGCCCGAAAAGGATAGGCGTCCCCATCGACTTCTCGCACAAAGAATCCACTTTGTGTATGAGCCCCGGTAATAAAAGTTTACGGAATCCACCGTGGCACGGAATCCACCGTGTAATATGCCTCCTAGCATCAGGACTGTTGTCCGCAAAAGCATTGATTGTCCTACTACTTGGGAGACTTTCCAAAAGAAATTTTTGTAGAATTTTCTTCCACCCCAATTCCACGAAAAACCAATCAAACAATGGGATCTTCTGCAATAGAGGGATCGTGAGCCTATTGCACAATATACCGAGCATTTTCGGAATGCTTTATTGCAACTTCAAATGCTCGAAGATATACCTGAGGCAACCCATAAACGCAAGTTTATGTCCGACTTGCTTTGACATTTCTATGCGGAGGTGAACATGTTCAAGCCAACGACTCTCAAAGATGCAATTTCCTTGGCCCATGATGCTGAAGACAAAACTCGAGGACGAGAGAAGCGATCACAACAATTCCCAAATAATGGTAACTTTGGTTCAAAACAATTCAATTCATATTTTTGAAGATTTAATCAAAACTCTTTCCTTCCATCTTCATTCCGTAAATCTTGGACACGACCCCCTACTTTACCATCAAACACAAATCCAAATCCTAAGCCATCTTTCCAGCCCAATCACAACATCCCTAAATTTCCAGCTATTACCAGTAATGTGTCTAAGGCCAAACCCATAGTTTGTTACAAATGTCATCAACCTAGACATCTAGTGGCAAATTGTCAATCCAAAAAGCCAAATGTTCACACCAACTAAATGAAGTGAGGCAGAAAAATGATATAATGCTCTCACACGTGAAAAGCGACGACAATATGTAGTGGCCAAGGAAAGTGAAGATGCTAGGGAGTTTGAGAAATGTCTAAGGCAAGCATGGAGAAAATTGCGAACCAAACGATCAAAGGTTATGGGGGATTTTATAGATGTTGACATGCTATCATATGTTACAAAACTTTACATGCATAAAGGGGTACAACCCATCAAATGTGATGTACATATGCAGCCATTTAGTGCTCTGTTCACTTTAGAAACATTGGAGGCAATCCTCAACAAGATGGCTAATGGAAAAGCATGTCATACTTTGCAGTCGAATGCAGAGATATTGAAATGAACAACAAAGGAGATGAGACTATTTATGTTGCATGCGATACATCATGCTTTTGCATATGGTTTTCCCCAAGAATGGCAAGAGAATTGGATACAACCGTTGTATAAGGGAGGAGATCGCAATTTACTCACAAACTACCGCATGATTATGGTCAGTTCAGCCATGGCAAAGCTATTCAGCATTATCCTGGAAATGTAATTGAGTAAATGGGCAGAAAGTAATAACAAACGAGCTTATGGACAAGCAGGTTTTCGCCCTAGTCATAACACTATAGACCATTTGATTACTTTACGTGTGCTTATGTATGAGAGTTAGCTTGATGGAGCAACCTTTTATTGATGTTTTGTGGATTTTAAGAAGGCTTTTGACATCGTACCAAGGGTTGGCTTATGGCAAAGAATGCAAGAATTAGGGGTCCCAAGTGATCTATGCATGGGAATTTACAGGATATATCAACGAGTGGTGTGCCGCCTCAGAGGTCGCCATGGGTTGTCACAAGTATTTGAGAGTAATATGGGAGCCAAACAAGGCAGCCTGCTCTCCCCTACGTTATTTGGTTTATGCATTGATAAACTAGAGGAAATACTTCTCACGTCTATGAATGAAGAGGAATCCAAAAGCCTGCTTATTGGCATGTTTGTCATCTTGCTCTTGCTTTATGCAAATGATGTGGTCTTCTTTACATATACTGGGGAACGTATGCACCACACCATATGTATTTATGCTTTTGGAAACTGGCCGTCAGTCAATTGAGGTACATGCTATGATTTGAGTACTGAGATATGCCACCCAAGTATGTCAAATAGATGATAGAGGCTCCCCAAACGGGCATGGGATGCTAGCACATGCCTACAGAAAAAGTGGAAAAGTAGAGTGCTTTCAACAGGATGGGTGCTAGATATGCGAAAATGGTTTAAAGGGTGGGGAGTGGATAGATATCTAGATATGGCATTCGAAGATATATGCATGGACACATTTCAATCAGACCTCTTACGAGCGTATCAAGCAAAACATCAAAGCAAGGGAGCAAATGGCAAACTTGCTCATTACAGTATGCATATATATCCTTCATGTTGGGAATCCTACATGTAGGTAGAGGCACACACGCAGCCATACATAGTCAACCCGCTCTCAATGGTATTTAGACGGAGTATTGCACAATTTCAAACTCGATCACACACTTTATTGATCGAGACAGGTGCATGGAGTGGACAGGCAAGAGAGACAAGGTTATGCAAGCTGTGTGGACTACAAAGTGTAGAATTAGAGGAGCACATGATTATGACATGCCCATCATATGCACACATATGGGCTGACTTTGATATCCCTTTACAGGGGCCAGTTCACCAGTTTCTTACCACTACTCCTATATCGAAGTTAGGGGCTCTCATCACTCGCATGTTACACTTTCGGGAGAACCACGCTACATAGATTATTCTTTCACCGTAGCTACCCTTTCCTACCATGGGGAAGGAGAATCATTGTATATCTGGAAAGGTCCCATGGGTCATAATTTGGCCTTCCGTGTGGATGATAATAAACTACTCTACTCTACTCTCTCTCTCTCTCTCTCTCTCTCTCTCTCTCTCTCTCTCTCTCTCTCTCTCTCTTTCTCTCTCTCTCTCTCTCTCTATTTGTCTGTCTTCGTGGATGTTAATGCCACACAAGGAGAGGGCCTCTATGTGTGCGTGCGTGTGCTTGTGCGTGCGTGTGTGCATGTGCGTGTGCGTGTGTGTGTGCATGTGCGTGTGCGTGTGCTTGTGCGTGTGCGTGTGCGTGTATGTATGCATGTGCATGTGCATGTGCATGTGTGTGTGTGTGTGTGTGTGTGTGTGTGTGTGTGTGTGTGTGTGTGTGTGTGTGTGTGTGTGTGTGTGTGTGTGTGTGGCAAAGAGAGGGCCACTTACAAGGAGGACCAATGAAAGACTTCTGTCATAGCCATTGGAGAGACATACGATTTTGGTCCACTACACAAAGTCATGAAGTACGAGGACTCTAGGTGCCTAGGATTGTTCTTACTTAAGTTGCAATGCCATAGGAAGACTCTTTTGAGAGATGGGAGATCAATTATCTAGATCCACCTAGATGGCAAGTGCTCACACAATTTCTCACATCATGGACCACTAGGGTGCCTTCTCCACTAATATGTATTGCCTCAATCTAGCGAGTTCATCCTCATGGGAAATCATCCTAGAGCAGCATATCCCTGTGTTGAGCAGTACATCCCCAACCCCCTTGGCAATGATCCAACTGTTCTCATTGAGATACCTCAATCCCCTTATGTTGGAGCACTTGTTGCAACACCCAATGAGAAGGATCCTATGATGAGGAGAGGCTACACCATCTCTAATTTCCTAAATTTAGTTCTTAATTCTAGTTGGATTTCTTTTAGTACTCTATAATTCTAATAGATCTTTACATCTAATTCACTTGTTTAGATATACCTCAATTATAATCTTTGATGAGATATCATTACGGTTGTAATATATGCCCAGGTCTCATAGGCCACTTTGGCCTTTTGGAGTGAGTGCGTGTGTGTGTGTGCACACGTGTGCATGTGTATGTGTTTCCAGAATGCAAGACACAAGTATATAGCAAGACCATCTAGTAAAAATGACAGTAGCAATGACATAAATTAATCAAGTTACAAGCATCCTCTTGGGCTAATAGCTTTCATTAGAATAATTTTGATCCAAACTTAGTAAACTAATTCATAAGGGAAGGGTACTACCTGTTACTTGCAAAATCGAATAGGGAGAATGTTAGTAAGGACTAAAGATTCTATGCTACATGTCATAGATAATGCCTAGTTTCTATCTAGGTCACCCAAAATGAACAAGGTTACCTTGTTGTATCCATGGTGCTATTCAATAGGGTATTACCCACAGTCCTGAGAAAAAGCACAAGAGGGTATACATCTTAAGTGGGTTCAGCTCAATGGTGTAAATAGACCAAAGGTTGAGTTGCGTGGCCAATAGGGTAGTACGGTTTTAGCCCTTTATCGAGAATAAAATGATATAAATGGTGTTAAGAAGCATAAATTTAAACTCTTAGGAGATAAGAAAACGGGGAGGGAGTTTGTTAGCTAGATAAACCAGAGTAGGTGTACTAGTAAGCTTTGGTTGCTAGCTTGTAGAAATGCCTCAAAAGGGCATGTTCAAGTTTAGCACTGTCCTTGACTTGTGACTATTACATGTGTGAAGTAGTACCACTTTAGCAATAAAATGCCAGTTTATAAATTATTGGACCTTAGCTTGGGTAATTCCCTACTGGTAGAATACTTGTCATTGCATCCTAGTTGATAGGCTAATCATATGTTTTAATTAGCAAATACAAAGGGGAGTGTATGTTGATTATTATAGCAGAATTCTCACCATAAAAATTACATTGGTTTTTCAGAGAGGATTAACTACATTCAAGTGTTAGATCATCTCCATATATCTTCAATATTAAAATAATCACCTATCATATATCAGATTACCTTGTACCAAGGTAATGATGCTTCAGCTTAAATCAAGATATCCTCTGATTAGCAACTTTGTCATGTCCATAAGACCCCATATAATTCATCACCACATAGTTTTTTCATGAAGCATACGATACCACAAAAAGAGAATTTAACATATTCAATTTGCATGAAATCAAACCATATCTTGGTTGCTCCTATCAAAATATCTTTACACATAGAATACCACATTTACAGTAGGGAAATTTTGAATTTGTACCAAAGAAAGCCAAGCCATGTATAGGCTACCATTCTGCCAACAAATTAAGATTGTCCCAACATAAATTATTAAATTTTACCATAAAAAATAAAATTAATGATAACAAAAAAGAGATTAGCAAAGAACATCACATTGATCATGAATAAACATGTAAATGATAATTAAGATTTGAGTGCATTATATATAGATAGAGTTACTAGAATTGGTGATCCACTTGAGTTCAAATTTACGGGCCTTAAAGGAGGCCATAAGGAAAGGAAAATCAACATTTAAGTGGTATGGAAGAGAGATTCATTTTCCATACTGCTAAACATCCTCTAGTAAAGAGGTTAAGCTGAGTTCAACATTGTAAAAAACTAAGCCATTGAATCTATCTTTCGCAAGTGATAATCAGCTTCTTACAAAAGGAGGATGGATTGTTATTTGCTTTATCTATTCCAGCAACAAAGAAATCATTAAGTAGAGTGTTCAAGTATTCCAAATGGTTATCCAATGTGGAGAACTATAGCTCCCAAATCACCATATTATTTTTTAGTTTTTGCTCAATAAAAATTAAAAGAGGGGTACATAATCAAGGGTAGTATTTGTTTATTAAAAACACAAGACGTTGTCAAGTCAAATCTAGTAATATAAAGGCCCTTATCTAAGCTAAGCACCTTGAGGATCTCGATAGAGCCATTTGTGAGAGCAATCTTAGCTTCTTTACAATTATATAGACTAGTAGATATATGGTTTAAGTCCTTTTTGCATCGGCTTCTTAAATAGTCATTTTCCATAATGTCCAATGATGTAGTACCCACATGTGCATATTGCATAAAATAGAAAGAATGATCATACTTATGACAATTAAAACTATCATGAGTAGAATTAAATGTTGCTCGTGGCTTGTAGCAGATTGATTTTAAAGAAGGGGGAAAACTCCATCCAAAGATTACTTAATGAGGATACAAGGTGATAAAGGTTGTCCAACAAGGAAAAAGAAATTCCTTATAACATTTCTTCGAGGAAATCCTCTCCAACAAACCATTACAAAATTTATATGAATGAATATGGAAGGACTTTTCTGCTTTCACCTTATAGTGGTCATGATGTTGCTGAATTAGTACTTGAATTAATAAAAAATTAACTGCTTAACTGTGGAGCTACATTCATCAAGATGTACCCCTTTTCCCTTTGTATTAAGGGATGTTGTTTTGTTGGAAGCTTGAGTAGAAAAAGACTATTTCCTATTGCCAAAGTGCTCAGGTATCTAGTGTCCCTGGGGATGGTCTACCTCTTCTAGAAGTTTTGATGGAGCTCTTAGCAAAAGAAAGGCCATTTCCACCTTGTTGATGCTTCAATGGGTTGAAGCATTTCTCAATACGTTGAAACACCCTCACCTTTCTTGTTAGGTAATAGATTACTTCCATTCTTTGAGACCATAAGGCTTTTTGCTGCCATAAGAACCATTTCTCTAAATAAGATAAAATTATTAAAGCCTTAATTTTTTCATAGGCCTCCTTTGCAATCTATTAAAAGAATAATAATATAGATCCACAAAGGTTCTTAACACAAAAGATTGTATCCACATTATGCATAATGAGCCACATGGTGTGGTCAAATTGGTATTAGTGTGGCATTCATCTCTATGCTTTGAGATGTCATAGTAGCATTTGATAAAGGGTCGAAGAAAATTGAAGACTCCATAGAGGAACTTAGCATCATATCGATTGTCATTGGGTTTTGTAGCTTTAGAAGTGACACAAATCTTGTAAGGAGATCAGTATGTATTTATCTCAAAAAGAGATACAGTTAGTAAGACATTGAGATTACTAGTTTTGGTAAGTGAACTAGTGGCATCCAATGCCATTGGTGAGAATTGTTTCTCAATATGGCAGCCATGTTATCTTCTCCCAAGAAAAGAAGCCACGTATCAATGGTTATAGGGGCTAAAAGTGTGAACACTACATAGGTCCAAGTTTGCTAGTTACAAGCCTACAAATATATTTCCAAGAGGCGAGGGGGTATAAGCACAGGATCCATGTTCTTGCCTTTTAACCCATTTAGGGGTTTCCTATGTAGCATTCAGTAGCTTATCCTCTTCCTTTGTATGATCAAGAGAGGAACCAAAGCCTTTCGTTTTCTCAAGTCTATTGGGATAGGAGTTTCAAACTCAACCAATTTCTTAGGATGTAGGTTTTCCTTTTGGAAGGGGACACCTATAGGTAGGAATAGATTCTTGATAATTGACTTGGATGAGTCCAACCATTTGCTCAAGTTCATTTCATCTTCTTTGACCAAGTTTCGCTTGCTATCTGCCAAAGTCCTAAGCTT
Source organism: Lygodium microphyllum (assembly GCF_053477565.2). Lineage (NCBI taxonomy): Eukaryota > Viridiplantae > Streptophyta > Polypodiopsida > Schizaeales > Lygodiaceae > Lygodium > Lygodium microphyllum. The sequence goes on from NC_141148.1 coordinate 107,568,443, forward strand.
CGTAATAGCTTGAGCTAGATTAGACAAGGCTATGTTTTAACTTTTAAGCCAAGTAACTGGATCTAGTTGGAGTAATAAAAGATTATCATAATTAGGATTGCTATTGATAGTAGCAAGATCCAAATCAATTAGTGTTCGATGGAAGTCCTTGGAATTGAAATAGGGCAATAGGCATTGTACAACAATAGTTGGAGATGGGAGGGCTCCACATAACCTAAGGTTTGCAATTTAGCATGCCATCCATTGTGCTACAAGGGCATGAAATTATGTTAGAAATATTTAAATATAGAACAAAGCCCAAGGATAGGTAACTAATATAGAAGCTAGCTACATTGGCACTATCTCCACAAGTATGTGTTTCTAGAATGCAAGACACAAGTATACAACACGATCGTATGGTAAAAATGCAAGTAGCAATGACAGAAATTAATCAAGTTACAAGCATCCTTTGGGCTAATGATTGTCATTAGAATGGTATCGATCCAAACTCAATAAACTAATTCATAGGGGAAGGATATTGACTGTTACCTGCAAAATCGAATAGGGAGAATATTAAGAAGGACTAAAGTTTCTATCCTATGTTGCAAGTATCATAGATAGTGCCAATTGCTATCTAGATCTCCCAAAATGAACAAGGTAACCTTGTTTGTATCCATGATACTATTTAGTAGGGTATTACCCACAATCTTAAGCAAAGGGAGAAGAGTAGAATATATGTCTTGAGTGGGTTCAGCTCAATGGCTTAAATAGGCCAAAGGTTGAGTTGTGTGACCGATAGGGCAGTAAGGTTTTAGCCCTTTATCGAGAATAAAAGGATAGAGGTGGTATTAAGAGGTTTAAACTTAAACTCTTAGGATATAAGAAAATGGAGAGGGAGTTTGTTAGTTAGGTAAACTAGACTAGGTGTATTATTAAGCTTGAGTTGCTAGATTTGCAAAAATGCTCCAAAAGGGCATGTACAAATTTAGTGCCATCCTTGCCTTGTGATTGTTACATGTGTGAGGTAGTACCAATTTAGTAATAAAACATGAGTTTTAAAGCTATTGGATCTCAAATCAAGTAACTTCATATTGCTAGACTACCCATCATTGTATCCTAGTTGAGAATCAAGATAGGTTGATCACATGTTTTAATCAGCAAATACGAAGGGGAGTGTATATTGATTATTACAATAGATTTCTTACCATAAAAATTACATTAGTTTTTTGGAGAGGATTAACTACATTCAAATGTTAGATAATCTCCATGTATTTTTAATATTAAGCTAGCCACCTATCATATATCAGATTACACTCATTGCACCAAGGCAATGATGTTTCAGTTTAAATCAAGATATCATCTAATTTTACAACTTTATCATGTCCATAAGAGCCTATCTAATGCATCGCCACATAGTTTTATGATAAAGCATATAATACCATGGAATGAGAATTTAACATATTCAATTTCCATGAAATCAGACCATATCTCGATAGTATATATGTTGTTGTTTGTGCCCTTATCAAAATATCTTGAAACTTAGAATACCACATTTACAGCAAGGAAAAATTCAATTTGTACCAAAGAAATCTAGGCCATACATAGGCTATTGTTCTGCTAATAAATTAAGACTGCCCCAACATAGATTATTAAATTTATCATATTAAAAAAAGTAATAATAACAAAAAGAGGTTAGTAAAGAACATCACATTGATTAGTCATAAATAAACATGACTAATATCATTAAAAGGGATCCCATAATCTGGAAAATAGTTTATAAACATCTCACTAAGTATGTGTGGTCATGATGTATTATCCTCCATATCTAACTAGTTGTCGAATTAAAGTAAACAAGGCTTGCTAAAGGATTCATCCATTTTCCATTCATGGATAGATATTACCCATATGTGTTATGGGATAAGCACAATTAGACTATTAAAAAAGGCATGAGCATTAGGTTAGGTTTAGACTCACTTTTAGGCCTTTTAAGCTATTTGGGATTTTAAAGAATATTCCATAAGGACCATTGAGGCTGAGGCTACCTTTATGAAACTTTTGAGGTTACTTTTTGGTTGGAGGCCATAACATTTTAAGCATATAAAGTCCAAATTTTTCAGAGGTTGGTGTGTTAGAATCCTCTCATCAAGAAATTTCCAATGATATGTTACATGATATGGTTTTGAGGTACAATGGATATAGTCATCCGTGGCCCCCTTTTTTTAATAGGTTGATGACGTGGAAATTCTTACAAGGCCCAAAGTGAGTCCAAATCTCCCCTAATGGAAAGGATAAAAAAGATTTAGATTTGCACACCTAGGACATGTCACAGGTATTAATGGCCAAATGAGTCTTAAACTGATCTAGAGGTGAACACCAAAGCCTCATGACCTTGCTTGACAAAGACAACATTATAGTTAGTTCTAGTTACAAACAAAAAAGGGGAGGGGGGCTATCATTAGTTTTACCTGATTCAAAACTGGTGCACAGATCGGATGTTGTATGTGTACGTAGCGAACGCCAGAAGGTCCCCAAGAACAAAGGAACTCTACTTTTGCACAAAAAACAAGAGAGAAGACTTAATGAAAGTAAAGGATCTCTACATCTGAAAGTGGGTATGTAGTAGAGAATATGTATTATGGGTGGGTGTTAAATGCAAGGATTCGAATTAGTAAAAATTCGAAAGGATTTGCAGCCAGGAAAATGATAAATTAGAGCTCATAACGTTCAAAGCTCTGTAACTCTTCATCAATACAAGATATGCTAAAATGTATCTGATGTTGCTATGGGATGGGAATCTTGCATAAGGATTGCTCCTATTCCAGATCCGCTAGCGTCAGTGACTACTAGGAAAAATGGTCTATTGAAGTCAGGTAATTGCAATACAAGAGCATGAGTTAAAGCACGTTTCAGTAAATCAAAGGACTTTTGTTGATTGTCGGACCAATGATACACAAGCCTTTCTTTAATAATTTTGTCAAAGGTAATGCAAGCAATGAAAAATTTCTCACAAATTTTCTGTAAAAGCTAGCAAGACCTAAGAAAGAACGTAATTCATGCACATTTTTAGGTATCGGCCAATTCAAAATTGCTTCTATCTTTTTAGGGTCAACTTTAATATCTTCAGATGAAACAATATGTCCTAGGTATTCAATTTGTGTTTGAAAAAATTCACTCTTTTTAGGATTAGCATATAATTGATTCTCTTTCAATAATTTGAAAACCAAAGATAAATGTTCATTTTCATTCTATTGAAAACCAAGATGTCATCAAAGAAAACAATGACACAATGCTGATGCTTCAAAAATATGTGATTCATCATACGACTGAATGGCTGGTGCATTAGTTAAACCAAAAGGCATAACAAGGAATTCATAGTCTCCAAATTGTGTTCTAAATGCAGTTTTGAATATATCAGATGTGTCCAATCGTACTTGATGGTATCCAAATTTAAGGTCTATCTTGCTAAATATTGCAGACCCTTGTAGTTTGTCCATAAGATCGTCTACCCTAGGAATCGGATATCTATTCCTAACAGTGATCTTATTTAGGGCATGATAATCAATGCACATCCTATAGGTATTGTTTTTCTTCTTCACTAATAGGACAAGTGCACCAAATGGAGAACTATTGGGTCTAATGAGTCCTTGGGTTAACAATTCTTCAACTTAGGCTTGAATTTCTTTCTGCTCAATTTGGTTATGTCTATATGGTGCTTTACATGGTGGTTGTGATCCAGGAATTAGGTTTATTTTGTGATCTTCGGGACGTATGGGTGGTAAGCCAGGTGGTAAGTCAACAACAAAACAATCTTGAAATTGTGAAAGAAATTGTGCGTGCTTAGAATTCATCTAATTTGCTTTAACTTCAATTTCATTCACCCATATTAAGTAGGATTTGCTACATTTTCGTAATGCACGTTTAGCTTGTGTATGACTAAGCAATGGAAAATTATCGAAAGTGGGCATACCATGCAATGTGATTTGTTTCCCATTATAATGAAACTTCATTGAATGCATGGAATAATCTATATCGGGATTATACTGATGATGCTAAGGCATTCCTAAGATAATGTCACTAGATTATAAAGGCACAGCTAAGAAATTTCTACGTTCAACATAGTCACCAATTTTAATTTCTAAGTCATGCACTTCTTGTGTTCCATTGTATCTAGTGCCTAAGAATGCAGCCTTGATGCGATAATGAGTAGAAACAGTATGTAAATTCAACTAGGGAGGATTTTCAGCTTTCTACGTGCAGCCTTACATTAATCATCAAACCATTTCTTGCATGGCAATCCTTTGACTACTCTTTGGTTTTCCAAAAGCCTTTATAGCCGTATTTAACATTGCATCTCTTAGATAAGCCCATGTGCTCCTAGTAAGATTTCTCATAAGACTATCTAGTTGACCAACATATGCTTGTTTCTTGCACGGGGGATTCACTAGTAGTAATAAGGAGATATCACCTGCATGCAAGAAATATATGAAAATACCCCTTATCTGCTCCCTATTTATGGGACCTTACCTTATAAAATGTACTTCCTTCCCTTAAATAATTCCCTCCCTTACACTCACATGGTACCATACGGTAAACCCTAGTGGACCCCTTGGGGTTTCTTGTCTACATTAATACGGAATGCACCAGTACCTACTGTGTCCCCTGCATGTTCTACATGGTGGCAAATATCAAGTGTCAAGCCCAAAGCTATGTGATCTGATTCTAGATGTTTTTCACCTGACCAGAATTGTCTGATCATGCATAAATCCTTCATGGTGTACCATTGCATAGTCTACTACACTGGAAGCTCCCCTAGCTGAGTAGCACATGTATCCTTCAGTATCAGGGAAAAAATTCATACCATTCAATATCAGCATGTGCAAACCATTAACCATATCCATCAAAGCACGTCCATGAGTGTTAATGTCTGTATCCTCAGACTGTTTACACCAACATGCATCTACATCCAAAACCTCTTCCTTGTCTAGCTCATCACATGCTATGGGCTGAAATTGCATACGTCCAATACGTGTATTTAAGTCACCTAAGATCATCACATGTCCTTGTTGCATATATGTGCATGCATCCATACTCAAATCTTGAAAAGGTTCTTGCGAATCCACTTCATGTCGTGCATAGAAGGGGGACTCCTTATGTGGAATGCAACATCTCACAATATACATCGGTGTAGTGTCCTTGAGCATAATCCATATGTACCGCTTATGTCGGTCTACTTTACATACATCAATCATTCCTTCCAAATGACATTTGTATATGCATGCTACTCCTCCTTGCCCTCTTTTTCCTACATGTGGCTGATATGCGCTATGAATTATGTGCCTTGGGATATCCAACATGTCTCCCACTCCCATGTCTCGCGAGGAAAACAATGTTAGCATCACCAACCATAGCATTAATGCTTTCACCTTTATGCCATGGAAACCCTCTGGAATTCCAAAACAACACCTTCACAAGCGCTCCCATGGGTCGCGCATCCCTATGCATCCTTTGAAGTGTTATCACTAGATTTCTTTCACTTATTGTATTGCTTTCGACATTCCTCCTGTTGTATGGGGGTGTGATCCTCATTTACATAAAAATCCGTTCCCTTGAGGTATACTCAACTACTGTCTAAAAGCATAGTTCTCTTACATGCATCCAGTAGAGTGCATACAATGGCTCTTTCCTTCACATAATCTTTCTTCTTGCCCATACGTCGAGCACCAAAGACAGGTACATCTGCCGTGGCAAAATGCTTACAAAAAAACTTTGTGACTTCCGTAGTAAGAGACAGTGCAGTCTTATCATCTATTTCGGGGAATCCCCAAATAACCAGGTTTTGGGCCTGATTTTCTCTTTCTTTATGTTCACATGCATCCACATCATCTACCACTGCATCATCGACCTCTGCATAAAGTACAGGCATATCTCCATTTGGGGGAGTATGTGCTATGCATGTGTGTGTCGCCATACTCATTTCCAAGTCTGTGATTCTCTTGGCATGTTCCTCCACAGTCTATTCTAACTGTGATTCTTTCTTTTCAATGCTTGACACTTGATAGCCAAGCGTGTGATTTCTTGATTCTGTGCATTGAT